>NC_060247.1:26054968-26679968 GCF_921293095.1 Ischnura elegans
GAACCTAAAATCACTGAATTTATCAAGCTCAATATCAATCTGAAAAATTAGTCAAAGAATTACGGAGAGAGGAACCACAAATCTGGTGATATTGCGCACTGTACCCAGCAATGAAATGATTCAAGCAAACAAGGGTAGGAAAAAAATAAGTACGTGACATGCCCTGAAATCCTAACTAATTTCAAACCATATCGTCATCAATGGTCGCTGCAAGTGGAAAACCAAAGCCATGTCCTCAAATTTAAAAGAGGAAATATAATTTTTATTCTCCGAAACTCCTCCCAGGATTCGCGAATAAATTACCCAGCGCTATAGCTGATATATTTAGCCAAAGCTGAAGAATAGATTTTGATAAAATCAACATACCCAAACATCCATGTGTGAGAAGTCTTGGTCAGTTAACTACAGCGCTTGGTGACTTATTCGCGGATCCTGGGGGAGGCTCGGCAAGGAAATATGGTATTTCCTCTTTTGAATTTGAGGAGTTTGGTTTTCCACTTGCGGCGATCATCGATGGCAATAATGTTTGCTATGAGTTAGGGTTACGGAGCATGTCACTTACTTATTTTATTACCTAACCTTGGTTTCTTGAATAATTTCATTATATTGCATTTTGATAATATCCCCAGATTTGTAGTTTCTTCTTCTCTAATAAACTTAGTAATTTCTCTGGTTGATATTGATAAATTCAATGATTTAAGGTGCTTCCATTAGAATTCTTTCATCCGTCCAGAGAGAAAGAAGGTTGGAATTACTTTCATTGGAATACATTATCGTATACCTTATTATTGTAGCCAGTATGTATTCAGGTTATAATCTTCTCGCAAAAATGAAAAAAAAGTAACTGATGTTATAAAGGGATGGCCGGAGTAAGAGTGAAGGAGTAGAAAGGCTGTAGGTTGCGCACTGTACAACGCAGGGAGCAGCGTGCGAGGGATGTGAGATTTTTAATTATCTCTTTATTCGTAGCCTTTGGTACTAGACATTTGTGTACATAGGCACGTCATTACAATAAACGAATCATTGAATATGTTAGCTGAGAAAAATTGGTTTGCACCAGAGTATTAAACCTTCTATTACTATCATAAATATGTCTATTATTTTTTAGAATAAAAGTCAGTTTATTTGCTTCCTTACTCTTTCTGCTGTTATAACTTTTCTAAATACAAGTGCTCAAAAAGTTTGGGTATTTGACCTAGTGAGCGAGAAAGATTTTCATCTGTACAGATCACGTGGATTAGCTGCTTGATGGCAATTCCACTTCATCGCAATTTCGTTTAGTCATTCAACGGAATTTTTTTTCACCGTGTAAAACATCAGTCACATAAGTAAAGAACGCGTGTTAAAATATGCATCCGTGGCAACTGCCCTTCAACCCCACAACTGCCCAAGCCATGTCGGACGCGCGCTTTCGAATCAACCTCCTGAACCGATTTTCGTACTCTTATCCGCCGCTCCACCTCTTTCACGCGCCCGCATGGCATATCTCATTTCCCTGGGCTCTCCCGTCCAACCTACCGGTCCCTCGAGCCCCGCCACGATTTTCCTCGCCGTCATTCCTCACTTTCGCCCCTCCGGGGTCCCCCCCAAACCCCACCCACTCCATGTCACCCCGCTTGACCCCAGCTCTCTTTATCACTCCTCATTTACCGACTGCGCGGTCGAAACTTGTGCGAGGCCGGCGCGAGAGGCGTTGTACGCAACAGTTGGATGTCGGACCGGGCGCCGCGCTTCAAAGGATATTTTTGTCGGTAAATAATGGTGCGTTGTTAGCTATTAGGGGTCTAAGAGGTCCTTAGCATTGCTCTCGTTATTCACCGCGAGCGCCAATCCCATGACCGCGCTACTTCAGCCGTATCATTTTCTTTATCTATCATTTCGGTGTTCCAAAGTTATTCCTTACAAGGCGTTCCCTCTGTAGTCATCTGTAAAATTTGGGGCCTCGTCAGGTGATTAGGCAAATTCCACCATTAAAATATCGTAAAATATTTGTTGGATACGGTTCATACTAATAATATGCCCCGGGTTCTATTAAGGCAATAGTTTGTGCTCGTGCTCACCCGTACTCCCCAGAAGGAACTCCCGTATTGGTATAACTATGCAAAAAAACATGATCGCGTACGTTTCAGATGAGCCACGATTGCCGTTACAAAATTTGTGAGAGGTTGGGTTCGTGAGTCATCAGAAAAAGGGAAGCCAAAATAAACAAATCTCGGTTAAATATATTGAAAGTTTGGTGAAATTTCTTCAATTAATAATTGTGTGTCCCAATGTTAGCGGAATAATTTGGGCGTCCCATTTTGGCTGTTTTATACCAGACTGATATAGGAACACATTGAGTGGTTGTTTAAATTTTTGTATGCTATTATGCTCTTTATTTTATCGAAAGATATCTGTCATTGGGAAATTGCATAAGAACTACTTAGAAAAATATTTTAATTGTTACTGCTAATACGTCGCTCGTGCCTCTTTTGAATATTTATTTCATTTGAATATGCTTTGTAGAAAAATGAATGGCTTGGAAAACTGAATTTTAGTGCGATATTTTCGTATTCTGGAATGCCTAAAATTTTTAACAATTTAGTAAAGTGTTTTCTTTTACACCTCAAGCGGTCATTAAAATATCTCCACAAAATGCATACAGATGAATAGCGCGCATATACTACTCCAGCAGAAGCGAATGGCAGAAAATGCATTAACGGAATATGATAAATATGCCTTTTTAAATTGAATTCACGTCGGGGAATGATAATCCATAAGATGAATTTTGGAAAATATTTTTGATGTAACACTTTTTTCCTTTTTTCTTTGTCTAAAGACACCCACTCTCTCTTTAAATTTAGTACTTATGCAAATCGAAAAATAAAAATGGAATGTGATATAGTTTTTGATAGAAGAGAAAATAAATTTCATTTGAAAAAGCGGTCGAGATTCGTACATTAATCATCATTATATGTACCGAATAGTTACGGATTAATTCTATCTAAAAGTATCTTAAATTGTCATTAACTCCTTAACGTTTTAGGCTCATTTCCCCTTTGTCTTTTGTTTTGCGACCATGTATGGTGCCATTTGGAGCATTACGTTTAGCTTTCATAGAACTCTAAAATGCCTTACATATCCTTGGAACAACGAATGAATTACTGTCTTCGAAAACTCACAACTCATGGTGAAATACAAGTTAAATATCAACGCTAGAAATCTGATTCCATGTCTTAAGAAATAGGATATAGTTCATAATCTTCCAAGCCTACATCTCCTGTTATTTGCTTGTGATCCTGCTGATACACAGACCGCTATAATTATTTTTTATTTTTCACACCGCTCTGCTCGAGTGGCCTCTTTTTGCTCTGAATATCTTTGTAAGGGCTTAATCTTGGTGAAGATCTCTCAAGGAAACAGAATTAGAAACCTTCAGATATCATTTTCCCATGATTCGAGCGAACTCTAGTGCAACCGTTATCGCCATTTTACTCGCGGAAATCTTCTTGCAAATCCGGAAAATTTGTCCTCTGATGTTTTACCTCCATTCCTGCTTTCGTTATTGCGCGGAACACGTTTTTTTTTCCTGATAAATAGGTCTTTTTGCAGTGACCATGTTTCACAAGGACCAGCGAATCAGGGATACTTCATAGATTTTTGTTTCTCTTACCTAGACGCGTAAATTGATGGTACGTGTGTAAACCCTCCCGTCTGGGTCCCTGTGATTTGGCGTAATTTTATGCTGTTGCATGCATAAAATAGCCATTAAAAATGGCATTCCCTGGATCAAGAAGTCTCGCACTCCTAACGCATTTTTTCCCCCTTGGCATTGTAAGAAATGAAGCTTTCATATTCACCACGGTGCTCTCTCCGGAACAAGCACACGTGGTTGTGACATATCTCTTATTTAGCTTCCCCGATGGGTGTTAGGTATGCACATTCTTCATGTTTATATGTATATTCGACCTCGTAAAATATTACGCCGCGCGCGGACACACTCGCGTGTGAAGGATGGCGTCGTCATCCGTTAAGTGCGCTTTTTTCTCCCTCACCCATGAGGCTAATAGGCCAATTATAAATCAATGGGCATGTTTTCATGATTGTACACCTGCAAGGACTGCTTGATGCTGTATATCCTCGTAAGCGTTTCATCTAGAGGTCCTCCAGATTTATGAGACATGCGGCATTTTTTGCTCCCGAAGAAAGAAATGTGATGATTAATCTCTATTTTTTGTGAATGGAATCATAATTACTCAAAATTTACTTTTTACAAATGACGGCTTACGTTGCTTATCTCTTTTTTTGTATTCGTTACACCCTTTTGTGATATAATATTCGCGTAAATAGCATGTTGGGGCTCATTACCCGTAAAAAAACATTTAAATTATCTTAGAGGAAGCGGTAATTGCAACATGACTCCCGTCATTGTGATCTCGCGACATATATTCCCCGACTGATGTCCAGTCTTCATCACTGAAGATAAAAAAAAACATTGATACCCGGAGACAAAATGTGGAATCTACGTGAATTTATTAACTCTGGATGCTATTTTAACTTCTCTCATGTGTTATTTCCTTATGATGTAGGTGGAGCGAGCGAGGAACGGGAAAGTCCTCAGAAATAGCCTCCTAGATCTTTGCGTCAAATGTGTCGAGGCATTTAGTCATGACATGTGTAGGCACTATGACTCATTGTTTCTTAAGAGCTCGTGTCCTGCTATCTCTTGGACAGCTAAGGGACAGGAGCGACATATCAAGGGCATTTCTAAGTTGAAAATATAAATTATTTATTCTTCTTAAAGAGCTGAGTTATCTAAATAATGGTAGTACGTATTTAACGTGTGTTACAGAAATGTACTTACCATTGTCCGCTTTCTCAACGCATCATCTCATGCAGTGGCTAAAGTTTTCTATCAGTGTTTATTTTTTTTGGTTGAATTCTAGTAGGAAATGATTTTCTCTTCCGTCTGTTCTCTTGTTGTCAACATTTTTCACTGAGATATTAGCTGAAATTAGAGTGCCCCATTTGATGTAATAGTGTAAATATTTGTCTAAAGCACCAATACTTACAAGAAGTTGCCAAGTGACCTCTTTAAGTAAGATTCAGTAGATAATTTTCTAATAAAAGCTGTGTAATTCTCTGTACTGCTTAAGTGGTTAGAAGGATAGAGTTTTATTTTTTTTCTGTAGCGGTTTCATTTTAATACGTTGCCTTTAAATTATTATTATATAGTATACTCAACCTGAAAATAGTTTGCTGAGAGCCTTTCGAGCATAAAATTTAATTTTTCATCAATATAATATAATTTACTCGGCGGTATTAATTCTAGCCTCCCGTAATTTTAGTTACCTATAAGATAATGCATCCTGTATGAATAAAACTGCTAGAATTTAATGTTAGCAAGAAGATTGACGAACTGAATCACGATTAAAACTCAGTGGGTCAGAAATGGGGTGGCATTTATATATTTTGGGGAAAGGTAAATTAAAATATTTAGCGATGTGATAAACGTTTTTCGTAACAAAGGACGGGAAAAATCCCTGTAAACGGTATGGATTTGCCGTAGGAATACACAAGAAGCATTTGACAGTGAGAAGCAAAGCTATCCGCGGGCGGCTAATATCGGTTATGTAACCACTGGGATGGATAAATCGAAAATAATCATAATAAACCATATGACAACTTGAATCGTGTAGGACTCTTGTGACTTCATTTCTGGCCTGAAAGAGTCAATGTAAATTGAACGGAAGGAAATGTCTGGCACTGGCCAAACACCGTCTCTTCGAGAATGGACCTCAAAGGTAGCACATATTTTTTATTAATCTCATTTTCTGCCTATGGCTACCAAAACTTTCGAAGCGATCTTGAAATTGAAAGCATATTCATCAAACCTTTTTCACCTTCTGTTGTGTACAGGTATTCTTCCTCTAAACCTCAGATAATCTTTCAAATATTTACTTAGAATCCCTTATTCCAGAGATTATTTCAGTTCATACACTCTAGCGCATGTGAAATTCGCATAAATGTACGCGAGAAGTATTCATTTACAGAGACATAATCAAAGACGCTCAGTTATCCTGGTGACTACAATAAAAGCTGTGTTAGGTACCCATTACACTAAAAATGTTTAAAAGTCTAGTTTTCTAGGCTCTTATTTGTATATATTGCCATTATTATTAAGTAATCTGATTTACGTAGAGGTCTGATTATTGACTCGGAAATATGAAGGACCGAGGTTCTGTAGTCGGCCTAGGAGGATTTCGTTGCAAATTTTTTAAATTCTTCTCACTTTCATGGCTGACGTTTATGGTTGCCCTAGCAGTTTACCTGCCATCTACGGATTAATTAACGCGGCATAGAGTTCGTTTTCAGGCTTAACGCGGTGGAAATCTACCGCATCAATGCAAAATATCGGAAAATTCGCTACTTTTGAAATATTCTGTCGATTATACATCGTCAGGATGTACAAACTGTACCGAATCGGTTAGTAATTAATCCTATTTTGTGGAAAACTTCATCTTTACTGTTAATACGAAACGGAGTTTTATATATAGTGGTACTGGTTTCCATTACCTTCCCTGCATTACACCTTATGAAACCAAGATTTTTTTTCTGCCCGAGTGAAGGGAGAGCGTAGTAGTCGTGCGTGATGACATTTTAGCTGCTGGTTCCGGGTTCAAATCCCGGTATAAACCTTTTTACACTCCATGCATAAAATCATCGTGAGCGAGGCGACATAGGGAAAGTACTTGGCCCCAGTACCCTGAATGTTTGATATTCACATGCTTGTGACTATGTGGAATGAGCTCCACCCTTAACTATCTAAACCAGCCATAGAGTTAAATCCCTGAGCTGTAAATAGGGTAATATTTTAATAAGCAGGGAAAGAATTGGATTCAAGTTTTTCAATTAAATGAATGCATGCTTTTTTCTTGGTGATCCACGAATGCTTGCGGTCAGCGTGACGGAGAGACCTTTTGATGGTCCGAACCGCCGCGCCGTGTCCACTGTCCATGGTCCTCCCTTGTCTCGGCCCACTTAAAAGGATCTCACTTTTACCCACTCACTGTTCCTCCCTTCTCCCTGATTTCGCCCTTTTCTCTCATCTCCTCCCCCACATCCCACTCCCCCACTCCGTCGGCGCGGAGTTCCCCCTCACACCAATGCCCCGCGACGCTCACTTGTTTCCTCGGGGCGCCGGCAGATGTGAATCCGCGCAAAAGACTTCCCTCCCCCTCCGTCTCTCCCTACTCCTCCAACCCCCATTCCTTCCTTCGTGGTGGGGGAACCCCGTAATTTGCTCCTCCAACGTCCCTCACGGACATCGCCTCCATCCTCTTTACCCTTTCTCTCTCTCATCCCGGCATCATTTCCCCACCTCTCTTCCTTTCCTCTCGCTGGTTCCCATGCTCCATACTCCGCGTTTCTGACGAAGATTTAACTTTCCTGTCATCCTTTTCGGTTTCTTCGCGGTGCATCTTCAATAGTTTGCGAGTTTACTTTAGGGAACCGCGAATCCATGTCTAAATAAATATTCATTGAAACTTTGCACATTCCTTAACACATCTTTAATTGGTAAACCTCGACCGGTTTCAATGCTCGCGTGTCATTGTCCGGTGTGATTACTAAATAATAAATTTATATAAATACCCATTGATGAATAATCATACTCTCTTTTTTAGGGGAAATGTATTTTGTATCTACATCATTTATTTTATGCATAATTTAATATATAATTTATGGAAGAAATCTAAGTAATGTTTATATTCTTGAGGATTAACGTGAGCCTTGAAATCGGTCGAGGTTTACCAATTAAAGGTGTGAGGAACTGACTGTATATTTTTATTCTATGTTTAACCTTCTTCGCATTAGTTTTATCAAGGATTATTACCTATGGCAATATCAGTGGACATGCCTTAGAATGATGGTGGCGAGGTGTTTTTCTATTATGGTTACTTTTCTGCAGTAATGAAGTCCCTATTTATGAAATATTATTACACATAATAAGCATACATTTTTCCGTTGCAAATTCGGACGCATGGCTTTTAGCTTCATCGTATCATGATTGTTGTTTCCTTGTACTTCTCATCAGTGAGAATATTCAACTGAAGTATATTTTGCATTGAGCTGCTGTGCACGTATTGTCCATTCCCTTTACACGTTATTGGAGTAAAATCCTATGAAAAGGTAAAATAAATACTTAGGTTTAGTAATAATCAGGTGCTCATAGAATCATGGGACCAACAATGCACAAGACATAAAAAGTATTGGAAGGAAAATCATCGCTGAAGCAATTAGGTAATAATTCAATATTTTGATTTTGCATGATACACACCGACTCTGTGTATTCCTTGAATCACTTACACACATAGTTGATGGAACTTCTATCTATTTATATAAATGGCACTGGAGTTAGTTCATTTCCTTAAAAAAAATATCATGAGCGTAAAAAGTATTTTCAGCGACTACTCTTAAGGCTAACTACTTTCTTTCTCACATATTATCTCTTGATTTAAAAGAATGACAATATTTGTACTGATGGATCTCTTTTTTTCAAAGGATACTTATTCCACAGTTCCACCTTTAAGCTCGTACTTAGCGCTCATTGGCTGGCTAACGCACTTATGTCTTCCGCATTGAGATATCTCTACTTGAATCGTTTGTTGTGATGCCGACCGTCATGTCCGCATTCCCCGGGGATAAGCTACCCTCCATAATCCCCTTCCTGCAATTCTCTCCTCTCTCCCCTTCAGTGCACATTAAATCATTCTGTTCGAAAGCATTTCGATTCCAGCTCTCATTTCACTCGCGGTGGTTTCAGAGATCATACGCGGAAGATTTGGATCAGAGGAATTGCATATGCTGCGGCCAGTGCATACGGTACCGGTGTATAAAACATGATTAAGGGAAAGCTTGTACCATAGAGTATTTGTACCGCATAAAGCACGATCCATCATCGAGATTTCTTATCTCGCTAATACACGATGTCTTGATAACCGTCGATGTCTTAGGATGACATGGGCGGTTGAATTGTGGTATTTGAGGGCCGATGTGTCTGCCAAATAAATTTACTTTGAATAAGTTTGATTAGCACCAAACAGAAATCTCTCCATTTTAATTTTTCGCATATTTTATTTTTAGTACCACTGCGAGTTTCAGTATATTCATATAACCATCAGTTGGAAGCATCTTTACTTTGATTGAATTGGGCCTGATTATCTGGTTTCTATAAGAAGGGCTACATTGAAATCTTTCGAAAATAGAGTCACCAGATTGCCATAGGGGTGCCTATAAAGATGATGTTCCTGGTTTAAGCATCTATTTAGAGTTTCACTTCAAGGGCTCTGAATTTGATTCGAATTCATTTTTCTGTCTTGATGCTCGCATTTACCTCATATTACCCAGAAAAGAAACCCTCATATTGAGTTCGACTATTTCGTTGCTCTGGACACATGTTTTACATAGAAATTATAGATGACTTCATGTCATATCTCGTACATAAGGATATTTTGTATGTCAAAACCTTTGAGGTTCATTCTGTTCCCTTTCTTTTGTATTTATTGTGGGGTGTTTTTTTTTGTTTTAAGCATGAAATCGTGGGTACCTTTCAATTGGAATTGCGAATTGTTATGCTATGAAGTTGTGCAACTGATGTAGAAAGTATCATTAACATCAAAATAGAGATTATTTTTTCTTCAATTATTACTTGAATATAATTCTGGCGGGCTATTAGTGAGTACTAATGGCGTGGAGTCTAACTCATGAAATACAAACCTTATATAGAAAATTGAGGGTTTTAATGGGAGTAATCAGCTGTTAAATAACTAGGTAAAACATTTTTCTTCCAATTAAAATGCTATAATTTTAATTATTTGTCGTTAATCTGTCGCGTATTCCGAACGACGTGAGGCTCTCTTGTTTGATTTACTGTGCATCAAAACTCGTTTCCCCGAGTGTCATTTTTATCGTGGGTTATGTTGAACATGCTATATTAAGTATAGGTTTACAATTTCTCTAGATGGAAAATTGGATGTGATTCTCTGGATGGATCTTGTTCATCGATGATTTATTACCTTAGAACCATTGCTCTTGCGGATCAATTTCACTGTGCGTCAAAGACACGCGGATTACTAATTATAACATCGACGTTTTGATTAATGCCGAAGATATCTCGACCGTTCCGAGGAAACGTTTTATTTTTTCAGTAAATGTGATTGGCGATCAAAGTTGCCTGTGGAGCTTTTACGTCATGGGATTACAATGTAAATGCAATGAGCATATTGATAACTATTAGTTATTAGCGAAATTACATCCATGAATCATGTTGAGCGTGTTCTTGGCAAGTTAATTAGTTAAGGGAATGTGCAGTAATTCCATTTTCATTATATCTACCCCTCATTTTCATACCAATTTATTCCGTTTTCCCTTATTGGCATTAAAACAACCATCCCTAATCAGTTTAAAACTTTAACATTTTTGTGTTTGCGTAGTGAATGTTTATGTGTTTCACGGAACACTTTTAAGTATTTCATTTTATTACATATAAAATTATGTAATATAAAAATACGATTTGTGCACATTATGGCACTTACTGTACTATTCGAACGTGGTGACCTTCCGAAGATGAATCATGGAGCTCTCTTCGGTAGAAAATCTTTCACCCTCGAATAAAACAGTAAGTGGCATAATATGCTGAAATTGTATCTTAAACATTTTATAGTTTCACAAATCATATATTGAAAGCCCTTGACATAATACGCGAAACACGTACCTATCTAATGACTATGCGAGAAAACTTTAAACATTGTAGACGGATTAGTTAGGTTTAGATTTTCACCATTTTTGACATGGAACTTAATAGATATGTATTATATGTAAATCGGTGAATTATTTGGTTCTTTCGCTGTTGCCTTTTGTGTCAAAGTCATTCAGAAGAGCTAATTTTCTTTCAGCATATGAGCGAGAATACCAAGTTCCAAAGTATTAATCGTGATATGAGAGCCTGGTTACATAATGCAAGCAAGCGCTAATTTTCTCCAACGAGGCGCCACTATCTGTTGAGCCCGTTGGAAAGCTATTCGAAGTATTGATTTCACTTCCTCTTTCTCGAATGCCTCACCTGTTCCATTCTCTTCTTGTTCACGATTCATACACCCTCTACTGTTGAAACAAAAGATACCTCTCGTACCAGATCTTGTCTTTAGTGCCTTCTGCTGCCTTGCGAGTCTTATCTGCTGCTTAAGAAGCCCATGGGCTTCTTGCCGAATCGACGTCCAAATTTCACTCCGTTCCTCACAATGGTGGTGCTTGACCATATGCCCCACTTAAGACCCCACGTATGCATCAATTTTTATTTAGAAATCTTGGTTTATCTCATTTTTAAGGACAGCAAATATATATTTTTCGCAACAGGCTAGAAAACAAGGCCAAGAGTTTTA
Organism: Ischnura elegans; assembly: GCF_921293095.1. Taxonomy (NCBI): domain Eukaryota; kingdom Metazoa; phylum Arthropoda; class Insecta; order Odonata; family Coenagrionidae; genus Ischnura; species Ischnura elegans. The sequence goes on from NC_060247.1 coordinate 26,066,389, forward strand.
TATGATCGTGATTTGATTGCATAAAGTATACGTATTGCTCGAGGGATGGCAGTTATAATAGTGTAGGCCTACTATCTGAGTAGGTGGGGCCACTTGATGTGAACGATCTTGTTCTGCTATGCTTTCGGTGAGAATAACGTGTGTAATTTTGAGGCCCTTACATTATAAATTTTTGGAAAGAAACAGGGTTGGATATCACAAAGGCCTTCAGGATATGTGTTTTCGGTTGAAATTGCTCTTTCGCTTGGGTGATTTTTGGTGTTGTCTCCTTGATCTTTCTTTATGGAGGCAAACAGGGGCTTAGTTTACTGTTCAGGAAGTTTAAACTAAAGGAGTTGAACCAAAAATTTCTTGGAAGCCAAAGATACCTGGTATTTATATTGTTATGCCCACCTTATGGAAGCTTGGGTGAAGAGTGAATTATAGTTTTCTCAAAGCAGTTTCAGTTTGCGTCGATAACCGATAACAACGCTTTAAAATTTGTTTTGAAACGACTAATGAAATTTGGGTTGCATTTTTATCGTTATAAGCATCACATAATAGAAGGTTGTAATTCACTTTGTGTTTAAGTAATTGGTGTAAAGGTTATCATACGGCCTTAATGGTCACTTAATTGCTTTTTAAACGCATTTACTGATACATTAGGTGTGCTTTATCTCATTTCTCTGGATGGAATTAAAAAAAAAATGAAAATATCATTTCAAATTCCATGTTTCTCCGAAGGAATGGGTGTTATGAATTTTTATGAACATATCGTGTGCTCGAGAGTAGTTGAAGTGCTTGTGGAAGCAACAAATTTTATTTGATATTGCTATTGCCATATTAAGTTGAATTAGCCATGCTATATCAGTTCTGGACTTGCGAATTAATTAATGACAATATTTTTTCTTTGAAACCTTCATTTTCATCTATTTTGATTGTCATGTCAAAGGACTTCAGCGGCGTAGCCACTGGGTTTTTTTTTTTGGTTTACAACCTCCCCTTGAGCCTCTAAAAGAGCTGCCAATAACTTTAAATACTTTATATTAATAGATACTCGTACAAAATTACTATTTTTGAGTCCTAAAAATCTCATTTTCAGCATCAAAAATCCCAAAATTTTCTCCGAACTCCCCTATGCCGTGGGTCGTTTTCTGTACATCTTGGGAGGGCCCCGAAATCTCCGGTTAAACCCCCCCCCATTTCAAAATCCTGGCTACGCCACTGTAGGACTTAATATATTCTGGTCCTAATGCGAATTCATATTAGAAATTAGAAATAATCACATTCTTTACCAGTTTCGTCGTATGTATCTGGTTTAAGAAAGAATGTTAGTCAAATCGAAACTTGAATCTTGCACGTGGTGGAAGGGCTTCAAGGGTGGAAGGGCATAAGCCATAAAAGACACTTTGTTTCTTCCAAAATATATTTGAAAATTCTGACCGGTGTCGGCTGTTACATTATTATCAAGTACATAAAATAAACTAATAGTTATTTTATGTACTTGATGGTATGTTTATGATGTAGGTATATGGTGTAACAGCTGAAACCGGTCGGAATTTTTAAATATATTGTAAAAGTAACAAAATGTATTTTATTGCTAAGAATGTCTGTTGAATGACTCTCAATCAAGTTTAAATTCTTCAAAGCCACTTACATGGTTATTTAAAGCCACATTAATCTCTCGTAAGTTATAGATTAAGCAATGGGCTGCTGAACATTTCAAGCATTGTGGTTGCTTTCACAGTAAATAGTTGACCGTTTTATATTCTTTTTTTTAACTGTATACATTTCTTTTTATTCCCAGCGTTGACGCATGCAAAGCAATGGTTTGACTGAATCTCCTTCGCAAGATCCTATTTGGCGCAATAATCGTGTCACGTGCCTGCCTTTGTGTCATGCCCGACATTTTCGCCATCATTGTCAATTAACTGTACGTCTGCTGAGGGAAGCAGTTTTTTTTTGAATGGTGATATCGTTATGTGTTTACATTAAATCGCAGTCCACGATCCAGTTTCTTATATTTAAAGGCGAGAAATCCGCGCCAGCCTCGAAGAAAATGCTTTATGTCCAGGCATTGCCTTAAATGGCGCCAAAATTTCAAAGAACCCTTACTACCGTTTTCTCTTTTTCCAGGCCATCCTGTGGTGTGCTTTCTCATAGCTGTGTTGGGGGTGGGAGGCCTTAACCTGTGCTTTAATGTCATGCGGCTCTTTATTTTTTTCATCGCCTTTGGCTCCGCCCCCTAAATTATGGTTTGTGCAACGCTCAACCTCTGTCTTTCCGCCTCAAATGATGCCGCGGATAATTTTCTGCCTTGCCAAGGCGTAAAATCACTTAACGCGTCATTCAGTTAGAAACCTTTAGCATTGCGAATTTTTCCCTTCCATGTCGTTGGGATTTCGTGAAAATCTCTTGTTTGAGCGTGGATGTTAAGTTGGCCAATATACAAACCATAATTTAGAGGCTTTAAAGTCGAGTCATTGTAAAACTCCGACATTTCGGAATGAATGCATCGGAACAGTCGCAATAGCCGTTTTTTAGTTTATTGGTTTCTGAATTGTATTATAGGGTGACAGTTGAGGGTCTGTCACTCGTTGTGTGTTTGTCAGGTATACGCCTGTGTGTCAATATAAGGGGAATAGAAGTTTCTGGATTTGAAATGTTTTCCTGATGCCTGAATAACATATTTGTTATCATTGTGTGTTACCGAGTGAGTGTGTTAGTCTTATAGCTTCTACTATTTGTCTACTTAAAAAATATTTATATCAGTTTTTTTCATTCAACTAGAAGATTGATATCACAGTTATAAAAACTTATTGACCATGCTTTCTTGAACTCCCTTCTAGTGGTGTAACACGACAGTTCACTTAGGAGAGCATAGGGATAAAGTTATTATGTTCTCCTGCTACTTACTCTTACTAGAAACCCCTATCCATTTGCGGTAGAAAAAATGTATTTATCGAATGCATTAATTTCCGTAGAGTTGATGTAAATTTTCGAGTCTGCGTCCTATTCCAAAGAAGCCATCTCTGGAAAGCTGAATGTAATGCATGAAATGCGTTGCACTCACGATTTGCGTGTTAAGCTCTCATACTTATTGGTCGTGCGGCTTAAAAAAACATTTCCATGAACGAAGTCTTTGATCACGTTCAAGTAAATTTTATGAACCGTTTTAAGGAAAGCGACTCATGTACGGAAGCCGTTAGGCTTGATTATTTTAAGCTTTGCATGAATAGCCAACTGATTTAATCAAGTGCAGTTGAAGATGGCCTTTGGGAGCCTGAAAATCACTGTATTAGGAGTGCGTTTGATTTTCATTATGGTTGGGGTAAATAACGGGGAGTCACGCATTTGATCTCGCAACGTTTTTAGAGAGCTTCGTTAGCGTGGCTGTTGAATTTTAATTGAATTTCATAAATTGTAGCGGACAATTTTGTATCTTCAAAGGGACTATAGCCTTAGATGAAGTTAGGTGGGAAGTATTGAGCTTTCTAATGTCAGGATTATGCTGGAAGTTAATCTCTCTTGATACCTTACATAGAGTTATTTTAGAATCATTTTGAAATTTTTTTGTGTAACCATTATATAATTTTTATCTTAATCCTTACAGTACATTAATTTAATTTCTCATAGCAGTTGAAGTATTTTTCCCAAATTTCATTTATTTATCTTGGTTAGAATTTTGACGTTATGTATTAAATATTATTAGTTAGACAGTCGTTAGAGGAAATCAAAATGTTAACATAATAATCGGGAGAGAGGTAAATTTGACCCAAAGTTTTATTGAAAACGTTATAAAGGTTATATTAAAAAAAAAAATATTTTTTCAGCCAAGTTTATACCCTTGTAAGGATTGGTTTAAATGGGCTGGGGAGGGTTGTTTTTTTCATGGGTACACCAGTGAATGTGCCAACAGAGTTATGGCCAGGAAAAGGAATATCACGATGGGGTGTTTTTCTTTAACATCAATTTAGGGTGTTTTTTTTAATCGAAATTTTCCCAATTATTGATCTTAAAACCATAATGGTATTGTATGCCTTGCTGTTGCGTCTGGAGATTATGAGAGCTCACTTTTTTGTATTGCTGCTGAAATATTTCGAGTTGATGGGCGTAATAAAAATCCATTTATCTTAAAAAAGAATTATTTTCAACCGTAATGATTGAACCGCGAGTAAATGTAGTTATTTTTTTTAAAGGAATTGAAATTGGTCTAATTGTTAGGAGAGCGGCCCAGTAGTATGCGTGTATAACCTCTGCGCTAAACCTCTCTTGTGCTCTCGAGTTTGGGAAGAGCTGCTCTCAAAAGTCTTGCTACTCGCAGCCATTTTCATCGTCTCGAAAAAGTGCCTTACAGCCACCACGACTGCCTTAGAGGCCTTGCTGCGAAATTTGGCTAATTGCGGTTGTCGTCGCATGGACGGAGCGAGGGATAAAGGAAACGAAAGCGATGCTTTCTTATTCTCTCCAAATGGGTGAAAAAAGGCAGATGGAATCGTTAATTGGAACTGCGCGTTTTTATTTTATATTTTTTACGATTAGAATAAAAAGAGAGAGAGGGTAACTCTTGAAAGGGAAAAGTGGGGAACTCTTGACGAGTGTGGAACATTTAAATGGGGAGTTGGGGATATTGCGATTCAAACTTTCTTTTTATATCTTTCATCGGTGGCACTTAACCTCCCGAGCGACTCGTTCTCATTTTAATCAGCTCGTTCAGTTATTGCAGTCCCTAATCTGAACCAGTTTTTATCTCAAGTTTGATAATTTATCGCGCCTTACTGCTGTAATTATTGATTTTTTCGTAAAAAGTGCAAGTCATAAATGGGTATTGAGAAAGAATTTGGCGTTAGATTGCTTCACTGAAATGCCATCGATTTCTTAATAATCGGATTTTGACCGCCCAATGCTAGGGAAACTCTAATGGAAATGCGGTAAGGTTAAAACTGTGAAAAGTGTTCCTCTGTGGGGAAACCGCGTTCTGATTGCCTGGAAAAAGGGAATTTTATTTGGCTTGGAATTGTCCAAATTAATACACACACCAATTGGGGGATAAACAAGGCAGGGAACTTCCTCGCGAAAAAAAAAACGGAGTCCGTGTGTCGGCTGCGCAGTGAATTGCTCATTTGTGCATATTTGGCTTCATGAAGAGTGGCATTATTGGCGCAATTAAAAGGTAATTTTTTTGTTTCGCGTTCCCACTCCAAGAAATCCGACGCGCGCCTTTGCAAAAGGACCGTCCGACGACGCCGTGCTTGCGAAGGCGGAGTTCGGAGGCGTCGTCGGCAGCGGCGTTTAAGGGAAAGCGGCGGGACGATCGTAGGATGAGGAAGGACCGTGTTCTCGTGGAATGCGTGCAATTAGTGAAATGCCGGCGTGGCGAATAAAAAGGTGGGAGGAGGAGGGTTTTCGGCTGGCAGCGGGTGGGGGAGGAAAACAAGGTTAATAAAATGGAGGGGGAGGTGATGGGGGCGGAATTGGGGACTGCTGCCCGGGCCAAACGGCCGTGGGTCGGGGGAAAGCGATGTGGAGAAAATACATTCGGGCGGCGCGGAGTGGTCCAGTTAAATTTGTGGGGAGTGGGGGAGGGCTTTGCCGTTTGGGGAGATATATGTGACTGGATGGGAAGAGAAATGGGCTGGGTTGCAATTAATGGAAATGATAAAGGATTCTGATGGAACGTGCCTTTTCTGCTCACCAATCTCGGAAAAAATACTCTTGTTACTAATGAGAAGATGCAGGTCTCGGGTCAAAATCGTGTTAAGATACCGAGATTCTCCTCTAACATCCTCCCGTCCTGTGTAAAGTGAAGGTAGTCCGCATTTTTCTCGTAATTTTAGCAGGTGTAGATATTTTGTGAGATATATTAAGCTACTGAAATTAGCTGCATTTTTGGCCATTGATAAATACAGCTGAGATCTTTATTGATCGAAAACCGTGGATTAAATTTAAGCGGTGAGCTCACCTTTCCACACTTTGTTTGCCTCTTCAATGCACTCTTTTCAGTATTTTTGACTGCAACACAAAACGATACCTTTAAGACTTGACTTTCAAAATTTTCCCTCACTAATGACTCGTATCGGCAAAATTTCATCGCATTTCACTTTGAAATGTGGAACTTTCTTATGAAAGAGCCTTACAGATATCAACACAGTATGAAATAAACAAGCATCGAATGAGGAGAATATTAATGTGATTAATGTGGCAGACTTTACACTTTTTGCCTTACAAATAAGGTATAATATATGTAACCGATAAAAATCGCGGAATTATAACATATAATTTATGCTATTGACTGGTTTAAATGCGTTAATTTGGCTTCACGTAGTGTTTATATGGCTTAAAAGAACTAGGAATCAATATAATATTTCAACATTAACGAATCTAGATTGTAAGCATTACTAGTCTTCCAACTGAAAGGAAGAGCGAGTGGAGTCGTTGAAGAAACAAAGTCAACGACGAGCATAAAGTGCAGTTAAGTCAGCGACGAATGCATATGTTACAATTATATCCGACTCAGGTGGCCAATTTTATAACACTTTTTCCCTGCCGATGGCTTTTTCCGAAGCGTATTTGACTTCTTTTATTAGTATTTGGTGATAGATACTTTGAAGGAATATCGGGTAGTGGATGAAATAAAGTCTCTACTCGTTAGAAAAAGGACGTATCAAAAGCATAATGGTGAAGAAGATTAACTCCAATTCTTAGCAAGGATAACATTCTCTGCTACTTGAAAGTCCTTCGAGTAGCAGAGATTGTTATATAGAAAAAAGATAGGCTTTGTCAGCAGAAGAAATATCCAGAGCAATGCCCTTCGTAAAAAGGCTTTCACTTCCAAATTGCCAATGCCTACTGAGTAGAATACCCACCAGTGGTTAAGAGATTTTTTATATTTTAAATGCTCATTTGTTATTCTTTAGCCTCCTCTCTCATTGAATTTTTAATGAGGGTAATTTTACGTTAGAGGAGGATTTAAAAGCCAAGGTTGTGAAACATTTATTTATTGAAAAAGTGAAATTTTGATTTATTCCTTGTACTAGTGGTGTTCAAAGCTACTGTGTTGTGTATTAATGTTTCATGTAGTCCTTAAAACAGTAATTGCAGAGTTTTTGTGCTCATGGCTAGGTATAATAGCAAGCGCTCAATTCTTCACGTTGTTTACCGTTCGGTGACTCATTCCGAGCGCAATAATCACTTATACTATTTTAATCATAGCGATTTTCTAATCTCAATGGTTTTAAGGATCTGAATTTTATGCAAATCCTATAGTACATTTTGTTATTTTCCACGCTGTCATGCCATAACATCTCCCTGGTGAAGACTTCTTGCGAGAATAAATCAAAATACTCGTCCAGTCGCACGCCGATAGGATGATGGAGACAGTTTGTCTCAGAGCAAGGCCTGCCGGACCACGGAAATGTATCATTCGAGAGCATTGTGGAAATTATCTAGGTATGTGAGAAATTCTCTGTCTTTCGCACATTTTTTCTCTGATTCTGTTCGAATCTTCAGAGATCATTGACTATCCACGGTACAATCTCCAGCCTTTCGCCAACTTCATCAATTTTCCAGCGCTCCACTTTAACTCTCCATGCGTCTCTCGTTTAATCAAACCGCACCGTGGCTCCTTTTTTACTTTCTCCACCTCCTCCATGCCTTCTTTGCATGCTTTCGATCCCTTTACTTTTTGCCCGCGTCCTCGGCCGGCCGTCTTCCGAGCCGTCTTCAGCTCATTCCTTCTTAATTACTTCCCCGTGCCACACGAGCCTTGTATTCTTCTCTTTTGCCCGAATTTTTCTTATATATCTCTCCGCCCTTTCTTTAATTTCAATCCAGCTTCACCACTAGACTTCTCGGACTTTTCTTAATAGTTTACCTCAACGTCTCAATTCGTCGAGTTGGTCCCGGAATCCTCTAATATCCAAATGTCTTTTTTAAAAAGTTCCACACTCTTTTTTTACCTCAAATTTCTTTGCAGAAACGTGGCTCTTTGGTTTCATCAAAGTAAACGAAGCTTCAATTATAGATTTAATAAATTAGTTCAGGGATCAGTATTCACCGCAAGGAGTACAACGGAAAAATGCCACGGTTTTTAAAAGCTAAAAATAATAATTTTATGACAGCGTCTAAATGCATGGGGTCTTCTGTGCATGGAGTTGTTGATACATATTGGATATTTAAGCGATGCAAATCCTACAAAATGATTAATATATTGATGCGAACTGTCAATGGTTAACTGTTTTGCCATTTGTATAGTTTATACCGTCAGTAAACCGTAATCATTTTTCTTCGTATAAAAGTTTTAGGATACATTATTTTGTTCTGTGATCGATTTGGATTTCTACTTTTTTTCTGTGTGCATTTAACTGCTCGAAATTATTATTTTTGACTCGGAAATAAAGTTTGCAGTTTGTTCCTTTGAAAATTTAAAGAAACTTAACGATAGGTATCTGCTGTCCAATTCATTAGAATTATCTGGCCAAATTCAACCCTCTGCACTTGGCAGAGTGTTTTCATTTGAATGTAATGGGGAAATTTTCACCATGCAAGAGTAAATTGCGAAAATCGCTAACCCATTTATTAATTTTTGTGTATACTTGAAACTCATCAAGTAAGCCTTAAGCAAGTTATGTCCCATGCCGGTGAAAAATTAGTTGGTCTCTCAAATATTAATCCAGAAGCTAAAATGTTTTCCTCAAACTGAATTTTCAGAAATATCTGGGAGTAATCATTATGAAAGCTGAAATCATAAGCTGCATGATAAAATGCTGAAATCATAAGTTAGCATAATCAGTGCTGAAATCTACGTTTTCTGCCTAACAAGGATTGCATAGGAATGGAACAGTGGAACGAATAAATTTATGTAGGAAGGAAGTTATTGAGGAGAGATGAGTAATAGCTACATGATCTGCTAAGGCTACCAAAATTGCTTCAATCTACGTTGAATCATAATTATTCACATGTCTCGGAGCATGACAAAGTATTTTACCTGCGTTCTTTATGACGTTTAATTAATAGTCTAGTATGTTAATAGCAGTAATTATGTTTACCTGCTTCTTAAAGTGCACAGTATGAATCATACATCAAGAATAGCTTGATAAAAAGTAAATTATGGCTTGTTTTTCACTGCTACCACCCATGGAGCGTAATTTAGCGCGTGATGAAGCCATCTAGGAGAAATGAGCCAAGTAAAGGATTAATTAGCAGACTTTAATTTCAGTTTCTTGAGTGGTTTTTCGAATGGTTGGGTACATTTTACCAGTCATCTGATTTGATATTCTTATATTTCTGCCTCATTTACCGGAAGGCGTGGTATGTGTACCTAGCTAAATTTTTACATTTAACCTAATGAAAAGCTTACGTGCAGCTTGTCATACTGAGTGTAGGAACTTCGAGAGTTCAATAATGTCATCTTGCATTATTTGTAATTCATTTATGGAGTTGACGTTTAAGCTGTCATGAGTTGTATTCCGGGAATGACACCTTGAGAGGTCTTCCTCAACAAAGATGTAACGATGGGTGGTTTATCCTTAAAGGGAAGAGACCTCAAAGGGAGTTTAATTAGAATGAAATGTTCTATTCAGTGACCCCTGTAAATAAGTTGATAGTTAGGCGCGTTGTTACTTTGACAGTTATAGCGACTTATGATTATTTACGGCTTTTACGGTCAATCTAGAATGCATAAATGGCACTCCTTATTTAGTCCTCTCTCATCAATCTCCAACTGCTCAATTGTTATTCTTTCTCTCTTGTCCGAGTTCGAACTCAGAGCCTCGGTCCGGATGCTGAATGTGCATCGTCAATCATAATCATACACTGTTCTCAGCGGTTGCTAAGGCCGGCAAAGGGTAAGGAGAGCAGAAGAACTATCAATCAGTGTAGAAATAAACATGACTACCTCTATTTTCCTCCTGTTTTCGGCTAAATGCTTTGATCAATCATTTATAATAGACTCAACGTTTCGATATAGTAGGAAAGAAAGAACGCGCATAATAGTTATCAACATGCATTTAGGAAATTTCACATTCATTTGTTGGATGTCATATTATTAGAAACTTCCAGTTCTTATACTAGAATAAAAAAAATATGCCTTATATGAAGGTGGAACTAATTTTTCTAACTAGTGTCCGTGGATAGAACATACTATTGTTAATGATACATTTATGCATATTTGTACAAATATCGATTAATCTAAAACAGTGATATTGCAAGTAGTATGAACTTCGATGTTATCTGGACATCAAAATAATTGATTCTTTCGCTTATAATCCACATTACATCGATGAGGGCATGGGGACAAATATTCCGCCTACTTTCCCTTTGTTTCATTCGTTCATATCATTCTTGAAAGAAATTAGTATAAATATTTTAAAGATGCGTTTAACAGCTTGTTTTATAATAATCTAATGATTCATGCGAAGTGCATTAACAGTGTAGCTACATTACCGAACGATGATGACTCGAAATCATGTACCGGAGGAGATTCGTGGAATTATTGTTTACTAACAGACTTTGGAAAATTGTTGACCAAAATTTTGATACAAAGTTAAAATTTTTGGACCCACACCGCAAATTACGGTAACTTGGGACCTTTCCCTAGAATTACGTCTGTTTGAGATTCAAGATGACCCCAATATTCCGAAAACAATTCAGCACTACCGAATATCGACTTAAGATTACTTTAAATTATACGGTCGCGCTTACGCACAAAATCTGTGCCTTTAGCCGGGCGGATCTAAAGATGAAAAATGAAACCATTATTTGTGCATTCGGTATTGATCGCGTACAACGGGACTCTGTATCTTTTTGCGGCCACCGCGTCGGTTGGAACAGCCTCAACCCCCCCCCCCCCATGTTTGGTCGGGGGAAGTAGCGATTTCATCGGAATACACCCGACGGGGGTCTTGGGTCGCGGCGGCCGTGAGTATGATGATCACGGTCGGTGCTCGAACCCCCGCGGCCAGCTTTTCTCTCCCTCGCACAATCTCTCGTTTGTAATGGGTGCCTTCTTTTTGAAATTTTCACCCAACCACCACCCTTTATATTTCAAATCAAATTCAACCCTCTCTTTCTTTCAATTATCTAGTTCGCATAACTTGCATGCCTTTCACCTGCTCTGAGTCTGAACCCGAAAACGCGTGTACGCTCTCTGTTGACTCATGTTACACTTCTCACCGATTGGATGGCTGTGAGTGGTATTAATTTAATAATACTCTTATTTAAAATGAGATGTAAAAGACATAGATTGTGTAGTTTTGTGGTTTAAAGGTAAATTTTAAAAATATAGTTCGCAATAAAAATAATATGAATATTTTGCAATGTATTCGCATAAGCAACACTAAATTAAAAGCATGATGAACAGGATTAATTTTTTAAATCCTCCTAGGCTGTGATATGTTGTACAGGTAGTGAATATAAACATTCAGATAGCACATCATCAATAAGAAATTCATATCGTTAGAGTACCTACTACATGATCGTTATTATAATCTTGATGGTCGTCAATGATCTTTACTCTAATTCAATACATCAGCACAAAATCGAGGTATTACATCACAGAACACAGCGTTTTGGATATAAGAAGTATATTTATAAGAAAATTTAATATTTTTCCGGAAAATTGTTGTGCGTGAACTTTGTGGACACTGCTTGTGGGAACTCTAACATTAGTTGGACAATATTGGTGAATTCTTTTGTCATATTGTCATTAGAATTGGCCACGTATTTATTACAAATATTCCAAACTTCAAGTCAAATATCAGTGTTTGCAAAGAAGGAGTTCCAGAAATTTACCACGGTTAATGTGAAAGAAATTGGGGTCACAGACGGAATAAGAAATTTAAATTCCGTTTCTTGTTTTTGGGCTGTTATTTTCTGAATTGCGTAGGTGCAAAGAAGTCAATATGTTGATAGAAATAAAATTATGAAAAATCACGCGAAGGGTTTCGGCTTTGATAAGATATTTAAGAATGCAAAAAAAACACAGTTTTAAATGTTATCAGTTCTCCTCACAATGTTAATGAAGCAACTGCAACTATCGCCTGCTCTTCGTGGTTCACCTAGGATCCAATTGTAAGTTTTCGAGGAGGAACGCAGAAGTAATGACTTCATTTTATTGCTAAACTTTCTCCTCTCGACTATATTCACGTCTCTCCTCACCCGCCAACTTCCCACCCACTGATTTTATTCACTTGTCTCCCACTTAACTTCGATAGTTCTCTTCTCTGATGTGTTCCTGGATTTTCCTTCTTCTCTGTGTTTCTTCTTTTCTTGAGCTGTCCACCGCCTTGCAGCATTTCCTGATGACCAAAAGGAGTCGTGGATAGAGGGGGAGGGGATAAGAAAAGAGTAAACGATGCGAGACTGGATCCGAAGAGGTTCGTGATAGGAATTTTAATTCGCGCGATAAGAGCTGGCAAAAATTTCGAAGAGAGGCGGATCTGTTCTGCGGTGTCCGGTGTTCAGCCTTCGTATCGGCGCGGGTCTTTTAACGAGGACTGGAAATAGCTGAGAAGGATAGGGAGGGGTTGCTTTTCCTCCATCTCTCTTTTCGACCGACTATTTCCTCTTTTCTCCTCTTTATTTTATTCATTTTTCTCTTTAGTCATCTATTCAATTGCTTTCTTTTATGCAAAAATATTGCCCATAAGATAGTGGCATTATTCCAACATGTTTAGAACGGAATTCTTGCCTTGTTTTTTTCCTCGCTAATTGAAATATTTTTTCCGAGTAATTGGTGCTACAGTTTCTAAAGTCACTTCTCTATCTCATCTTAAAAGAAGAATTCTGCATGGTGTGGTATAAGACATTTTGAGTTGGTAGCTATACAATTACATTTTGCCTATGGTTCTCGTGTTCATTTCAATTGACCTTATAGGCCACTTATAGTAGTATATAGTTATAATAGGCCTTCTTTTCTTAATTTTGGTCATGAATACCGAGTCTCGTTTCCAGATGATAGGTGAGGTAAATGACACATGAACGTATTTTAATGTTAATATAACATCTGATCATTCCATAAAAATATTAGATATATATTTCGTAGAAGTTCTACCGCTAGTTTCTACTTTAGTATCTACCGTAGTATATACAGTTGAGTAATTTGTATTTGCGTTTATGCATACAAAGCAGACGCTAACGTCAATTTTTAAGTTTTATGTCCTTTAGCTCTTCTATTTTCGCTTTGAACTTGGCTCAACAGAATGTTAGACGTTGTCGATAGCTGCAATTTCGCTCCAGTTGATTTTCATGTCCTCTTGATTGCAACGCATAGGTTACTGAAGCATAGCGTTTATCGACCTAGTGTACAAGTTCAACCTTGCCAGTAGGTACCTAAAAGTCCTCGGGACAGTTCATAGGACTATTCAATAAATCACGATAGATTGGCTACTCATTAGGGATGTAACGTAGAATTTCCGCATCTTAATATCCAAATAAAATGCATGTAAGTTTTTTCAAGTTGAAACTTTAATTTTTACGCAAAATTTGAAATATATTTACACTTAGAATTGTAGCACTAATTGGTTCGAAATTTTTTGTATAGAATTAAATTATTTTTAACCCTCGTAGCCCTTATCAATAATTAAATACTCTATTTACACTAAAAAGCACACCGTATTATTTAGTTTTACGCAAATGCTTTATGGCAATTAAAATTCTTATTACGCATTCCCATTTTGTACATGCTCTATCAATTAACGTAAGAGTTATAATGGTTTACCCTATGTGTCTACCTTTTATATTTTATGAACGAAATTGGGAAAATATCAATGTAATTTTTTTACATAACTCCCACGTTTTTCTGATAATTATTTGCAGAAAGACACAAGTTTGCAAATAGACCTCGTATATTGGGTCCCTCTTATGCAAATATCGAAAACTTTTCGCAAACAATTTAACTTTAGAGTCGGAAGCGAAATTGTTACCTCACAAAATGATAATATTAGCCTGCAAAGATGAAAGCCGTAAAGCATCTTCATATTTTGGTCCATGCTAGTGATCCTGACTCTGGCGCTTGGCCGCGCATTTTGTTAGCATCTGCCCCCACTTGAATATGTGCCAATAATAAATGCTGTTGACATATTATTCCTTTATGGAATTGCGGTCTTGGTATACTGCAACATAACAACAATCTGTAGATTCTATATGATTGAAGTAACCAAGTTAAACTTTTGTACAATTGGGCTGATATTAGTGGCAAGGATGTGTTGATATTTATTTATTCTCAAGATATTAGCGTTTAGACTATTATATGTGGGTGCCATATGAGAGAGATATTTTCTTGCTCCTGCGAGGGTGTTTCCTGTAACTCTATCCACCGTCTTCCGCTTTCTCTGCTGATTCCCAGCCTGTTCACCCGAGTGGCTTGCAAAACAGCTCCCACTTCCTTTAGTCTGCTGCCTTCCCTAATTGTTTCGCCTTGTCACCTCTTTCTCTTTACTTCCCTACCAGAGTACCTACGTGATTAGAAAAGCCTTTTCCGTTTGCATCTGCCTCGCTAGAGAGGTTGATTAACCTTTCTACCTTAGGCTCTTTCTAATTACCGTCCGCGGTAGTCTATTTCCATTCTATCTCCAGACATTACAATTTCTTCTAGCTCCATTGATTCTCTTATATAATCATAAATTTTTGTCGTTATTTATACACGAGTGAACTGAGAGTTTACATTTTTTGGTAGGCTTAGTCGTCATTCATCCCAGTATTATTTGTCAATATTCTCTTTTTTGGTCTGATCGTCTTAGCATATCGCTTTCAAAACAGTGAATCCAATTTCGTTTTTACCGCAGAGTAAAGTATGTAACCATTTTGAAGCAAGCCGGTTATGACGCTTGGAGTGCTCCTTTGATGCCTAAGTAATGTAAGCCTCTGCTAGGTAATTGCGCGGATTAGTGGCGTTCGTGATCAGTGGAGGCCGGTTTTTACAGGTGCGTGCGGAAAGGGTTGGTCTGATACTTACAATTTGCCTGTGGTGGATTTCGCTGTCTCTTATATTGTTTCGGCGGCAGCTCTTTCTGCCTTCCCTCGAATCATCTCCTCACCCAAGGGCATGGGTTGACTTGGTGAGTAAAGGTTAATTCTTAAGTGGATGCGAGCGGGGAGGCCGGCCACGGCCGGTGTCTTTTCATGGGAACTCGCCAAAAGGGTGTGGGAATCCAGACTCACGTCGTCGTCTGCCGGAAAAGTCGCAAACCAATCTTTTTCCGTTGGAAAAATGGTGGGTGCACCTCACTTCCAATCTTTAGCAGCGCATCGACGCAAAGAGACTGGCATATATGCCTCTTGGCGCCACCAGCAAAATGCCAAACCGTAGAGAATTATCCCTGATACTCTCATTCAATGGTGGTACTGTGTTTTGGATACGTGACTGACTAATTGCATAGCTCTATATTCTCTTCAGCTATTCGTGTTTCCCAAATAATTTTCAGATTTTTTCCAGGGTGAATCACTTGTTTAAACATTAGCTACTGTTTTGAAATGTTTATAGTATATGCAGTTAACACTTGTCAACTTTTGCTGTGACTCGAATGTATGAGTTTTATATCATTCAGGTTCAGGAAAATGTTGATATGGGTCAGCTCTTCAGACACTGGGAGTGTTGAAATATGTAACTTAAGTTTTGAACAAGTAATGCGCCGCTTGAAAGGCGGATCGAGTTGAAGTGATGCGTTACCGTTGGCTTGTTGTTATCCGTTAAAGATGACTAAAACTGGCTGGAGCAGGATGTAGTGGTGTTACTTTCATTTAAAAAAATTGTATACATCATCGGACATTTAAATTATTTTTCGCCAGGGTCGCGAGGTTAGAATACCTGGTTCATTTACCATAAACATCTAGCTGTTGAATGAAGTTCGTTTAACGGGGAGTATGTGTGCCTATCTTTCCGAAAATTGAAAATAAATCTGTAATTTTTTCGAAACATTTGTACATTGAACGACGTGTCTTTCAATCTAAAAATCGTTATGATGAATCATTTCTGTATGTTTGAGGTTTCGGGCCAAAATATCACGCATGGCTGTGTTATGATTTTATACGATGGCCTACGCAATTATTTTTCTTTTTATTTGTGAAGTATTCCATAAATTTTATCAAATGTGATAATTGTCCCTAGTTCTATAGATATAAGCCTAAAGTAGGTCGCCATCTGAATTGAACTTACCCCTCATATAAGCTCATGCTGCAAGTTACTTCTTGCTCGTATATTGATTGATTTACTGGGGCTTTCGAAACATTTGCCGAGCCTAAATTCAAATCATGTACAAAAATGTCACCTATTTCCGCAATCAGTGTATTTAAATTAATTTAAAAAAATAGTAAATAACAGAAATTACTTTGCACTGTTATCAACCTCTGGATAGCTTTTCCTTGCGTTAGCTGGAATGATCGTCAGTGCAAATTTTGATTTCATCCACTTTTAATCCCATTTTTATTGGAGAAATGGATGTAAATGATTGATAACGGTGACTTTGTTAAGTGCTTAGCTTGATGTTCCTGTCATATAGGGTTATAAATGCCTCTTAGAAATAGTGTTGCTGTATATGCCTTGAATGTTTCAGAGATACTTGGTAATTGATGTATTTTTATTGACTTATTTTAATAAGTTATATTTTTTCTGCTATGTTTTTGATTATGATGCAAGATAGACGCAGGATGGTGTTATTGATGAATATAAATACAATAATTGAACCAAAATATTTCTCGACGAAAATCCTTACACATTCCCCTTTGATTTCTATTTTATGAGCGAGAGTGAATTGAAAATTAATTCCCGTAGTCAAGAAGGCCGCAAATTGAATAGTTTCGCGGAATTTTGCAGTAAGATACCCAAAGGTTGTTAACTTTTTCGGGAAACTGAGATGTGTCTCTTCCTTATGAAAAGTTTGAAAAATGTTTCAAGCATTTATCTGTCGCTTAAATTCTTCACTGCCGTAAATCATTTGTCAGTCCTCAACAAATCATCATACTGAGAAAATTGGTGCCCATGAAACAGAACCTTTTCACCGCCTGGAATCGAGGAGCAAATTAATTGCATGCAGACATTAATCACTTGTACGTCTGTAATAAAATTTGTAGAGTATTAAAATCAGGAATATTAATGCGCCATCAAAAAACATTTATTAAAAACATTGATAGATTAATTTAATCCTTCTTTTCAGCGCATACCCATTTCCGACTGAACAAATGCTGCTGACGTTCCTTGCGGTCCAATTTAAATTCTCCTTTCCGTTCATTCATCAGGCCTGTCTCTGGAAAGAATGCTAATTTTTTCTTCAATTTTTAGCGTATTGCAGGGGATAACATTCTTTCTACTTTTTATTCCCTATACTTATACATTTATCAAGTATTTCCGCCATCGGACAAGTTAGTATCATCCACGTCTTCAAGAAAAAGTGTTTGATTGCGCCTAAGTCACTTTCATTTTTTACTCGTTTGCCATCACGCTACCGCGCGACGTTTTTCTTTTTTATTAATTGAAACGGCACGAGTATTTCCTCTCGGTCGGTCGCAAGCTGGACACTGTGCTCAAGATGCTTAATGCATACTGCTCGTATTTTTAATGACTTCTCTCTCGCCCCCAAGTTAATTGGCCTCACCACTGGCCAGAGTGACAGATGCGCATTGCTGGATTGCGTTCCATTCGGTCTTCTTTTTTTTTTTGGTTCGTCTTGTTTTCAGAGCACCTCCCCGCGAAGATTGCATTTCTTTGCACGCGAATGAAAAAGAGTAGGAAAAATTGGTGCGCTTGCTCCTATGTCAGGGCTCCCCGCTGAATATGCGTTTGCTCATGCGAATCTACCTTAGATTTTTCCCGCGAAGCGTGGTTTTTCCATCCACCCTCAATGTTTATTTCTGGCGTGTAAATAATTGAGGCCATTATGCGGGGGAAAAGTATGATATCCCTGAGGAATCCGACGCCCTCGCGGTGATTCTGCTCAACCCTTAAAGGTCGTCGTCGCCCGTAATGCTGCAATATCTTTCAGCGGCATCGCAGCGTGTGGTTCCATCCGGCGAGATACATCGGAATTTACATTTTACCTACCGTAAACACAATAGAAAAATGGAAAAGGGTCAGTTTTAGAGAGTTATTTATCATAAGTTATTGTTTTAGAGCTATAATTATTACGAGGATTGATTTACATCCTTTTTTCCTTAACCTATCCCAATTTTTCAACCTCCCTGATGTTCTTTTCTCTTCATTATATGTAGTATTTGCCTACTGATTCCCCTCGTAGAACTTCGACCTGAAGACGCCGGTTGGAATACCGTAGAAACTGTCGTTGCAAAGAAAATCCACACGGTGAAACCGAGAAGCATGGAGACATCATCTAGAAAACGCCGCGGAAAACTACGCATCAACTCTTAGCTCAATTTTTGCTCCTGTTTTTGAAATTTGTTCTATCGGAATGAGCTGAAAAAGGGAAAACCAGCTGGTAAAAAGTTTGTCACAATTAAACTTTTTGCTATGCCCTAATTAATTTGTTAACGAATATTAATTGTTTTATTGCGTATGTGGTAGGCTATGGAGGTTTTTAAACGTTTCAGATTCCTCACATACGAACATAAATTATGTTTAATTTTGGGATTGATTTCCTGTACTCTGCCATTCTCTATCTCACGTCAGTTCCTTAACTTTCTCGTGATCCTGCAGTACTATTTATGCTTTGTTCCAAGTGTGTGTCTCTTGGTTATTCTTTGGAAACCTTTCTTTCATGTTTCCATGCGTTTTCATCGTAGTTGCGTTGATTTTATGTAGTCAGCCGTTGAGTAGAGAGTGCAAATGTTATGCTGCATCGACTTTCTCCATTCATCAACTCTTTGACTAATTCCACTGGGATCTTCTTCTGCGTGCTCCACCGTTCCCATTTTCTTCCTGTGCATAGTTCTATTTATGCGATAATATATAATCTTTTATTGGCTTTTATCTACCGGGAAGGCTTCTCTGATTTTCCTACCATTTTTCTTCGGCGCTTGATGTTTGTTTTTCTTGTCTTAAGCGATGGTGCTTTGTTGATAAGTGAAGGATTCCCCTGGTTCAAATCTCTCTTCTTTAAGATGGACTTCAGCCTCTGCATTTTTACTTCCACCTACAATGACGTAAGTTTCTCCATTTATGTATTCATTTCATTTCCCTGGTTTCCTACTACGATAGTGATAAAATAAGCGATAAAATAACAGTGATTTTTCGACTATTAACATCAAATGCAGATTTTCCATACATGTCTCCCTATTCTTTCTTAATATAAACTAATTTTCTACCCTTTTGCGTTCAGTTATTGTGAATTTCGTTTGTTATTTATTTATTACAAGTAGGCGACGAGTATGATTACAAATAAAGTGATGAAATCATGGGCAGCATAAATTAATTTCGAAAATATGTAAACATTCATTGAAATCATTTTCTTTTATGAAACCGAAAAGGCCACAAGGTAGCATCTATGAAACTATTAATGTAAATATTCATAATCTGCTTACCGTTGTTTTTATGATGAGAGATGTGGAAAGTGTACCTAAGGTCGTTAAAGATAAATGATGAGTGGCTTTTGGTTTGGAGTTGGATTTGGATAGCTATTACATTTAGGCCCGTAGTATGATATTTCTTTTCAAAATTCCATACGACTAGGTTCTTCGAAGACACTAAAGCTCATTAAGACGAAGTAAAAGGTAATAATCAATCTGAAATCGTATTTCCCAGTACTAAAGCGAAACAGCCTTTTATAAGCGTGGTTATAAACGTGGTTATGACTATATGGCACCAATGATGCTCCCTTCGTGGATTAGCCAGCTTGTAAATATCCGGGAACAGCTTTCAATATCTCTTACGGCTGTCGAGGTTCTCAAAAACACCTGAAGTTGATGCATCCTCATTATTTTATTTGTTCTTTTACATGATGCCGAATTCCCCAAGCAGTCTTACCCACAGCACGCTAAAAAATTATACAACTGCTAAGAAAATTTTTAAAGCCATGCTTTCTTCAACTATATTTCATTCATAGAAGTTTCTCTCCTTTCGTTATAAAAGGTAAGCTGCTATCTCAGCTTGAATATCGTCCAGAAATACGAAATAACTTGACATCATATTGTCAGACTTCTAAATTCACATATTTACATTGTGTAAATGTGTGAATAAATATTTCATGTGAAAGCACAAAGCTTCTTCTTTTTCATTTTTCACGATGAATCACTTTCACAAAGTTACGCCTCAAACCATAAATGCCTCAAATTAAGTTGCAATATTATGCACAGGAATTCAGAATTTTTTCTATTGTTTTCAATCGAAGAATTGATTCTTGGGAATAAATAATTTTTTCTCATAAAATTTTATTTCGTTTATTTTTTGAAGAACCTTCCGTTTTGCTGAGCGATGACTCGAAGTTGAGCTGTCTATTTCATTTTTACTTTCATACACTATCGAATAATCCTCATTATAATTACCACTTGGATTCTCGACGAGGACTGATAACTTCTTCAGATAATGTTAGTCTCACGGTTTTATTTCCGTGGCATACTCCAATGGCACTTCGTTAATGACATATCCGCCGCGTAGTTATGTGAGAAATGATTTTTAATCTCAGGTCATACCCCCTTTGACCTCTTCCCACACGAACGACGCGCCAGCTCTTCCTTGAGCGCACCCTGCCCCTTTTTCACCTTTCAATTGTTTTACCACCCGTCATGATTCCGACTGTGTGGGGGATAATTGCTCGCGCTCATCCGCGAAGCAAGGCTCTCCCACCTCTCCGATGATCTTCCCGCTCCGATGTGCCGCTGATTTGACGGGTCGCTGGTGCGGTAGGGTGAGGCGGAGGATGTCGGGGGTGTTGTGGAGGCGAGGTGAGGCTCATATAGCGTGGGAGAGAGGCGCGTGGGTCGGCTGAGGTGCTGTTTCGTATTGAGGGGAGAGTCATCTCCTTTGTACTCTTAGGCCGGCCGACAGTCCACGCATCGTGCCGTCTTCCGTCTCTATGTCTGAGCCTGAGATGATTCGCCGCCGTGCTAATGAGCCTCTGCGATGAGGAGATACTACCGCTGTATCCTCGGAGGAGCTTCATTTCAAAGACGAGGCTGGCTCCACGCACAGTGTTATGAGTCGCGGTGTTGCGGGAAAGCGTAATAAGGGATTTAGCTCTCCCAAAATCCGTAACCAGGTAGTTAAAATAGAGTGTTCCTATTTTTAGGTTACAATGGTAGGGAAGTATTAGTGTAAAATTCCTACCTATAAAAATATTTTGGTGCTATGCTATTTCCTTTTCATGGTGGCTGAACTTGATTTTCCAGCCCGAATTTATTCAAGACGAATTTTGGCTTTGATTGGCGAGAGTAGAACTCACGCCAGACTAAACCACGGGAGTGTGAAATTCAGTCAATCAGGGAAGGGGGGGGGGGGGGAAGATAATTTTCCTCCAGATCTAATTTGTTCATATTTTTGGTCGCGGTGGTTTTTCGATCGTGACAGTAGCAGATTGTAGCCGTATAATGTTCATTTAATTCTATTCTCGAGTTGGCGATTTATTTTGTGGCATCTCAATGCAATGAGTTGGGAAAAAGAGTGTAGTGTTGTCAGAGCTTGGTAACTTAAGGGGCGAAGAGGATTTGGTTACTCATCAGAAGACCACGGTTCAAAGGCAGCTGGGGCCTTCGTATCGCCCCAATAAATATTATCCTACGTGACGCTGGGAAAGAAAAAAAGCCTCTTTATCTTTCTTGCATGAAATTTACACGCTTGTGTCTCGGTGTGGAGTAAAGAAAACTGTTTGAACAAACTTTCGAGTTGAAGTTTGGTGTCTCAAGGTTTAAGCGTCATCCTGAAATACTTCATGGATGTCATCCAGAATGAAATTCGACTGCCAGTATGAAAACCATCCTCATATTTTCCTTTCGATAGTGAATGCACGCAATGTTACGCAACTATCCATGTATCCTCGAAGTTTTAGAATCGATGCGCTATCTCTCTGAATGCAAATAACTAGAAGTTAACTTTTTTTTGCTGATATTACAATTACGTTTAGAAATATTTGGTCCATAATTTTATTATCTATCCACGAATTATCTTTATTCTGTCGATGGAAATTTTTCTCGCCGACCAACAAAGCGAAATGAAAAAATTAATTTTCTAATCTGATAAGTTAGAGTCCATTTGACAAATTCATGTGCCATTTATCACTCTCATTCTTGTGGCATAAAAAATTATCTGCTTTGGCTGATGATCTTTAATTATCTTGCTAGTAATTTGAGCAGATACGAATTGTGCTTAATAGCTTCAGTGTGAGTCACTATGGTTGACCTCCTCGCGACTCTCTTGATTTATTCACTTCCTTCTTTGTCCATTTCCTGTTTCTCTTTCGCTCCTTCCATTTTTTCCTCCTTTTCACGCCGTGTCTTCGTTCTTCTCTCTTCTACCCCCTGACCTTCGCCACCCGGGCGAAGTCCCCCTCCCGGGCATCTCTCCTCTTTGCTTTAATGGATCTTACGCTAATATTTAACATGTCAACCGGACGGCGCACCCATGTTCGTGTTAGGTGTCAGGAGTGCAATTAATTGTTTCCCGAGGGGAGAGGAAGAAAGGGAGACATGGGGGGAGGTAGGGAGGGAGTTTCCATGGGAATCCTTCAGGTGACCGTGCTACGAGAGGACTACGTGAGCACAGCGCCATAGTGGACGGGTGGAAAAAATTATCGTTGTGTTTGTGACTACTCCTGCTCTTCCCTAGCTCGTTTAAAATAATGCGAGACTAACTCGAAAGTAAAAAAAAAACACTTCGGATAACTTCGCTTGTTCGTGTTGTGTTATTCTGGTCTTTTGTGCCCACCGGATTGCTTCAGTGGGTTTGCGAGGAGGAGGCGATTTTGTAGGGTGCGGTGGAACGTGGGTGAAGTTTACGCGGCTACTAGGAGGCGATGTAGTTCTTGTTCAATATGTTGAATGCCTACCGGCGTGTTTCAAATGATTTCCCTTATCCTCGAGCCAATAAATAAATTTTCGTCGGTGAAAGAGAAAATTTATCGCTTACGACTAACGTTCAGAATTTTTTAATGCCTCTCATCCCACTGTGTTTTGCGATTTTAACTCGGATCACCCTCAAATTTTATTGGATGACATAAATTCACGATTAATTTACACGATTGTCACATTTTTTGTGTATTTAATAATGCGTTAAATTTTTTCACGGCGATGAATACTTTTCTGGCTGAATCGAAGAACTTAACGGGGATCCAAGAGTATTGCCCATCTTTATCTTATTTTAGACAGCCTCGTAGAAAATTCATCACAGAATAATAATTCACGAGCTCTTATCCCATAATTTTATAAGCATCTCCAAAAGGTCATACTTGTCTAAGCGTTCGTTACTGATTTTGAGTTTTATTGCAATCATTCTATTGCCCTTTTCCCTTCTTTTTAGAATTCCTCCGATAGGATCTAATTCTGCTAAACCCCTTCTGTGAATTTAGCGCTTAGAAGCACTTCTTGAATTCAATTATATTTTTTTAATAATTGACATTATTTTACTCGCAATTTTATTTTATATAATAATTGACAATATTTTACTCACATTTTTGTTATTTCGTAATATTTTGAATTTTGTTTTATCATTTAATTAATATTTTCGGGAGTGTACATTTTTCACGCATTCAATCATATTTTATTAGTTTTTCCAATAATTTTTGAATTATTGCGAACAAATACGTCATAGGCATACACTAACTATTTTTACAACCTACACCGTCATAAATCACATATTAGAATTCGCTCATATTAAGTTTAGAATGAACTTTTTAGTCTCCTACGGTATGAAATAAAGTACTGTGGGAGACGAAAAAGTTTATTATAAAATGAATATGTACCCTTTTATTTCTGCCTCTTTTTCTGTGAACCGCAGCTCTGCTACATGTAAAAATAAAATCATTATTTATCCAATCATGTTTAGCTCTTACCCTTTCCTAATTATTAAAATAATTAACTTTGATTTTATTTTTTGTTAAAATGGATAATTAGGACCTACACAGAAGCTCTGCTACTACACACGATGAGGGATCCAATTGAATGATTGCGTGTGCGTTGCCAAGGAATTGGACTTGGTGCAGATCAAGATTCAAGGTTTTAAGGTGGACATCAATGTACGTTTATATGGTATATTACATCAAAATTTATCATATACGATAGCGTATGTACTTCACGCCTCCATTCATTTTTATGGCATTGAGTTTGCCACACACATTCAGTATGTCATTCCCTTTCCGATTATAAACATTCTGCATGTACTGAGACAGCAATTAATAGTATATCAAAATTTACTTTGCCCAAATTACGCATGTAATTTGCGCATCGATCCATTTTATGATATGTTACCACATGTATAAAGTATGAGAATTCCCTCTCTTAGGCTGTGGATTTTGGGGTGGGGTGCGCATACTGCCTGGCTACCTTGGATGAGACAAACCGGGTTGAACTGGTTTTGATACTGGATTTTAATATAAATAGCAGTTACAGAGTAGAGACAGATAAACTGGTGTAAAAACTCTTCTCGAGAAACCGCGCGGGTAAGATTATATGAGAGCGCCATATAATAGGCATAATAATCGCAACCCCTCATTTTTTCTTGTAAACTTGTTAGTCTTTCTGAATAGCGACAGTCGGTGAAAAGCTTTTGGTACTTTCAGTTCATCAAAATTAGTTATTTTTTAACGATTTACTTATGCTCTCCCTAATTCATTCATGAATAATGAAATGCAATAAAACTGTATTCCATTTACAATATATTTTGATACGGTTGAGGTTTCAACACATACATGAAAATTATTTATCCATGGCTACGGCCATTGCGGGTGGGGTAGGCCGCTTTGGATGAACTGGTCCTGGTTGAGATGGCGTGGGAAATGAAGCTAAAGAAAGTTATGGGGAATAGTATTATCTCGTACTTCCTCGGTAACACGGAAAGATTAAACTATACTGGATGAAAAAAATATCAGCCAGCGATTTGACCACGGGGGTCGTTGCCCGACTTCAATATCTTCTACAAAGAAGAGGTAGTTACTTTGCTGAAATTTTCCACTCTCCATAAAATTTTGAAAAAAATCTGCATTGGATGTCGAAAAACTAGAAAAATCGATATTTTCAAGAATTTAAACGAATTGAAACAACCTAATTTTTTTTCAGATTTCAAAGCAATAAAAATGACTATTGATAGTGAACAATTGATCATAATTTGTGTCATAATTTTTTATGAATTCCCATCGTCACATCAAAATAATTTTCATCCAGAGAAATGAATGATCAATAATTAAAGTACCGATATATAAGACGTCAGAGTTTTCTCTAGACCTTTGACTCCCCGTCAGGAAGGTAATAAGAAAATTAATTTCATTTTCAAGAGTTTTTATACAGAAAATTTCGCTCTCACGTATGGAGCCGCCATTGACATTTCAGCGTCTCGTGGAACACCGGATCAAAGGCGCCATCGAGTACGTGGCCTACATTTTCCGTGACTGACTCTTGAAACTAGTGACCTGCTATTTTGTAGTTCCTTTTCGTGGCGTAGCAGTCACTTTTTTTTCGAAAAGTCGACATGTGACTTGTGCCTATCCAGTTCCGAGTCTTAATTAAACAAGCCCCGACTGGGTGGTCGGACGCATTTAAGAGGCACGACATGCTCCCTCGTTGGTCTCAATCTGCTAACGGCTAACTGGGTAATAAAGGCGCTTCATTATGTCAGCGGAAACCTTCCAAAATCGTCAACTTGGTCGATTCCCACCTCTGTCATTAAGCAGAACCTCCCTTCCTTTCCGCTCTGCGCATCGCTCCACTTTAATTGGGCGGAGTACGTCGGGTCGTAGTTTGAGCGAGTAAGGTTTCCTCAGGAATTTTCACACATCGATGCCGGGAGCGTATTTTTACGTGTCCTCAACTTATAACCGATCGGCAAAAAAAAGCGATTTTTTTAATTCCTTATCGGTCGTTCTTATCGTTGTTCCCCTCCCATTCACTCCCTTATCCACTCGCAAAATTTCTCCTGCCGAAAATAAACTGATTCGCGTTGACAGCGTGGGTTTCGAGAGAATAAGCTTGTCGAATTGCACGGCCGAGGTCATCCTATCCCACCCAGGGAGGCACCCCCTTGTCCCCTCGGGATCTTTAGTGGAACGGAGCTGACGGCCCGGAAGAATGCTTTCACAACCATCTCGCCTCTTGATGGAGGGGATTATATTGGTTCTCTTTCACCGGCCACTGGATTTATTCTTTCAACATTAAGGTTCATTAAAAATTTCCCAGGAGTTTTACAGCTGTCTTTAAGGGCGTATTGTACAAATAGTTTGGTTGTGGACTAATTATGCTCGAGAGTGCTGAATAGTTTAATGTGAGAAATAAATGATTTTTGAAATCATTGTTAATATGCTTTGATTTATCATATGCTATCAGAATAATGAAAGAGGGCTCATTTTGTGACTTAAATGAAGAAGAAAATAGCCCAATGTCAAAAAGTTGGTTTATAAGAAGAAATGCTTTTTCGAAACACACCTTTGTGTTATGTGCTATATGGCGGATGGAAAATCCAATTCTGGTGGCGTCGCAGGTGTAAAGTTAATGCTGGATGTTTATAGGAAAAGAGCGCTTCAATTAAGCGGCTGATTAGTAATTATTTCATCCTTTATGGATACTTCTAAGGGATTCACTACATTCACACAATTCACGCTATTTATTGAAGTCAAATTTGTGCAGCAATGGAAAATAAAACAAAATTGCTAAGTGAGAAGAAAAAGCGGCTTTGGGAATCTTATAGTCAGATATAGTTTTTTGAGGAGAATGCATTCCCGCGACTGAATTGTTTTTAAGTTGAAGCCGAATACGCCCGTTGGAATTCTTGAGATACTGTTGTCAGCACGAAAAACTTGAAAACATGTAAAGAACAACTATTCATTTATTCTGTGAAACCTATGAATCATGGCAATTGTCATATTATATGCCTGCACCCAGGTTTTGACGCATGCAGCTTGAAAAACACTGACGTACAACTTTCAAATCAGCTTTCAACGAGCAAATTTTACTCGCTGGTATCCTCTTTCGTTTTAGACCAGTAAATTTTCACTTTTTAACTAGCTCCTCCAACCGAGTTTTGAATCCATTATAGAAAGCCTCGATAACCCTAAGTTATTAAATCCCCGAATAATTCATAAATTCATAAAAGGGGTGATAACACATAAGATTTTTTTCCTATTATATCGAAAGAGGTCCTCCTGTTATTGAGGAGTTTCATTGCGACTTCCCAGTATCTTAGTTATCTGTCCTCTCCCTCCTAGGATCACTTGTGAACGCCCAAAAATTTCTCTTCGCGACCGCCATATGCGAGCAATAGCCAGTGGAGCGAGCTTTATGAAGGCAAACACGGTGAGGTGAGGGTGTCGAAATAAAAAAGTTGAATTTGATACGGAGGGCGGCGAGGAGGAAGGGAGGGGGAGGAGAGACGTGAGATGGACGACCAAGCTGGCAGTTTTCACTCGGCACGAAAGGAATAAAACAACCTGTCTCGCTACGGGTTGGCGAGAATTCGCTCGACCGCTGAAGCCAGTTCGGTAGGTGGATGAGGATGAAATAATGTGAAATATTCCATCGCGAGTGTGAAATTATCCTTATTGAGCCTATTTTCTATGGAAATTATTATCAGCCCATTCGCTAGGACCAGTAATGTCGGGCGAGAAATATTCAATTGGTTATTTTTAATTTTCTATCTGTGTTAGGGCCTGGCGATGACACATCCAATGTGTTATTTAGAGCAAACTATTATTTGAAATAATAACCACTAACCATTATTGATTGATTTGGAATTCACTCTCATTGATTCCAAACTTCTGGATAGTATATGAAACATTCGGAAGCACACCTACTTATGGCGCCGTCAAGTGTTCAAAGAAAGTTAACATTTTCTGAAGAAGTATTCCAGTTGCTTTTTCAGCAAAGTATTTTCGTAAAGTCAATATTTCGTGAAATGTTTTTGTCCTGAAATATCGTCCTCGAGAGGATATCTTATTGCGTCGAAAGTGGTCCTATAAAATTATACTTAATTGTGAAATTACTAAATTTTTCATGTCGACGAGTATTTTCCTACTTGATGTTGAAATAAAGTTAATTTTTCTCAATAAACATGAAAATCACATTGTGTAACTATGAAATATAAATATTATTTTATGGAATTTTTATTCTTATATGAATCCATTCGCAGTCGCTGTGATATGGTTGGTATCACTGGCATTTATTTTCATAGTGAATATCATAGATATGTTAAATGTGACGCCTCAGACGAGTTTTCCTATAAAAAAATGTTTTACAGATTCTTTATTTGATTAAATAAACTTCTGCTAAGCATATCGTGGTGTTGATTACATTGTCAAAATAAATACTACATCGACATTCACAGATACTAAATTTTTAAGTATTTTTTAGTAGAATCTTTTGTAGCTTAATTTTACTAAGCATTTCATTATCTCAACTATTTTAAGCTGTATTAATATAAATATTTTTGATTTTAGTTCATCTTTATAGATATATTTTTGGATTTATTTTATCAAAACCATTAACATCAAGCTTATTACGTATGGATGCCTACGCACGCTTACAAAAGCGTAATGAAGTAGGGAAAAAGAGGGAGGAGAGATACTTAGCTAGTGACAAAAGAAAATAAATCGTTGGCGATAATGTGGCGGCAGGATGCAGGAAGTTCATACTTTCCTAGGTGTACGTACGTACTCTACCCTTGGGCTAGACCCAATAGCCCCAGGAGGGACAGCTGCGCGGGCTTCATACCTGCACGTCCGAGGAGGCGCCACGTAGTCCGGGGCTTAAACACGTTGCTTTGCCTCGAAGTGTTTTTAGCCTCGCCAGCCGGCATCCATTCCGCGGCATCCACCGTGCTTCTCCAGCTCCCTTCCTCGTCCTCAGGATGCCTCCTCAGCGTAGTAGGATTTTTCCCTGTATCCTCGGTGCGCGCGAGACACCCACGACTAACCGGACTCTTTGCTCTCTTCTCCCTACTCCCACGTCTCTCGGTGGCCACTTTAATGATTTACATGCCCTAAATATGTAGTCAATACTTCCCACACTCGGGGACGCAGTAAATTAAATAGATGGAACAAATTAAGCATCCTTCGTCCCAGGAATGATAGCTTCCCGGTAATGGTTTGGCTATCTCGATCTCTCGCCAAAGGCGTGTCGCTGTGGCCAAAAAAATGAGCATATTTTTCTTTCGTATTCCTTTCCCACAACTTTTTTTTTTCAAGTGAGGAAATATTTTTCAGCCTTCATCCACTTCGTTGTGTCTTTGCCTTACTCACGTCAAGCTGGTGTTGTGCCCGCATACATAACTAGACCTTCGATTCATCCTTATTCACCCATTTCCTCCCTAGAATTGTACAAATGTACCATTTGTATCCGACGCATTTAGTGTATCTTTGACATTATTATATATGTGTGTCAGAGGCTGTTGATAATGTAATTGAAATAATTGTACTTTTAACGACGTAGTCATTGGTCAACAAGGGAAGAGACAACGTAGCCTTACCATTAGTACTCGGGGTTATTTGGGACGGGGATTGTGTAAGGTATTTTCCATTGAGAGATATTCAATATTTTTTTACGATTGTAGCGGTAGATAATGAGTATTTAATATTGACATCCCTATTTAAGTTTGTAATATTTCCTATTCATATTATGATTCAATGAAAATGTACAACTAGGTCAACGCATTGATTATGCAAATTTTCTCTCCTTTTCATGCAATGCAATTTCATGGGTAAGGCGAATCGCTCACGAAGTATTTAAAAAGGTAAGCGGTAATAGCATGGGCGCTTTGATGAATATCAAGAAATCAGTATTCATAAATTGAAGACTGATAACATTTTATTGATTTCATTTAATTTTACTGTAACCTGTTGATTATAGTATTAATTAAACTATTATCATTTTACGCTCATCATACTTTTAATAACTTGGCATCCTCAAGTGTATTCCTCAACATTTCTCTGTATGTCTGCTTCGCGCGTCTGTTATTTGCATAGAAAATGTCTACAAGTGAAATAAATTTTGTAATGGCTATAAGTGAACCTTAGGAAACGTTTGCCAATATTTCGAGGATTTACCCTCCCTATAATTTGGAGGGATTGCTCTTCTCGCAATTCTCTAACTTACGCAGTTTTGAGGCAAAGGAAGCGTAGAGAAAAGCAATAATTCCTTGTAAAATATGAGGAGTTGGAAAACAACCACGGCTTCTTGGGATCAAAAGGGTGTAATCTGAATGATGGGGAGTGAGATTTAGGAAAATAAAGAGCATGTTCTGTGCATTTGATGGAAGAGAACGAGCTAGGAAATTTATGTGGTAGTCTTTGCAGTTAGCATTTGGGGCTCATTACTTACCTTCGACGGCTTGTCTGCGAATATTTACTTTTAGGAGCGAAAAAACCATCACCAATTCCTCTTCACTTTAGCTTCCGGCGCGAGGAATCCACGCCCACAATCCAGACACCTCTCCCCTGCTCGTGTATTCATATGCACCACATTTGATGGCCTTCCAATTTGTCCACGACATGCTGAATGGTGTTCCTTCCCCCCACCCCACCCATTCCCACTCTCCCCCTTCTCCTCACCACCCGTCCCGTTCAGACGTGCGCCATCTCCCCCACTGTGGTTATTTATTCTCCGCCATGTTCGCTCGTGTGGCGCTGGCGACTCGGCGGGGCGCGAACATACGACCAGTACCAACGGGCCGAAGCAGGGCCATGCACCCGATGGGGAATCTCAAGAAGGCAGGCGGCCGGGGGGAAGACCCGGGAAGAGAGTGTGGGTATGAGAAGATTAGGAGCGGAGCGATCGGACACGATAATACAGTCAAGACGAGATCGAAGTTTTGAAGGTTGGAGAGATAAGGATCGGCGAACCGCCCAACTGATTGTTTTTACCGCAGACAATGTGTTTTTCTGCCGGCCTTGCGCTGTTCGGAGTGACCAATGTATCGCCGTCGTCTGAATTATCTTCATTAGGGAAGCCATATATATTGAGAAATAACTTGGTTATGTCTCAAGCGCCGATGCTATTTTTGCGGCCGATAATTACTCACGTTCTTACTATGGCATTTATCTTGTCGTAATCGAAATTTATGCTACCATCTTCTGCTCTCCATCTATCTTCGGTTTGACTCTAATATACGAAGATATGAACGCGAATTGTGGTGGGCGGAAGGGTAAAAAACGGTTCTCTTTTAGCAACTCCCATGATTTTGCAAATGTTTATCCGTACTATTGTATCGTGCTCACAATCTTAAGTGGTGATATTCCGATAAAGCTTTTAAAGTTTATTGGTCAAAAGTTGGATATACGAAACTTTTTTCAAATTATATAAATTGACGTTGCATTGTAAGTTTTAGAGTTCTATTGTATTTGCAGGTGAATGTGAAGTAACGTGGCTATCGGCTTCAACAAACCGAATTACCAGGCAATTGTTTAGTGTTCTTTAGTTTATAAATATTTGTATCCCTAGATATATGGTGTAACTTTCAATATTAAATGCATAATTGTTTTTTAAGGCGATATGTTGGATTAAAACATTCTTCTTTAATTTGTATGTATTTCAACTCATTCCATTTTTATATCTATTACTCAGGAATTAAGGGCAATTGAGAATAAAATAATCCAATTTAAATACCTGTTACACCTTCTTTTTTCAGCATTTTAAACAAAATTCACTCTTCATGTTGATTAAAAGAGGTTTTGAAAGATGTGTTAAGGCTGATACTGACTGACTTCACCAACGAAAAAAGATCATCAATGAATGTTAAGAATCCAAAAGCTATTTATCTTTCCCACGTCATGACTCATAAGCCTATTTTTATGTCATTTGATTTTTTTCACAGCCGAATTAATAAAACCTCTTTATTCCCTATTCGGGGTTTTCACAATGGTGCTATCAGTGATCGTCAATGGTTTCCTTTGTGTTGAGATAAAAATGCGTTATCTCGTTGTCGGCTCACCTACAAAGTACTAATAGCACGCAGTTTATCAATTGTGTGTTTTTAAAATATAAATTTATCAACTTGTATCGATATTTCGTTTTTTAATGTTGGAAGGGTGGACGATGTTAAAATTTGGCTAGGAGCTTACAACAGTCCTTAATATGCGGGCAGGGATTTTGCGTAATATTCAGACTACCTCGATCATAAAGCATTTACGAATTCAATTTAAACGTTCCTTTCCCTAGCTGCTATTCAAAACTGGGATATCAAAAATTTGGGAAATGAAACTGTGATCTTGGGCGGATGAATCCCTTCTCTCGATATGCCACGGGTGGTTTCTGATTTTGTAGCTAAAGACTTTGATGAATTTCTGATTCTTAAAAAAATCATGAGTGCGGAGCATTTTCGTCTATTCACTGATTGTGATTTTAGTGTTTCTCATCCAATTTACCTATATGCGTCTCTATCTATTTTTTGATTTGTTAGTTCAATAAAATGAGCGAAAAATTACAGTCATTAAAAATCATACCTTATATCAAATTGAAAACGTTAGGGATATAAAGGAAAAGAAATGGCTCTGGAGCTTTCGACTAAAACAACTTCAATAAGCACCGCAAGTCATCATCAGAATTTAGCAACTCTTTTCTATGAATTCAACTTCCCTTTCTAATGTTTGTAGCTATTCAGAATATCTGTAAATATGCCATCTTTGTTAACAAGTATTCAAATATTCTTTCAAAAGTAAAACGTGAGATATTCCTTAAAGGTTTGTATTAGTTAACTATAAAAGTGGCAATTTTATGCTATGCTATCTTCATCTGATATATTTGTAATTTTTCACTGCCAACTTAAAATATACGTTGAACGACTTCTCCATCATTTTAACGTAATAATTTTATCCACCAGTATTATAGCGATTTTACTTCACTACACATACCTTGCGATAAGCCATCTCTAAGTTTTCTGAGGTCTATTTAAATCCGTGAAAGTCTCTGCATACTGTGGCAAATATATCGTCAAGATAAAGCTGCTCAATGGGTATGAAAGAGAGATTGTATTGCTGAAAAAATAAAATTGTACAAAATCTACAAAATGGCTTTTAGTGTCATTTGTTAATCAAGTCTTCATTAAACCTAATTCGTATAGAAAATAGTCAAAATGATAAGATAATCCGCATTGATTTATTTCACTTAGTCAACCGCCGCTTCTTCCAAACAGTTTTTCCTTCGGTGTAAAACTCCAATTTTTATCTTACGCATTGGTTTATAAAGGTTTAAATAGGTCCTTTTTGAACGAAATTAATACTTTGACTGTTAACAATCAGCTGGGATTTTAGTCTACAACTACTTGTGGATGAAAATGAATGAAGTTCAGT
This sequence comes from Ischnura elegans, assembly GCF_921293095.1. Classification (NCBI taxonomy): domain Eukaryota; kingdom Metazoa; phylum Arthropoda; class Insecta; order Odonata; family Coenagrionidae; genus Ischnura; species Ischnura elegans. Next base: position 26,099,724 of record NC_060247.1, read on the forward strand.
TTTATACCTAATACGCAGGCCGAATTTGCTTTTCGCGGTATTTGGTTACAACGTAGTTGATTAATAGCATGTAAGGTATATAATTCACTTGCGTCATGTTGGGCTGATACCCAAGTGACGCCCAGAAACCTTTTTTTTATATTATTATTTGGCTCATTTCTTTTACAGATCGTTCCTCGTGCTGCAACCCGGCTATCTTCGATGATACACGGTTGCGTCGATGGTAGGATACAAAATTAATTGAACGTAATGGGGATATTCATTAACAACGGAATAATTAAACGTCCTTTAGGATCCTGTAAAATATTAGTAGATTAATTAAAAGTATATATTCAGTTCGTGTGATTAACTTCGTCTTTACCTTGCTTCAGCCTTGAGATACGTGCTCAATTCCTGGTCACATCAATCGCGAGATAAGATGAATGTTCCCTTCGATGCCTGAAGCTCAGTTATGCTTTAATATTCAGGTTTTAGTCTTGAATAAAATATTAATTTTAAGATCACAAATTCCAGGAAACTAAAGATATTCGATATCCGTTAATCCATCTGAAATTAATCATTTAGTGAAAGAACACTATGCCAGTTATTGCTATTGGTGTGATGATTCTCCATCTGTAATTAGTAATTGATAATATTTTAGATTTAGAAAAGTCAATTTTTATGTTCGTGTGGTAATTTAACTAAGGTGGATAAGGTACATATAAAAATATTTATTTTCAGTGTATCTGTATATTTATGTTTTTGTATTTTAGGTTACTCAGAAAATATTTATTTTGGGCCTTTTATTATTACTTACCATTGTAATTTTTCTGTCATCAGGTTCTGTCATCAGTCTTCCGAGAACCCTCATAGTACAAGGAGCTATTTACTAGGCTACTTGAGTCGCGAAATTAATTTATGGCCATGTGATTTACCAATTCTGTATTTCGAATGCTACATACTTAGACAATAATTTCTAAACCTCATTTTAATTTACCAAGTTATTATTCCTGTACATATTCTGTCAGAGAATAATTAGGGAAGCAATAATTGAGAGCTGGAAAATGCTTCCGAAGCGCAGGTTGAGTTGTTTATTTTTTAAGAGAATCGCTATTATATTTTTCAGGTTGACTCACCAAACCAGTGGATGACAATCCGGTAGGCGAAATGTCCGATTAATGTATCGGATCCAATAAAAACTTCGAGTATAATAGAGTTGATAATTTGAAATGTTTTAATGGAACTCTTTATGGACCTAACGCTATATTCCGATTATTTTCTGGCCGTACAGAGATATGGAAGTCGATATTGCGACAACTGCAAATGCGTAACTTTGCTGGTGGTGGAAATTTTCAGGGATGAAATAGATAGAATGGTGGTATACCTCTCCTAATACTACCCCTTATACACTACGCACGTACCGCCGATGGATGGTGTCAACCTCAGAGGAAATACAAACAAGGGGAGTGCGCATTCTACGCTTCTACGCATGACGTCAAGATGTCCCAGATCACGTTATCCCCCCATCCTTTGCCCTCTCCCATGTGAGGAAGCTGATTGGTTGATTGTTTATTGGTTGATTTAGCAAGCTATGCTTGTTGTTATACCAAGTTCATCAAATTAACAATTGTTTATCAGGAGTGATAACATGGCGAAAATAGTCGCTCCTTGCTTAGATATTATCTCTGCATTCTCGAGTGCTACAAGCTAATATTAGTAGTATTATTCCATTTTTATTTGCCCAGAATTGTATTTCCGTTGTCCAACCGGTAAAACACCTTGAACAATCAATGCCCGCTAACTTATTCTAGAGAAATGTTTATTTTAGATTTCAATGTTGTATTTTCAGGTAACTGCTAATCAAATTGGAATTATTTCTGAAGAATTTTTCATACTCAACTTTTCTAATTATTTTACTAACCTCAAATTTGTTCGAAAGTGCAGAATTGAACATTTAGTAGTTAAAGCAGAACGATTTAAATATTTTAAACGTATTGAATTATGCCAAACTTAATTTAATTGACGCATTTAGTTCTTAAATACAAATTTTAATTTTAATTTTTTACATTTTTCGCGATAATAATTACGCCCGATTAATTTATCGGATCCGATAAAAAAATCGGTATCAATAAAGTTCGGGCTCAATAAGCAAATGAAAAATCGCCGCCAAATAGTACACTCAAGTTTTTTTTGTACTACAAGTAATTCAATTAATTATCAACTCTTGAATAAACGAGTTAACGCAAAAAATAAAAATGTCGGAGAAATGATAATCGTATAGCGCTGGAAAATAGTGTAGGAAAAGTACAGCCGTTAGGTTGGAATGTGTTTTATATTGGGAAAATTCTTTCGAAAACTTTACCTTCAGCTATTTGCTAACTCAAATCGTTAGCAGTTATCTCTTGTCCCATGTGTTCTGTTGGTTTAAAGGTGTTGTTAAATAAAAATTTAGGCTGGAATAAAAATTGATGTTTTAAAAATAGTGTATACATTTCCTGATGTTAAAAAGTAATATATATAGTATAAGTGACTTTTACTTCATGTGCTCCTGTTTTCACCTCGGCTCGTAGATAAATGTATCTGTTCTGAATGCACCTTGTCCTTGACCCAACGTTTAATTCAGAATTTTCTCTGTTCGGATAGATATGTATATGGAACCCAAAGTCGCGACAGCCGCATATGTTGCAAATATGTAGGTCATTGCAATTTCCAGGGATCATATGGGCGCTGCATTGGGCTTTTTGGCGTTTGAGTTTACAGGTTTGAATGATTGGATTGCCTGAACAGCGATGTTATCAAAGTGCTCTCGTGTGTGGAATTATTAACCAATTTGGTTGGTAAAATACATTAAGATGTTTTTATTGATATTTTAACTTTTAAGTATATTTTCAACCCTCATTGCTCGTATATAACATGAAAGGCGTTTAATAAAACCATTTTTTCCGTAATGGCTCTCATGTAAGGCCTCTGGGGCTTAGATGTACGCAATATTTCGTTTCCACGATCTTGGAATAATTTTAATATGATATATCCATCGCCCGCGATGAGTTCCCTTAAAATGTCATTTATGATAACAAAATTTTCAGTAATATTTTAAAAAAGTTGTAAATTAGTATTTTTTTGTAATGGAGGTAAAATCAGTATTTGTTTGGTGGAAATGTGTTAGAAAGGTTTGTTTGAAATGGGGATGAAATTAGAATTTGTTTGATGAGAATAATTAGAAATATTTGTTTTAAATGGAGCGGAGGTGGTGGTTCCCTAACGTTACCTCTTAGGAAGTCGTTAAGCTCGCCTTAGCACAAGGACTAAAGAGACCTTGAAAGTGGCATTGCTTCCCCGCTAAGTGGTGACTCAAAGCGGCAGCGAGTAGGTAGAGAGTGAGGCGCGGGCGGAGATAAAACGGAGCATGGCGGCGGAGGGCACGAGCTATCGGTCGAATGGACTCGCGGTAGCGGCAAGGGCGTTGTGTTGGCCGACTCAACGGCGGCCCCCTCTATCGGCTCGAAACCTTTAACCCCGCTTGCTGCTAGTCACACCCCGCAACGGAAGGGTTGGGTTGGGCTGGGAGGCGCTTCGTAATCGGACGGATATCTCGCACGGCCGCATCTCTAAGAGCATGGCCGTGTGCGACGTCGAGTCCGGTCCATCTCTGAGGGGGCGGCAGTGAGGTGCAAGAGGCACTCGCGGGGCGAGCGGAAATTGCAGCCTTGGGGGTTGATGTTTGAGCGGAAGGAGGGACGTATAAGGAGGAGGAGAGGATATCTCTTCGCATTACGTTCCCAGAGGGAAAAGGATGTGGGATGGGTGGAGGAGAGATAGAGGCAAAATGTGCATTGTAAGGGGATGCAGTCGAATGTATCATGAGGGCGTTTTTATTATGATCTCCCCAAATAAAGGGACCTCTCCGGAGTGTTTTCATAGGATTTAATGGCGGTGGCGAGTGGTTCTCTTGTTTTGATGGCTCTGGGTTTGTCGGCGTGGGCGACGCGGGGTAGGGTATCAAAGCGCAGCCGCCGCCGCCGCAGCGTCTGTTGACGGTAGCGGACCAGCGTACTCCTTAAACAACAGTGTGGGCTGAATAATTCATGGAGTCATGGATGGCTGAGGGGTGGGGGAGATTGGTAGTGATCGGATGTGAGGGCAGGGTCACGGGTTCCCTCCTCGCGAGTGTATCTCTCTTGCGGTCGTGCGCGTCACGGATGGCGTGCATTTAAACCACTTAACTCCCGCCTATTCACCGCTCCTTGTCTTCTCCTGCCTCTCAGCCCTCAATCTATTTCGACGCGACGGCAAACCTGCGAGAGTGTGTGTGTGTGTGTCCGTGATCGCCCGCTTCTCGATTTATGCTCCCTTTCAGTCCCTCAACACTCGAGTCGAAGAGAGTGGTTTCATTCGGATCGCCTCCGTGCGCTGAGACAAATCAGTTTTCCCTCCGTATTTATGAGCCGACAAATGAAAAGAGACATAAATCGGCATGTCGGTCGGGACAGAGTACTTTTTTTGCTGTGCAATGGGAGAGGGATGCGGATCGATAAATTGTCTCGTAGTGGTGGACCCTGTAATCGTGTAGCCATTAATAATTATCAACGGCGGTAATCAAAATGTGAAATTAATGCGAGCAACTCTTATGTTACAGGTCGAAGACCACGGACCACTGGCAAAACGTTCGCCCACATTTTGCGCTAGCACATTTTCAACGCTCTGGGTAAGAAGCTATTATTTAGTGATTATATGAAGCCCTTATAAGATCAGTGCGGTGATCGTGCATTGGGGCATCCCACATTCAAATTTGAACGTAATCTGTAGCAATTAATATTACTACTTTATGGGTGTTCAGCAGTTGAAATTCCCTTTATGGAATATTCTTAGTTTATTTCTTGCCATTTGATATTCTCACCCAGGCAAGAGATAAACTTACCCTCCCAGGCAAGGTGTTGCAGGTCTCACTGGCCTAATAGTTTTCACGGAAGACAGCATTTGACTGCAAAATTAAAACCATGGTAGATCTCTGAATAAAAGGCATTAAATGAAATGGTCTATGAACAATTAAATAATCCCTTAGTGAAGTGAAACTTTATCTCAGCATCCTTAATTTCTCTTTGCAGAAGACATATTTAAAAATATCTTTTATAGCACTTAAGAGAACTGTACTCCCGACTAGATCCATGAACGTAATACATAAAAATAATTGGTGTGTAGGGAAGTCTTTTCTATTCATTGGTTGTAATATCGCCGTACGTTATTTCAACTTACGGCATCTAAATACTAAAAAAATATTTGATGTTTTACGGCCGACTCAAATTTTATATTTGTATTCCTAAACTTGATAACGTAATATATAAATTACATAATTGTGAAAAAAAATAATTTTTGTTTTCCTCGTTTTCAAAATTAAATACTTTTAATAACTTCATTGCGTTGCCAAACCAATCGGATGTTGTGTAGCTGGACAAATTATAGTAATTGGCGATGTAAAGTGATTGTTCATAAGGTTTAAATGAACTGGACTCCCAACGAGATCAAGCCAGCTCATTGTACATAACTAAAGAATGTGCGTGCGTTGAAGGAGAGTAATGGAGACCACCATTTAATCAAATAACAGTCATGCAATCCAGATAATGACTTTATAACAAGATGCGTTGTTGCCAGCATTTTATCAAAACATTTTTGTTTCTTTTTTTGTTTGATAAGTGGGATTTGTTAAAACATCAACAGCCCTTGACGAGCTAAATGCATAAATTTGAGCGCATCAGATCACTCAGAGAAAGAATCTTTTTTCAAATGCCATGTTTTTCTTCCGCCACGGCCCTTTAAGTTGCTTCCAGCGGGCAGCCGCCCATTCAACCTTTCATCCGACATCACGACACTTCCATCAACCCGGCACATCAGCTCCTCACCCAAACAAGGCTTCGAGCTAAAGAAGGAATTGGGGGAGGGGAGGGAGAAGAGAGAAAAAAAGGGGCCAAAAAGTCAGACAGTACAAACAAGCAGACATGATCCTTTAGCGTCCCCTCCCCAATAATGTAAATTATCATTTCAAAAAAACGAACACCACCCATTAGCATCTAATGACCCCACCTGGTCATTATATCATTCTAACAGACCTCACCGGCGCGGCGGTGCCAACCACCAGCGGGCACAGAGCTTCAACTCTTTGAGGAGCAAAGAAAAAAAGGGTCCACCCACTCCTTTTTCGGCGGATCGTTCGTTCCTTTTCCCTTCCTACAGCTCCTCGTAAGAGAGAGAGAGTGAATTAAAAACAAAAACAAAAAAGAAACGAAGCTCTGAATGACTCCCATAACCACTCCCGTCTTGCTCCGGACTATTCCACGAGCCGAAAAGCGGTACGCCCTCCCGACTGCCTGGAGATCTACGTTATGGATAGTGGAAGGAACCTCCAGCCTCCCCGCCCCTCCAACAGTATCTGGGGGTCGCGTATGAGGGCCCGACTCCTCGGCGGCGGTCGGCTGCCGTCGCGAGGAGCGACAAGCCCCGGTCTTTTTAATGAAACGGCCGCCCGCCATGGCAGGCAGCCTACTTATAACCCCGGTTCGCGTGCGTGTGGACCACTCCTCAGAGTCGTATTATAGCCCTCGAAGGGGAATTAAATAATGAGGCAAGCGGTTGGTTCGTGTGGGGCCGAGCCGTTTTTCGGGAGTGGAGAGGCGGGCGGGGGATCGTTCGGTAAACTTGAAAGCACGTGGGAGGAGGCACCGAAAATAAATATGTATTATTTTATCCTCTCTTTGGCATGGTAATTATGTAATTATATTGGTGTTGCAGGAGGAGAAATTAAGCTTAAATAGAAGGAGTACATGCGATAATCCTGATTACTTAGCCCACCAGTGAGACATATTCGAAGAAAGGACGAAAAAAATGTTTACCGAGGTCTCCTCTTTTCGTCCTTAATAGAGCGATCGTTAGTCATGGAAAAATGAGAATAATCGTATCATTTTTATTTTAATATAACCTTTTCTTCCGATATATTATCATGCATTTGCATATACTATTCCATGGCTGTATTAAGTATATTATTTGTCTAGCGCCTGTAGCAATAGGTCTACATTTGCCGATTTCTATTCATAAGAGTTGATTGTGGATGCTGCGATTAAGGGTTAATATTTTTTACATTTATGAGTGCTTATTTTAGAAAGTAAATATTAGTTGTATTTGTCTATAAAGCATTGGTAGATTTTATGCATTGAAAGTGTAAATTCATGATCCCTAGGTAAGTACCTGAATAATTCTTGGGATGAGTGAGATTTAGAGAATAAATTATGTATCACGAGTATTACGAAGGTATTAGATAAACGAGGGGTAAACGAAGTTTATTTAAGTTACCAATTCGGATTTTATGGAAACAATAGAATTCAATGACTGATCTGAAACCACGACAGGAGTTTTAAGGAGGCACGGAAGCAGTAGCAGAAATATATTTCTCGAAACTAAAGTACCTTAGGAATAATAAATATGATCGATTAATTTGGGTTTTCCTCAGTTACTAGCATAGAAATTATAAAGAAATATTATTTTTCAACAGCCTATTTACGTTCTATCGTACACGCGTAGAGTGATTGAGAAACTAATTTGACAAAGCATATTGATTATTCATAGTTTTTCATTCTAATTTCGTTTCCTTTCCTCCTCTTGATATCAATTTGGCGAGACGAAGTGTATTATTTAAATGTGATTGTAAGCTTAAGAGTGTCGCGCGTGTGAGCCAAGATCCGCCCATTAATGCGGTTCGTAAACACCTCTCTCCCGTAAAAATGCTGTCGTTAATCAAGAGATTTGAATGGAAACGATTAGGTAAGAATTAGTATCGATGTCCCTTACGCATTTAAGATTGGGGATCGGGATGGACAAACTGGAGTCAATTGCCGATCGAGAAAGCTATCAAAATGCAAAATGAAAAGGGAAGTATTCTCCAATGCTGGAACAGCGCCAAAATTATTTGCATGGAATGAATGATTGGTATGAAGGAGCTCGGGGGTGGAGAAGAGGGGGAATATGGATGAGAAACAGTTTCGCCGCGGTTCGAATGAGAGAAAACGAAGACAGATGAATTAGAATGTGACAATGAGTGGCTTGATGGGGTACCAAGATAGTGAACGGAGGGGGAGGAGAAATTAAAACAGCGCACAATATGATGGATAATACGTCGAAGGAGCAAAGTGATGGGGATAATTCAAAAGTTGTGATAAAATATATAGTCAGGTGAAAGGACGAATGTCATGGATGAAAGATAGGGTCATGCAAGGCGGGGTTGGGCAAGAAAGAGATTAATAGCCGGTGGGAGAGAATGTTCCAACGGGAGAGAGAAAAAGTGGTAGATGAATATTCAGTGCATATAAAGAAGGGTGTAGCATGGTGATGGAGGGTTGGGGTAATGAGTGATTGGTTAGTAGCCAAGAAAAAAGAATTTAAAAGAACGAGTGCTGTGGAGCATTGCAGCTGTAAAATGGTCCTGTTAGCTAATTTTGGCAAATGACCTGAAAGAGGTTTGCAACTAAAAAATGGAGTGCTGCGAAAAAAGAAACATACATAAAAATATGATACACTTGTAAAAGTTAGATGTATGTCAGCAAATTAATGGAATTAATTCAATATTGCCTCCACACTTTTCCTCCTCCTTTTTCCAACTTTTCGTCCGATGGGTGACGGATGGAAGACAAAGAGATTTATTGATAATTATTTCACTGTAGATATTAAACACACTTTTGGTTACTTTTTGATCTAATCGCATCGGCGATGGAGGCATTGGACGTACCTGTGGGCATGCTTCTAAATACCATCTTTATAGAACTTTGCCGCCAATGACTTCCAATGACTTTTACCGCTGTCAGGAAGCTCATCATTCGTGTGAAAACACTGCCCTCCAACCTAATTCCCATTCCAGCTATAATATGGAAGTCACTCGGAAGTGCGTACAGGGTGATCAAAAAACCCCCAATGAAATTGTTAAAGGAGCATTTTGGCTGCAACAGCGCTGAGAGGACGGGCGTTGTCATGGGTCAGACTTCCTGAAGTCCGCATCTCTTCTTCTGTTTCGAATGGCTAGGCGTAGTTGGCGTGATTTTACAAACTGAGTTGCTGCACTTATTGCTGTACCCGGGTGCATGATTTCTACGAGCACCACGCCTTTTTGATCCCAAATGACGGTGGTAGAGCCTTTCGATTGTTGAAGGTCCGCTGAATATTCTTCGTTTGCTAGCGATTTTTGGCGTAACCATTTTTGTGATTATTGCTTTATGTCAGGGGTGCCATATTGAATCTTTGTCATCTCTAGCCTTAGTTGGTTTACATTTTTATTTAATTTGTCGGCATCAAGACATGAAAATGCTGTAGCAAATTGGATACAGCATTTGATCGACTCAACTTTTATGGTTGTCACTCCGAAGTTCACACTAGGCGGGAGAATTTTAAGGTGACATTTTTAATCAGACTGCTTCTCAGTTTAGACCCACAATTTATGACCTAAAATGGCAAAGCGTGTTGCGCGGAGGACGCGAGGGATACTTCTGCGCACATTTTTTTCCTGTTGCTTGTATGGCGTTTTTGCTGATAAAAAAGAAAGCTCTCTTATATATTTGTGTCTTGAAATAAGTAAATTATGTATACATGTGATGCACATTCATTCTGCATACGTTTCATTTTCTCCTGCTTTCTTCTTCCTTAAGAAATGCAATATGCTCGTGGCTTTGTGAGTGCGAAGGATTTTTATTTTACACCTTTATAAACCCCTGAGAAATGTTTTAATACCTGTAATTTTAATTTCATTTATGATGATTCTGTAGTGCCAGAAAAAAGTTCATTACGTATCCTGTTACATTTTCCTCTAGGTCTCGAGCACTCTCACTATTTTCCATAGCACCAACAAGGAGTTATTTAGGGAGGTAGATATTAGGTTAGAATAGATTGTGGAAAAGTGGATTCTCGCGGTAAATTTGTCATCAAAGGTCGGGCGTATATAAGCATTTCTACGCGTCGTGGCACCCTTCTTAGTCCATCGCCAAAGAGAAAAATCTCTTTCGGTCACCTAACCGCGTCACGCTTTGCGTGAGCTTTGCCATAAGCACTTATCGCGAGCCTTGGCGGTATCCGCTGGTCTGTCATTTTCAACGGGAGACGCCAAGGAAGGAGTCTCTCATGACCAAATGCCCTCGCGGTGGTCCCATCCCCCAGACGGTGCCGGCCAAACTTATTCCCTTCCAAGGAATCGCCCATCATCCAGAGTGGACGCCTCCCATCAGAATGGCTGGCTGATTGGACACGGCGAGAGATTCCGACGCGGCGTTCGGAGGCGTGTGGTTTGAAAATACGCGAGCCTCGGCTTAGAAGGAACGTTCCGGACGGATTGACGCTAACGAACGCCATTTGTAAGCACTTCTTCCGACCGCGGCCTCTCGCATGATATCCTCCACCCGCTACTTCTTCCTCCCGCACCACCGTGTAAAATTACACCACTGTATCATTCTTATCCCCTCTCAACTAGGGGTTTCATCCCTTCTAAAGAGAGGTAAACCCGCTTCTTTAAAGTGCCATAACCGTCAACCTTTGGTGGGACCTCCCACGCTTTCTGCCTTTTTGAGGTTTATTATTAAGCCCTGCGAGCATTGCCTACTGCGAGTTCCCCGTCGCCAAATTAACCTCATCTCTCAGATTTATTTCCTCTTTTCCTCCGTTCCTCTCTCGGGCTTTCATTTTTCTCTGCCATGGAGCGGACCCTTATTCCTCCGTTTACCGCCTTCCGTCACTTTGGCAGTCATCATGAAGAATCGGGGGTAAAAGATGCGTGAAATACATACTTGTCGTTAGGACCTCCATGGAGGATAGGAAGGATCCGAGCGGTGCATTAGAAGGGCAAGTGATCATGTGTGGATGCTTATGGGCCCGATCCCAAAAATTTCTTAAAAAAATGTTACAGAATTTAGCATGAACCGCATTTAAGTCCTCCTGATGCTATTTTTCGGTTATTACGTCATGTTAAATTGGTGTATAAGGGTCTCGGTGTACTTGTGATTTGATCAACTAGCTATTTCCTATAATGGGTCCTCTAAGGGTGAGTATTCTAACGAAAGGTTCTGCAAAAATTGGCCATGTTTTTCTGTATTTGGTGAAGTTTAAGTGGAATAGTCGACCAATAAATGATTTATTCAGCAAATTTCATTGGTTATTCACATCTTTTTACTATGGTTTTTTTATTTTTATTAGCATTCAGATAGTGCTAAATCTGATCGTACTTATTTACGTGAAAATGATTTTTGGATCAGAATTCGGTTTTTCTTTGCCTTCCAATTATTTTGGTATCATCAAATTACCCTCATTATTACTAAAGCTTAATTAGTTGTTCCTCATTATGACGCATAATCTAATTCCCGACACACTTCATATTGATAATAAGTATCCATCATGTCCATTATTTTTAGCATATCAATGTGGGATTACGCTTTGCTGAAAATATCTAGGAATATCTTCATCAAGCAGGCAATGGTTCTCTATGCCTATAAAATTATTGCTCCGGAACCCCTTCATAAGCACGTTCAACCAATAAGTGCAAATTGTTTGACCACTTGAGATATCGTAAATATCTGTTGAAAACTCTTTGGAAAAAGAACTTATTAAGAATTAGGCAACCGAAAATTTAAAATATTTTTTCTTACGTGTACCTATATGTTGCGAATAATTTATGCAAAAATTACTATCGAATCGAACTTTGTCATTAAACATTCAATATTAGGCCCGCCATTGTGGAAAATGTACCGTTTCATGCTGAAAAGCGTAATACATTGATTGATATCTATAACGCCGTATCTGACCGCCATACTGCTCCACAACTTTATCAAAAGTTCTTATCCTTTAAGAAAGCCCTGGTATTTATACTACATTGCAACCTTTTAAGGACCTCTAGTGAGTGATGATTTTGGGTAAAAAAGATTTTCAAACGTTGATGTACCTTTTTATCCACCTCTTTAGCGAACTCCGAAATCCGTGTCATAAAGAATGTCTTTGCGCCATGTAGCAGCACTTCAGCAGCACGATGGAGAGTATTTACGTTGTTTCACGCCTCATAAGGCGATACAAGGGCCTTGTGAGGTGATCAAGGAGACAGAAGTGAGAAATATTTTGCCCCATATCAGGGGCGCCTGGTAGGGTGAACTATGCTGATGTAATGATAGCTTTTAAGTAGAGTATTGATACTTTAAGTCACTATTACCTCTTTGTTCTCCAATTGAATTCAATCGTTCAAATTGTCGCAAATGATTTTCTTTTTTCTGTTAGAAATAACTTTTAAATTTTTGAAATAAGTTTTATTAAAGGTGCCCAAAATATTTTTAAAATTCATATTTTTGCCCTAGGTTTTAGAAGTTGAGTGAAATCGCACATTTTTCGACTTTCAGGTATTTGATGAAGTGTACCTAATGTGTACTTCGGGATTTGCTTCCATTTATTCGGTCAAAGGTTATTTAATCATAGTATCGATGTGGGCTGTTGTGTTTCTTCCTTAGTCGAATGTCTACTCCAAAAATATGCCTTCTTATAAGTTTTCCATAAGTTGAAATTTTATGCTATCAATTTGCAGATATCTCCATTTTTATGGAAAGTTTTACCACGTTTTCGTATGCCGCAGTTTTATTATAGCGAATAATCAAACATGATTATAGAATCCATATTTTCAATCTTATGGATGCACTTCATTGTGTACCGAAGCATGAAGAATATGAATTTTTAAGGGTTGTTTCGAGTGGGAAATAGACATGGTTGCACTGAAACAATGAATGGATAAGATTTGTGCGATGAATGACCTAAAATATATTTCTTCTCTAGTAAGAAAAACTTTGCTGCTGTTTTCTGTATAACTTTTCAATTTTTCCAACCCACTTACCCACGTGTGTGTTTTTGATTTTTTTCGAAATATATAGAGATTTATTTTATTAGCTATACAAAATTGGTCCTTGTAAGCCATACGGCTTGTCAGAAGGTTTCATTTATCCTACATAGTGTCACATTAAAAGCATAGCATTTGATTTACATTTCAAGTTTCAACTCCATAAAAAACAGTTACATGATACAAAAAGTTTGAGGAACTTTAAAACCAAAATATGAGCATTTAATATAATTTATACATTTGAGATTTATTAATGAAACCCAGGAGAATATTAGTCCCGAAAGTATCAAAGGCTTATTTAAAATCGATGAAAAGCACTATTACGGAAAATGTTTTATCTAATTTTTCATTGACAATGCTCGAGAAATATTCAAGAGTATATTTGATTCCCGTTGATTTTTGAATACCATGCTGATAGATGGATAAAATCTTTTTGCTATTCAAGAATCTTAAAAGGTGATTATAATTATATTTTCCAAGATTTTGTCAACTGAGCTCTGTATGGAAATTGGCCTATAATTGTTGAAGTTAGATTAACTTCCCCCTTAATGTACAGGGATAATGGTAGCAAGTTTAAAATCTTCTGGTATTAAACCACACCTGAGGCAATTGCATATGAAGCTAGTCAAGATTTTTAAAATAAATTAGGATTTTTCAGATCTCTCATTCTAACGTTGTCATACACCTTTAGCATTGTCATACACCCATGCCATTCTGAGACCTCGTATGATTTCTTTCACTCAATCCTTGGTAGAACGACCGCAAGGATCAACGAAAATACATCGACTCTTTTTCTCTTTACCGCACATTCTCCTCGTTACTCCTCAAGTATTCACCCCTCCGCCCAACCTCCGCTCCAATAAAGTCAACCGCTCTCCTTGGTTTATATTTATTCCTCTTATTCTCTGCATGCGTAATTTCTCTTTCGTCTGCCGTCCATATATTTTCCACTAGCTGTTTTGAAACCTCATTTGGATACCTTTTCGTCTCACACGCCCTTCATCCATATTTTTCCACACTTTGATTTGCCGTACCTTTGCTTCGTATTCGCTTCCCCCGCATTTCTAATCCCCTCCTCTTCCCAGTTTCGCTCGTGTTTGCCCTTTCGTCATTTCTTTTTCTTTACTAGTATCAACCTCGCCGAAGGATGCGACCGTTGGAAGAGGCGGCGTCTGATTCCTTTTGCTTCTTAGCTTCGAAGTTGAATGGAATATTAGCGAAGCCTTGACGGATGCTCCATGTCGAGTGGCTATTGTTGTAGTCCCAAACGCCGTCCATCTTAAAAAAGTACCGCATCCCGTCCCTTATGCGGTCTCCCAGCCTCCCCAATGCCGATTGTCGATCCATTCTCTTTCCATTGCCTCGTCCATTGTGTGTGGACATGAGCGTATCGTTCAGTTTTTCTCCTCACCCTTCTCCGAAAGGTATTCCTTTTATTACATTAATGGTCCGCGTTGAAGTTTTGTAGTATGCATACTCTGGTTGATGTAGGAAGCGAACGAGATGAGACGAAAGGGAGAATAAAAAAATGAAGAGGATGAATGGGAAGCGGAGCAAAAGGCGCTTGTGACAAGAGTGTGGTTTCCGGGACGAGACAAATTAATGGTGATGATCGGTATTGTGAAACCGGGGCGGTGTTTAATTGGCGTTTAAGAGCCTGTTCCTTTTTTTTTCTCGGGGACGTATGCGTGGGCTTTTCAACATGTTTGTCGGGGTTTTTAAACCGTCTCGTTAATACATATGATTTCATTCATCCAACACCATGGTCTTGGCGTGACGAAAGAGTGGACATGTTTAGGAGTTCGCCTTTTGGATTTTTAAATATTTTATATCGTATTTATTTTTAGGTTACCCAGTGACTAGATTGGAAAGTTCTGCCATCAAGTATGGAACACTATCATATTAAATTAAATTTTATTTAGGGAACATGTGCGTAATTTATATTTCGATATACGATTGGATTGTTTTGAATTTCTTTAGGAACTACTTTGTCAAATGAAATGCCTCTCAACATATCGACAAATAGGAGACGTTGATCGGAAATTTTATTGCTATAATGTTATTACCCACTGTTTTATCTTATCAACCAGTTATGACATTATAATATATGAAGATTCTTACTCCTTTATTACTTGTATAGAATTATGTATTATTATTACAATCATGTATAATATTTCGTATTGTAGTATCCGTGGAGTTCGGATTTTTTCCAACCGTTGAAATGCATATAGGTTTTATTTATAAAAATGCGTGGGTTTTGCAGCGGGCGAGGCCATTAAATTTCTACGTTTCGATGCGAGACTCCTCATCTCAGCCATACTCAGTACCATATCCAAGAATATTACTTATACAAATATTATTCGCTGGGAAGTCCTACGATCAATTAAGCTCTTTTTTATTAGAAGTTATTTTTTACCATTAATTGAAGCATTTGATTGGATAAAGTAGCGGTAATATTCTATTGAAAATGTAAGGCTACTACCCTATTATATCCTGCAGTTATGAAAAATAATATTTATATTTAAAAATATTTTTAGTAGTTATTTTGTTGTCTTTCGAAATATAATTGATTTATAATAGAATGTTTGGCTTACAAGTTTTTGGTTTGCGTGGTTGTGCTACACTCCTGGTGGAACATATTATTTTCATTTATAGCATCATAACCCTTGATACTGTGGTCAGTGTTTTTATTGGAAGATTAAAAAACTTTTTCTTATTTGATAGGTATAAAATAACTCATTGTACCTTTCAGATTTTAGAATCTGGCATAAACGTCATCTTAAACGGATGTTGAAAGATATTAGGCTAATTTAGTTCTATACATGCTGAGACTTGTTGGACGTGGTCGTTCGTTTCGATTTGCCTTGCTTAACAGTGCCCATCTGAAGTGGTTTATCTCGGAAGCATTAATGCGGGACCAGTCCTTGGCTTCACAAAATGCTACTAATTCGGGGACGTAAATGTTCATCTCAATTGCCAACAGCCCCGCTCTCGTAAAACATGGACATCATCAAGAGAGACGGGAAACATCGGTACGGATTTCATTTTTGAGATAGCTCGCATGAACCGCAAAAGATCGAGTGGGTGTAATTACATTAGATAAGGTTAGTTTTCATCGCCGGCTTAAATCAGCCCGTCATCATTTTTCCCCATCAAAAGTACACCGACTTCATTTACACTCGAGGTCGAGCGACCCACTCTGTGACCTCCACTCCTAAATTTTAGTGCGTTTCTCTGCTCTGAGGGCCTTAAAATGATGAGTCTCGGAAGATCATTCTCTTCACGTCGAGCGACCATTTCTCAAGGCTGACCATCCGCCTACTTGTCGTCTTCCTGGCATTCCTATATGACATCTCTCCTCTCCTTAATTCCCTCGCAGTTTATTTCAAACTTCTCCCCGATGAATCTCCCTTTCCACTCCTTCCCTACCTGAGATGTCCCGCCACCGCCCACCATCTCTCGACACCCCTCAAAAACCAGCCCATTCTTTTCTCTCATTGGCCCTCACTACACGCCCTAATACGCCTACATCTTCCTCTTTAAAAACACAAACACATCCGTTGGGTCCCCGTAATGAATAGGGGCCCCATCTCCCGACATCACTTCTCGTGTTGAGGAGCGTCTTCCCTCCAAAACCCGTGGATTAATGATCTCAAGGAAAGGTCTCCCGGACGAGAGATATGAGCGCTGCGGGGAAAAGGCGCGGGACCTTTCGTAGGAGGAGCGAGCGTCTGGGTGCGGTTCCGCAGACGCCTCGCCCTCCTTAGAGGCCGGCCTCTCATTCTCGGGGCACCTTTCCACACCCTCACCGTTTATATTAATGAGCGTGGGAGGAGCAACAAGACGCACTCCTTCCGTCCGACCGGTACCGCACTACTCATGCGCGACGTCCCGCGGCTTTTTTTTCGGGGCCCCACACTCACGGTCCTCATTAGGAGGATGGCCGAGTGATATTTTCCCAAGGGGTAGTGGAGGAAGTGACCACTGTCGGGTCTCCTTCGTCCTCGAGGTCAGATGTTTCGAGCGCCAAAAGTCAGTTTCATTTCTCCCACTCCTCTCCCCCCTGTTGTCCCTTGGCGTGTTCCTTCGAAGGCGGAGTCCCTCGGCACTTGGCACCTGCTCCCCTAACACACCCCCGCCGGATGGCCCCACGCTGCGCGCACCGCGGGTATTTGGGTGCTTGTAAGGCTTCTTCATCTTCTCCCTATCCCCACTCACGTCCTTCTCCTTTCGGGATTTCCATCTTTTCCCAGTGCTCCAGCCCTCGCCTCGTTTCCATCCGAACTCGTCTTTTCCGAAAGGCCTCCCATCGACCGGGAATGTATTTTGCGAGGGTCGTTCTGATTTTTTAAAAATTTCGGAATTGAGCACTCTGGCGCTCTTCTTGGATGTTCGCATTAATTCAAGCATGTCTTATGGGGAACATATGGAATTGGAAGGGGTATCCTGGAGATATTCTGTGCCTGAAAATGTAATTAAGCGTGCAAGTTTGGTGACTGTGCTAATTCGGGGTTGTGGCTATGGGTGAGAGTATATTTTCTACCTTTGTGCGGTTCTCCAACATTTTCTAAAGTTCCTTCTAGTTCACTTGTGGGTTTTATACATCAGGCCTAATTCTATCGTTTTGAGAAAGAAGAAAACCGAAATTTGTAGTTTTTCTAACAGTATTTATTAGGTATTAATTTATCGAGTTTTGTGAGACAGAAGTTGAGAAAATTAGTTAAATTTGAGAGATTTAAAATATTCTGGTTTGATTAAAATGCAATAGAGCTAATATTGTTGCGGAAAAAAAACTTAAGCAATTTCCAACTGGCACGGCTAAGTTGCTAAGTATTGCCTAATCTAGCTTGACTACCGTTAGGTACAAAAAATAAAAAAAGTGATGATATCCTTAAATATACAATTTGGTCTTACATTTTCACCCACCATAAAACTTTCCCTTTTTCGCTAAAATGTGTCCTGTGTGAAGCAGATTGCAGTATTTCAAAGAGGATGTCTGTAATACCTATAATTCCTTTAATATCTTTAGATCTAAATGAACTTGATTTAGGGTGATGTACTTAGCTACGCTTGGATCCATTTGCGCGCGTATTATTTACTATCTTGTGGTTCGAAATAAATTCTCAATTACCCAGGGCTATATTTACGCCGAGATCTATTGATTACCTTACCTATAGGCCTGTTTTCAAGGATATCACGCCATCTGCAATTTTTTTTCCTCTCACCCGCAACCATCTTTCATCGTTTGCGGCACCCACTCTGAGGAGAGCCTTCAAGTGCTGCATGAGCCGTGAAAGATGCATCCTAAGTTCCCCATTAGTTTCGGACACCTCACGCCAGGGGATGTAAGTCCGCGTGCTCCTTTTATTCAGTCTGGCTCTCATCTTTGATCGGCCGGTGCGTGGGATGTCTTAAGCCATTTCGAGCACTCCTGACCATGAAAGAAGTTTTATCATTTCCTTTGTTTGAGCGCAGGATGAGGTCACTCGTGAGTTTGCGCTACCATAGGCGCTAAATTGTTACCGCTCCAGGCCAAGCCAAGCTGGACCTGGTTATAGATATTTGGGCTGCGGAATGAACACAAGTCTATGCGGAGCATACGGAACTGATTTTAATATATCTCTTTGTTTGTATCAAAAGTATACGTATACACATATATTCAATGCATAGAATACGCGTAGAATGTCTCGGAAATATTTCTTGAAGCTATTAGGTGAATGGGGATATGCAAAAATGCAACGGTTGTGAAATTGCATTAGGAGTTAGAAAGGATATTTGAAAGCAATATTATAACAGTGCATATATATTCGTTACTAATGATTGGTTGTTAACAATGAACAAAAGGAAAAAAGTGAAGAACCATCGTAAGGATTATTATGGCACACTCTCGCTCGTATTCGTGATTTTTATCTTCGGGTATCAATCGATTGGCAGTGTTCGCTCGTTTTCCTGCTAATGCCTTTGGACTCAACAAAACCCTCTAGGTAACGCCTCACTGAGGAAGATAAACTCCTTATTATTATACTCCTTAGAATTATGTCATATTTCATTCAATGTCGCATATGGTGATTTTTCGTTCAATTCAATTTTCCTTCTGCTAATGCCAGTGATTAGGTATATTTTAATGGCAGATTATCGCTGACAATAGAAGATGAAAATATATTTTAATGGAAATTTTGTTGACAACAAATGTAATGGACTGTTAATATGAATAATGTTATCCATTATCTGCAAGCTAATCTTCTAATTGAGTAAATATAGCGGCAGTAGTCTTTCTTGTTTTATATTTATATTCCTTAAATCGTTTGAATGAGTGCTAATTAATTGTTTATTGGATGATTCACTGAGTTTTATGAAAAAATATTTTCCTTTTACTCTGCCTAACTGGCTTTTTACCGTGTTAGCTTTCATTTAATATCATGTGTTCAGTTAGAATATCCGTGAGAAGTCGCATAAATTTCCCAAGCCGTTGTGCCCATGATTTGAACTTTTGTGTGGTACACGGTGATTCCGCATGTTTATCTATTGAAAATGACCCTCTGTCCTCTATTTGGATTCATCCTTAGCAGTCATTCGTGTCGTCGTATAAATTTATGCCCAAACGGACGCTGTGGCATTCTGGTCGTACATGCTACTACGGAGCTAAAACTGGAAGCAACTGTTTCTTTAAGTACCGTCTCGTCGTTGGAAGCTTCGCTTGATGCCGGTTGTACCATCTAGAAATATGTAAGTGCATAAATATCTCCTTGTTGCGCGTCTTCTCCCAAGCTGGCAATATTTCACTCCATCGTCTGAGTTAACATGTCGTTGAAGCCAATTATATTCTGGCTTACTTTATTGCTAAAGTGGGTAGTTCTAAATTCTTTCAATAGGAAAATTCTTTTCAAATAACTGTCTGTGTGTTTTCCGTCATTTTTTATTTATATCTGAGAAAGTTTGATTATTTTTGATTGGTATTGTTCATTTTCCTTAATTGTATAAATTCTGTATGGGTACTACTGGTAAAATTAAACTAAGTTATGATAAGTCGCTTGGGATCTACGTGGACTGTCTTGCGTTATCTTTTTCAGGAAGCAATAGGTATCATTGTTTTTTTTTTCAGAGCAGACAGTGTTGTCTCTCATCTCCTACGATCAGCATAGTATCCATTAACCACGTTTGATTTCTCGCATAATTATTTTTTAGCGTGTATCACTATTTCAGGCGGGAAGTTTCAATAGCATGAGCTGAAAATATAAAAATATTTTGTAGCTAAATGCATAATATTCATTTATAATTATTCCGATGAATTGGTATCATGACACTCAATGTTTGCGCCAACTATTTGTCTTCAATAGATAGTAAGGAGCAATAATTCAATTAAATTACTTCAATTTGTTGTAAGGATTCGACTGTACTAATAAGTTAAGCCCTAATGGTGAAGGATAGATGGCTATTTGGTTGATAAGGAAGGAATTATTAGATCTGGGAGGGTCATAAGGAGAGAGATTTTGAGAGGAAAGTGACTTTTTAATTCATCACATAACAAAGGGCGTTAAAGGATGTAATATTACTTTCTATCTGCTGGAGAAGTGGAAAGTTTTATATTTTTTCTCTCATGAGTGACAAGAGTAGGCTAGGATTTATTTGAAAAATTCTCGCCACTTTTTAGCCATTATTTAGATTACATTCCCTCATTGAAATATGTGTGTATATATTTTAAACTAAATTTCATCCTCCTATTACTCATTTTCATCTAATCAATTTTTTCCTTGACAGCAGTTGACTATATCCTAATCAATGCCTTCACCTCAGATTTAGAAATACGGCAAGAGCGCTATTGCTGTAAGAAAGCTTTTAGGCAAAACACATTTTCAACTGTTGCTCTTTATCCAACTGTTGTGAATTATAATAAGTGAAACCCTCAACAGGTGCGTAGGCATAGCTCATCAAGTATACAGGCATACACTTTTTGGCGTGACGTTATTAATTAGCCACGTTGGCCCACCGGCTTCGCCCTTACCACTCAATTGGTTAGTTCTTGTTCGAGTCTCCTTTGTAGGCGAATATTATTCCAGTAAATAAATTTTATGGTAATATTTGGATGGAGCATTCCTTGAATGTTCTCCGCAGTTTTGGAGTGGCGATTTTGGTTGTGAATAAGCCGCTTTTCTTGCTTTTAAAAGCATTTAGTATGAGGAAAACTGCAGTAATAGTCCTACATTAGACATTAATACTTCTCCTGATTCCGCAATGCCCACGCAAAAAACTTCGTCGTAATTTAACTCTTATCGGTGGAAAAAAAACTGGATGCGTGAAGGGTGAGTCATAGCTATGGACCCTTCGTGCATGCTAAGACAATCAGGCAGTACTCCTGAGCTACTGATTCCACACTCCCAACACGTTTCCATCCCCTTCTTGGATAAAAGCTGGGAGCATAAAATTTTTCCGCGGTGTGCCCTCAAAAATCCTTCACGCCAAATCGTGCGCAAAACCGCTTCCGTAAAAGGCTCTCCCGTGGCAGGTTTTATCGGGGCTTTCCCCTGGGCCTCCCAAGTTGGGAAAGGGGTTTGCGGAGGGCGATGGTTTAACGGGAGGGACCTTCTTCGGCATTTCTCACCTCTTGCTCCATTCTTCAGCCTCCCTTCTCTCTCCATCTCCATCACATCTCCACGCGTGACTACCTCGGAATACTTCTGCAGAGAAAGAGAAGGAGGAAAAGCGGGAGTGAAAAAAATAAAAAAATGAAAGGACAAAAAAAGAAAAAAAAAACACGCATGTGCCGGTAATTTTTTTATATCGGCGCCCGGCTTGGGTCTCCATTCGTTAAACTTACCTTTATGTATACATTTATTTTTTTTCTCTTCTTCCCCTGAAGGAGCCCGAAAAAGAGCGTGGAACGAGGACATTATTTTTTTTGGCTCGGAGACCTCAGCCGTTGTTTTATGACCAAGTCGGCGCTTCGCTGTGTACACGGTATCCCGAACTTGCTATACCCATTAACTCTCCATTTAATCTGCCGGGAAAGCGCGTCTCCTTCGACAGCCTTCGGTGGCCACCGTCGCCGCCGCTGCTGATAGCCCTTCCCATTTCTCCTCTGTCCTTTTCCCTCCCTCCCCTCCTCTGATTCCCCTCCCCCATCCACCCCTCTCATTCTGCGACCCGCTCTACATTAACCCCGTTTGCTTTTGCCTCAAAACCACCGCCTTTCATCCCATTCATCTCTCGCACTGCGTTGTACGCCACTATCCACTCCCCGGCCGTCTCGTAATCTGTTTCTCTTTCACTTTCTCTCCGCCTTTACCCTCTACTTTTTAAGTATTTTTTTTCCTTAGTATAACGCATTGTTTTCATTGGACTCGGTTCCGTTGCTTCTTATAATTTTCGAAATATATCAACTCTTTTCTTCGTAGCCTTATGATTCAGCCCCGCATCTAATTGTTGTACATCCCGCAGAGAGTATGAAGTGGAGAGAGTACGGAAAATGTTAGAGGCCTTAAAGTCATATAAACTAAAAAAAAACGATTTATTTATAGTTCCAACTTCATAATAGATGCCGTTTATATTACGGCATTAAAAGCGTACTTATTATAAAGTAGGATAAAGCTATGCGAGAATGAGCACACTTACAGTGCTCTTGGGTAATCGATGAAAAATGCCAAAACATACAGTAGATTTATCAAATTTCGGGAAAGGAAATAATTGCAGCTGAGGACGTTTACTCAACGCCACATAAGTGCTATGAGTCACATGTTTAAGTTTATAACTCGTCAGCACAGAATACAGTATGCTAAATATGTCTATTTAAAAAAAATTTTCTACAATCGGAGTAAAATAATCATAAAATTGTTTCATGATAAACGGAGTTGAAAATGAGATTTGTGTACACATTACTAGTGAGAGGGAGAGCGGGTGGGAAATGTGTCACGATTGCCATTTGAGTGGGAGAATGATTGAAAGGATTATTCATAAAAAAAAAGGTTGTGTAGTCTTTGCACGACCCTAAAGCTGTATCTCAGTGCATAAAAAGAAACCTGGGCATCGATGCGGATCGGAGAGCTTTCAGAAAGACCAATAGATGGCGTCGGCGTTCAAAGCTGACATTGGCGTTCGAGAAATGGAAATTTTCAAGAAATCGTACAGGTGACGAACTTGCTGTGGCGTGAAAGATAAATATTGTCGTCAGTTGCTGGATCCGGTATATATAAATCACGGCATTGTTATCTGAATACCAATAAAACTGAAAGAACGCAAGAAAAATCGAGCATTTTCTTGCAGCTTCCCAAATCTCGTTCCTAGTGGGGATCATATCTCGTTTCCCATTTACTAGTATGTTACGACTGATTGTTAATCTCATTTTAAACTATTTTAACTCCTACCATTACCGCACCGCAATTAATCTGCAGAGTGGGAAATACGAGGGCGAGGATGAACCAATTTAAAATTTTTCAGCTGTCATGCGTCACGTGTTATTTACTAGTCTTGGATGATGCTGATTCTGTTTTTAGTTTCTTTTCACCTCATATCCGGAGATGCTATCGCGAACAATGCCAAATCGAACGTGAAATATTTATTTTGTTTTTATATTAGAATTGAATTAATTTTAATGTCATATACCTAATTATAACTTTTTCAATTCCTGAAACTTTCATTGCTAGATAAAACTCTTCCTACACTTACTTTTGTGTCTTCAGTGTGATAATTGATAGCATAATACTAACGTCTTCATCCTTAATCAATTTCATAGCACTAGTACTGGGGAAGTGTATTTGTTACTTAAGATAAAATTTTGAAAAAAATACATAGGCTTTATTTTGTTCTCCACTGGTTGGTTTCTCAGGTATTAAAGGTTAATTACTTGGCTAACTATCAGTAAATCAGTCTGATTTGTAAAGAAAATGAGGTTTTTAGGATTTTTAAACAGTCGATAGGCCGTACACGAAATATAAGGCAAGCATGTTGAATACGGTGCAGAATGATTTAATTTTTTCTCTGAATAAAATGTCTAGGCAAACTGCGCGATTCGTCAAATTCTGCAACGAACCAGCTAAGAGAAATTTACTGCTTTTTCACGAATTCGGTTGAGAGCCGCTGGAGGCTAGATGTTAGTCTAAGACTGATTGAGCAATTACGGATTGATGCCTATCAAAGTGTCACGGAGGAAATCATATTTGAAGCGTACCAACGGATAGGCATAGAACTAGTTAATCCCTCAAGGAAAAGACTGAAAAATTCCAGATCGAAATAATATGGAATCTTTAATAACTCGTTCCTATTTATTAAAATATTTTGGTACATGCTGGTGTCAAGCCGTAACGCTTTTTAACCGGAAAAATCTTCACAGATGTTACGGCTATGTGTTTGATGTATAATGAGTAGAACTGGATTTCACTACATTTCTATTAAATTGGCTGATGAAGGTAACTTTCTGATTATAGAATCTCTTAAATCTAGTGATGCTAATGTCTGCGATCTCCTTTAATTATTTTAAGAAATATTTCTCTCTGTCAGTATTGTACTTGGAAATTGACAAGGAGTGTACGATTTCTGGTTATTGTATTTTAAACCTACATTAATAGTAGCTTGTCTGATTTGGTTAATTGAATGGTTAAAATACTTTTATTTGATGCCCATATACTACTAAATATGAATTGGAGCACGATACGTTGAAGATTCCTTCATTGATTACAGGCATATGGATGGTTAAGTTCTAACGCACGTATATCAAAATTCGATACTTTTCCGGCGACAGAAAAACGATTTATTTTTTTAATTGCATGTAATTTTAATTGAAAATAAAAACCAAAAAATATATAAAACTGAAAAAGAAGCATACATTTGCAAACAAAGAGTAGTTTTTTGCTTGAATTTTAAATTTTATTAACAGTATTAGCAGTATTAACTCAGACCGGCCAAATTTTGAGATACGTGTTGTTAAAACTTAGCCATCGATATTCACTCTGAGGTCTTTTTTTATTTTAAAGTATTCACCTAAAAGTTAAAAATTGTGATAAAATGAGAAAAAAAAACAATGGGCTTAAAGGAAGATACATTTCAAGCTCAAGCTAAAGATTTCAGTCAAAATTTGTTAGTCTCCATCTACTATTTGTACGTTGAATGTGCATGATCTCAAAAAACGTTGGTTCAATGAAAAACAATTAATGGAGAGGGTGAGAACCCAAGGGGTTTTATTGATCTTTTTCTAAAAAGAGTTAGGCGCAGAAATGGATAGAAGAAATATATGAAAACTTGGTGGTCAAGGGATACGAGTGAATCTATGTTATGTGCTGACATCTAGTGGAAATTCAAATGCACTATTCAATATGTAGTTGATTTTTTTGTTTTCCTTACTTATTTTCCATACCTAACTCTGTTTAGAATAAAAAATCACTTTTACCCCTTGGCTCCTCACCCCCTCAATTCATTGAAACGGAGAAAAAAATGCTATAAGCAATGTAATATTTTGCATTAACGGTACCATGATGGATGATAAGGTAAAGTACCAATAATTATTAACCGAACCGAAAGATAAAATGCAAGAAAATCAGATTTATAAAAACGTGGAGGGAACTGCGTTTCTCTTACGAGAATTTTGACACGAGGCAACGGCTAGGTTATTGATGTAAAGTGAGCAGTGAGCGTGCTCATTGAAGCGTGCAGGTTTTCCAGCATTCTTCAGGTGGATGATGCAGTCACGGGGCAGCGTCCCTTTGCTAGTAATAATTACGAGTCAAAATGGAATGAAGGGTTCCCGACCTGAGGTCGAGCACGCGCACGAATCTAAAGAAAAAAAGAGAGCGGAACAAAGGGAATGCCGCCCACTGCGAGCGTGACTCCGCTGACCTCCGGCCGTAAAAATATTTTGGAAGCTGCCTCCTCCACGAAACACCTAAACAGGTCTAGAAATTCGGGAGTAGCTAAGGGCACCGTGAGGTCAGTGGTGAGTTTGACACCCACTCTTTATCGGTTTTCTCTTGTGTAGAAGATTTCATTCTCCACAGTTGCGCGTAGAAAAACATTTCATTATCATTTAAATCGGCAGAAATGATTATTGTGGTTAATTACCTCCTCCAACAGGTTAAGTATGAGCTATTCTTGTTAGGCGAGGAACTTTATAATTAAACGAGTCCTCTTAATTGTCTGTGATAATGATGTCGTACCTAAGGTCTTAATTTTTTCTGTAAGTTGAATGTCAAAATCATTCGGTATAAATAATTTATAAGCTACTCTTCCACTTAGCACCTACAATCCCACGGCATTTGGAAGTAGCTTAAGGCTCAAGTATTTAGTTTGAAACGCGTGAAAATAAAAAAGATAAATCAGTACCTTCACTATCAATTATGAGACTGTATTGAAAAATGATAAAATATAGGGTTTAACTGAGTTGATATAAATTTTTGTCTTTACTAAAGATTTTTCGTAGTCCTTTTGTTGCAGAGGTCATTAAAAATCTCTAGCGGACGCAGTTGGAATGAAAGCAAAAAAAAATCATGGCATCGGAGCGATTGAATTTTGATTTAAATTTCTCTCATTGGCATACAAAAATGTAATTCATTAATGACATTATTATCATTATTATTATATTGTACAAGTTACAAGTTGGCTATTTGCCAGAAGGTAACAGTTTATACAAAATATAAAACAAAAATATTGTAAATGAAAAATAAATCACCAAAATGAAACTAGATAGTGAATATTTAAAATGCAATGATATTAATTTTCCAGTATAAATCCTTTACACCTCTTCTTGAAAAAGCCTTGCGTTGTTAGGGTAGGGATTAAACAGTTCTGCAGGGAGTCTATTCCATTCCGTAATCGTCCTGTTGAGGTACGAGAATTTCTTTACGTTAGTCCTTTGTGGCCGGCATTTCATCTTGTATTCGTGATCATTCCTACCAATATAGCTGGGGTATTCAATCTTCTTTCGCAGTTCCCCCATGCCTTTTCCCCTTTAAGTGTGCGGGAGAGTGCGCAAAGCCTATTTATTTTTCTTCTCCGTTCTAGTGTCTCCCACTTTGTGTGTCAGTAAAGAAAGTGTCAGTAAAATACTTTCAGCATTTTACTGACACTTTCGGTCTTTTATTGTTAGAATTTATAAGGCGTGCTAATGGCAAAAGCAATATATACCGAAACTACCAATTTAAAAAATGCAGCACTCATATATTTTTTCGCCCACTTATGTTATAAACATTTCCACGATCAAAGATCTCGTGAGCTATTTATGTCGTAAAATGCCGATTTTTTGGATTTTCTATTTGGACAGAGACAAAAAATTTCTGGAATGATTTTATAAGCAAGATATTTTCAGCGTCAAATACTCTAACATTCATGAAATGTATTGACTATTTCATAGAAGGGAGTTCCTAGTTATCAGCGAATAAAGAATGTGTGCCCTGAAAGTTAAACTTGGAAAGGAATTATGTTTTTTATTTTAAACTTTTCTGGGTCACGTCGATAGGATTTATCTATTCTCTAGCCTATTGATATATTGGCCTTAAGATGATTTATCATTGTAATTTTTCTTTTTTTAATTATCTGTGATTTAGCGAGTTTGAGTACAATTTTTTTATTCTATTAACGTGGATATGGAATTTAATCCTGTATAAACTCCTCTCGGGATACCGCGTAGGTAACATTTTGTAAGAGCGCAGACGTTTCGGGTACCGACTCGTTACCCATTCTTACGGCTACTGAAGGAATACTTGAAGTTACCGTTGAAGCTCAGTATTAGGAGGGGTCGGATTGGTCGAGTCCCGATCGTTGTCACGGAGGACCGTGGACCAGCGTAGACTTAGCTCTGGCAAAAATAATTCTTTTCAGAGTTGTATTCCAAGAGCTGCTGATCGAATATCCGGTGTCTCTGTTGACATTATTTTTCTCAAGTCTTATTTCAATAGTTCTCTAGTTAAACGATCCCAAAATTGATTTGTTCGCCATAATACTCTGATGTCATCCCACCTTATTTTATGGTCCTCATCCAGGCTATGCTCAACCATGGCTGATTTTTCCGGTTGACCAAGTCGGAAATGCCTTTGATGATCCTTGAGATGAGTAGATATTCCGAATAGTATACGAATTCAATCCTGTTTATATGTCTCGAGTTATGTTTTAGTGAATAAAAATTTTTTGCTTTCAGCTGCGATTTAATGACGATGATCACATTTGAGGGTTGCCAATTTATATCATGAACTTTTTTCCGAATAATTTTTCATATCCATAGAATGCTGTTCATTTAATAATGCGATGTACGATATATTGAATGCTGAATTTATCCCCGAAAAAATATGCATTTTTGGATTAAGAAATAATCATCTTGTATCGAAATTTTATGAAAATCATGGTGCTAACGTCCCCATTTTTGGTTTGAACAAGTATTAGGCCTTGAAAATACCTCCACTCACTGGCGTGGAGATTAGTGCTTGATGAGTAACTCAAGAGAAAGGTGTAGACACGAATAGCGGGGGCGGGAAGTGGAGCCGGAACAAAACGATTGGGAGACTCCTCCGCTGGGAGGAGGGAGGACCCTCCGTGAAGAAACGTCGTGGGCGTAACCGTGGTAAATCCCCGCTTAAGCCGGTGGTAATTGAATGTAAAAAGGTGGGAGGAGGGTGGGTGGGGGGTCGCTTCTCCGGAGGGAATGATTAATAAGGCAAAAGGTTAAACGAGGAGGAACAAGGGCAGCGAAGTTGGAAGGGGTGAGGTTAGAGGGCAAGGCAGGAGGGAGAGCTTACGGCGGAGGCAGCAGCGTGTGGCTCTGCGCGGTGGATTACTTTTACGTGGGCGTAAGGCTGGGGGAAAGACGCCTTGTGGCGGCATGGGAGGTCGCATAGGAGGCGTGTGCAGATAATACCCACAGCGAGTGGTGGGATTTGGATGAGGAAGAAGGGATGGTTTGGGTAAGGGAAGGAAGTGGGGCGGAAATGCTTATTAGTCAGGGCCAAAGTGTAGGCGCGTGGGACGATCCGCCGCCGCTTTTAATGTTTTACGCAACTCGTTCTTTCATTTTTATTTTCGTCGAGCACACATGTACCCAATGCGTTGGTCATCATGTTATTAGGTGTGATTGAAAACCATTTTGGTAAATTGAGCTTGAAATTTCGGCATTCAGATTCCTTTCGTTTTTTTGCGTAAACTCGGTACTCTAGACCACTAATTTAACGCCATAAATAGTCAAAAGCACCCGTATTCTAATCTTGCTGGAAAATTTTCATGCGATTGACTGAAATTTATGACTCTCCTACCGAATTACTGGCGGGAACTCTTATTCCATTACTCGCTGGTGAAAATCTGTTTGCTCGTGACTCTCGGATATAACTAATGATGTTTCAGGTGGTTTCGGAATTAAAAGTTCGGGAAATCCAATTAGCCACGTACTTTTCGACACTCAATTAAGTTATGATTTATGTGCGGAGGCAATGCGTAACGTCTCCTCCAAGGGAGGGTTCTTTTTTGTGTGTTTTTATTGAAGCTTACTTATAGCCAATGATCTCATTTCTTTCAATTGATGCCTGAAATGGTTAAGTATCTGTCGTACAACCTTTGCCATGCTTTTGAAAGAAATCTTCAATTATAGCTACGATTTTAGCTTACATGTAGTTCCCCTTGAATATTTTGTAAATCATGCAAAAATTCAACAAACAAACAAGTAATAAATTTAGTAGTAAATGAAGTAGAATAATAAATAGGTAGTAAAGTAATAAATAAAGTGATACAGGTGATTTCAGGATAAAACTTACAAAAGGTTTGAATAGGTGTTCAATACGTTTTCAAAGGCATTAATAATACTTTCAAATAAATATTTTTCCCAAAATATATTTCCTCAAAATGATGCTTATCATATATATTGTCCTAACTTACGTTTTCAAGATATACTCTTTTATACTATGTTTTATCCCTTAGTTTTCCTCGGTTTCTTTTCCTAATTTCCGCTTATGGTGCCTCATAACCTCTGCGTAAATGAACTATAATAAAATCTTGCCAAACTATCTTAAAATTATGTCATAATTCGTGTTTTCGTGCTCTATCAAATGCACTTATCATTCTTTCGTTGTACAACAAGACCTCTCTACTTTAAGTCAAAAATTCTCAGATTTCAAGTTTCTTATCTCCTTAGATAATCGGTGGATTTAAGATTTAGCCCTTGATAATGGGTCCAGCTCTGTTTTAAGCAAAAATATGGCTACGTTGTGGTGCCAGTTATAAGTTTTAAAGTAAATGCCTAAATATAAATACCTAATGCCTAAAATAAATAAATACAAGAAAAAAGACCTCATGGTGATTGATCCACCGTAGCATAAAATTGTGCTTTTATCAAGTACCCTTATCCTACCCCTTGCCACTTGCTACATTCCCCGTTGTGATGGCACAGAGTACATGCTTTAATCGATTTTTTCTCTCCAATTTGCGTATGGTGCGAAATATTATTCATCTCTTGGAAATGTTTAATGGAGTAAGTAAAATGTATCCCATTATCCCAAGTATTGTGCATGGGTAGGTGGTAATGCAAAGGTTCATGATGAGGTTCAAATCAGCCAATTGTCACAAATAAACACGATTACAGTTGTTGCAGTAAAAGCAATAATCAGAAGGAGATCATTTTTCACCTTCTAGTTATTTGAGCTCACAGCTCTAAATGCGTTAAAAATTTAAAAATTTGACCTGGAAATATAAGAAAAACGATGATCAGACGATTACTTTTCATTCATTCGGTTTCAATATGCTTCTCGAAGCATTTGTTAGCACAATTTAATAATTGGTTCATTTTATATTTCTTCACAGCATAAGTTTATTGGTTTTCAAGGTACAAGTTTCTTGTTATGACCGGTTATGCTATCCATTAAGCGAGGAATCCATGCGCGCGGTTCATTTCCAAAAAGTAGTCCCGACTTGTGATACGTAATAATGAGCTTATTTCACATTCGATTTAGAAAATACTAGCATCACCGTGTTTAGAATTAAATTACAAACATTTTGAATATCCAAACTATCACTTTTTATCGAAAATTAATTTTTCGTTTTTTAGTTAGTAGTACGGGTACAGTTACTAAGTTAGTTACTAATTAGTGAATTAGTTTTCACGAATTAAGTCGTACTATTTTCAAGGATCATCACTGTTTAAGTGTCTCTTAATTTTAATGTCACTATAAATCTGCAAACGAACGCAAATGCGAGAACCGAGGAGTAAGAAATACGATTAGGTAGTTCGAGGTAGAAAAGTTGATAGAGTCTTGTCGTCAGCGTAACCGAGAAACAAATTAATTAAAAGATGTAGATGATGGCATGTACACACTTTAAATCTAGTTCATAAGGCATTCCATGGCTTCTTTCCAAACTCAGTATACGCTGTAGAGGGCCTCACCCTAAAGAACAAGGAATGCCTGAGAACACGTCGAACAAAATGACGTCACAGCCTTGAGAATATGGCCGACTGGTGTTTCAGCGCATCATTAATTTTGCAAATTTTAATAATTAATATCTCGCTTAAAAAGTACCTCTCTATTCTCAGACTCGGAATTTAGTCTAATTGAGGTGTAAATTCTTTTTTAAGATCACTTCCCAAAAATGTGCACATACTCTAATATAAGCATTGAATAATTTTGCGTAACTTAATATATGTATAATAACTATTTGAATCTAGTATCACTGCTTGTTCAAACAAATTAATTTTGCAAATACTCGTAGTTAGCGTAATCTCTTATCTAAAGCAAACTGTCTTGACTGATTAACTCACTTTCAAACGATCAGCCTAAACAGCCACGAAAATTTCCAGAAATATTCCATGTGTTACGTATATGCGCTCTATGAAAGGGCGTTTGCGAGATAATATTTTAAAGTTATTTTTCACCCCATTAACATTAACATTTTGAATCCCATAAAGATAGCATCAATTCCCTAGCAAATCTTTTTCTGTAGCTTTATGAAGTTACTTACATTGGAATTATTTAATGTAAATTTATATCGTTGCGTGGAAAAAGGAATCCTGTATTTGACTGTTTGTTCGATTTTTATATGGATTTTCTCTCACTCTGGCACGGATAACTATGAAATTGTCATTAACAGGATGCTGGATTTTGGAAGAATACCGCTCTAAAATGGCCCGCGGTGTAGTTATGGTTAAAACAAAGGGGACCCAGAGACTTTAAGATGAGAATAGGCTAAAGGTGACCGAGATTTGGGTTAGTTGGAGGGTAAGGACTACTTATACAGTGGATAGGAAAAAGCAAACATCCAATTAAACACAATGGCTTGCTGAGAAAGAATACTTTAGTGTGAGATAAGAAACTAGGAGAGCTAATTATTGAATGAGCATAAATGGGTGAAGGATTCACTAATTTAATGTTAATGGACGATAATAAGGTTAAAAGAACATCAAAAGCACGCACCTCAAACTCTGCAAACAGGAAAAATCATTTGAGGAAAATCATACCATCAACATCGGCCACTCTATCCATTGGCACAGGGTGAAAACCTGTGCCGTAAGGCGAAATTATGGGTGATATTAACAAAGGGATCCATCGAGATCTAACTTGATGATAATAAAAGCAATCGCATCACAGAAGGTGGACTTAGCCTGGTGACGCCGAAGAAGATCCGACTGACTGGCGATGAAAACACGCCGACCAATCAGAAGAGACTTCGGGAGAACGGTCACTGTTCCTAGAGCACATGGAGAGCATGCAGGTCGTCATGTTGGGGCTGGTGGAGGTTTACCTAAAACATAATATTGAGGCGAAAATCTCTGGTTTCCAGGAATTCTCCATGCAGAGGGCGAAGCCACGCTCCAGTGAAGTCGCCGTTCTGATAAGAGCAGACCTTTCGACCTCCCAAACAGATATTTCAGAGAATGGCCTACCAGCTGCGAAGGACGCTGTGATGGCTAACGTCCAGTTAGGAAGAAACGTGCTGAAATGTGCAGATGTGTTCTAAACTGCAGATTCAGGTACTACTCAGGTGCATGCCACGTACGCTACTACCAATGAAGATTCTTGACTTCATCGTTGACTGCAAGAAGCTCATCATACTCCTCGGAGACTTCAACGCGCGCCATCACGCCTTCCGGGACCACCAGGGCAATTCTTAAGGGATATAGCTCCTTTGTTTTCTTTTCCGCAGTCCTTTGGTGCGGATTGACATTCCGATGCTAACCTGCACCGGGAGAGGACCAACCTTCCCTGACCACGCCATTATCATGGATGATATCGCGTCCTCCACAATAGCGGTCGGCAAGGAATATCATATAGCCTCAGGCCACTTTCTCCTTCCTTTTCAGATGGGTGAAACAGCGAGGAAATTGCGCCCTTCAGAAGCTGGACTGGAAGAAGGTGGACTGGGAAGCCTTCAACAAGACGGTGCAGATGAAAGCACCGGAACCACTGCAGACATGGACGACGCAATCAGCACAATCGAAGGTGATTTCACAGAGGCTGCCTCCGCAGCACCAATATAGACCATCAACAACGCCAATACTCCGCCTCCTCTGCACGTAATCACGAGGGTCAAGAGCAAGAGGGTCCAATGTAGAGAATGGATCATATCCAGGGATCCGGCCTTAAATTAGGAGCGGAGCAGGCAAAGCGCCATCATTCAGAGAAATGTCATCAAGAAGAAAGAAAAATCCAGGGAAATGCCTGTAAGAACCTGTATTATCGGGACAGAGGTGTGTTCTGGAGGCAATTTAACTCCTTAACTGCTTACCGAGCAGTTAACGATTTAATTGTACCTAGTGTCATTCGCATACAGCTATCGCAGAGATCGGAGAAAAACGAGAGGAATTCCGGTGAATACTTTTCGAAGCTTACTTACCAATGCAAGACCCTCTGTTTAGCATTAGAAACCTTGGGAAATGTGCCTTCCTCCAATTATTGTAGAGGGCCTACTTCCTTCCCAAAAAGACTATTCCCTAAAATTATACGGGAACAGGTATTCTCGGACGATACATCAGATTCCAGGTCCAGGAAAAATAAGGCACCAGGCGAAGATGTCATTACCTCTTTTCACCTAAGAAAGCCTGCCTCTCCTTACAGCATGCCTGCCTCTCCTGAAAATTATCTTCAACGCAATGCTCGCCCGTGGATACTACCCAGAGGCTAGGAAGAAAATGACGCTAAATATAATAATTTCATCTTATTGTAATAGGGTTGTACGAGTAGTACTTTTTGATATCGAGTCGAGTTGAATATTACTCGCGAGTATCGAGTCGAGTCGAGTATGATAATTTCTGAACCAGGCAATACAGCAATGCATTTTGCAATATATTCTACTCCAATTTTCTATGATGAATGTCTAGCCTAATGTAAGGAGACAAATATAGTGAGGACCGTTGATGGTTAATGTCAGATGTATGTAGTAGGAGATGAATGAAAATGTATGTGTGTTCAATAGTTCCATAGGCACACTTGAAAGTAATTAACACCAAGTAATATGTCGACCCTTTAAGTCATATATGTATCCAAACTACAAGGGAGTGCCCTGAGTATAGTCATTTTAACAGCTATAATAAAGATTACATACTACGCATATGAATCATGTAATATTCGACACTTTCAAATTCTCAAGTAGAAAAACCAATTATTCTACATGCTCAGCCAGTAGGTTTTGACGTCTCCATGTTACAGTATTACTGCCTGCAGAAAATTGCCTTTTGCTACACACTTGTGTGACTGGGTAAGTACTTTCTTACCTAAATTGCAAGATTTTGGAACCTTTGGAATTTTATTAAAATTATATCAACGATTTTTATGGATCTAGAATATACATGGAATTAAATTTGTCGAAGCGAACGAACTATAGAGCTTAGCTGTAGAGCAAAATAAATATTCTGTAATTTTTACGTCGTTTAATCAATCTTAAAAACTCTTGTTTTTTTTAAGTCCAAGAAAGAAACTAACCTTATCTATTGTTACCATTACCTTTGTTACCTTTGTGGAAACAGTTCGTTTTTCTCTCTCTTAAGCAAACCCACTTAATCTCCTCACATTACTTCAATATCGGAGCCATATTTATAACGCGTGGGATGGTTCCAAAAAATATTCAATCCTTAGTATTTTCACTCGAGTAATGTGTTTAATGGTCAAGTCGATCTATACATATTCCTTTTTAACATCCTCAGTTTAGTGTTTTACTTCTATGAAGACGATATTCCGTGCTTTACATGACGATTTTCAAGAATAAAGTTTTTTAAAAACTTGAAATATCGGCCTCAGTTACCGAGCCTCAGGGTCCCGCGGCGTGTAGCTCAGCCTTGACTCGCGATTAAATAATCGCTCTCATTTCCTTCTTCGCAAACGTTTTCTTTCCCAACATATCTACTTAGTACTCTTTACAAATTGGTACTTTATATTTTGGTCCAAAATTTCCGGGTTATTTTTTCGTAAACGAAAGATAATGCCTGCTTTATGCCAAATTTCACGAGAAAAACGGGTCGGCCATTTTGCGTTGTAAAACCAGACAGATGCGAGTCAAAATCTTCAAAAGTCATTGAAATTATAGGCAAAGCACCAGGTCAAAGAAATATTGCTTTTTTTTCCATAAAAATCATACCAACGCAACACCATCTGGATAAATTCAAAGATTTTCGAGGAAAAACGAGATCGCGCTTCGTTTTAAAAAGCTGGTATTATTTGGGCCTCTAAAGGGTCGTATTTATGTAAAATGGCATAAACCTATATGTGGTAATAATTTATGAGTATTTACGCTAAGTTTCAAGTCTCTATCCCCATAAAGGTCAATTTGGACTTTATTCCAACATTTTCCGATGTCGGACCAGTGTGCGCCGGATCGGAAGACGACCGGCCACCGCGGCTGACGTAAAGGTATTCGGCGCACAGCTATAGTGTTTACAGTAAGTTGAAACTACCAGGCCATGGCATTAGATTGAATTTTCAGCTTTAAAAGATGTATTATTACATGAGTTTCATGATAGCGCTTCCTGTCGGCAGATTTCTGGACCTACTAGCCTCGAAAGCTCTGTAACCGTAACTACTCGACTCGACATTCGTAATGCTACTCGAAACGCTGGAGTCGAGTACCAACTACTCGAATCGACTCGAATTGCCTGGTTAATACATTAATTGTGGATAATTCTCCGGTCATTATAAAACACATACTTCAGCATCTTTAACATTGGATACCAATTTACATTATGAAAGCCTTCTCAAAGCCCTCAAACGCGTTGACTATGTTTTTTCTTCTCCATTATCTGCTCTAGGAGTAGCCAAAGAGCCAATATGGCTTCCCTTGTGCCATTGATTTTCCTATTTACGAATTGGTCTTTTTCAAGGAACTCCTCTGTTTTTTCGATCTAGTCTCCTGTAGGTGATTCTAGCTAATACCTTCAAAGCATGAGTCGCTCTCCACATTTTCGCAGATCTTCATCATCCACATTTCTCTAGTTAAGTACATTAATCTTTTATTTTACTGAAGAAAGCTTTTGACCAATATGCCGGCCCTTGTCATTAGCATGATCCCAACTCAAATATTACCGTTTAAAGATCCTGATCCTGTATGCATAATCCTATAACTTCCACTCCAAAATCTCTTTTTTCTGGCCACAATATTTCGCTTATTCCTGGAACGTCGAGGTTCAATATTCTCATTTCTACCTTCAAATTCTCTAGACTTCTACATGTTCCAGGCGATCTCACGTTCCATGTTTCTATCCTGAGAATTTTGCCACCTTCGACCGATGCACCCTCTCGAGTAGTTCCGCCTGGAGATCCGAATGGAGGACTAGTTTACCTACAGAATATTTTACCTGAAAAAATTCCATCATTTCTGATATTAAAAAATTGGAACAGCTGCGACTCATCGGGATAATGATGTTGTGATTTTTCCTTACGTTACGCATCGCAGTGCCTACTACAGCCATTTAAATAAGTGTAACTACGCCTTCAGTGAAATGATTGTCGCTGTACCGACCTCTGCGGTCTCCACCTTCACTCATATGAAAAAGAGCTGCTGCCCTCTCCTCCAGCTAATGAGTATAGTTTTTGGCGGCATTTAACCGCCAAGTCATGGTATACTCACAGGCTTAAAGTAAAGTTTAGATGGTATGTCATACCCAGGGATAGACCCATACCACCTAGGAGTGTCGTCAATTTTTGTCTACGACAGTTTATTCGAATAGTAAACTCGCTTAAATCCCAGCTTACCTCTGTATATAGAAGTAAACCCACCATGCGCAATCCAGTGAACGCACTCGATTACTTGAAGCTTAGTCGAGAGTAGATAAAAATACTTTAAAAAAAACATCGAAATTTTCCTTTTCAAATGAACTTATTAAACTATTTGCAATCACAAATTTTCCTGGGTGAATTAGCTTAGACTACGCTGTAATCTCATTTAGTCATTAAAATCAAGTGCGTGATAATTATGTTAACCGTTTAAATATTTATTGATTCTTTGGAGCTGCCCTACTATTT
This sequence comes from Ischnura elegans, assembly GCF_921293095.1. Lineage (NCBI taxonomy): Eukaryota > Metazoa > Arthropoda > Insecta > Odonata > Coenagrionidae > Ischnura > Ischnura elegans. The sequence goes on from NC_060247.1 coordinate 26,136,990, forward strand.
CTGAGACAGTCTAGGAAATAGAAACTTCTTGGGAAAGCTACATCCGATACCATCCGTTCCTATATTATTTCTCACTGGATTTCCATAAATAACAATGCATTATCTGTATATAATATAAAATTTTTGAATTTTTAACGCGTATTCTGGAATTGAAAACGTTTCTCCTCCCGTGCTGGAAGTTCATTTCGTTGACTGATTGGTGGTGCTTTAGATATTATGAAATCGACCTAAGACAACAGATTTGTATGCTGATTGTTCATTATAGTGCTTATATCATTCAGACATTTTTTGGGGAAATATTGCATTATTTTATAGCGGTTTTATCCTATTAGTTATTCCTCCTTCTCTGGGAGAATATGATACTTCCTATTTTGTTTTAAAAATCACTAATTTGGGACATTGTGCCAAATATTATTAGCAAAGAGTGAATTAGCAAAAAATCGATTCCTAAGGAACACATTTATACTTTTTTTGGCATAAATGTATCATAATTGCTTAGAGAGACATGATAGACTATCAAATAATGCTACGTAAATCTTAACTCGTGATTTATCTAAAAAAATGTTGAAAGAGTCCGATTACTTTAGAGGATCTCTTTTTCCTGAAGTAACAATCTTATAGCGTATTTTTTTTTTAATTTTACAAAATGAGTCCGAATATTTATGCTTGCAGGAATTTATTGATAGAATCACTTTTCACGGTGAAATTCATTTCAATTTAGAACTGAGAGTTTTCATTTCTGAGGTAATTCACTTGTACAACTATGTGTAGTCGTTGAAATGTCGTATATGGTTGCGCATGTTTTTTTCGGTCAAGAAAATAAATTGTGGGTTGGGTCAATGAAGTAGGATAAGTAGGCGTGTAAACGCGTCGATGGTGTTGCTAAGAGGGGAGTGGCTGGACATGGTCAATAGCCATGGAGAGAGTTAATTTAGGCAATTTATTGTGAAAATTGCTAGGTGGGACTTAAATGTCTTTCAAGCATGTCGGCCTAATGAGCCTGGTGGGAAAATTGCCCATTCCACCATCATAAACATGTGATACTCTTAGCAATCTTTCATGAATCTTTTACGAACAGTCAGTTGAGCGAAAATGTCGTGAGTGCAAAAGCAAGGTTGTTGCGATAGCCTGGGGCTTTCAGGAGCTGGCTTCGCGAATGTTTTTCACAAATTAGCATGCATGGTAATATTAGTTAACCTTAATGTTGCTCATTTTTCATATTTAAAATGCCTCTGAATAAACTTCTGAACAATCTCTCTTGTTGATAATTCTATAAATTTTTACCGATTAGAAAATCACAATGCCATTTCTCTTCATAATTTATTTGTTTTCATCTAATCTACGATATCGTTGTAGATTAGATTTAGTGGTCTGATACTTGTTTGACGGATTTGGAAAATGATATTTGTTATAGCGCGGTTTATATCTGTTTTCATAATTCAAATTGGCACTGATAATAAAATTATTTTATCGAAATTTTATTCAATAATAGTCTATCAAATAAAAGTAGCAAGCATTCTAGAGATAAGAAAATTGTAATACACAAACGCCATTGCTATTGATGAGGGAAAATTATGCATGATTGTCCTAAATTATGGAAACTACCATTAATCGATTTGATTGGTGGCCATTTGAAAAGAAGAATAATCTAATTTTATTTATGCGCGTAGAATATTTATCTTCTCTGTAACTGCTGCGGTTTTTCAACCTATAGTAATTAGTTTATATTATTTTTTACCATTGTCTCCTCCATTAAAAAAAACAGAGAAGAATTAATGTATTTTCATATTTTTCCAATAATAGCAGTTTTAACCACTTATGAAACGGTGCGTTATTTTTGCTTTTTCCGTGATGTTCAACTTAATCATTCTGAATCATACTCGCAATGGTAATATTTCTCTACCTAAGTGATTTTTTTACTTTTTGAGCGGAAAATTGGGGGAGATTTCCATGTAAATGACACATACAGTGTTCAATCAGCGCTTCACGTTTAAAATTTACGGCTTGAAAACACATTCATCGAAGTGTCTAGGAATCTCGTCGTAAAATATTGCCTAAATTTGACGGCCGTTTTGAGTTCTGTCGTTAATCCTACCCAAAGTATGGGGGCTCCGTCTGATCTCACGGCTTTCTTAGCAATGATCATTAAGTCCTCGCCTCGAGCGACTATTTGTATCGATATGTGTGTGAATTATGCTATCAAGCAATCAAACGATCGGGGTGAGACTTAGGGAGGGAATACATTAGGGTATTAACCACTTTTTGCATTGCATGTAAATGCCTTCTTCCTCGAAAGCATTAGCAGAGCCCCCTCTGTCGTGGGCTTACTCATCGGGGAAAAACTCTCGTGATGATGCTTTTAAAGAGGAATAACGCAGCTCGCCTCTCATGTGAAACGTCGCTCTAGGCGTCTCATGCGCGATTGGAAATAAAGAACGGAGGAAAAAATGTAAAACGTTCGTAAGCTGTCCCTATCACCCTTGAACGACTTACGCACTTGGCGTGGAGGGGTGCATTAGCACACCGCCTCATTAGCATCCACCAATGTATCTTCGTAGGAGTGTGCGCTAAGGGTGTGATGACCCCAAAAAAAATCACTTTTTTCCCCGCTGCCTGAGAATCGCGTCCTGTTATGAGGTTTTGAGCGAGGCATGTTTGGATTCTTCTCTCTCTTCTATCAACGGGATCTCACACCCCTACCTCAATCAGCGCGCTGACAAATAATAGTCGATGTTTTCCCGCCGAGGAAAGTTTGCCTTGGATAAATCCCCCTTTACGCGATGGGCTTCTTTCAGCGCGGGGACCCAAATGATGCCCATTAGCGCCTCTGGCTACTACTTGCTTTCTGCCTTTCTACTCCCACGCCCTCCTATTTGAACTCGATGCGAGATTTCTTCCCCGGCCGTCTCGACGAGGGAATGCGGCGGGGGGGAATGATGTGCCTCCCCTCAAATCTCTCTCTCTCGCCGCCCGCCTTTCTTCTGTCCGTCAATCTTTCCCTCCTCCACTCGAAACGTTTTATTTTCTTTACGATCTCGCGAGTCGGGATCCTCCCGCCACGAAACCTGCCATGGGATTAAACCTCTCTCGCATGCGGGCATCTCAGACGTCGAGCACGCGTAGCTTCTGTTGTTCGGAGAATGAACAGTGTTGGTAAATGCGTGAAAAAGGCATAAGAGAAGTTAAAAAAAAATTTCGCCCCCAAAGCCGGTTTTATTGAGTGTGGTGAACTTTAACCATAGGTTTACGTCTAGGTAACCTCAACTTAAGGTGTGGATAATGCTCGTTAGACCTGGTAAATATTGTATTTGTATTGTGAAGGCATTATTACCAATGAGTGAGATTTTTACCTTTTAAAGTCGAGATAAATTTTCCCGCTACAATTTGTTATGAGATACAAATATTCGGAAGCTATTTTTATTACATTTGAACAAATAATTTCGGAATAGTTTGTATAGATACGTGAGGAAGAGTAAAACTTTAGAGTGGAGGCAAGAAATTATCTATGCGAGATCCAAGGAAATGTTTGAATTATTTATTTTATGAAGCTAATTTGATGCTGGGGTAATTTTGGCATTCAGAAAATACTTCGGTGGATTAAAAGATTCATCTGGTCATATATGACGAAATATTAACTATTACATTCATAATGTTGAGAAAAAAGCACTCTTAATCTTTTATTTTCGCTTTCCAACAAGTTATCATATATTTTATGCTGATAAAAATAAAGCATCTCTTAATGCGAGCAATATTTCGTTCATATTTGTATGAAATTAGTAAGCAATACCGGATAAATGAATACAAAGCTGATTATGGATTATTGGAAAGCATTTTTTGACTGTTGTTTTCTCTTGCGTGCATGGCTGGTTCGTGAAAATACAGAGAAAATTTGCTCGTGTTACCCATAATATTGCCTCAACTTAATCGATGCAATTTTGCTTCCTTTTTTGATATAATGAAAAGGACCTTTCGCTACTTTAACTTTTGGAGCTTTACATTATTTTCCGAGATTTTTAGTCTTCCAAAATGTCAAAATCTGAGTCCGACACCCGTAACTCCAACACCCGACACATCCAATTCACGAAAGAATAGCAACGAAACGTAATTTGCGACTTAGGAAAATTTTGGATGGATTTTTTTGCATACGGCAGTAGATTAAGTATTAACGCAAGCGATGCATTTTTGCGACAAGCTGGGTGATTTCGAGGTTAATTTTAATTTTAATTACCAAAACTTCAATTTTAAGGTATTTCCAATCTGACAGTCTGCTCACACTGCATTCAGCCAATTGACAGTCGAATTGATAATTTTCTGTCCTATTGAGTATGATTAATATTGTGATTGAACTCTCTCTCTTTTGAAGTAATTTATTTAGCCACACTACTGTTAGCATCGCAATCAAATCTAAATATATGATGTGTGGTTCTATAATCTCTAATTTCGTAGAAAATTTTCTGAAATGACGAATTTCTCGCCTTTGATGTCGAGTTGTGGAAATTCAGGTGCAGGACTCAAATTAGAATTGTCGATGCTGAAGATTAAAAACATAATCAAGGAGAATTAACCATTGTAAAAAATGCTAGAATGAAAGTGTTATTTTAAGAGTAGTGAAGAAGCCTCTTTATTGATCCGAATGCTAAACCAGTGGTAATATCATGTTTTGCGGTATTTAGTGTCCCAAGCCCATCATCTAAAAAAAAAAAAGAAATTCATATTCTGATTGTCACCTGCATTTAGCTGTCCATAATTATTAAGCTAAACTGAAAAAAACCTGTAGATTGAAACTGTAAAAATAAGACTTAAAATGCTTCTCTATAATTTAGGCATGCATTTTAAATAATGTTACTGAATCCTTTTTGCGACGTGTGAATTAGTCATGCAGTCAATATATTATGTTATGCGTATAGAAAGTTACGTTTTCGCCAACCTCACCCGCGTGTATCGCGGAGATTGACGTGTAACACATCTAGGTAACTCGACGGTGGCTACCTGCAGAGATCCGCGCATCGCTCGTGTGAAAACCCGATACGAGATCCGCAGTGAAAGAAACACCTCAGATCCGAAGAACTTGGGTAACGTGCGTTTAATACTATCGATCATTCTGCTAAGTTCCAAAACTTTCACTAAATATTCTCACGTTCGTGGATGGTTCGGTGGATAAAGAGACCGTATTTCCATCCACATTATGATTTTTGCGGTCTTCTACTTTCAGCTTGGGAGAGGTGAACTAACTTATTCCTTGCAATGGCGACGATTGCAAAAATCGCACGATCCCACGCATTAAGGAAGTAAAATCTAGTCCATAGTTCACTTTTTTCCTGGCACCATGAAGGCAGTTTACCCCGCAGGCCGTTATGGACGGTGGATAGAGCTCCAATCACGACCTCAGAGATACTCATATTCCGCTTCAAACAGTCTATCATTCAGGGAATAATAAAACCGAACGGTATATTCACGTCCATATTTGGCAGCTGATTATTCGGCCTCTGTTCGAAATGGGACTTCCTAGTCGGTGGCTCTCAAGTTATTGCACCTAATTTTGCAATCTAAGCAGCCATTCTTTTCGCTCTCTCCTGGGTTAGATTATCTATTTACTGAATTATTCATGTATTACTAATATTATTGAACACTCCACAGCCAAAAATCGTTGTGGGTGCTTATCCTATCTTGTCTAAATGTTTAATCAGTTTAGATGCAGGGGTCAGGTTTATTTTCACGTGGAACTTGACCCAGTCTCGGACGAGTTGGGTATTTGCGCCTAAGGGTAGCGAATTTTATTTTTTTCCCAATTGACTGTCTTTCCGAAATCTTAGCGGAAGAAAATCAAGTTGACTATGCATGAAGCATACCAAGATGAAAAAATCCAGATTATCTCCGTTACGCTGGCGATTCTTCGCGATATCCATCTTATTTTCTCTCATTTGTTTTAGCTAACCAGATGCAATGGTGGAAGTGTATTATTGTGGGGTCAAACGATTATTTCTACTGCATTGGTGTAAATAAAAATAGCGTATAGGAGATGGTTTTATTGATGAATGTGTGTTAGCAGAGATGAATCTTTAAGTAATTTGCCCTTTTCAAGCATTTAGGTTTGTAACGTTGGTGTAACACTCTTGTGAACTTCTAAACATAGAAATGGAAGTATGTAAGACGTAGATTGAAGTAGAAATTAAAAAAAATTGGAAATGATGAAAATAAGAGGTGTTCACTCGTAGATATGGAGGTATTAGTGTGAACAAATTCCTCCTTTAATATTTTTTTCAATTTAGCTTATTCTAATTGTTTATAAGCAGGTATTTGTGTTAAGAATTTTCTAATCGGTATGTTTACTTGCACTCTTGCTTAATGTACTAATGATTAAATATAGACGAACTTTATTGGGTGGATTAAAATGAGACATTTTAAAAGACTTGAAATAACCTGGATTTAGAATCTGCCAAAATACCTAATTTTAATTCTTTAAGATGTCAAGTTTCTGGTTTAGGAATACCACAGCTCTTTGGGATTTGATATGTTCATAAAATTTTCCATGCGGGAAAGAATGGGAATTTTTATTAAAAACTACGGTATGTGGGCATAATCTCGTATAATGTGTGACAGTTTTAAAGTGTAAACTGTGCCAGTAAACTTCCGGGATTCATTGTTAATAATTAATGCCATTACAATTTAATATTCAGGAATCACATTTACTTTTTATGTTATCTGTTACGGTCGTCAGGCGAAAACTTTGTATCAATTACAAATGTTATCATCATTTGGGAAACGGATTATATCTTTGAGATATATTTTGGTATTATTTCAGTTAAATTTCAGCAAGATAAGCCATGCGCATGTTATCTCTATTAGAAAGTTCCACTTTTTTAGTTGTCATGATTTATTTTTTTACATTTGTTGAAATATTTCATAGAACGATCTCCACTCAAACGCCAATTATGTAACGTAATGCCATCAAAATGTTATATACAGCTATTTTTCCACAATAGATGTTCAAACAAGCTTACTTCAAAATACAAATAAGCCCTTTCCAACTATAAATCTTGATCTCCTTTTTCATTCTATGGGTCCGGCCTCACAATTTTTCGATTATTTTTCACAACATTTTTTAACCGATAGGGATTTCACTCCGAAATTCTTCCGTATTCAATATTTCTTTTACCGTCTCCATGTGCCATGAGATCTAAGGTACGAACAACTAAGGATTATGTCGAGACTTTATTTCTTCTGCGCGCCGTCTCGGAAGGCACGTCGTATCTTGTTATTTTTTTTAACATGCCTCTTTTTAATCCGGCGACTCCGTCGGCAATCGTGTCATGGTTGTCCAGAGGGAAAAAAGCCGTTTCCAAAAACCACACGACGTAATACGCACTCATGTATATGTAAATATATGTGCGTGCGAGGAAACCCTTAAACGTTTTTATTGCTCGTATCCCATCGAGCATATTGATTCAGTGATCTCTCTCTCTATCTCTCTGGATTATTTTTTTATATTCTCGAATTTTATATTTATGTTTGCGGAGAGTTTGCCTCGAGCCGAACACGCGCACATTTCTTCCTTTTTTGCCTGAGAAACTAAGTACATGTCAGTTTCATGAAAACTTGATTGGCTCCTAATTTTACTTAATCGAGCAATGACCACAAAAATGTAAAAATATGCTTCCTATCCTATTCTTTCTGGAAATCTATTTTTTTCTGCGTATATCATGCGCAATATTTATGCTAGAAAATATATGCTCGCATAATACCCAGTATTATGTCGAAAATTGTCCTAGGATGAAATAAGTTGATTTTCGGTAGAATATATTTATTATTGAGACAAATAACAGAGAGTGCCTAATATACTGTGGGAGTGATGATAGAAATAGAACCTGGGTTCGTCAATGGACCATTTTTTCATTTTTTAAAAATGACTCCTGTAGTCAAATGTAAATTATGTGAATTTGGAATGTGGAAATGGCTTTATGATCGACTAAAATGGGAGAAAAAATTACCACCTTAAAAATTTAACTAGATATATTATTAAAAACATTCTGTGTACTCTAGTTTTGCTTGTTAACGTCGAAGGATGTCGCCTATGATGGCAAAGTGGATGGCGTTTGACATAAGTAGTCCAGGGTAAGCTCCTCATGTAGAACCATCAATATATTTTTATACTTAGTAACGCACATACTGCTTACGTGGTAGAAGTTTGGGGACTGGGTTGGTGTGGTGGCTATAGTGTGGGCTCCCCACCCCGTGGGCCCGGGTTCAAATTCTGGCGGTGGCAGAGAATTTTTGAGACTGCCCGATCCCTGCTTGAATGTTGCGTGGAGTAGGTATATTTCAAGCGCAACACTGTCCGTCGGATGGGAGGTTAAGCCCTTTCGTTAGGAGTAGGCTAATGCCGACGCCGGGTTTCTCTCCACCTTCCTTCCCTACCCTTCCCTCTTGGCGCTTATAACCTCAGTTGTCGGTCGCTTCGTCCAAATACCATACGATACCACGCGATGGAGGTGTTGGAAAAAAGATAAAATAAGCTCGTTGGAGTGATGCGTCATCTTAACAACTCCTCTTCAACCCCGATCCAACCTCTTGCCCTCGTGTCGGCCGTTCCCTCCTCGCCCGCTGTGTGACGTCCATCCCTTCTCCGCTGACCTCCTCCGAGCCGGGTCCTCGGCGGCAGCGCGAGCGGCGCCATTACCCGCTTCCAGTGCCTCCCCGGGGGCACCCCGTCGTTTCCCACGGCCCCTCCGCACCAGCCGCCGCTCCGTCCACTCCCGCACGGTCGAGTCTCTCTCTTTTCCCCGGACTCTCTCACCTGCCTACTCGTGGCGCCCCCACTGGAAAAATCCGTCCGCAAGTTTAATCCCCGCTCACACTTACCAAATGCGACGAGAGATGCAAGAGATGCTAATTTTCGCTGCGTGCCGACGAATCTCCCGCGCGGATATCATTCTGGTTACGCTACGCTACGCTGAAATATCACTTTTCGTATTTTAGAATGCAGGTTCCCTGCCGAATTGGCCGTCTACTGAGAGTATCACATTTATTCGTTGCGGGCTAGTGTTATGCCTACGCTAAGCTGAAGTATCAGTTTTTATATTTAACAACTCAAGTTCCCTGCCAAATAGGCTGTTTACTGTGAGTATCACATTCATTTAGTTGCTAGATAGTAAAAATAGAGCCGACTCATGATATAGATTCAATATAGTGGGAGTGGGGATGTGGTAGGGTTAAGGGCGGTTTTGGGGACTACGTACTTACTTGAAATTGACGGGGATGTAATGGTGATGTTAGCGATTCATTATTGGTGGCATGAAATGATTTGGATAAAAGTGTTTGGAAAGATTTCAAAGTGGTCAACAGCGGAGTAAATTTCAAGTCTTTTCTGATGTTATTATTACTCTTGAATAATGGAGCACCTAAGCATTTTCTAATAATGACCTTTTCCATTGAAGACGGTTAACATAACCTGCCGCTGCGTGAAGCCAGTTGGGGGAGGCGTAGAATAATATTGATTTCATAGAGCTATTGTAGAGTAGCAGTTTGGTTTTGAGGTGCAGAGGGGAAGCTGATCTGATCAGCGGACGCAGTCATTATCCATCACTCACTGAAGGTTGGTTTGGATCGGTGGAGGTAGAGTCCATCTTGAACTAAGCCTTGGCACGTGAATTTCCTAACTTAAGGGCAGGGGGGCAATTCTTTTTCCTGGTTATGTTAGCAATCCAAGGTTATTAGTTTGGGGTGTCCGAAGGCTCTACTCCAGGTTTGAAACCAGAAATCTTCGATTAGCGTTAGCGCTCATATCTAAGTTGGAAGTAGCTAGCTAAGCACTGAACCAACTAGGCCACGTATGGTGTTTCTGTTTCTTACGATGCCAAAGATATTATTCGCATATAGTGCAAGGGGATGAATTAATTTCCCTGGGCCACCTCAAACATTAGCATTATTTCGGGGGGTGACCGTTGGCGTTACCCGATATTGGAACCCGGAAATCCTTGATCAGCAGCCCGCGAAGCGCTAGACCCACGAAGCTACCACACTCTCCTGTCACCCTGCTGTCCTAACCTTGCGGGAAACACAAGCATGTGTGAATATGTATGTCAATATTGGAACAACATGTCTTCAGAACCCAAGTGGTAAAAAGTTAGTTTACACAAATCTCAAAAACACATGAATCGCTGATTGCAGAAAAGCATCATGTCTAAGTTGGACTTTTTTTCTGCTGTTGTTGCTCGGAGCAAGACTCAACGTTTCCTAATAAAAGGAAACGTATCATGGTAATAACACTAAGCGGATATGTTTCCTTTAAGTAGAAAACGAGGAGTCTTGCACCTAGCAACAACTTATAGGAAAAAAAAGAAAAATCGTCCAACTTGGACATGCCTTTCTGCAGTTAACAATTCATATGAATTCAAATTCTATAATTCTAAAAAAATCACCATTAACATATTATGTTCCGCTGTTTCCGAAGTTCTATCCCGCTTTTTCAGGCAGAATGCGAGTTTTGATAAGTGGTACAAGCTCAGACGTTTGTACTTATCGCTCTGCTATATCTATTGCTAAAACGCTTTTAGAGCTCATTTTTAACTTTGTTTACCGCCATATCCATGGTGAATGTAGAAAAATACTCTTTAACATTTTTAAAAAAGTACTGTAATCTTTGCTACTAGTGACTTATAGTGCATAAGTACAGAGTAATTTTATATTTTTCAATCAGCAGTTTCTCTAAGTAACGCATGAAAACGATACGTTTGAAACCTATCTGATACCATGTATTTACACCAGCAATGCTTCTTCCTAATGTAACCGTTGGTAAAAAAAGAATTCTAGAGCCTATTTTAGTGTGAGAGTATCCATCATTTGCATAAAGGGTTAAAAATATACTTCTTTTTCATACCATTCATAATTTTTTATGATCATTCATATTTAAAAATTAATGTTTGTAAACCTTTCTCTTCTCACTCAGTGCTTCAACCCGAGGATTGGTTTGGCTGCGGTGAGGGTAGAGATTACCCCAGGTTTACTCACGGGCAAGGAATGTCACACATCCCGGACAGGGTCGCCAGTGCCCTTCCCTGGGCCTGCTTGCACTCCAGGGTTATCGATTGAATATTATTTTTTTTAGCTTTTATCGGACCTAGAATTATATGCATGACTTTAAATTGTTCTCCATATCATTATGAAAATACTTTCTATGCTCATTCTAAGGATACCAAATTTCAAAATTAATAATGAACAAGCTACCATTCAAATAATTTTTATATACAGGGTGTCCCATATATCTTGACCACCCGAAATAACTTTTTGTCCAGATGCAAATTCAAAAATGTGTCAAGAAAATGTTCATTAGCCGTCAGGGGGACATTAATCAGCATGATTGCCTTCCTTATAGCTTCGTTATTTACAAGGATATGTACAGCGGTATGTCTTTTTTAAATGGCACCCTATATTTTTTATTCGGCAATTCATTTCCTCTCTTATTACTCCTCCTGTTCATATTCTTGTAAATAACAAACATGGAAGGCAATCATGCTGATTGATGTCCCCCTGACGGCTAATGAACATTTGCTTGACACATTTTTGAATTTGCATCTGGACAAAAAGTTATTCCGGGTGGTCAAGATTTATGGGACACCCTGTACTTGCTACTGTCGGAAAATATGGAAATAAAGTGCAACTAGATTTGCGTTCGGTACCACCATGTCACTCCCGTTTTTGGTGTACGCATAGTGGACTATCGTGGTGTTAGCTATTCTTTTCCCGCTTAGTATAGCATTCGTTTTGTGGCGACCTTAATCCCCACTCTCAACTCCAACTCTCCCCCCCCCTTTCCCTTCCACTCTTCCTCCCCCGCGCTCCATCCCCTCTCTTCCTCATCCCTCCGTACTCTCCTCCAGCCTTCCGATGCAATGACCTCTTGGCCCTGGACCAGAAATAGCAACCCCGAATGTGACCTCTCTCTCGCATTCACAAAAAACTTCCTGATATTTTTTCCCGATCCGTACGTTTCGAAGCCGGGGGCCATATCTCACGTAAATTTTCGATCGTATTTTTCCCATCGGTGGCGGTGAATGTTTTTTTCTTTCGGTCAGTCCCTCTTTTTATGAATCCGAATGCTCGTTTTCTTATTCACGTCAGTCAGGCAAGTGTGTCTGTACGTGAGTCATTCATCCTTTTAATTTTTATTTTATCTCATCCCATCATCGAGTGATCGGTAGCGTTCCTATCGATAAAAGTAACGGAACCGTGGTAAACATTATCTTGTCAGATATCTGGCATTAATATCAACATACTTGGCTATTATAATTTTGTGAGGCAAAGATATTATGGTGTGAATTTTGTGTTATATTATTCGCAGATATGACTTTTGTGCCTTAATATATTAATGTATTTCATGAAGTTATTTAAAGTTTTTCTCAGAAAAGACTATTAATTCTATTTATTGAATCATTAATTTATAATTGTATGGATGCCAAATTTCAATAGAATATTTCTCATGTATTTATGCTGTGGTCCGATTTAACTTGAATGTTATAATTGATACCAATCGCTCAACCTCTGCGTGCAGCTGCGATGAGTCGTAATCACGATTCAGCTTCTGCTATACACCACTTATCAATCCTTACTCTAGCTCCCTGTCGTAATAGTTCCCTTAATAAAGAGCTACGAGACCAAAGGCAGAGTGGAATGGGAGATATCGAATGAAATACGCTTTTGCGGTGGGAAAGCCCCTATCTCTAGGGGACCCATGTAAATCTTGACAGCCCGAAATGGCCATTCATATTTTCGCTTGTCCTTTTCTTAGCAATTCTTGTATTTTACGGCATTTCGTGCGGTCGGAAGAGTGAGCTTTCAAAATGAGTAGACATCGAACCGGCTGGTAAAAAATATCGAGGCTTGTTCCTGTGGTCAGATCTTGTGGAAGTTGTACACAGAAGATGTTTTGGACTCTACATCGTTTTTTATCCTAGAAATCTTACTCCAAAACTTTTTTTGCTTAATTTTTCATTTTCATTTTATATAGATGGTGCTATTATATGATGAATAGTCTTAGTTTCTAAAAATTTTAACGCCTAGTGCTCTCATAGTTTTGGCTAATGTGAGACTGGGTTGGACGAAATTGCTGCGGTATTACCAAGTTTTAGTTTTATATTATTGATGTGGACTTAAGAAGGGCCTATATCGACGGATATTTCTCTCATTGATGAAAATAGAACATCTTTCTTCTGAAAAAATTTGTTGTTCCTCAGCGGATACTCAGCAATCGCCCCGGCTGCTTACAAATACAACTGAGGAATATATAGAGCCTTTTTTTCACTTACTTTCAGTCCTCTCAATGCGCTTCACAGAAGTTATCAGCAGTAAATTTTCAAAGCTCAATTTTACCGACAAAGCTTAAAGCCGGCCTCGCTGGCGGCGGGGTAGAATCCTCTCCTGCCGAACAAGAGGACGCGGGTTTGAGCCTCGCCTGGTAGGCTTCCGCTATTCAGGGCATGGTTTTTCGTGAATGTGTATTTGTTAAGACTTTTTGAAAAACCCCGATATAAAGGCCAAAACGAGCTGTTTTCGGTGGTGTGAAAATAAATAAATAAATATAGGTTATTAAAAATAAATAATTTTGTGCTATATTTTTATGCTTGATATTTTCAAGTAAATTAGATATGTATCGATTTCACACGCATTTTAAAACAAAGCCGAATGGTATTTTTTCATTGATGACATGAATTTAGAGAGAGCAGAAATAAAACTGATTTTTAAAAATCTACATGTTTAGTTTTATTCGTAATTAATGCATTATTTATGCAATATGTTAAACCTTCGGCTATTAATTCATCCGTTAATTCTCGTTTAATCAAGCGTTAGCTTGTTTCCTAATGCATTCCTTTTGCACTGACAGGATTTGAAGGGAGTTCACAATTCTGAGAAATAATTTGTTCCTTGGAAAGCGCGAAATGGAGATCATATCGTTTTGTAAAGACCCGTGGAGAAAGTGGTTAATGCAGGCTGTGTGTACCAGACGCACTCATTCTGTCATCTTTGCGGCATAGTTATCGCTTATTGGTGTTATATTTGGAACATTTCGGTGTGTAGTGTACGGTAATCTTTTGAGCACAGAGTGCGAACCTTTTCGTGATATTTACACCTGGGAAATTTACGTGTTCGGTCGAATCCGCTGAAGTTATCGTCCTTCCAACGGAAAGCTCTCCCATGCTTTAGTGTAATTGCACATAAATTCTCTCCCGGAGGCAAATATCTCCAGTGATTACGGAGGTCGCATATAGGAAAAAGCAATCTCGGTAATATTTACCCAATTGGTTATAAATCACCCGTCATTTCTTATTTCCACCCTCCCGCTTATTACCTCAATCAAAGCCTTTCGTCCCATCTTGTTCTCGAGGAAGAGTCGAGAGGAGTATAGGGAGAGGTTGAGGATGCAAGTTGGATCTCTCAGTGCTCGTAGATTCACATCGCATTCGGGGCCATAGCAATTTTTACTTAAATCAACCGCCGGGGATCAGGCTGCAAAATTTGACTCCACAGCCGATTGCATTTCTTAGAAAGTTACCCAGCGTTCGCCTGGAAAAGATCGGTAGCTTATACCCATTTTATTTTATATTTTTTTGCGTGTTGAAGTTTTTAATCTAAAAAAAAAGGTTCTAAAGAAAACGAGCCAACAGATTTATTGAATTTTGATCATATGTTGTAGCTGTCATTAATTGAAACATACTGCAGCTACCGCTGAAAATGAAGAACTCATTTTACTTGCCCAATCCATTGGTTCTTTAAAAGTACCTATACTCTTTCAACTTTTTTTACCATTATTATCGTCATTGAACTCTCTTTTGTGATACGAGCGGTAAGTGGCATTACTTTGTTTGAGAAGTAAGGTATTGATCGTATCCTGCTATCAGTAATGAAATGCTCTAACAGTTAATTGATTTCAAAGGAGTGAGTAACACATTTCTGTTTGCAGCAACGATATGAGAAGCTTGCTTTAAGCTTTGATTATTCTTTGTATTTTCTTGACGCTACGATAACGCTACGATAATGTGGCCGATGAAGTGACTTTTGGCAGCTGCTGCTGTACTTTGTAATGGTTTTCTGCGGGGAATTAGAAAGGGTATTGAATTTTCAATGACCCGATTGTGGCGAGTGCCAGAAAATAATTGAGGAGAATTCAGCTTTGTTGTAATAACAAATTTTTCTTCCGTTCTAATTTCCGTTCTAAAATAATGAAGAAATTTTATACTACTCTGACATAAGGTTAAGCTATTCCGTGGAGTAGTGCCAGGCTAATTTTCTCGTAGCAATCGTAAAAAAATTAAACTTTACCCCCGTATCTCATACTTGCTTTCTGGTGCGGTCTGACGAACATTAATGTATAACATAGCTGCCTAAAGGTTACATGGGACGTTGAGTTTGCGCCATCAGGAAACCGTTAAAATTGGAGGATTTTTTATGCAGCTGTTTTTTAATTGAATTTATTGCATTAAGGAAATATGTTAATCGAATATTGAACGAGTTCATATTAGAATTTTTGCGCATATTCACTCTCGATTAGATGTAAAACAAATTTTTGTGTAATAAATCTACCCCTACGATAAGTGGAAACCAATGCGGCTAGGTTTGGGTATTTTTTATGTTTGTTATGCAATTAAATTAATATAAATTGGTTGGTATAGCTGCGTTGGATCTTCAAGTTATCGGCTCATTCTCAGCTTTGGGAATAACATTAAGTTATATGGATATTGTGAGAAATTATTTCTCTACCGAGATGGGTTTATTTAGAGGTTTAGTGAATAAGCAACAATTCAGAAATAGTGATGGAGCTCAATTGAGGCGTTCTTTATCAATTTGCTAAGTATGTGCTGTGAATATAACTCGGGCCTGTCTTAAGGTCTACCAGTTGCTATAATTTTTACATAAGAATTTTTATTACGATATACCTTTCTTGCGATGGCGCGAAGTCGTTGGATACGAATTCTGGCCATGGAACCAAATAAAATATTATTCTATGCAACACATGGGGATGACTCTGCCGACTTTACCGGCGCTTATTTTTAAAAATAGTTACGAAGCAGAGATTGGCAAAATACCGGCCGAAGAGTATTTGAAATACAAAATACCACTCCAAATGTATTTGAAATGCAAAATACAAAATACCTTTGAATTGTTTTTTTTGAAAAGTAAACTAAAAATAGTCTTTTTTATACTTTTTAAAATACGAAATACATTTTAATGGAAACTAAGAGATCTTAAAAAAAAAACATAATATGCCTTGGTACGTTATGGATAGTTGCAAACATGAAGAAAAGGATTCTAACGAAAACGAGGGATCTCTGAAGTATAATGTTACACACGTGTCATCGGAGCTACTTCAAAAGTATTTTCTAAAAGTATTTTTTCTTTTAGAGTGGCACTAGACCAAAAAACTGCACTTGAATTACAAAATACAAGGTACATTCAGGTCGTGTATTATATTTTCTCTCAGAGTTCAATTAAAGAGGGTGGTCAGGAAGGGCCGTCTCCCCCGTAGTTTCTGGAAAGTTTGAAATATAGTAATCTTTAACGTGGCTCTCCGATCAAGTTTTTATTTCACCAGCTTAAAAAGCAATCAGATCGATTGTTTGTTAAGTTCAGTTTGTGAAAATTTATTGTGACAAAATACACTTAGCTGCAGTAATATTCCACACTATTTTCTTCACTTGACCGGTTTCAACGTTTTATCGTCATTAGCAAGAGCTGTTTCAGACTAGTCTATGAGACAGCTCTTGATACTGAAGTGTAAACATTGATACCGGGTGAGCGAATAAAGTAGTGTGGAAAATCACAACAACTGTTTGTATTTTAATAACAACGTTTAAAAATAATAAATGAATATCTAAAAGGCACTATTCTACACGTATCAGACCCCAGAAGTTTTAATTGTGAGAGATATTGCATACTACCAAGGCGCTAGGGAAAGTAATGAACCTCTTCCCGAAAAAACGATCGTAATCCGCCCCTAGATGTCATCCGAGAGAAACGTCCAGGTGAACGGGTTGGTGTGGTAGATATAGTGCTGGCTTCCCTCCCCGTGGGCTCGGGTTCAAATTCCGGTGGTGGTAGAGAATTTTTTGAGACTACCCAATCCCTGCTTGTATGTTGTATGGAGGACATTTCAAGCGCACACAAGTCCATCGGATGGGGCGTTGAACCGTGGTCCCCTCGGCGCCTTTCGTTAAGAGCAGGCTAATGCCGACGCCGGGTTTCTCTCCACCCTTCCTCATGGGACAAATGACCTTATGTGTTGGTCGGCTCCTTAAAATACACCAACCGATAAACGTAGAGGTGGGAGAGGGGGTATGGGGAGTGTAGTGGGTAAGGAGGGGAAAAGGGTGCGGAGGAGCAAACGGGAGCCCCCCGGTAGCAGTGCGCGCGGCGGCGGAGAGTGGACTCAGGGCCCTTCAATATACACCCTCTTGAGACCCTCCGCCCTCAAGTAGCGAGGGACAATCGCCCACGCGGGAAGGGAACCCCATTCCCCCGCACCTCTTTCACGATTGAGCGCTCCTTGGGAAGGCCTCGCCCGGGAGATGGATAGGAGGGGGTTGGGGGGGGGGTGATGTTTTTAGAATGGCGCAAAAAAATCTCTCAAAGGAAAGGGAGCCATTGATGGATGATGGCCTCGCATTTTACTCAAACCACCACTCTCCAATCTCATTCTCCTCGACTCCCGCGCTGCAGAGCGAGCGGAGAACAAAAACACGACGAAACAACTGAAAGACGAAAATCTTTTAAAGAGAGTCGCAGGGAGTCCGTGCGGGCGATGGATGGGTTTTTAGAGGTGGAATTTGTTAAAGTGTTGTGGAGGTTATGGTGGGGAAAGGAGAGTATAACGCCTCTGTAAATGGATGGGAGGTGAGGGATTTGGAGTTCCGCCACCCACTTTAGAGTACTCCCTTCCATTCTCCGGAGCAGACCAATCCACCGCCCTACACCTCCCACTCTCTTCCCGCTCCTACCGTCACACGCCCGGCGATTGACTTATTGCCGCGCCGCGAGTTCCCCGTTGTTTCTCTCATCCTCGGCCATTGCTCACTTCTACGCTGCGAGGCTCCCGCACCGATTTGGCAATTTATACACATCCCCTTCCACTTCTGGTTAGTCTTCGCATCCCGGCAGTCCCTGGGCTGGGTCGTTAGGGTCGTTCTATAACACCTGAAACCCAATTCTTTAAAAGAATTCGGTGGATGGAAGGATAAAATCAGTTACAGCGCAAAAAATCTTCATCATTGAGCCACCCTCTCATAGCATTTATAATGCTATGAGAGGGTGGCTCAATTATGTCCATTTCTTTTGTGTATTATGTTCTTATATATATTTTTAAATTATGTTATTGTAAAGAAACTCTATCGTAATATTTATCTATGTAAAAATATTGTATATCATTGTATTTTTTATTGTTCTCATATTTTCTTTCGTAGCCCTGATGATAGTTTAAAATAAACTGAAATGTTGGCTAAAACTTTTTTGCATCACATACATTGACCTATAGTCCGAGAACTATTTTACCATGAATTAAACGAGGTCTAGATTAGAAAAAAAATAGCATTAGTAATGATAAAAATCACGGTAGTCGTGCACCATTTTTCTTGAGTTGGTGATTTCATCACAGTCTCGGCCAAGTTACTCGTGCATATACCGTGCAATACTGAACGGACAATTAACAATAATGAACCACGCGATGCGGATGAGAAGGAATGAAAAATATTTAAAAAGCGGTGACCTCAGCAGGAATGCGCGACGCCGACCTCTTACCTGCGAAAGGTTAAAGCCTACGATATTTCACTACGAATAGATCCTGAAGGAGTCGAACGGTTGAGAAAGGGAATAATATGAGTAGCTGTATTATTTAAATGACCATACTGACCTTGGTGTTACACATACAAAAACTCCCTCCTGAAAATGAAGTAAGGCTAGAAACTCGTGTCGCTTAAATAGTTTTTTTTTAAACGTGGAAGAACAAGGTCAATATTGTCATTTACATGATGAATCGGTTCCATGTAGTCACACCAGAGACCGTCAATGATAAGTCACTGTATTTTTTAGCTCTATTACTATCGGTAATAGAAAATATGGGCTACCCCATTTCTACCCATCATTTGCTCCACACGCCCGTATCGCCTCCGCATCCCGGCAGTCCAGGCCCCAATTTCCTCTATCGTTCATTTTTCAACCCCTCAACCTCCTCCGGCGAATATTCCGCTGTTTTAGAGCCGTCTTCTACGTGGGATGCAGAGGCATCGGAAGGGAAGGATAGCGGAGCGGCGTCCCACCCATTTGGCTAATGATTGACTGTCCACCACATCATACACGCCAAAACTCCCGCTTGCTCTCCTCTCGTCGCGATATATTTTCGCATTCATCCCCCCAGGGGGCGCACGTTTTGTTCGATGGGGTGTGAGAAAGTTTTCTTCCCCTTTTGAAAACTTTAATTAAATTTCGCCGCGCTGAATAGATTTGGGATGTAATGGTGGGGTTTTCGGAGAAAGGGGTTGGTTTCGGGGCTATAAGCCGAGCAGCTCTAAGGGGGTAAACAATTTTGGTGGGAGTGGTGGCTGTTAAAAGGGGAGGTTTGCTGTCGAGAAGACGGTTTAAGGGCGTTTGGCGGAGACCGTTTTCAAAGAAGCGCGTCGCTTGAGTCTAGAATGGGCAAGCTAACCGATTTGTGTTTATCGTCGATTATGATTGATTTAAAGGAAGTAAAAGATGACCTTAGTTTTCCTTGTTAGAACTACTTGTCGAGCTATCCGCTGCGGAAATTTGACCGCATTGTATTTCCATTTATCACCAAGGCAGATTTATCATACAAATATTGTCATACTTCAAAGAGATTGCAAATATGCGCAAGACATATGTTATAAACTGCTCTAATACTTGATTAATATTGAATATTCCATAGTGAAATAAATACCGAAATAGAAAATTAGCCTGGTACCACTCAGAACTACAGGACACCATTGCTTAACCTTATAGCAGATCATTACAATTTCTTCATTGTTTGGAATTAGAGCAAAAGAAAGTTTTGTTATTACGACGAAGCTAAGGTCTCTGCGATTATTTTCTGGCACTTGCCTCAATTGGGTCATTGAAAATGCAATATCCTTTCAAAGTCCCCGCAGAAAACCATTATAAAGTATAGCAGCAGCTGCCAAAAGTCGCACAAGTCTATCATTGTCGAAGGGTTGAGATAATACTGAGAATAATCATGGTGAGACTCGCATATCGCTGTTTTGGCACAAATACGTTTTTCACTCATTTAAAATCAATTTAATATTAGCCCACTCATTGCTAACATCACGATACGATCAATAGTGTAATTCCCAAACAAAGTAATAAAAGCGAATTCGACGGTACTCACCCTCGCGTAGATAAGTAAAGTCTTGTACCAGATGATGGCTCAGTGAGCCGAAACGCGTTGTACGCATTAAAAATTCTTGTGGAAAAGTGCTACGATCTTTTATTTATTTAAATATGTCTAATTTCCACCTATTGGAGCCTGAATCTGTTGAACTTATAAGTAAATGACTTCACAAGCCCATACTTCGTTGTTTGCCGCTTCTCTGAAATTCCTCCACCCTTCCTCATGGGTATTTCGTTATTACTTATTCTCTATTGATATAGAGTCCTTCCCTAGTTGAAAGTTTGAATAAATGAACCAAAACTTCAATGACGTCAACAACTCATGCAAAGTTGGCGGTGACTTTAACTTTTCTTTTTTAAATTTATGAGAATACTGAACGAGGAAGATTTTTCCGTCCCGTCCTATGAATTATTCGCCAATCCACCAAGTTCTTTTCCTGAATTGCGATTTCGGGTCCGAGTGAACGACCCCATTTTCCGCTCTTCACTTACCTGGAGGAATCGATCCTGTTCGGCGTCTGCCGCCACTTGCTGTGTTCTCTCCCTCTCTCTTAATCGTTCGCCTGGCTCTCGGGCATGCCATTCTTCATCGCCTCCTTGAATGTGTCCTCTCGTTCGCTAACTATCCTCCTCTGAAATAAAAAAAGGCCTCTTCTCCGCCCATTTCTTCTGCCACACCTCCTTCCCTCATCTCCCGGGCGACACAGCCTCTGGGCCCTTTCTCCTTCTCATCCACAAGAGAAAAAGACGGCTCCTTCTCATCCCTTGTGGAAAGGAAGAGGGCGAGAGTTTCCTACCTAGTTCCCCCCCCCCATTTTTTTCTCCCCCTCCACACACCTTCTTCCTCCTCCCGTCCACTCCACCGGAATAACTCGACGCCCTCCATTAACTGTATCTTTTTACCTCGCCACTTAAATGGGTATGAAATTCCTCCTGCCTCCCGTCTCATGTTAGGGGACGATTTATGTGCTCCACTTTTCATCTTTTTCCGACGCGTGCTCCACCTTCCTCCCACGAGGAGGCGCTCCTATTCCGATGCTTTCTTCCTCCCTCTTAAGATTCTCTTCGCCCTTCCCACCCACTTACAATTAAAGCCCCCCTCTTTCTATCTCATCCTTTCCCACTCTTTATATCTGTCCGTCCATAGCTACCATGTTCCATCTGACCCTTTCGCCTATCGTGTACAGTGGCGAGACGTGATATCCGATCCCTCACGTTTAATTTCCTCTCCATCCATTTTTCAAGAAGTTATCTCTTGACTTATTTGCTTTTATTTTTCATGGTTTGTGCCTTTCATTAGTGAGAGTATTTTCATTCATAATCCGTATCATCCGTTATGTTCGACTAAGTCCTTCACAGCGTGCTGTACACTTTCGAAAGCGTACTTTACTGGAAAAAGGAATGTCGTGCGAAAAAACAGTGGCCCTGAGGAGCTCGGAAGATCTTAAAACTTATAATGTCGAAGAATACGCTGGGTTAAGGCCTTCGTGACATTTTAGTCGTTATCATTCAATTCTGTAGGGATAAAAGTCCAATATTCATCAAAGTGTAACCTACTTACATTTTTAATGAAGTTGATTCCGCGGATAATATATTAACGGTCTACGGCGTTTTTCGATTGTCACGTTTATAGCATTGCGGATTTACCCGTATTTCCTGATTTGAATTTGCATCCCGCCTTCTCGCCTGTTTATATCATTTGATAATAGCTTCTGAGTCAAAACCTCGAGTATGATTTCATCTGACTTTCCATTTAATGTAATCCTTATCCTTTCCATTTTATGTCATTCATAGTCCTATGGCTAGTTCGTTACCTATTTGAATGAACTAATTGTAGCTGCATATTTTAAATTCGCATTTTTCTCTGGTAAAGGAAGTAAAGGTGCTATTGGATTTTACTCTTAAATATGTGATAATAGTTCACAAATTCTTTACACATTTATGTATCCAGATCAACACTTTAGTTTCATGTAACTCTTTTTTACACATCCTTCTTTTCTGTAGATTATGAGGCTTTGGTGAAAACAAAAAAATTTCCCCGGCCAACGTTTTCCTTTTTCTCAAGCTGCATGAAGATTTTCTCAGCAGCAGCATCGCCATAACGGCTTTCCTTTTGGCCAAAATGTGAAAGAAGCTGTGTATTATCATAATCGATGGCTAAAATAGTTGTAAATAACGCGTCGGCACGACGTCTTATAATGATCACGTGATATAATGTATGCCCAAATATTGCACTACTTCTCAGCCGCTGCATGGTTTCTATAACTATGGTATCTATATGATTTTACAACATTAACTATGCCATGGAACGCTAAGGTACACTACTAAGTATACTCATATCCTCGAGCTACGTAACAGTGAAAATACGAATGTCGATTTTTCTCAACAGTCTCTCAAGAGCTACCACTCCGAAAGGAATATACGAATAGTTTCCCCCACGAAGAATAGTTATCAGTAACCTTTACGCTTGTTTAAAGGCGTTAGTTATCATCATCTGTTTTATTGCATTAATTTATATGCTTTATGAATTAATGAAAGCTACTAAAAATCATTCAAGGCTAAATACATATGCCTTGATTATTCATTAATTCATCCTCTTACAAATTGATAGCATGTAATTTTTTGCCCAAGACTCATAAAAATAGTTAAACATGCAGAATTATATCTTTTTAGGATTTTTTAAATGATAAATATTTTCGGGGTTGTTATTGGTTTCAGATCAATTAAAATGTAAATTCATTATTTTTAGCAATTGTGGGCCTTGCATAGTTACAAACAGATATATTTTCTGATGAATTGGACTCGAATACCTTGAGGTTGGTCAGCCGTTTTAGCATGTCATGTTTTATTGAGCCGTCTTAAACGATGACCAAAGAATTCAATCAATTTAATTTGATTCCTTGTACGGTCACTTGAGTGGAAAATAAGATCTTTTAATGCGGCTTATTTATTAGTGAGAATCACGCCGCATAAACCCGTATTCCTCTTGTTGAAATACCAGTTTCTTGCAGACATTTTTGGACCATGGCGCCGTTGAGTTTATTTGCATAATTTTGTGGTACCTCGTTTGAGCTAAATCCTAATCGAAAGAGCCTGTATTTTTCGGACGTCGTAATCGATATCAGAGAATGCCGAAATTACCAAGATACCGGTATGAGTGTTGCCTTGAGGAATTCGAGAAGAATCGATTCCGAATTCAAAATTTTAATTACAGTTCGCACTCCCTCGCGTGAAAGGAAGAAGCAAGTTTTCTCCACTGCCTAATCCTTCTTCGTATCATTAAGGCTCTCAGCTTTCAGAAAATTACGGTTAGCCGCAATTTAAAATTATAATTGTGATCGTATCATGTTGCATGGGAGCACTCTGTAATCATTCTCTAATCGTCCGTAATAATCTCTATGTTTGTTTTGCCCCGTATTATATTAGTTGATCGGCAAAAAAATGGTAGGTTTCGTCTCTGACGATGATTCACAATGCATTAAACGGTTTTTATCCTGCGGGGCGTAATTAGTAAACCTTGGAGGGATCGCTGTGGCTTTATCACTTACATATAGCAATGTGACGTCAAAATTATGGTTTATAAGTAGGTAATTGAAATAACTCATTGATTCAGCCGATAACTGTATGTTGAAATTTCCATTAATGACATTTTTCTGGTTACCAGTAGTATCGATAAACCTTTTTCAAATGAGGGGTTTTCAATTGGTCCTTGTGACAAGAGATTTAGATAAAAATTATCTGTCGCTCATAAGTAGAAGGCAGTAGCCCTTTTTTCCATACGTTAATGAAAAAACTCCTGCAAATGATGTTTTATATGGTAGCATTATCCTTTGTGGTGAAAATCTTTGGTAATGTTGTGCTGCGTTCATTTAATATGTGATAATTTTTTTAAGGCCTTTGAATTTACATTTTAATGGTTCATTAAAATGAAACCCATTGAGTGGTTAGTAACCACTGGTCACTGATTAGAGTGAATATTTTAGGGTACAGTTTAGTTTTAATGCGTAATGCATACACCAAGGACAATGACTCAGATAAAGCTTTAAATGAAAGAAAGCTTTTAACAAGATAAGCTTAGAGAACAGGATTAAGTTCACTGTCCTATTTTTACCGTATTTAAGTTCTACTGGGGAATTGACTCTTTAGTTTTTTTTATTGGTGGAGAAACGGCGGAAAATTTATATTGGCCCTTTCTTATGGTACTCACTACATGTTATCTCGTAACATAAGGTGATTATGGATATAGAATTGTTTTGTCAAAGAATCTTCTCAGATAAGAATGAATGCGATAGTAAGTTTTAGAATCAACAATATGTTTTGATCGAATATCACATCCAATCGCACGATAGTAAAATTTTTCTATTACCTGCAGCCAGGAATACCTCAGCTCTCCAGAAATTACTCGCGTATGGTTGTGTGTGCGTGTGGTTGCTCAATTAGCAATGAATACGAGGTCTTAAACAATCCTGAGCTCCCGTCGTATCCATTCTCGTCATCGAATAAATGGTCCACTGAAAAGTCCATACTTATCCCAGTCTTCGCTCCCA
Organism: Ischnura elegans; assembly: GCF_921293095.1. Taxonomy (NCBI): domain Eukaryota; kingdom Metazoa; phylum Arthropoda; class Insecta; order Odonata; family Coenagrionidae; genus Ischnura; species Ischnura elegans. Next base: position 26,161,922 of record NC_060247.1, read on the forward strand.
TTCAAGAGCGCTGAGTGGGAACCTGTCGATCGTCTTTTATTCGTCCTTTTGATGGAACGCCCGTACGCGATACTTCTTCGCCCCAGGTTCACACAATACCCGAGTGTTCTTCCTTCTTTTCAAGCCTTTCACCTCGCTATCTCCTTCCAAACACTTCCACCATCCTCAAACCCGTCCCTACCGCCCACCCCTGCCGCCCCCTCCCCAGGCAACCGGACAGTTCGGTATTAATCGTCTTCCCCCTCCCTCTCTCTCACTGCCCGCCCATCCTGATCCCTCTCCCCCTGACTCGGCTATCAATCTCAATCTCTCCATTGCCCCTCCCCAACTCCTCTGCTCCGATCTGTTTTTCCCTCAACCATAGGTCTGCTGCCCGTCCTCGCTCCTGCGGAAGGAGGTGGGCCTGCCGGAACATTTTGGCCAAAGGGCTGCGAGGAAAGAAGGGCGTCGGCATGGTTTTCAGTATTTGAGTCAACTATACTTCGGATGGACGAAGATATTGTGTCCAGGAATCCAGGTATCTGTTTACGATCCGGTATTACGCTTTTTAATTAAAAGTTCATGTATTTATATTTTCAAGGCTCCATTTCCATATTTACTCGGAGTAAAGAAGAATATAAGCTACAGAAACTTCAAAGGAGTAAAGCAATCCTGCGGTCGTGGGATCGACACTGAACCCTCTGGACTGGGTGCACTATTCTAGATGCCTTGCTATGATCTTTCTTTTCCGTTTCAAAATCGGCTGAAATCTGGGGGATTGTGGTACGAGTCCAGGTGACAGCATGTGATTTTTCTCTCTTAAATTTTTAAAGATAGTGTTAATTTGCTATTGACTGAGCGTAGGTTTACCATTGGCCGTTATGCGGTTGCTTTTCAGACTTTTGGTGTAAACTTTATTGTAGTACTTTTTGGAAAGTTAAAATGGCTTGATGGAAGCAAAAATAGAAACCAGGGGTAAAATACTTTGGATTATTGAACTAGTGAATTTAGAGAATTGAGTGCAGATGAAGATGCTCGACGCCTACAACGAAATTTATGGCAGTACGACCAGTCCCAATAAAATGGGCAACCCCAGCCCGAATTTATGACATTTATGACTTCCTTAACTAATATTTAGCTAAAATAACCGATTGAATGAATTTGCAGCTTTATCGAAAAAATACACCAGAACCTTTGTTTATTGTGAAAGGAAAATTTTCTCGAATGGTCATTGTGAAGTAGATCACTTGCATACAAATGACACATTTACCTTGCCTGCCGAAAACAAATTTTGAAAATTTTGGTAAAGTATCGGCATTGAATCATTTTTACCGCTGTATTTTAAAGGACAGAGAATAATTAAGAAATAAAATATCAATAAAAAGCCCTACAACGCTTTTTATCAGCATGAGCGGTGAAACTCCAGTTTTCATCCAGGAATTGGTCCAATTGTAATGAATTAATTTGCTATTACTCAATAACGCCGCAAAGTCTCATTTGAAACATTTCATGGAAGTCGCCCATTTCTTCCTTTTTCATGAAACTCCTCCAACTGAAGAAAATGCTATATTATTTTATTGAAGATATGAGATAAATCTAATAACTGTCCATGCTGGCGTTTTCTAATCTTTCTATATTTATAAAATCGTATTCGGCTCGACTTTGTGGAAGTTCTTTATATCCATGATAAAAAGAAGAACACAATGGTAATTTCCACACTTTTAATGTCAAATCTCAGCAACCGACCATGGTTTCAACACGTAAGTGTCATTTTCAAGGTTTCATTTTGAAACCATGGTCGGTTGCTGAGATTTGACATTAAAAGTGTGGAAATTACCAATGTGTTCTTCTTTTTATCTTTCTATATTTATTAAAATAATACATATTTTTATGTAATTATTGTAAAAACTGCAAAAGGCTCATGAAAAAATAACAAATTCTGATTTTTCTTCACTTTTTGCTATTTTGAAGTAATGTATAACTTTATCTATGGATTTAGGGATTAAATATCTCTGCGATGCCTCAACAACAGCAAAGCTTTTATGGGCTTATAATCCGAATTAAATCACCTGTGCTATTTTAGGTGCCGGTGAGAAAATTGATTTTCGAATACGATGCCTTGCCAGGATCTACTGACGACCGCGAAACGCTGCAACGCGTTGTGGAGCTATTTTTGCAACCCGAAATTAACCGTTTTGCCGACTTGTCACGACTCTTCTCCAATAAATTTCCTAAGAACGAATATTTATTCAATTATTTTGTAAAAGAAAAATAGTAATCAGAGCAAAGTTTTGTTTTCAGATGAGGGAACCATTGACTGAGTCAATTTTCTCGTTAATTGCTGTTTGGAGTGGGGATTCTTGAAAGCCTAACTAAGGAATAATGGAAAGAGGGAAGAGGACATCCGAACGGGTGACGTTAGAAGAGGGCAGCATTAAATAACTTCGGTAGTCGCTTTAAGGCCTTTGGATACCGACCCTGGTTTTATAACCATTGACAGAAGATCAGTAGCTGGTGGTGTCCTATTTCCATTCCGGGCCGCTATTCGGAAACTCGATTTGTAACCACAATACCTGAGATGAATCTGATAATTGTTTGTGCGGACGTATACTAATGTCTATATTTGTGAAAATATGACATGTTTTCATGTAACTACTGTAAATATTGTAAAAGGCTCATGAAAAATGGCAGGTTCTGATTTTGCTTAATTTGTTGCCTATTTGTGGTATTTTATAACGTTATCTACCGATTGAGGTATTAAATATCTCCCCGATAAAAATTATCTAAGATGTGTTTACAAGTCCAATGATTTTATCATGGAAAATATCGCTTCGGCGTACTTATCCATGATGCCACCTGCGTACGTGAAAGCGTACAGCATCAGCACGCAATTGGATATGTTTGAGCCCTCCATTACCCATTATTTTGGGGTGAATTAGCTTTAGAAGAAATAAACCAAGAAATAAAAAGTTGCGAGTTCAACTTTCACGGCATTTCTTTTTGCTGAAAATTTTTAATTTTTCACTAGTGCAATCATTACCTGCGTTTGAAATGTGTTATTGAAGTATGGACGACATCAACCGATGGAAAACCCGAGAAACTTTTCTGCAACTGATACGCCGGGAAAACCTAATATTAGAAGATTCTTTGACCACTTGAGACATTCGGCCCAATATTCTGAGATATTGCTCAATTTTAGGAGTCGTACGTATTGAACTGCATTTTCATCTTTCACCTGGTTTCTACAGATAATTGTGTTTACATATAATTGTTTCTACAATAATTGTGTTTATAGCTTTCAATCGTGCATTCACGTCGTTAGTTCAAAATGAGGAGCATAGGTATAAAAGTCCTCCGTGGACGAGACCTAGGGTTTATTGGACAAAAAGGTCACCAAAACATGGATTGGGACCCGCCTACATCAAAGTGACTTTATTGACTCGGATCGAGTGGTAAAGCCTGAATAATTAACATGGGAAAAACCCCAGGTCAATCTCCTGTGTGTGTTGGAGAGTAAATGAGGATCGTAGGTTGGAAGAGGAGGGTGGAAACCGAACGGTGTAGAGAAAGAGGGAGAGAGGGAGGCTTTTGGAGTGGGAAAGGAAGAGAGCGAGAGAGAGAGAGAGAGAGGGTATATACCCCCGGCGGGGGGCCACGCCTCGGCGATTGCCCCCGGTCTCTCCGCGGGGTGTGGCGCGTTGGAATCCGGCGCCCGAGGGACGACTCAGTAGTGGCCTCCTTCTTCCCGGCCGCTCTGCCGGCTATCGCTCTTCCCTTCCGACGCACTGGCTGCCCCCTCTAGCCTGACCTTTCCTCTCCAGACTTCATTTCTCTCCACCGTCCCTCCACATCCAACTCCCTCGCTCCATGGACCATCCGAATAAATTCACTAATTTCATATCATTCGGGCTCACAGTTTTCTAGCTCCGGACAGGTTGAAGAAATAACTTCGTGACGAGCGTTAGTCGACCTGTTGGCTGTTGACCTTTGTGTTAAACTTTATAAGGAATGAATGTGCTTATTATTCTGTCGACTTCCGGCATTGGTGGCAGGGTTAGGTGGATAAAATATTGTGCGTATAATGTTGCTAATTTTCTTCAATCTTTCGAAAGTACACTGTGAGTTGGAAATTTACATACAAGGCCGGCTGAGCGATTGTGTGCAATTCAGCCTCATTATAGCATTCGTGGTTTTTAAAATTAATTATTTTAATAAAAACCTAATTTTTCCACACTTGGATCTCAATTGTATAAGTCAATGAGCAAAACACCATTTGGGGCCACACATATCCGTGTATTCTGACAAGTATTTAAGAACCAGAGTTCCATAGTACCTTATGTACTAGGTCAGAAAGACAATGTTTTGGCCGTTTATTCTCGACGAAAAAGTGTTTTCCTTGTATTAATTTGATTATTATATACATCTACAGGGTGTAGTCGTAATCATTATATTTATTTACCGTCTGTAAAGATAATGCTTGAACCAATTCCTGTACCAAATTTTATGCCTGCATCCGACTCATGTAATTATATCATAGAAATGCCTCAAACCGAAGAATAGATTATTGGCTTTCGTCTGAAAATTTTATTTCATTACCATTAATGGGGAACTGAAAACGAATGCACGAACGATCGATTTTCTGGTCAGCTACTTCCAACTAATTTAACAACTGTTATTAAGGTAATCATCAGTGGAATCAAAATCATGAATTATTGTTGCATGATATTTTATTTATTCATATATGCTCTACCCCAGCCTTAGAAAGAAATGAACCTCTGTTTGACTAGAGTGCTGCATCCTGTTTATAAGGTTGTATGATTATTTTCACGGCGAGGAATGCTGGGAGAGGGTGCTTTATATATCTTACTCAGCTTCGTCCTTTAACCCTAAGCGAATTTAATTCATCCCTCTGTAAGGCCATAAATCACTCCTCTGGTCCTGAAGGGTAAGAATTTTTGGCACGTTCCTAACACGGCGCATATATTTCCTCAACACATTATCAAATAAGTCATCATTATTTTTTGAGCAATGGAATGCCTCCACAGGCTCAGGGAAAGCACAAAAAAATAAAACACGGCACAAACGCTGCATCGTGAATTTTCGAATCGATTTTTGCCTTCCCGGCAGCCTCCCCTTCCATCATCACAACACGTCATCTTCTCTTTGTCCGGCGCAAAACTTTCATCAGAACCGACTTCAGTTATGTTTTTTTGATTAAAGGAGAGAGATAGAGAAGCGGGCTCGTTCGGAGAGGTAGAATTCGGTCGTCCGATCCAAGTGGAGCGGAAGAGTAAGTGAATACGGACTCATGTTCGGTCCGTGTTGGTTTTGCTTCGTCGCTTTTATTTATGTGAAGTCCACCGCGGTTGTATGGTTGGGATAACTTTTTATTTTTATTTATTTTCATTCCGTTCGTCTCGGGTTCATTTCGTGAAGGGATTTGCCGTGAGGTTATCACTTCGGAAGCAAGAGAGGTTTTACTCTTTGGAGTCGAGAGGGTTGGTGGGGGCGGTCGGTGAAGACACGGAGTGGCATGACAGATGATCAATTGACTGCCTTTGCGTCGGGCACGGAGGAGGGGAAATTCATTTCTCTCTTTCTCTTCCGCTTGCCTCTTTTCACCGCGTGTCTCGAAACCAGTAATGCTCCCTCAGCATCCAACTCCTCTCCGCCTCTCGCCACTCGCCGTCCAATTCCGGACCTCATGATCCCGTTTGCTGTTATCAGATTCATCATTTATTTAACTATGGGAGGAGAAGCACGGGAGGTACTGAGCATAATCATGTCCATCTAATTGGTCGTGAAATTGCGAGAGAAAATTTTAAAACTTAATCATCTTTTAGAAGTGGGTACAATTATGATACTCCATATGGCTCACTGGAGTATCTGTTGTCTGAGGTGATATGTATTTATTATTTTTTACTCATTGTGCTCTACCTTTTGACGACTACATCATAGAATTAGATCAACTTGGTAAGCTGTTTAATCAAGGAAAAACTCCTCTCGAAAAACTTTGCTAAAAATACCTTGCCTGAGTAATTCTAGTATATCAGTGATAGTAATAATTATGTAATTAAATGTGTATATTTTGAAAACTTTAATGTCTTTTACTATATATTTGATGCAAGATATTAATTTAGAGGAAATTATGTCAAAGCAATGGTCGAAATCAGTGAAGTGTGGAATGAACTCTCTAAGTAAAATTAGTTTTCCAGCGACTCGATGTTACGCAATGAAGTCCAATTCATTACACTAGGAGCCAGCGTCTTCTGATCTTAAGACTGCATACGGTAACCAAAACATTTTCATGCGATCCGTGCAGTGATCATTAAGTTTTAATATCTTTTTAACTGCTGAAGGAAGAGGAAACATTCGTTGAGAGGGTGAATCGAGTCAGGGAAGTAATTGCTATGATTTTATTGGCAAATCTCATGGGCATACAGGTTATTACTTAACATGCATCCCATCCAGATAGCTTGAGGCCGACAGTAATGAAAAGATTAGTGACCCCTTAATACAACCAACTGTAGTAAATTGAAAATCGGATGATCTTATGCATGGAATCCTACACGTGGCAACTAGTGATGAGGGATTAAAGCTCATTTTCATATTTACATGGCTTCCGACTTCTAGGAAACCATGTGCTCTTTTCATTGTTGGTCGTGCTAATTATGTGCCATGCTTTTCGTGATAGTTGAATGAACGGGCAGTTAATATTTTTATATGCTTGTTTTCAAGTCCATTTAGCAATGAATCTATATGCTATATAACCCACCTCCGACTACTCAACAACTCACTCCCTGACTCATTCCCTCATACAGATGTTCGGGAGTGCACGAGGCGAGATACGACTGAAAGGCATAGGATTGACCCCCTCTAAAATCGTCTGGAAACCTTAGAAAAATTTTGAAAACACTAAAGTTTCTCTATTCAATCTATCGTTTCGTTTGTAACCGAATATGGGGGTTAGTTTAAAAAATGGCTACGAAAATCCATTGTCGGCGATGTGATCAATAAAAGGGAGGATAATGATAGAAAATCATTGCAACAAATTTGTTTATGCAAACAAACGAAGAAGAAGTGATATAGGAAAATTAAGTAGTTAAAACGAAAAGATAAGAAAAATAAGGTAGAAAATTTGCTAGGTAATTTTTGAAAAGTTAAATTCTTCATCGCTTATTTCCATGTGAACAATAATTTGTTTACATCAAAGGGGATTGAAAAATTGATTGAACTCACATTTGAAAACCAAAGAAGTTGAAGTGAAATAAGGAAAGGAAAAGTTGAAAAGAAGAAGAAGTAAATAAAAGGAAAGGAGGAGAAACATACAGTAGGTAATTCGCGAGGTAATTTTTAAAAGGCCAAATTCTTCATGTCTTGTTTTTATACATGAACAAATCCACGCAGAAAAAGTAATTTGTTGTAATTACTTTGAACTCGATATTCTCAAAATAATGTTTTTCTAAGGGACTAAAAAGAATAAAAAAATTTGGGAAACATTAATTAAAATTTACTCAACTATTGTTCATTGTATTTCGTAGTTTCATGAAGTTATATTTTTAAGTGCAAATAGAGTGCAACAGTGCAATAGTGCAACAATTATTTGTCATACATGAAGCTAATGATTTAGAGACTGCTTCTCATAGAAAATTTTATTTTTTTACTTTCAAAGAAAAACGTTGTTTTTTATAAAAATAATTTTTATGTTGTATTGTATACTATATGAACTATACGCTCGTTTTACTTAGATACAAATAATTTGGAGACTGTCAGGCTAATAGAAATTTTAATTTTTTTTTTACTTTCTTAGTAAAACGTTTTTTATAAAAAATATTTTTATATTGTATTTTATATTATACAAACTACACGCTTGTTTTACTAGTGAACCGTTGCTTATTTCTAAGATAGCCATTTGAAAACAATAGTTAAGGAGCAAACCTGAACGAAAGAATAAAAAAGTTCGAGCGAGCTAGTTGTAATAGGTGGCTGCTTCACCAAACTGACCAAATATTTAAAAATTTCGTCCTCCTTGGATAGCTTTCAGTTTATAAATTCAGGTGAGAAAATGCGGAATTTATGCCATAGCTTAAGCTCGATTAACTGAGAGCTTGGTTATGTGCAATACATTGCATTTCATTCTTTCGTACTCTGCCTTTCCCATCAAAAATCTTGGGACCTGGAGAACAGATTAGCGTGGAACGGATTCCTCCTTGTTTTCCTTTCCGCCTCGCTCGGTCCATGGCATTGGAATAAAAAGTACAAATTCTTCTCCAAGCGAATCTCCTCTACATCTTTGCAACTGGGGTGATTGGATTGGGCGGGTGGGTTTTGGCATAAGGGTGGGGCGGGGGTGTTTCAGAAGGGTGGGAGGAGGAGGAATACCCACCACTGCGGCACCCTTTTCTTCCTCCCTTAGCAGCGGCTCAAAAAATCGGATTCAGAGCCTTCATGCACATCCACGTAGTAACCCTTCTGGAACCAATAAAAGCGTCTGCATTCTGCCGCGATTTTATCTCCCTTCGAGTCCAATATAAGAAGAGCAGATGCGCGCGGGGGTAACTGCGGGAGACTGGGAGTTGTGTGAGTGTGTTCTTGTGCTATTCCATAGCCCTTTTGTCTTCTCAAAGACGTTCCCATTTCTCTCTCACTCCTTCGCTTTCCGAGCCGTCAACTCCTTAACCAGTATCCTTCCACGTTTCCTGCTCTTTGCGTCGTCCGCCAAATTGGCGGCCAATCACTGCCTCGCATGCGCCATCCACTCTCCTCTTGCAAGTGTACCTTCTCCTCGCTGGGTCGGAACAATGCGAAAGGATAATAAGAGCTCTCCTTTTTGCAACGAATTTTTGCTTGCCAATTCCGTCGTGGCCGTCCACTGATCCCAATTTATTTGCTGGTAATTTATTGCGGTCGGAGATTTGCTTTGAAATGGTTTCATTATATCTGTCGGTGACGGATGTGGTCACTGGGGTCGGGTGATACGGATAAATAGCTTCTCAATGGAGGGTGCATTTGGTCTTAATCAACTCATTATTGCCGTGACGACTGGTGAGAGGGAAATATTGCGCAATGATCAGCCCTCGTTTTAAAGTTTCTAAGTCGAGAAACGTACTTAGAACTTCGTATCTATCATAAAAATGTTGAAGATAGTATCAATGGGGTGCATAAATTGGACAAAAACCTACTTGTCAGTGAAAGCATTGCCTGAATCATTGCCTGAATGAATCTAAGAACAACTACGTGTGTGAAGACTCTAAATTAGGATGTGATTTTTCCTGCTTTATTGCATTAGCACTCTTTCATGCTTCATTTTATTAAAATTATAGCGAATATACATGTTTACTTTGCTAATTTCAGAATAAATTTCATTAGAATTGATATTGAAGCGTAAAAATATGTTGATATAACTATGGATCGGCTATGGTGAATGTTGAATGTGCTCTTATGGACTCAATAGTCTCGTCTACATAGCTTTTCAAATTTAATATTGAAAAATACTTGGTTTCAATTCATTTTTGTTTAGAACGGACAATGCATACCGTCATAAAGAATTATGGCACTATTGTATTAAAATTTGGGAGGGCTCCTATACGTCTGAAAGCAATTCATTTTTATTATACTTATCGTAATATGTGATGCACTGAATTGTTGAGGCCTTTACTTTGTAGAATTCCATATTTAATGTTTGGAAGGAAATTTCTTAGCTTTTCTACAAAAACACACACTTTATTGCCGACTAGTTTCGGTTACACTGTACCATTTTCAAGACTAGTGATACACATCAGAATTTGCCGGTATATATACCCTGTGGTCGGGTATACTTCCAAACATTACCGTAATATCTCCTTAAATTAAGCCTGAGGTGATAACTTGCTTTCCATAACCTCTAATTTTACTTTTTCAATCAAAAGAGACAAAAAGGGACATTTTCATTACTTGAGGATTTTATCTGTCTCCTTGATTTATTAATATGTATGGATATTACTAACCATAAATATTTATTTCATTTGTAGCAGCAGCGGCCTTGAGCTGTTCTTACTCGTAAGAATAGTGGTTTTTCCCTGTAGTATAATTTGAAGTCAGAGGCGTAGCACAGCAGAGGAAACTTGTTTCATCATTTGTGCACTTTCGAAGGTGGATTCGAAATTGCTGTGGGGTGCCACACGAAACTCGTTCATTAGTATCACTCAATCCTTCCTTCGAGATTGGCGTTTAATGGCTGGTAATTACACCTAGAAGCATTCATATCCTATTATTTTTGAGGCGATTGACGGTGTGCGTGACTCTAAATTGCTCCGAAAGTGGAGTTTAAAGAACGGGAGAAGACATTTTCGCCTCTTCCATTTTTTTGTGTGAAACATTTTCATCATGGTGGATAAGCCAATTCCAGATTGCGCTTCGAGCTTGCCGCTGCCAAAGTGGTAACAATAAATTTTTCAACAACGATTAATTTGCGCTCTTCTCCCGTCAATTATCGGCTTTTCACAATTCCCCCCGAGAACCTTGACCAGAATCGTCTATTATATTTTTTCCGCCTCACTGGTTTGGCTATTTGCTCTTATCGGAGGAAATCTAAAAAAAATTCATTCCTGCGACCTCTTGAGAGTCTATTTCCCTTTTAAAATATTTTTGGACTCAAATTCGCGCGTCGAAGCGAATGCGAAGCACCCCTTGTGCTTTGTCATTTTAGCGTAAATACTTCGCGGAAATTCGGTATAATTGTCATGCAACAATGCCGGGGAGATTAATATTACGCATTGGTAATAATTGATTCCATTGCATGATAAGTTGTGGTAAATAGTGGCAAAATCTATTATAAAATTGTTTACAAATTTTTATTGCATAGTTATGAGAGTGTTTGAGTGAAAAATGACAAAAGCATTGTTTACACCATTGAGTGCATTTCGAAAATTGGCCTCTTTTATTCGGGTATAATCATGGCATGCAATTCCGCTTCATTTCAGTGATATCCAATATTTCTTATAGTACTCTTATTGGTGTGATTCTGTTCGTTATTCAGTGCGTATTGAAACATATCCGCTTTCGTTATGCACATAGTTCATTCGGGAGGAAGACAGTATGTATATACATAATGGTATGACAATCGAAGACACGAAAGACGATGCAGGTATCAGTCCGTTTTCTATTAGTCTTCTTAACGAGGTATACATTTGATTTTGCTGATGTTTTTTTTTGTCGGCTCATAGTATTCCTATATCCAGTTTACCATGTTGCTCATAAAACTACTTACTCACGTACTCCTCATCGCTAGAGCGCTTGGATGGTTTTGGCCTCTGCAACATTGTCGGACCAGTCGCTCCGATCATTTGCCTAATTCTTCATCTATTTACTCACATCATCCTCAAATCATCCTCCAAGTCATCTAGCCATCTTTTACCAAGGATTTTCTATCAATATTCAACTACCAGAATGTTCTTGGTAACTTAATCACTTTTTAATCCAAACTGCTATCAGGTAATCTTTATAGATAACCTAACAACCTTGAGCTGTTACTCTTTATCTCTGTCACAATATTTGAGCCGTTGTAGAGTTCATCCATCTCTCTGTTCTTCGTTATTCTCCACTTTTAATCTCCATTGATTGAGCCAAAAATACTTCTAAAATATTTCTCTTCTTAGCAGTTCTTCTTTAGACCCATCCTCGGAACTTCTATTTCAAAATATGTGTCACAGAAAGTTATCCCATTATTATATGTTGAAACCCATGCTAATGCCTATATTTAGTGAGAAAATGCTCTTTTTCAATGATTCATGATTTTTGCGAAGATTTAAGCTTTGTCCCGGATATGAGTGAAAATTATGGACCACCAAAACGAATCGTAATCGCTATATTCCCATCAAATATCCATTTTTCGGTTAAATTTGATTGACCCGCGGACTTGAAGGATTTGGGAATTTTCTTATCATGTTGGGCTTTATAATCTTTTCATTTTTCATTTTAGGTCACCCCTACCGCATAGTAACTTGGAATTTGACGTGAGGTATGTCCTCTATTATACATGGTTTTTAGTGTGAGTTGGATCACAGAGATAAGAACCGTATCCTCTTTCTAACTCTCACAACAGTTTCGCAATTACCACGTTGAAAGCTTTATTGAAAATAAAAGCGAGTGAAAACAGGTTGGAACCAAAACTTCACCACTATTGCCCCAAGGCCAATATTCTTCAATTGAAGATGCTTTCACCCGATCAAGTGAATCGTTTTATAGGGGAGGAATGGCTACCCTTTAGGTGAGATTCATTTCTGACTTCAGCATACCCATTACATGAGATTTATGGTATATAAAGTGTAAACAATTTATAATATGCTTTTATAAAAGCCTTGATATCATAATATTTATATATATATACCTTTGAGTTTTGTACTCGATTTTTGTCAGTTCATGAAAGTTTTTGCTTTGTTACCCCGTCTTCTGATAGTCATTGGCTATTTATTTTATAACTATACTCTGGTAAATTTGCCCCCATAAAAATTTGCATAGACAATAATTGAGCATGCTATTTTCTCCATATTTCCAGTAGTTAACGAACAGAGAGATTTTTCAAATATTTTTGCCTCACCGTAGAGTTAAATTACATCTCATAAACAGTCCTTTTTAAAATAAGAGAATGACTATAATTTTATTAATGTGTATTGAGTTCTTTGATTTTTCAATGATTACAACGAATTTAACACTTTTACGAATATATTTTTGGAAATACCAAGAATTATTTTTACATTTTACTGCACTTTTGTGCATCAGAACGTGCTTCATGTTTAGCTTGATGTTTCAACATTAACTGGACCGGTTTTACTGCCAAAAATTTGCAGTTTTGTGGGCCTGAACGGTTATTTATATTAAGTATTCAAAGCTGCCATATTTCGTCTCGGTATTTTTTGCATAAAAAGTACAAACGTCAGATCATTGAAAAAGATTACGAGTAACTTTGCTATTTACTGTTTCGTGCTCACTAAAAATTGAATGAAACAGCTGAATGACGAGATAAAATATTTTGTGTTTCAAAAATATAACCTATTCGACAGAAAAACGTGTCACTCAAAAAAGTATGAATTTATGAATAGATATTGGTAGTAGTGTTGCAGATTTGAAATACATTGATTCAGCTAATCCCTTTATCCTAGCGATTAATTTCTCTTCTGAATATTAATAGAAATATAATCAACTATTCAACAGGATGTCATACCATTGTAAATTTTTAATTCATTTTATGAGGTGAAATATATATGCCAGACTTGACTGTACCTTATAATAAATACTATAATATCATAGCCTAATAATAAATACTTGTTCTAACCCTTTTATCTATCAATGAATAGCCATGTCTTTCATTTCCCACTTTCTAAATACCTTCAGTATATTATGGAGTCCATCATATATATCCTGTAAACCGTTCCCAGTCATTTCATACCTCGAATCGTTTGATTTTTCATTTGAATGCCTCTCACTTAATGAAGATACCTGTTCACTCGGATGCTTATTACTTCCATATGCCCTCTGTATCATTCTAGGATACAAACAGCAAATATATGACCCTTTTTTGTCCATTTAGTTAACCTTATTTATCCCAGTCTCTTTTTATCATGTAGCATGTTACCTTTTTGTGGATTATAAGTTGTAACACGATTTTCGTGCCCTATAATAAATCCTCTGACTCCCATTCTTAGGGCCCCATAGCAGAAAACGCGGATTACCAGTAAATATTCCCCCGCACCTCTCCCTGAATGACTCCTGGCCCCACGGTATGCCTCTCGCATCTAAACTCGACCACCTTCATGTCCGCGGCAGTTGGTCCAAACCGTGCGCGAACTCTTCGACCGGTTTTCATTTTTAGCGATCTTTTCCGTTTTCTGCCCTCCTCCCTCTCTTTCTCTCCTTCTCGTATCTTTCAACCCTTCGGCTTGATACCGCCCCTAATTATAAGCCTCGCCATCTCTCCGGGGCACAAGTTGTGCGTTCCTTTTCACCCTCTTGTTTCACCGGGAACTCTTCACCGCAGCCTCCAGCCAGCTTGCACAACGCCCTACGTGTCGACGTATTTTTGCGACCCTCCGCCTATCCTCGCCCCTCTACGATGAAATTGGCCCCAAATATGTTATGCTCCTGCCCGGCGCCACGTCTCGGATATCTTAAAAATTTCGCAAAGCTTTTTTATCGGACGGTTACTTCAACGGGAGCTGTGCTCATAAACCTCTTTTTTTCTTCTTAACCTTCGTTCTCGGTTGATTCGTGGGCTGTCTCTTGTATCGAAAGATTTATTCTTTATACATTAATATGAAGCTTTTGGAAATTTGGTTTGGGATCATTTTTTTGCAAATGGCCTTTACGATCCCCGCTTGATGATTTATAGCGTTTTAAAATGAATTCTTGGTCATTAAAAGTGCAGAGTCCATCGCTGCTGAGCTAAATGTAGAATAGGGGGTTATATAGCATGGAATATAGCTCATTTAAGGAAAAAATAGCTCTTGGAACGCAAAAAAGTATCTTTATCTGAAAGCGATATGCCATTATACAGGCTAATGATCTCATTGGGTAAGAGGAGAGATGTTATACGTGTCATTTTAGTAGTTTCTTTCTTTATTTAGTGCTTATTTTAATGCGATGTCACTATAATATCGACACCGCGGGCTGAGTGTTGCACACACTGTGGCAACTTTGTTTCGCTTACTGCTAAAGTGTGTTTTGCCATCTCAGATATTGGGGGCAGCAGAAAATATCATTCTTTTCCGAAATGTGAAGTGTCGCTGTAGGATATTTGACAAGTCCTTTTAATTTTTTCTGGTTGGTGTTGCTCAAATTGTATAAAATGTACTACATTTTTGTAGCTACCTCTTTTTTATTCTTCAATTTAAAATTCATATCTACTTTTTGAATGAAATTTTGATTGTTCGTACTATTTTACTGCTGTGGATAACAGCGTGAAATGTTTATGATTCCGAATACGCAGCACAAAGTACCATAACTGGCATAACATACTTGCTTAACCGGTGGAAAGTCTTTGATACTGCCCAATTTTATCAAATCGTTTCTTATCAATAAAATATTTCATCTTTTACTCAATAATATGATGAAACTTGAACCGTAACCTATGAATGGATTACTCGAAGTACAGGCGTATTCAATTTTGACTTTTGTACTGTGTAGTACATTCATTCCATAGATTAGTAAGGTAAAGCCGTCGTTGATATCCGAACTGGTTACTGCGCTTGAATCATCCTATGCTAATTCCTCGCTCTTAAAAATGAACCGTGATGATAAAATGCGGCTATGGCAGGACAAAAGTTTTTTTGTCTTAAAGAGATTCACTTCTTTTCCCTCGATGCCTATCTTTTTGTGACTTTTCATCTTGCCGCTAACGATGGCCAAATTATTGCCGCTTGGCTGGAACGTCAATTAAATCATCTTAACGACGGGGAGCCGTTTAAAGTATGCAAATCAATGCATTAATGCTGTCAGCTGATATTTAATATCTTTAACCATTTTTTTTCTCCTCGCACGGCTGATGAAGTAAGCCGGTGAGCTAGGTTTTCGTGTGGTGCTCATAAACGGTGTTGCAGTGGGAAAAAATCATCGGAATGCAGAGATAATTGTGCGTGGAACAAATTTCTGTTTGTATTAGCGCAAAAGCGTGAATCAAGACATTATAAGCAATTAGAGCGTCGTAAAAATGTTTCCAGGTCGTGAGAATATATGCACACTCGTATATCGCTTAAATTGGGCCAATTTTTGGTCTTGAAATTTGTCTTTATAATTTAGCGATCAGTAGATACAGAAAATATTTCCACATCGCATTTTCAGCTGAGCTCTTTTAGCATTTTGTTCACCCTCATTATCTACATTTATTGGAAAGAATTTACCACGAGTATTTAATGTGCACATTTTCAAGCTTAATAACGCATTTTCGTAGTATTTTTCGTTGTTGGTCATGTATATATTCATACGAGTAAAGTATCAGTTTTATTCTATAAGTGAAAATGTAACCAAATCTAATATACCACTCATAAAGTATTGCGGAAGCTATAATTTTCCCTAATATACTGTTGAATAAGATGCAATTTCCACTTTTACTACTTTTAAGACGTAGCAAACTTTTTAGATGGTAAAAATCGGATCTTATTCACCTGCTGAGTAGCATTTTTGAATTAATTCCGCTGGACGTGTGTTAATCGTATTTGTTTAGGAATCTTACCGCATTCACACTTCTCTTTTCGATAACAAGAATTGGGCGAGCCCAACTAAGATCTTATTCCTTTCTCGCGTTAGACGTCCGCCAAGAGTTATTGGGGCTAAAATTGAGTCTTCGAGGAATTGGGCGTCGAATTCTTTTCGAAACACTTATTTGCACTTATTCGGGTCGATCAGGTGTGAAAATAGGGCTCGTTGGGTTAACCGGAATAATGGGTGATTTAGTAAGAGAAAGGCTATGCGAATAAAGAATGCCTTCGGAATTAGCCCCCGTAATACTTGGATGGGGAAATATTTTTTCCCGTGCTCAAAGACCATGGGCGGGGCATCTCCTTGTCACCTGCGCACTCCGCATGGCACTGTCTTGTTAGCGCGTGCCTCGTTTTTCTTCAAAGATTCCTCGCTCCTCCCTCTCCCCCGCCTCTTCGCCTCCCATGGTACTCTTCTTCCCTTCCGCCCCTATTTATTCGTTGCCTCCCGCTCGGCTCTCGCGACCGCCAGCCGAAGGCGATGCGTTTGTCGCCCTGGCAAATAGGTTTAGGGCGGAACCGAAGATTTCTTCTGCCGAGTGAACAGATCGTTATACGAGCCCTCGCATATTAATTTGCCCCCGGGCGCGGACTATCTCTCATTATTCGATTCCACGCGGGTAATTGGTTCTCCGGTGGCTGGTATCTCTGCCCCTTCTCTCTCTCTTGCTATACGAGTTCGGAGCGTCGCTGGAGGGAGGCGTCTTCTCACTCTTTTGCCCGCTGAAATTCTTCGCATCTCGCCTTCTTCGTTCATTTCACTCTCCTCTCGTCACCTGGGGGAATTTTTCAGAAGCGGCACCTTGAGGCGTCGAACCCGTCCGCTTCATCACGCGGAATCAGGAACGATTTCGATGGGACGCGGTGCGAACCCACGCCCCACTCTCCCCATCCACGCCACATCCTGGGCTCTTTCTTTCATTTACCGTTCGTTAAAGGCCTGCTTGAGGGTCGAATAGATCGAAAATCTTATGTTGCTGAATAAAGTGGCCACCTGTCTGGGATTTATTCTTATTCGCTGAGAGACTCATTCATTTATGTGAATGCGTCGTAAAGTGGTAGGACAAAACGAATATTAATAGAAAGTATGTTACAAGTCCTACATCAAAGTGAAACTCACTAACTTTAGAATTTACTTTTTTAGTAAAATTTTCGATACCACGTCCACTTTTGATTGTTGTCTGATGATTGCCATTTCAACTTAGGAACAGGAAATGTAAGATACGACAATATCCAGTTATGCTTCTGAACTCCATTCCCTATTCCTAACTTTCGGAGAAGGTATACTTGTTTGTAAAGACTTTCCTTCCAAATAAGCCTTAGGGTTGAGTTACTGGAAAGTAATCGAAAGTGACTCGAAAGACGAAATCATAATATCAGTCTATGTTTAATATTTTGCTATGCTTGGCCTTTCCGTGGCCTGTACCATCATCAGCTCTTAATGACTTTAAATATCCAGTGAATGGGAGAGTCAGTCTTGAGATATTGTTGCTTGATTTAATTTAAAACATAATTTTTAAGCATAAAAGCCTTCATTAGAAATTTTGGTATTTTTTTCACGCATGCATGCCAATTTCAGGATACGGCCTGCTGATACGAAAAGATTGCTAGCCCATACTTAACATCATCGATTGTATACCTCATTTTCTTATCTTGGAGTATGAAACGATTGTATCTTCAAAACGAAATTAATATTCGGAAAAAAGACGATCTGTCGTGCCTTTTACATGGTATAATTGCTGTTACTCAGAGTCTTCAATTCTTTTTTTTAGCAAATTAAACTAATCTGTTATCATTGCCTTCTCATTCAAATTTACTGATTTATTCTCAGTAAGCGGCAGTGATAATTACCCCGTATATTTAACAGCATCTAGTGTTTAACACTAGAGGAAATTAGTAATAGTATCATTTTTATGAGTTGTTGATGTCTGGCTTTGGCCATTAGATGAAATCAGTAAGGCCATTGTGGTATCATACGCAGTCAATTTCTGTAGCCCGCAAAAAGAATAGCACACAATGAAACTTTATTTTAGAGGTATGCAAAGTGTATCCTGGTTTGAACGCCTACATTCCGCCCACAAAACACTTATCCAGCTCATTCATTTACTCCATCTTTGCTCGAACCAATATGTGAAATAATTCTTCAATATGCTTTACATAATATTTTGGTGTACCTTCTGTTGATAAAAATGTCTCACTCTTTTAGCTTTTTCCATGTATTACTTCCTAATCAATTTCTCAAATGAGTGATTTATGACTTCGCACCGATCTGTTCACGGTAAGTTGATCATGAGGCATAGATGCGTCATACATGTCTTGAGCTCTTACTCCTGACAGCACCGTAGGGGACAGAATGGGAGGCACAAGAGAAATAGATCTTTTAAAATGAAAATGGAGACTTCCATCAACTTCACGGCCTTTGCCCATTTTTCTCGAAAGTCGTTACAAGCCGATGCCAGAATATTGGGATGTTATTATTTCTCAGAACCTTGAGCATGCACTTTGGGAAATGGGAAAGCAAGGTCAACTTATTCAACTCACAATGATGGAGAGCGGGATGAGAAAACCTTCGATTTAATCCGTGCTTTATTCTGTACGGATTTGCAAGAACGATTGTTTATTTTTACGAGTCAAATACAAAATAAATATCTTTTATTACCCCCTATTTGTTGAAATTCATCGCCCATGCATTATTAATGATTTAGTTGTCCAAATTATTGTTTTTTCACTAATATTTTTATTAGAGGGTCCGATAATGCTTATTTTATGTAGATCAAAAAGAGGTCCTTACTGAAAACACTGTTTTTCCTCAGAAACAATCTAGTTTGATTAACCGAGTAGGTACTTGAATCACCATAATCAGTAGCAAAATATGAGCTGATTTCGCGCAAGGAAAGTTGTTTAAAACTTTCCTTTTTCCAAACTGGGTGTTAAACTGTACTGTTTGCAAACTGTTACGGGGACCTTTGTTCGGAAGTTATTAAGAGGTATTCGGTGAAGTAATGAGATAATTTAAAAAAGTAAGTCCACCTTTGAAAACGCGTGTGTAATATTAGTTTAGAGGTTAAGTCCTAAGAAATTAGCCATTGGTGGTCAAGAGTTCTTCGTACCCCTTTGCTACCTTTAGAATATATATTTAGTCTGTAGAACCTACCATCTTTGCTAGAATGATTTGGCTTACTAACCATTAGTTAGTTAATAATTACTATAAATAATTGCTTCGGAACAGTAGTTTTGTTGTCGGATTTTTTAATCGGTACTTTTCATTATCATATGTCATTTTTTCTCTTTCTGCGGTTCGTATTAGTGGCGTAACAACTGGTAATCTGCTGGGTGGTACCCTCCCTTATTGTCTAGTAATTTGTGAAATTTCCTCAAACACGTTAACTTTCGCATTTCAGCAACCTTTTAGAACCTTGACAGCATTGGTATCATATTTTTCCGCGAACTACATGATCTGAAGACAGCCTTGCAATGAAGCCTCTCCTTAAATATTCGCCCTATCGTATATTTTCCCTTCTTATTCAAGTCCTTCTCTTTTTCTCCGGCAGCCTTCTTCGCCTTACTGTCACCCGAGGCTGTTACCTAGTAGTTCTCTTCTTCCTCCCCACCCCCCTTCCCCATCTTACCTGCCCCTCTTCACAAAAGCTATTGGCATTGGCCGAAAAAAATACCCCTTTTCACGGGGAGGCAAGATTCATTCGCCTCCGTAATTATTGGGAGTCAAGACTTCGCATGATCGATGAGGACACTTTGACAGAAAATAATTCGAAAAAATAAAGAGAAATGCCTGATTAAGCGGGTGTGGAAGAGAAGATTGGAAGGTTGAGGGAGAGGATGCGCGTGAGGGAGGGAGGCTGGTTTGGGTGCTGAGAGAGTGGTTGTGCGCATTGAAGCGGGAAAGCTTTAAGGAAGCGATCCTCCTGTTCTTCGGCGGCTTGATGGGCAGTGGCTGGTTTCCAGAGGCGAAAAGTGGTCGAAATAAATGTTAACATCCACGTCTACATCTACGAGCTATCCACGAATCCGATATTGAGGTAGTTTGGCATGGGATATTATGACGCTGGCTCTAAAAATGGATAGAAAATGGTATTGGACTGAATGCACTGGTCATTACGATTTCAAATTTTGTTTTATTATTTTTTGAGCATTCCAAAAGTTTAAAAAATATTTTCTTCGCCTAACAATCCCCATAATAACCAGTTATAAACTGCGTTCGATTGATAAACCCATACTTGTTGTATAAGTACTTTTTACTACCCCTCCTGTGACAGTGTCAAGTTCTTGAGAAAATTGGGGAAAGTGGGTTGTGCTTGTATTGATTATGGATTTTGATAAATGTAGAAATCTAATAAAAAATAGTTCTACTTTAATCGCCAAGGAGGCACTAATTGACTTGAAAATAACATGGATGACCACTCATTACGATTTATAGCAATGGGACCGAACATTTTTATGGTTAATCTAGTGGTGTAAATTTTTTTAAAATTTATAATAGATAATAATTCTAGCAATTTAATTTCTTATGAGATAAATACGTAAGCCATTGAAAATAATTTCCTTAACCATCGATGTTTTAAATTTGGCAATATTCTTACTGTTAAACATAAGCGGTGAATTACTTTTTCTGCATTGCAACCATCAACTTAGCATTAATTTCACATAAAATAAAAACGAATTATTTGGAATGATTACCGTTCAACTTAGATTCACGAGTGATTGCTTTGCGCTATCTCTCATCAAGCATGTAATATATGCCTTCCATTTCCATATCATGGATGCAGAATTTCATCGTAATTTGGTATAACACTTTAAATGCACTTTAACGATTTTGGCTGCTTTAATAGATATCGCGTTTACGGTGCTAATATGAAGATTAAATTATTTGTTTATCAGTGACAGTAAGTCTCTTATGAGGAGAGCCGATTCATAGACGATTTTCAAGAAGCTAGTAACTTAGAATATGAAAGAGATTCTGTCGTGGTAAAAACCTCGGGCTAAATCGTAGCTTGAATTCTGAACATAAGCTTTAACGAACTGCGTTTTAGAATAAGATTATGTAAGAACTACTCACATTAAAAAATCCTCAGCATTTACCTAAAAATTGTAAAATTTCACGAATTGGTTAACTTCTCATAGCGGTTGACGAACTCAAAAAATAAACTGTCCCGGTAAGAGTTGTATTTTTATGAGAATAACAAAGAAAAACACTTGAAAATGTATTAAAAAATTGCTTACGATAATTCTATGCATGGTGCGATCGTGACCACAGCTGCAAAAAATTAAATTCTTTTGGCAACGCTCTCGGTCATATAGAACAGGTTAATTATAAAAGGTTTTATGGACAAGAGTAAAGAGAATTACATACAGATGAAAAATATATAAAAAACAAGCACGTACAGATAGAAAACACTCGGAAAAACTTTCGTTGGACAGGGAAGCGATCCTAAGATATCCCGTTTATCAACGAAACTTTCGAAACAGCGACCTAGGAAGTGACTTTTTTCAAGCAAAATATGTCACCACTTTTTAATGATTTAAAATCACTCCCTATGTTCATAGATACTGATTTCCCACATCAGAGTAGAGATGAAGTTCTCCGTGTTCCGTTCCAGTTCACCGTGAAATCATTTAGAAAATTTCTTACTGCTTGCATAAAATATGGGTGGCAGTTGGAACTTAGGACAAATCATCTTCAAAATCTCAAAAATTTGACTTTCCTACGGAGGTGGACCTTTCACTGCCTGACGAAATATTTAGTGGCACCGTTATCTCGTGCTAGCTTACTCACGAATCTATGAACACGGCAGCTTGTTTTCACCTGATGCACCTTCAGGGTCACGCTCTCCCACTTTGCCTTTTCTCGGGTGACTGGGTTCTGTATTTCGTTCGCGGGTCATAGGGATTAAGGTTTTGGTCGTCACGAGGGGCAAGGCGCATTGTGCGTTGTGAAGCTGTTAGTCTAATGCCACTGTCTCCGTTTAAATTGGTTGTCCATTTTTACATCACTTGACGGTAACTTTTTAGCCGTCCAAGTCAGTCTCGCGTTTGGCTGCCGACGGTGAGTGTTCTGCTATCGCTGAGAGGCAAAATATTTTATTTTGGATTCCCACTCGGTTTCCTTGTAGCTGAC
Organism: Ischnura elegans; assembly: GCF_921293095.1. Classification (NCBI taxonomy): domain Eukaryota; kingdom Metazoa; phylum Arthropoda; class Insecta; order Odonata; family Coenagrionidae; genus Ischnura; species Ischnura elegans. Next base: position 26,184,263 of record NC_060247.1, read on the forward strand.
ATTTGAGACGACGGCATACAACAACGCAGGTGCATGTATTCATGAATGACTTATATTTTCAATTACGTCAAATATTCAGAAGTTATATCGTGCCTTGAGTGCTTCGCTACAGCCGATCGAATGAATATTCCGTGTTAGTAATGCGGAATGTGTGTTCCATGCATCTGACTGCGATGATTAATGCGTGTGGCTGATATGCTGATGATCTTGCACCTACTGCATTGGGTTTCCTGTCTGCTGCTTCGGAAGAATCGTATCCTTTGGATTACCAAGTAAGTATTTATCTGTTATTTTCCGCAAGTAATTCGTTTTCTTCTTATGTTTTAAATATTGTACTTAAAATTTGCGTTATTCACGGATGGTTGGGCTTTATGATGTTCATTGGCCTTTGATATATCTTGACATTGCCTTGAAATGTGTGTAATCCTTTTATAGATGTGCCTGATCATAATTTATTAGTTAATTATTCGCGGGATATGGCGTGATTATTATCTATATTTCGCTGTATTTAGGCTTTTTGTTGCGCGTACCGTGAATAGCATGTTAAACTGAAAGTGGGATGTGTTGTCTACTGTGTGGATGATATTGGTTAAATTTTATGAATTTGTTAGTATGTAAGTGCTTAGGACTGATTATGATTTACAAGTTTCCTTAGTTTTTAATCACCTGAATGAGTGAAAATTTGAGTGAACCAATTTATAACTTTTCACGAATCAGTATAACCTTGGCATACACTTTATTCATGCTGTTCATGAACTAGTTTATGCAGGGCTCTTTGAATTAGCGATTGCAAAGAGGTCATCTACGTCAAGACACATTCAAAGGTGATTCAGAATATGGAAGCATACGATATAGATAAGCACGTAATAGGTTGGATCAAGGATTTCTTAAACGATCGAAAGCAGAGGGTTATTTTTTGATGAAGTTAAATCTGTTACTATAAAAATTACCTCAGGTATACCACAAGTAAGTGTTGAATGATATCTCTTCAAGATGGAGTTAAACCTCTAACGGAGCTCAGCTATCGAATATCGAGTACGTGAAATATTTTGGAGTCACCATTACTCGGGATCCCTATAGGTCGAACACATACGCGAAGTAAGCGGGAAAGACAGCCTTCAGACTGGGAATTGGAAGTATAAAGCAAACTTCATTATTTTGGTCATCTTAGGCTTTCATTAATTTTAAATGAGCAAGGGATATGTTGGCTTGATTAGAATACATCCGTGACGAGATGATCTTGAATCTTCTCTGTGAACCGCCACCTTCCTTGAATTTCCACTGAATTTTCAGTATTACTTATTCCATAATTCCCTGATTGTGACCATGGATATCAGCTTACACATTTAACTCGCCTGCGTTCGTCTTCTCGACACAGTTTCTTTGGTGCATTATGATTAATCTGTTATCTAGAAAGTGGAATGAGGATGAAGTTGATGCATACGTCGAGGAGATACGCAACTAAAAACTAGTCGTGATGTTACCTGCATGTCAATGTAATCATGATGTTTTTCGCAATATTTTAGTGGGAGGAATAAAATAAGGATGCATTCACCTCTATAATTTGATTTGCTTGGGCAATGAAACACGTTTTGACCACTTTGAATAGAAATTTCCACCATGAGCGAGAAACCATTCATAAAACGGCATAAATTTTCATGTACGCATGGAATAGCTTCGCATTTCTTGGGAAATAATTTCGTGAAATAGCGCCAAACTGGCGGACGATGTAGGCATTAGGGTTAATTTTCTCTCCGATCGCCAGCAAGTAAATGGTCATTTGCGCGTGACTGGTCGCCAACAAAAGAGCTATCATGCGCGTGACCTCTCACGGAGGTATGATTCATGTATGGGTTACCTGTGCATGCTAATGAGCATGGGGATGTGGAATTTCAATGCGGGGCAGTAGGTAGCTTATCACTTTCGTGATATGCAAAGGAGAACACGTTTTATCGAGAGGTTTAATGCTTTAACGCAATTTCGTTTGGACTTATATATATTCCATACCATATTTATTCTGTGAGTGTTAATCATACGTTTATTTATAAACTTATTTACCCACCATCAAAGGATAACTATCAGTGGATAATTCCTCGAATATGCGTCTCTTTGACGACTAATATTGCTCCCACGTCTCTTAAGTGCACTTCAAGATGACTGACCCACACCATTCAATACTTAAAGAAATTTTTACTCACTAGATTTTATGAAGGCATTTTCATTTTGCAAAAGCTTATTTTATATGAATTAAGAGTTGGTATTTTGAAATTGTAGCCCAATGTAACTGGTAGTTCCAGTCGTATCTTGGTAGAAGTTGCGCGTTATTATTCGCCCTACCTAGAGTTTGACCTACTGAAACTTCTTCATCTTCAGATACCCTACAGAACAAAATGCATGTAAGTTGAACTCAAGTAGGGCGCGTTTTGAAAGTATGACTTAGTTTCGAAAGAAACCCTTGCGGTTGTCATACGATGTAAAACGTTGAGACTCAGGTCTTATGAATAAAATATCATTGCACAACAACAGTTGCGAAGATTTTAAAACTCATCAAAGTTAAATAATTCAGCTAATTCAGGACCTCTCATGACAGGTGACAAAGGCAGGATAATCGTAAGAACTCAAAAGGAAATGATATTTTATGTGGAAATGCATTGTGGTCGATACTTCTAAGTTAATTTTTGAGGATGATCTCATGCCAGTGGTACACTTTATTAGTTTCTTTACAAAGCATTTGAATATTTTGCATTTTGGGGAATGGCTAGAAAGTCACAAATATTAGAGGGCAACAGAAATGTATGCTCTTGCTAAAAATAAAACGACACTACTTTGGTATGCATAATTACGAGGCTTATTACTTATGGGTTGAAAATCTTAATGTATGAGATATTCCCTGTGAGTATTTACCCACAAGGGGATTTAAGCAAGGATAGCAAGTGAAACGAAGCGAAAATTTTCGTTTCGATCCGGCGGAAACAAAAACACGAGGTCTAGGCTTACGAAATTAAATCACCCAGGGGTTAAGTTTCGACCCGGGACAAAATTTACTCCCAGGAACTAAACTAAATTAATTGAAAAGCGAACCGCTTCTCATTGTTAAGTTTCCATCCCAAAAGTTGAGTGGAGGGGGATAAGAGGGAAGATTTTCGACCTATTTCATGACAGAATGTAGATAGGTTAAGACATGGAGCTTAAAAGTCGAATGGACAGTTCGTCTTCACCGCTCTCCTATTTGTCATAAAAATATGAGTGCTCCATGCACAGTGGCGCCGACTCCATGGGGCCTGAGGGGGCCCGAGCCCCCTCAAAAATTCGTTATGGGTGTGAGGAAAAAATGTGTCAGGCTTGTCGATTTTCCCCGGTGTGTTCAGATATCGAGATTCGAGTTATCAGGGTTCTTATGTTGATCATATGACTCTTCTAAAATGCTTAAAAAACTTAAAACTCTACTTATAAAATTTCCTGGGGCAAGATTCCCGGTTTGGCTCCCCCCAATATTTTTTGTAAGTCGGCATCCCTGTCCATCTCTAATGACGGTAAGCCAAACTACTTCATTCAACCATACTTTTTCCTTGGTGTGTGGGTCGGAATTAAACTGTTCGAAGGTGAAGCACGATGTCCAAGACGGTGGAAGTAGTATAGGCCGACGAGGTACGTAACGTTATGTTTAAGAAAGCGGGTGAAGTATCGGTGGCGCTAGTGACATCTCATCTAGTTAAGCATCCTATTTGATATCTTCCTATCGTTAACAACACCATCCTAAAGTGTAAACTACTTTTCATTGACAAACAAAGAGCACTGCAGCGGAAGAATAATATTTAAAAATTTTAGAATGTTATCTGCGGATATGTATGAACGATATTTCATACGGATTAATACATATTGTGCAAAAGTAACCTACGCCATTGTACTATGCGATCATTGTGCACTTGTGCAGTTGCTTTCCTTGCAGGTATAATTGTTGACAGAAACATTCGTCTTGCTCGAGCTATTAGCCAGTTATCTGGACAATTAAAGCATGAAGATTAGTGGAAATCATCATGGATGTCCGGTATTTGAGAAAGAAAAGATGTGCGGCCCTTGAGTTGAATTTCTATCATATTGAGGTGTGAGGCGCAGATGTATATAGATTAAGGCGCATACTTTGAAGGAGGTATGGGTGTTTATTGAATTATTTTGTGCTTACCAATATTTTTATTCTTGAAATGTCGACGTGCGAGGCTGTATATACTAGAGAAATGGACACTCAAGAATACCTATACCATCAAAACGAATGAATGCGTGACCTCGCAATGAAACATGTTGAATGTGAGAATGGATTTATATCGGTAAATATCTCTGGGTATACTCCAAATGATGCCTCTACATAGGTGTATACCTAACACCAAATATCCATTCACGAATTTTGTAGTAAAGAAGTTCAATGAAGTGTGTAAAGAAAGTTTCACAACAATCCTAAATTCTTGAGAAAATATTGCTTTACTGCAGATGATATGACTATGGAGGAAAGTATGTTTTACTTTTTCATTGCTGCCTTTCATGACGAGATACAATATCATCATTGTAAACATTCAAATGCGTAGTCGAAAAACGAAACAAGACTCTCTAGTTTCAAAAAGGACAGAAACAGGAAAATGTTAAACGTGATATGGAGGTATATGGAAAGAGTACATTGAGAAATAGGGTGGTTTCCTATTATTTTTTTATTGCCTAAATCGAAAGATTATTTCTCCTGGAGTACGCATTTCACGCTTTTAGATTTTTAAATGACGATATCTATTTTTCGCGATTAAATGAAAAGTGAAAAATTTCAAGCGCGCAAAACGCTACGTCTAAGTAGGAATGATGGGAAAAAGTCCGTGTGACGTATTTCTGGTTCCCGCTGCCGCCTTGTGAGGTGACCTTTAGGCGAGGCTTGAGCGCTGATACGACGCAGGCTGCTGGCAGGTAGCAGAGTACCCTACTAGCAGGTAGCGCTTAGCTTAAATAAGGATTATTAATACCTTATGAAACGAAGGAAACTTTCCGACCATAGACAGTTTTAATAGGTGATTGTTAAGAGACGTTTCCCTGAGCTCTGTGCCTCATGAATGCATTGGTAATCTCAGACGATGTAAAACTCCCATCTACACGTATAGAAACTAGGTCCCTGTGACGTCACGTGGGGTGGAATCGCATGGGCGCCAATCTGCCCTTTTTCAAATGAGGATAAAATTGACTATTGCCATTCCTTTAAACTGGAATTTCTAAAACCAAATAATTTTTATATTATGAATACACTAATGGTGGGCAACGAATCGCAATCAATGCCTTTCGTTTTCTCTGATGAAGGAAACTACCCTATTTTGGAATGAAAACGCGTAAAGTACAATACAACGTTTTGAAACTAGCATTTGGCTGGTCAAACGAAATGAAAATCAAGTCCGCTTACGAAGACCATTGACGCCAATATAAACAGAATTTCGCTATCATTTCAAGTAGGGAAATTCTACAAAATAAACACTAAAATAACCTATGAACACAATTAGCTTGTATTCAAAATCAAGGCAAATTATGCCAAACTATTCAACCACTTACTGTGCTGTAATCGCAATCATAAAAATCTCCTAGGTAGTATGACGACCGATAGAGTTCAACTGCAGAAGTAATGGGTCATCTCCATCAATACTGACTCGATATATTTTAAGGAAAGAGAGACACATTACTTGTCAAGTTATTTCTTGAAACGCGCCTGTCTGCTGCTGTGCTCTGACAAAAAAATAATTGCTATTAATTTTCGTAACCCAAATATCTTCATATTTCAACATCAACGACAGCCGGTGCGGCCATATTTATTCATCCGTAAAGGACACTTTAGCCTCAAAGTGAGCTCCGGTTGGGCACTTTAAGGTAAAGCGACGATTCGGCCATTTTTCTTCTAAAGTGGCGTTTATGAAACGGAGAAAGCAGACTTTAGCCCGGCTAAAGTATACTTTAGCCTAAAGTGCCGTCTATGAATCACACCCTTAGGGATTCATTTCATTATTAATGTTGAGGTGCAGTTCTCAAATTTTTTGTTGCGCATTTGATTGTTACATCACATTTTTCGATATAATCCCATGTTTTTGTAAAATTGTTTTGCATCATTTTATTCTTCAGTGTCAAAGGCTACTGAAATGTGATCACTAATATATGCAAGAAATATTAATAAATATGCTTTGTATAACTCAACTAGCTGACCCGGCGAACTTCGTACCGCCTAACAATCAATGAACTTACAGTTTACTTACACCATTTATAAATCAAGAGCGGCTGTATCGGTTTTAATCATGTTTAATTTATTGTAATAAAATAAGGATACAAATTATATAAAATTACGTAAATGAGTACCAAAATTGCTTGTCAGAAAGACATTTTCTTTATTGAATCTACATGGGGTGAATCGGAGCACGTTTACGCGGATTTTTTTCAACAAATTTTCTTACGTTTTAGCTTAAGAAATTTTGGGCATTGTGGTTTAACAAAGCAGTTCATGAAATAAAAATTACACGCATTCAGTTGTTGGCTATTTGCGTTATTAGCTGTAAAATAATGTTTTTAGGTCCAAGTCTGTTGCATACACTTGGCCCATTCAGGGGGCAGGTTGACACGACCCCAGACCGACGCTTGACTGATGCTCAAAATCGTGCAAGAAAAGCCCCTATGAAGCAGCATTCGCATTAAATGACTTAAGGCGCGCCAGTTTTAGTATCTCTGTTTGGAAAAAATGCACTGCGTAAACGTACTGCATGCGTAAACGCACCACGGTGAGCCCTACACATTCGGGTTTAATGTCTTGCGTCAAGCACCTTCTGAGAAACAACAGTTTTTGTTTTGTTATCAGGCGCAAGATGAAGCGGATGAAGCTAAATAAATATAGCGAAGCAAAGCAGTGACGCAGCAAGGGGAGGTTTTGGGGGATAACCCCCCCCCCCCACCCCCAAGAGCTTAGAGAATTTTTTTATGAAAGATTTTGTTATTAATATTTGGGGGACGGATGACTAACAAACAAAACATATTTAACTATTCACACAGCCACAAAACCCACTTTTTGAACCATTTATCATAAAAAATGTCTGGGGGAAGTGCCCCCACACTTCCCGCTTACCTTAGCGAGTTTTCTATACCCTACAGACCCGTGGTATTAGCTGCGCCCAAAACCCCCTATCCTAGCTACGCACTTGAAGCGAAGGAAGAAATACAGAGGATGGTTTATCGACTCGTGAACATAGCACGCTAAATTGACCATGAGAAAATCATGGGTTTTCATTAGCACATGAGCACAAACAACACAAAAACTGAAAGAATGACCATGCGATTTTTTAATCGTTATCACGAATGCAACACGAATTGTAAATTGAATACGTTTAAGTTCAAAAGGGCATATGAGTTGAGATCATGGAATCTACGGAATGAGGACTTCCTAACCTTTGAATTTTCCTTTGAGTAAAGTTGCGTGAATCACATTCATCACCAATTTTTTTAATGATCAAACATATTCCGTTGGATAGTTATGGTTGGTTTAGGCTTCGAAAGATCATGAGCACAGAAACTACATTTTTCTGTAAATCGTGCCTTGGTAAGCCAGGTACGTCCAAGGACTTAAAATATTCAGATAGATAGTTGGTGATTTCGTCTTCGTTTGTTACACATTTAAAAGATTCGAATCCATGCAGAGTACGAACTATTTGAATTTACCTCGTTTTAGTCATCCACATCTTCGTTCTTGCTCGCTAAATCAACCATCTTTGATTATTTTGGTGATCAATCATATTCTGGAACTCTTTGTTGATGAGCAAACTACTCGATTCCTCGACAGGAACACGGACATTACCGTTTGTCAACAATTGCTTGGAGATTTGTTTACAAACACGGTAGTGAAGTGTCAACTCGAGCTGGGCCACGGCTGGGCTTACAATTAGCTCGAATTAAATTTTTTAAATGTAATTTCAATTTAATTAATATTTTGAATATATTTAGTAATTAAAATGTTATATTGTTACTAAATTCAGTTATTAAAGTGGTAAAAACGAAACAAATTATTTAATTTGTAGTTTTGACCGACTTATCAATTGTTGTGTTACTATAACTCCTAAATGCATGTCCATAGGAAAGAGATGATTTTTTTTTGTGAAATTATCCTTTTTTTAATGGCCTATATGTTAACCCCGCCTGTGACGAATCCAAAGAACCAAATCTCATTGAAATCGGTGCAGCCGTTCTCGAGTTATAAGTGTTCTAACTAACACGATTTTCGACTTTCTTTTATATATATAGATTATTTTTTTATAGTGTTTTCACACTAGTGAACCTTGATGATGATAAAATGTCATTGGCCCGAATTGTAAAAGTAATATCGTCAGTAATCCCTGGGAAAGGGGGGAGGGGAAAGAGGCTATCCAATTTGAATTTCGCGCTCTATGATAGCCGAAGTTACTCCTATGGCCGTCGTAAAATTAAGGTGACGCTACTGCAGGCGGTCGAAACTTAGTACGTCATTTTTAACACTTAGATATCTACACTTCTAGAGTGTATATTCTTCCCTCTTCCTGTATAGGTCCCACCGGTGCGAAACATTATTTGTGTTTCGTTTCGTCCCAGAGGTTTAGTCCAGTGTTGATCCGAATTATTTTTGATTACGATTTCGTTTCGACCCTGAGTTTAGCTCCTCGGGTTTGATTCTTTTTCGTTTCTACATTTCCCTCCCGGGAACGAAACTGTTGAAATTTTACTGTTTTTAACTTTCGTTTAGTTTCGATTGCCACCCCTGGGGTTAAGGCTATCTACCGTCAATATTTTAGAAACTATTCAGGTTTTTCGTCACGATGAATTTTGTTGAGAAATAATTTTTTTTACAGCTTCGTGCATTTGGGTGAAACTTAAAGGACGATATATGAGTAACGTTACGTAAAGGAGCGTGATGTGTCAACCCTTTGGGTTACCACACGCCTCGAAATGCGAATCTTATGACTCACAACCGTCTCTTGCACTTGTGCCAAGTCGACAAATATGCAGTCTCATAATGGGAACACGAAAAGATCGCTTCTCTCTCTCTCTCTATCTCATGCAATTCCTTCTCCCCCTCCAACCCTTAACCCAGATAGCAATTAGTACGACTTGTTCGCGTCGAGAGAACTCCCGCCATACTCCCCTGAAAGTAATAGTTTATACCACCCCCCTCTCTTGCGTGCTAATAAATCCGACCCGAGGCGTTTTAATAAGGCGTCAAGGAGCGAGTTGATTCCATTTGCCGAGCATCGGCGCGGAGGGGGGTCCTCCAGCCGTTCGTCTTCTGTCCTCTGAAGCATTGTGGGGTTGGTGGCACTGAGAAGGGAAGCTGCGAAAGAAAGGAAAAAGAGTGCAAAAAGTATGGGTTGGGGAGTGCATAAAAAAAAACGAATTATTACCCCCCTCCCCAATGGTGTCGTTGATTTGCTGGTCGTCGCGCGCGGCGTCGCGGATAATACGAGGAGCGAGCAGCCCTCTTGTGGCGGGGGTGGCGTGCGTGGCAGTAACTGCGATCCTCACCCGCGAGGCGAAAGACGACCGAGTGGAGTTGCTGGGAGTGAGAGCTTGCGAAGAGCCTTGGGGACGGAGCGGCCGAGTCGAGGCGGGCATTATTATTCCCTTCTTACGCCTCTTCCGTGCGCGTATCATTCCCTCCTCAAACTTTTGATCTCACAACCCCCCATCCCCAATTACATTGATATGTCACTGCATCATGGTCCTTATGTAAGGACCATGCACTGCATATGGGAATAACGCATATATTTATTGACTTAGGAAAAGTAACAAACATTGCTTTCTACAACTTAACCTTTAATCGTCGACTAGTTTAGATACTCTGTATCATTTTCATGACTAGTGTTACAAAACAAATTGGGACTTAGCTGTATACCATGTTATAAACCAAGTAACAATGTGTTTCCTACCACTAGCCTTGGAAATGATACAATGTGTCGAAATCAGTCGACTATTGAAGGTAAAGTTAAAGAAAGGCAAGTTTATTATTTTTCCTTATTTGAAATCTAAATCTGCAAGGATAGGACCTCAACAGTTCAGTAATTCAGTGTATATGTATTTATTTCATAGGCCGAGAGGATAGCAGAAGAAAATAATCAAATTGATTGTACAAATACAACCAACGGATATGTTAAAAGTAGTTCAGACTTTCTCTCAATACAACCTTATTTTTATATATACCTATTAGAACTTTAATGGACGAGAGAAAGTCTGAACTACTTTTAACATATCCGTTGGTTGTGAATGTATACACCAAATAGCATGTGAAAAGTGAAATGCAATGAAAAGTGAAAATGTATACACCAAAACTTCGTAATGCATTAGGTGCAAAATATTATGGGCTAAAAATAACAAATGGCCCACGTATCAACACGCCTTAAGCCCTTAAGCGTTGATTGAGGGGCTTCGCTGAGAAATGCATGGGTAATGACATTCAGGCACTCACAATCAGTACTCCTTACTAAATCAGTAGTCTGTAGTTGCCCCTGTGTTGGAGCAATTGCGGTTTAAGAAACTTTGGTTTTCGGTAATTTAATTTCTCTCTTTCTGTTCTTTGAATTGAATCTCTTTCTGTTCTGCAGTCATCGAATTCAACCTCCACCGTTTTTTTCTAAAATCGGTGACGATTTTCAGCCACTCAAATAAAGTTGTGGATGTTCATGCGAGGGATTCGGTTCCGCAATCAACTAATTTGACTTAAAAACTCGCTCATTGAATTTTAATTTTTTAGATGCGCTATTAAAAAAATGAATTAGGAATTACTGCATCGACTGTTAAATTCAAAGTAGTAATTCTTGGCGTAAGTTATAGCATGTCCATATCATCAATGGTTGCGTTGGAATATCAGTATGAGATTTCGTGTGATGAAAATGAAAATGTTATGTAGAGAGTATTGGATTACAGAAGGAGTAATGAGTCTTCATAGTTACATAACGGTAGGGCTTTAGATGGATAAAATTTAAAAACCTCGAATTATGAAGTCATACTTAATAATGGTTAAAAACAAGGCTTATCGCCATGCATAACAAGGTATTATTCCGTCAAAGTTTCTGACAATTTTCTTAGAACCTGAAGGGTGTAATCATGCTTTCCATTGTCATTCCAAGTTCATCAACAAAGTAATAATTTTCGGATGTTGCCGTTATTTTGAAAATATTGGCTGTATTTCAGCGGCATCAAAATCACATGAATCTGTGAGGAACGAAGTCTTGAAAATCATAAATTTATTTTACAAGCCTTCTAATTATTCTTCAGCGTGTTTATTTTAGATAAATAGGGACTCGGTGAAGCAAAGACGCGAACAACACTTAGGTTGGCCCAGGTCTGAACAAAATCATATCCTAGTGGATTCAGAACCGCATACCTATCCCTTTGTCGTTGGAGATGATTCAAGTAGACATGCGCAATGGAAATTATATCTACGTAATGGGTGTGGGTATTCGTTTACGCGTGTAATCACACGCACGCCCCCGCGTGATTCGAGTACATAATTTCCCTTTCGCGCGAGTCGGTTGCATGACCGCCCTTCGCGCGCGCCGAGAGAAAGAGATGATGAAGTTGCGACGACCTGAGTGAGTGGTACTCGCGTGAGGGAGGGAGGGAGGCGAAGACCCTTGGGGGAGGCGACGCGACGGCGCGCGAGGGAGAAGCCGCCGGGGTCGACCGAGTTGAGGTGGACGCGGGATTTTTGCGAGCGAGGTGAAACACTGGCGGGGCTTTTTCCCTTCCCGTCCCCTACTCCGCCGGCACCCAGTCCGTCTGATGGCGGTGGTCGTCTCCGTCTGGACCCGCGACCAAACGTTACGATATTAAGCCGCCGAGCGTTATGTTCAATCCTTTTCACATTATTCTGTGAAACTGCACACATATTTATTCTCATTGGACGCTCTTCTCTTTTTCCTGCTCTTAATTTAGGTTTTAATCCTATTCAATCCTTAAATCTGTACTTATGGTCTTGGCTTGAGCAATTTAAGTCTATGTTTATAATACTGGACATTCCAAAATTTGCTTTAATTAACCTATTACTTGGAGGTAAAACATGGAAAATCTATCGTTCCATCAGTATTATCAGTCAGTGAGAAAAGGTGTTTTCTCTTCGATCACATATTATTCTCAGGCTTAATTCATGACGAGGGAAATTAAAAAAATATCCTGTTTTTAGCGTGCAATTCGGAGTCGACAGTGGCTTGCCTTCCGCTCAATTTGTACTGGTCACCTAGGTGGCGGTGCATCAGCTAATTTTATTCAATACCATTAAAACATTCTATTAAAATATCATGCCGATAATTCATCGTTTTTTCCTCTTTCCTCTTTTTTTTCTTCAGACCTAGCACCTTTTCATGTACTATTTCAAGTGTCGCCGGTTCACTTAGAACAGTCCTTGTCACTAGGAACTGTGTAACGTTAAGTAGAAACTTTCAAAGCCATTAAATAATATTTTACTATGCGCCACCATAATGAAAACCAGTTCGAATAACGCTTGAGGCAGACGAGCTGTATTCCGTAATCGACTTTTCCACTGAAATGAGGAAGAAATGTTTGAAGTTCTTTCTTCGTGATTTAGCTCTGAGAATAATGTACCATTGGAAAGGAAAATGATTTTCTCATAGACTGAGGGTGGCGGCACAAATTTTGTTGGAATAAGTTTTTACTCCCTAAAGAACAATTAAGTAACGCCAACTTAGTGAATTTTTCTCAATTTTTGTATGTTATTGCATAAAAATGCTCAATCAATCCATAAATTCTTCTCTCTTATTTTTTATACATATTCTTTGCCAAGCTGATTGGTTTAACTCCCTGTTGTTCTTCTTCACATTCTCCGAATGATTTTTCTTGGCCTTCCTTGCGGGAAATTTTTTCAATGTTAACGCACATATATATTTCTCTCTTCATAAATGTCTGACGATATCTGACATGACCAACTCACCGGGTCCTTCTATAGTGCATGGCGTTTCACAGTTCTCTTCCTTCTCTTATTACAATTCGGTAAATATCGTTATTCATATTATTGGTCCATTAAAATTTTAGCAACTACCATCGACACTAGGTCTCGAAGATATAAGACACGGTCTCAGGCGTTATTCTGTGGAATTGTTTCATTGTTGAATAAAATAAAATAACTTTGTTTTATTCCATAATTTATTTTAAATAGTACGACCCGGGTTTCCACATCTAGTGTTATCATCAGGTGATCAACCTGACGGGTCGCACTATTTAAAATAAAGTGTGGAATAAAACAAAGTTATTTTATTTCATTCAGCAAGGTCTCGAAAGTTTCCATTCTTTTAAGTTTTCCTGTGGTACATATTTATGATCCTTAGGGTACCACTGCACTCACTTTTAATCATTATTTTCTCTTGATGTATATCTACAACTTACAATGCTACTTCACACATTTACTCCAAGGTTTCCAACCTCTCCTTCAGTTATAGTCTGTATAAAAATTCGGGAATATTGGAAACGTGTATCGTTCAGGTATGAAACTGGCTAAAGCTGTTATCGAAGTAGGGTTACGCTGATTGATGTCATTGTGCTAAATGATTGGCTGCAGCAAAAAGAGTGGATGCCGACTTAATCATTGACTTTATAGTTATAATTCTTTTCGAATATTAGGTCTAATGAAATCTCAGAAACTATTCTAATATCTTGGAAGTTTTGCGCGTAAGCCTTAGCCAAATTTAAACAAAAAAATAACGAATAGCTCGTTGCTGTAAATTTAATCACGATTTCTCCAGGATTAGTGCAATATGAGATAGTATCATAGTACCCGTGAGGATTTGAGCATATTTTAAAACCTGTCGTATGAACGACGGCGGTGAAATTCACATTTATTTCCTTGAAAATATTTCTGCGCGGGACTCAAACCACAGAGCGGGACTGTGGAAGCCACTACGCAATAAAGTGTTTCCAATTTTCCCGTTTGCAAGTCAACGAAGATTCATATTGCGAAATAATATACAAAAATCACTGTGAATTAAGTTTCCATAAGGATTAAGGACCCTGGATATCGTAGTGGTCTACTCAGTTGCCCAGTTAATAGATGATCCTGGGAATTATTTTTGCAAAGCAATTTAAGCCAATTGATAGAAAATATTGAAAGGTCTTACTTTTATTTCTTTTATTAGATGGATGATATTGTGGATAGTAGTATTCTTAAAATTGTTTTTGGACTTACGTATTTACCAGCGAGCCAATAATTTTTCTGTGGTTGGTATGCAGAGGTGGTCTATAGTGTCTGGATATATGCAGACAGCATCCTTCTTTTAGAAAAAAGAATTCAGATACGTTCCGTTATGTATTGTTCTCTTTTTCAAAAAGCTGTTGAAGAAGACAAAAACATTGTGGTGCACTTGTAAAATTTGTCTAGGTGAATGGTAAAGGCAAGACCGCTGTCTTCTTCCTCAAAATTCACTGGAATTTGCGAATAAATTCAATTATTTTCCATTCTTGTTTCACCTTTTCCATATTCCGGAGTCCCTCTACTTCACCTTTAATCATCAATCTCCTAACAAGACTCCTTGCCACTGGATCTTCCCATCCCTGTTGCTATATTCGTACATTTTACACTCCTTTTCAAGTCAGTTTATATTTCCATACTTATTCCTCCACTTCGGATCATTCCTATGGTTTACGACTCTTAAAAGGGCAGGTATCTGGGGTGGGAATGGTGGAACTCATCTTTCTCTTACCGCTCGTTATTTTATTTGCGCGGGTCCAACCACCGCGGCATCCATACCACCGCCTGCCCATATTATATCCCCTGCCTCGCAAAAACCCCACACTCCTCCAGCATATAGCCGTTTGGTTTTTATGCCTTCCAACAGCTCCAACCACCCCCAACCGAACCCTTCCCCCCACCTCCATCCCAATCCATTCTCTGGCTCACCGCCGTGTGCCCGCGACCTTTTCCTGAATGGTGCTTTACCCATATATTGCCGTGTAATTCTTTCCTCCCCCATTCTTGCCCATCTTCAACCTCCATCGATTCCTTCCTTCACTTCCATCCCCCCACTACGCTATAACACGCGAAGATGTGCGCTCCCCATCGCCGTACGCAACCCATCCCTTCTGACTCACCCACACTCGCATACTTAGCCTCGCGGCTCTTTCCCGCATTCATCTCCCTTCCCTCGTCGTGTCCTCTCTTCCTCAACCCTCCCTCGCCTCAAACAATTCCCCCTCCTCCCTCCCAGTCCATCCTCATCCTCCAACCAGCCTGCCCCGACCTCTTTCTCCGTATTAACTTGCCTTATCTACCGCCATCTATAACTCCGGGGATATTGAAGAAAGAGAGTGGGAGAGTATGGAGACGGGAAGGTTGAGCGAAGTGCGTTTGTGGGATGGGGGGGTTGCGGGGGTGGTTTTTAGAGCCATGAATTCAACCCCTTCTACAACCCTCCCCCCTATATCACCTTCTCCGAGGGTGTAACCCCATACGGCTTTGGTTCTTCATAATCCTTCGATCCCTCCTTATTCAATTACGTCTCTTGTCTTCCCGCATCCTTATTATTCCCCTTCACATCCCCTCTCTCAATGTTTTCACTTATGTTTCTCCTGGTTTCCCTGGGGTGCTGCGTGATAACTGTGAACTCTAGACGGATTCATTTTTAAACTGCGTCCTGTCCATTAGACGCTAATTCTTCAAAAGATAATGAGTCCAGAATTAAACCCATTCCCTTTTAAACCCTCGAAGTGACCTAACTCATTCATTTTTTATTTCATCATAAGGCTTTGTAGCTTATATGTTTTTGGATAGCTAAAGACTCTATGTTGATCAAGTAGATGCTTTGAAGTTCGATTTATTTTCAAGTATTAAAGTGATCTGGGCCTAAGTTAAAACTAATCTTATACAGGTATCCCACTTTGTCATATTATCTATGTTTTGACATGCCACTAGAAGGAGTTGTTGGATTGTCCTGGCAAAAACCACTGGAAGGAATAATTGAATTGTCCTGGAAAAATTCTTCTGGCAATATTTTGCGGGAAAAAGAAATTTTTACCTTTATGAAACTTCACGCGCTACGACATTCGTGACTAATTTTGTTAAACAAAATAGATAAAAGTCAAGAGTTTTTTTTACTGTAGCCAATACGTAAGCAATGGTTGAAATGGATTGCACTAGCCATGGTTCTTTTCACGAACCAGATGCCCATAAAATTAAGCGAGCGATTTATTATGAGCTTATTGGGAATCATTAAGTGGAAATTAGTACACCCTTGTCAAAATTAAATTCTGTGGCTTTCCACACAAAATGACTGTTGTTTCAGCTCATAGTGCCATTGCATATGTAACTATTCAAACGAATTTCCTATTTAACCTGAAGTTTGGAGAGGGGGGGCAATGGATCCGATAGGGGGAAGTAATACAAGGAACAAAAAGGCTTCAGGTCAGGAAAAATGGACAGGGTTGGAGAAAAATATAAAAAATAGGTGTTCCGTCAAAGGCAATGTGATTCTACAACGGCCGGCCTATGGGTCATTTCTTGCGCTCAAACCCTATGTCGACATGGTGTATGAAAGCGACATTGTCAAATGTCTAAAATGTTTAACACCACGCAAATGCCTCACGGAAAAAGTTGATCCTCTCAATTTAGTTTTTATTACATTGATATTAGCCCTTGTTTATTGGTTTTTATTCAAAGGTGAATCATTCTAATATAATTAGAAGCATTCTAGAGTTATTACTTTCGTCTTTTCTCTCTTTGAAATCATATTTATATAAAGTACTTTCGCTATTACCAGTATGCTCATCCAAACCCTCAATTCAACTGAATTATTAATAGTTTTATCTCCGTAGTATATTTTGACATGTAGTCAATTGCATTTTTATGATGTTTATTTTTATCATAACAACAGGATTGATATTTAAGAATTTCCAAAGACTTGATATCAAAAGAAATAGCTAGCATTAAACATAATCATTCACTATTCAGTCGGTGGTTATGGTGAATTTCTTTGAAAATCCAAGGCATAAAAACTTCCAATGAATTTAGGATATCATTTTATGCACTAGTTGGGTTAAAACTTGACTTTAGTGTACGCATGCAAACTTTTATGTACCTACAAAAGATATAGGATGACCTATATGTGTATTCGGCTCCTCATGGATGTTTTTTCCAATAATACCATTGTGCAATCAGAAAATGATGATTTTTCCTAAGAGATGGTGAAACCTTTCTCTATTGGCACTTAAGTCTTCCTTTTATACGCCCATAAATACTTCTGTACGCGTAAATCTGCCAAGTCCCATTTATACAACTTCTCCTTAGATTATCAGAGGTAATCAAGCTGTAAATTTCTCTACCCTTTGTTTATTCCTCCGCTGTCGCCCTACTTCAGTTCCATCCTGCTTTATTGATATCCCTTTCCATATTTCATATCATAATTCGATACGATTGCGGCGAACCTTTCCCTTTGTGGTCGTTTATTCTGACTTGATAACTCGAGGTAATTTTTTTTGATATGCGTGAAAAATGTTAACCGTTTTGGCATTTACCTCATTCGAAAACTCGTTGCCCACATAGAGGGAATAACTGGAAATATTTCGTCCTCTTGAAGTTGCTTATTGTGCCATCAGAGATATTTCCGAGCGCCGCCTCCAATGAAGATGAGAATTAATGGCTGTTCTTCCATTGAGCGGAGAGGAACGCGCCGCCGCCCGCCGCACCACGAATTTGAACTTCTGCGATCGCACTTCCACTGTGGTTGGGTTTAAACGACGGAAATGGGGATTTTCTGTTGGGTGTTGGTTAAGTTGGTCTTAAAAGAGTCCGGATTCTTACCTCAACTTCTAGGCGGCAACCATGGAGTACCCAATGGTGAAAATTTATGTAGCTGCCTGCAACCAATATATCCGCCGCAGCATGGAGAGTTAGCAGCGAATGGTATTGGTGATCCAAAGTATGGGCAAAGGGAATGGGGATGCTCTTTCCATAGTTGTGAGGGAATTTAACTGTGGAAAAATATCACTCCGCGACATCCCGCCGGAGTTTTAAAATCCAAGTCGTGAGCTTTCAGTTATTGATACAATATTGTTTTGATTCTCTAAAAGTCCTTTACACGAGTATAAACTGATAATTCGTATTCTTTTGAAAACTCGAAGGACGGTGAGTTTGGTAAACGGGTTTTCACATAGTGTTGTGGTTTAAAATAGCATCGAAAAGAGGGAAAGTACTCCAAACAGACATCTAAGTATTTTCTTATCCAGTCCCTTCTTCATACTACAGTTTCCCAGTACGTCTGCGTTGCTATATTGTTCGTAATCGCATTCAATGGCCGAAAATAGGATTTTTACTAGGTGTGAAATTTGTGACAAATGTTTCAAAAGATCATCAATAATGCTTCAAATAAAAAACAGCCGCAATACCGTAGATAGCCTCAATGAAACTTCTATTTCTACTCAATCAATTGGAATTTGACGGAATACGTGGATAATGCCAGTTTTTAATCATAATTCAGTTTATAATCGCCCATAGTGGTCTCCGCTCCTGTCTTGGCTATTAAAGATCGGGAGGTAGACTGGCGGAGAAATTGTTTTGACGGATTGGGGAACGAAAAAATTGGTCAAGGTGAAGTTGATAATTGGAAAGGCGTTTATAACTTAATCGCTTATTTATCAAAAAGGAAACGACAGCAAAAACAAAGTAGCATGGTTGATATTATTTATACGAAACATCTATTAAGTGGTATTCTCCATAATTTTCATGGCATCTAATTGTGGAAAAATATCGCGCCGTGAGAATCGACCTCAGTTATACAATCGAAGTCATTGGATTTTGGTCATTACGCATCTTTTTCATTTACAGTTACTTCCTCAGAAATATGTTCCTAAAGGAAATTTAATCGGTTCTTGAGTTGAAAAATATTTTTATTCCTTAGTTGTTTTATAAACCTTATATCACTTTGGGAATAATATGCATTATAGTTGAAAAGTTTACAGTGGGAAAATCCTGTGCGGTGTTTCAAAATTATCAAATTAATAACCCAGGAATTTCAATAAACTCTCAGATTTAGTCGCTACTTTATATTTAATGGGTATTGAAAGGGTTGTACAAACTGTAGAATTTAAATTTGACCGGACTGAAAGAACATATAACCAAAGTGAAGGGAAGACCGATTGTGTTTTGCTGGCGGTTACGCCGTTCGGGCTAAGATTTGTGTCCTTTCTTTGTGTTCAAGGCAGGTAAACCGCAGCAATGGGCGAATTGCACAACCTGGCATGAGTGTCCCAAAATTATACTCCTATTGCCATAAGGTTTTTACATTGCACACTTCGGCATGAGGGCATTCGAATCACTTAACACTACGATTTCCTCTGAATTGGGCCTAGGAAAGGCTCGTTATTGAATATGGGAAACGTACACTCGTTTTAGTGATCACCGTTCCAAATGGTCTCCTGCAAGCGACTTCGTGACTGCCTCAAACGAAATCCTTCGTACGTGGATATTACTGCCGCATGAGAATGCATACGCACTGAAAACAGCAAATCAGACACGACAGCGCTTTTAATGAGGGTGGTACTTTTTTCAAGAAGGTTCCACCCCCGCCGCCTATCAATGACTTGCATGGAAGAGACGGTTACTTCTTCGAAATTTCAAGTCGTTCCCGACATTCCTGAAGCTAAATACTCTTCCTCTTGGTTCATAAACAGTACCCACCAAGAATAACATTTCTGCGCTCGTGGAATGGAGTTTTTACAACCTATTTTGCTCTGCCGAGTGTTTTACCTGTAGCCGCAAGCTAATACCTCCGTAATTGGTATCACGGTTAAGATCGCTGGCTCATAAAGGGTCAAGCATAAATTCTTCGTCACGGTAAAATCTGTCATACCTACTTCACCGGTGGTTAGATCGTGTTCTTTTTTCGGTTTCTCACTTGCCATGCTCTCTCGCGCGCCATCAACCCTTGCAGCTATCGTCTGTCTCACTCGCTATCGGAACTCCTTACTCGCGGTTTTCCTCGTGACTAGCGGAGGAGATCCAGCTCGCTAATGGAAGCATTTCCCTTCTCCCGGTCGGTCACGGCTTTTCCCGCGGCAGTGCAGAAATTGTGTATAGTGTCATCGGTGGAAATGCATTTTTGTCAAATTGGTAGTGCATCAGGATACAGCATCTCGAAATGCATGATAAAAGAGTTTTAGAATTAATTACACATTAATGTGTCATAGTCTTCATGTCCGCAGTTTCATGTGTATCGTTGACGGTTAATTTTAATTTGCAACTGTAGCATAGAGTACAGAACTCCAAATGACGAATACGTCAATTATGCCTATGGAAAACAACATGTAGCACATATGTAATTCGAGTCAGAAAAATCCTTTTTTTTAAATGGATAGTTTGATGGGTGACTTGGAGATATTGCGTCATATTGAATAAACAAAACCTTGTAAATTTCGAATAAATGATTAAAATATCGACAAATTTCGTCGCTGTGCGACACTATAATCATTTATGTGAAATTTACAAGGTTTTTTGATTCAACAATACTTTTTTTTCTCAGCAATTTTGAAAGTGTGTACTGTGGCCCTGCGCGTACTAGTCATCCCTTACCCGGCCACTTAATTGTGCTTCTTGTCTCTAATAATATATTCTCATTTTTTCTTTGAAAATTCTCTTCGTGGGAAATTCCTTCTTTTCTCTTTATCCTATAGCTCATTAGCATTTACGCTCACGTTTCTGAAAAGATATGCAATGTTTTTGTGGTGCGGGCTAATAGGAGTCTCAGATTTTTAGCTATTGGATACGGGGTAAAAGTTTAATGGATATTTTACCCATGTCATCGTTATTCTCACTGATTGTTCCATTGGATACACACTACGCCGTCGGCACTTATTTCAGGCACCTGATACGTGTGAAAATATTACAGCTATCGCATACGCTTAAAAGCATTTTTTTTTTTAGCTTTTCAGCCTGGAATTGCCACAACGTAAATATAGCTTATCTGCTTGTAACTCAGGGTATTTTTTTGCTTACAAGTATTCATAATACGCGACCCAATGGTCTTATGGAGTAAAGGTAATTTTTGTACTTTGTCTCCCAAATTTCCACTGGATGGCGTCTTGTTCATGGTCATGATACTTGGATTACTCATTGTAAAAACACTTAACATCCTGAGTACTCCTCTAATAAAGCTAGTATGGCCATTTTTTCTAATCTTGAATAATTATAGCATTCAGCATTTCTTACAACTGATCAAAATCCGCTTCTGTTTGGTGTTGCATTTCGTTTTCGATTCATTAGGTTGTCCATTTATTTTCAATCCTATTTAACGCCTCATTTCATTAATTTAATTTGCAATTAGTAAAAAAAGTCTATTTTCACCGCGGCATGTACTCACATTCTCTAAACTGGAAACCTGGAAGGGGTAGCCGAGATTTAATGACTACATATTTTCGTATCATAAAATTTCCTCAACACTTCAATATTAGAGAAAATGAAGATTGATGATTATTTTCGTTTAAACGTTTTAGAATCGACTCTTTTTCTCTCTGCACGTGTTGCGATCGTCCCGTTAGCTCTCTTCCTGGAGCCATACACAATTCGGAGAGTATTCGTGCGAGGCGTGGTTACGGTTCGCAGACGAGGTCCTCGTGAGGTGCTGCCACCTCTAGGGGTTCTTGTGAAATAACACGTCCATAGTGGTCAGTTCGAGTTCGAGAAATGGGATGAGGGAACCTACTGCCCAGGGAGGATAACTTGGTGAGACTACCGGCAATCCTGAGATCACTTCGGCGGAGATGTGGACCTGAGTCAATGGATCGAAGCATTCGAAAATGTATCTAACTCAAGATTATCATGCACCAATTTCTAATTTGGATGATTATTTGAGATATGGAAGTGTTTCCTTTCGAATATACATTTTATTCTGTATCTATCTCTGGAATTGAAGTATGAGACTACTTGTACGTAGGAAACAGATACATAGGAAACACATTAGGTTTTCCACATCAAAGTTATTGATAGATAATATTGATAAAAAAATGAGAGAAAAGAAACCTAGAACATGATATTAGACCACTTATTAGCTGTAGAAAAAAAACAGCTCACAGATGAAATAACTCTTTTTCATTTCACCTTTGCAGCGAATTTAGAATGTTTAATATCCGAGATCGTGTTTCTGAATTCTATGACTGATGCTGACTTTTTCCTTCTGCACGACGACTCGTTCTATAATTCTTGGCTTTTGCGTGACCAAAAGCAGTTAACTTCCGCTCACTCCATTGGTTTTTTCCTTCTCCTTTCCATTCTAGTTCTCAAATTACAACCTATAGCCTTTTCTAATGGCCATTAATCCAAACCTTGCTTACCTAAGGGTACCTCAATTGTTGCAATCACTACCATACATTGACATCTCCATAGCGAAATCGACTGGAAAAGATATTTCATGATAAAAGCACAACACGATTCCGAGTAAATTTAATTCTTAATTAAGTCTGCATATTAAACTTTGATGTTATTGAAACATTTCACTGTTATTTTATAAGACAAGCTTTGGGTCTTAATAATCGTAATTACTCAAATAAAAAATTCATATTTGTCACAGTGTTTCGAGATATGAGGAGAAATTCGACCATGAGCTGCATCTTTAACCTTCGTTCCGCTCAAATTCAGAGCCCAAAACGATGTTTTCTAAGCAGTAAAACAAAAACAGCGACATTTCAATGTTTTAATCTTGGTAATACCTGAACTATCTTGAACGCACCACGCTATTATTGGCCCTTCTCATTACCTCGGGAAAATTGTTATCTCCACCACTTAGATAGCTGTAGGTAGTAGCTGTAGCTTGTACCCACTACCGTCACAGAAGCCATTTCGCAAATAGGACATGTATCCTAAGTGCTCTCAGCAGTGATTAATCCAAATTTTAACACACCCATATGGCAATTAATATTCATTTATCGGAGAAAACGTACTTTTTGATGAGTCATTTCGTGAGGAAAAGCAGGATAAGGTAGAAAAATATTTGACGACAGCTTCATCACTTTATGCGTGCACAAAGAATATAATTACGGTTTTTTCTCGCCTCGCATTACGAAATGTTCACATTCATAGAAATTAATCTTCCTAAGGCAGCTTTTATCTATAGCTGGTATCCTCATTTCAGCAAAAAAATAATTCTCTTTGATATTTTGCTTTAAAAAAGGATGCCAATGCTAAGGTTAATTTCTTTTTCAGGATTTCTAAAATAAATATAAATATGAAGGGATAAAATAAATATAAAATATGTTTGATCTGATACAGTGCAATGCTTTCAATTTAATCTGCACTATGAAATCAATGTGCTTCAATTTCAATTAATTCTTAATAACGTTCATTAATTCGTAATTGCTTCATAATTTATCGTCTCATTTTTGACCATCACTCGTGTACTTCAAGGGCACAAGGCCGTTCAGCCTACTTGTGAAACTACAATTAAAAGCTCATTAATTAGTCATAACGATTATACTCATGGATTTTTTTGAATTTGCATCAATTGGGCACTCATGAAGTTTCTGAAAACCAGTCATTTTTACCGGATAGAGCAAGAAACCCTATGCTCGCACAAATTGACGGAGTCAGTGGGTTGTAGGGAGGTTGAGTTTCCCAACGTACAATCAGGGATTTCTATTGGGGTCTTATTAAACGTCTAGCTAGGAAAAAATTGATTCAGCTATTACGTAGTGCTTCAAGCAAATAATGTGATTTGTCATCATACCGGAACATCAATTCAAAGGTAGTTTGGACTCAAATATCCATTCAACTAATGTATTGCCTAAAATCTTTCACACCTACGCAGTTATCTTTTACTTCCTTCATTACCAGTTCTATATATTCCATCTAAGGCCTTCAGGTGCCATCTTTTCCGTCTAGACAAGTCTACAGCAAAAAGGCTGTTGATTCATCTTCCCAAGGTTTCTATCAGTTTGCTCTTTTTTGCCCCTCTTCTTAGGGCTACCTTTGTAAATATTTTTATAATATAGTAATTTGAAGGAATTCGTAAATAATGTGTAATATTGACCGGGCAAGTTAAAAAAAATAATTTGACAATCACTCAAGAACATTACAAAATAATTATGAGTATACAAGTGGTCAAAAAAGCTGAAAGTTTACTATTACGCAAACAATCCGATTTTGGTTCTAGAAATTCACATTATGTGAACCCTTCTCATTTAGCAAAATTTCCTCTCAAATGCACCCTTCATTTTCTGCTCTTTTTGATTTGGGATGAAAATAATAGGACGGATCTGAGGACGGATGATCGCGTGGAACTGCGTCGCTGTTTTTGCGGATTGAGATGCTCTCTCAAAGAGTATTTGGAGAGTGAGCGCAATGAGATTGAGGACGAGGAACGCGGGCGGGCGAAGAGGAGCGGATGGCGAAACATAAAAGGATGTGGAAACGGAGAGAATTTTGATCGGATGAGTTACAAAATGCACGTTTAAAGACATAGACGGCTCGGGTCGAGAGAGATACACCAGGTACAAGAAAGCGTGGATTTATATAGCCTATAGATTTGAGAAGAATGAAAGAAAGAAAAAATAAACGCGCGTGTGTGTAGGTATGTGTACACGGAAACTCTGAGCGGAAGATGAAGAGTGACATGTTAGATGGGAGCTTGGAGAAAGCGCGACCGGTGTATAGGCGCCAGTAGTGGGTGGCTCACGTGAGGAAAACAGGCGGATGACGTTTTCCGTTCGCATTTTTCCGTTCTCTTCCAAAGGGCCTCTCTCTATGATTTTGGAGCCCTGTGGGAATCTCTTTCACCCCTTGCCCTGCATGTCCCTCCAATTGTTTGTTTCCTGCGGCATAAATTAACCATCCGACCTTTTTCCGAATAGAACCGAATCCCTTTTACTCTAGGTAGGTCCACGTTGCCTTGGAGATAGCGCCACACCTTTCGCCACGCCACGCATTTCGTCCCTTTTCCCACCATCCTTGTCTCGTTTTCATCCTATAACCATCCATCTTGTGCCTTATCCTGGCATCGGGAGACCCTCCGGGCGCCATCTTTTGGCGCTCTCCTTCCCACCCCTCTCTCTCTCTCTCCAAAGTTGCGGATGATCAACCGTCGGGTGAGGGAAGTCTCCGTTTTCGGAACGGATCTACGTCGTATCAATGTTACCGTGTCCGCTCTATTGGTTTAATACGTTTGGTTAGCAACCTGGTGGTCGATATCGAACGTGTGTCATTATTTAATGGAGTGTTGTGAAGGAATTTCAGGGAGTTGGTATGGAGGCTAATTCTCCCAAAGGGCCCATATTATAGCCAATTAATTTGGGAAATAGAAGAAGCTGCTTTACGTAAATTTTTTTATCATAGATCCTTGTTTTAAACCTTCTTATTTCATGTGAATCGCCTAATCCAACTAGCAGAACCGCCTTATTGATGAAATTTCTTACGAAAAGTGATTGCTTAATTGCAACTCTTTCTTCATTTGAAGTTGATTTTCGGTCCGTTGGCATGCCTGATGAACTGCTGTTGCAGTGAATTAAACTCCCGAGTTGTACTGGAAAATTTTCATTCCAAAAGAAGGTTAATTAGGAATCCTTTGCAGAATGTTATATTTTTTATATTATTCATAAGGTTTTAATAGAAGAGGGTTTTAATTGTAAAATTTACTCTATTTCCTTGGTTCTCCAATCCAATATCTCATCTCTTATTTTTTAGTTTTTTTTTCAAATGATTTTTTAAAGATGTATTTTTGCTTTGACACGTGACCATTTGCTTCTGTCACTATTAGAGTGGCGTGTGCCAGCATGTTTATTTTTTATAACTTCTGTACTCATTTTCGCAAATGTACTTGCTATCGGCGATAAAAAGTTTATGGTAAATATTTCGAAAATATATATTGTGCATTCAAATTTGTAATTGACTTCCACTTCAAAATGCTGTTTCTGGAAGCTTATGTTTCTTATAATTTTTTCATGTTCCTTTGAGGAATTGTTTTTTAGCTTCTATCTCTTATGGTGTTTAAGATTTTTTCATATTTTGTTACCTAGTCAATTTTCATATTTTAAGATTGAATCGAATATGAAATACATGGGTTCATTACTGTCTATGTTGTTTTCTTCGTCTTACTAATGCACCGTAACATTGTTGAAATATTCCTCATAATTCACCTGATTTCATGAAACAATTTTGAAATTAATACAACGAAAACATACCGGCATATCGCCGGGCTAGTTGTCTCAGTTCAGACCGTTCAGGGCTTTTGATCTGAATTAGTTTTCGATATTAATGCATGCTGGGCAATTGTCGTTCGAAAGAGTGTACATGTCACCATCACCCTAATACTGTTGTCTCCATAAGCCTCTCGTTCTATGAATGTATGTTTTCCTGGCAGGAACAGACAATTCCTTTTCGGTTACCTGATCCGCAGGTATACCCAACGGTAATTTTGGTCATACTGGTAGTACAGCTCTACTCCGACTGAGCAGACTCGGTGAGTTTTACATTCTATAAGGCTTTCGATCCTCGCGGGCGAAATCGGATGTTGGAGTGAGCTGAGGATTTGTCAACACGAAACCCTTTCTTTTTCGTGCTCCTTGCAGGTTTTAAGTAGGGCAACAATGCGTCCACAGCATCCAGAAACATTAGTCATTTCTCTTTTCAGCGAAACCTTTCGCCTCTCTAAGTATGATCGGTCGGACATGCGTCTTTCCACTTCTCTTCTCACTTGCGACTTGGTTCCCGAGTCTTATAACCACTCGCACCTCCGTGGGGTGCGAAAATTCTTACTCAAGTGTCACTCTTCCCCCTTCACGAGTTCTGGCCTCGTGCACTGATATCTTCCTTCCAGTTCGCCTCCCTTACTTGTCCATCCCGTTCACTTCTTGGCCGCTCTCTTCTCCAGATCCTAACTTTTCTCCTCTCCCCACACCCCCAACCTGCCCCACCTTATCTTGATCTCAGTCCCCTGGACCATTATTCACTGGCCGGTGTCACCTACCCCAAGTTCCCATCCTCCGCTGCCCCCTGACAACTTCCCAAACTCGCATAGACACCGTCTTCCTAGCGGAGAAAAAGTCGTAAAATACATATAATGTATACGCGTCCGTTTTTGTGTGTGTTAGGCGAGAAGTAGTCGGGGGAAAAGAAGGGAAAGATCGTTCTCTGGAGACGACCAAGTGATATCGGTCGCTTGCCGCTCAGGTCTATCAATCGATGGAAGTCTAAGCTGGTTTCCGAGAGCCTCTCCATGTGCGGGTGCTCCGATTGTCTGGCGCGATGGGACATTCGACTCGTGGAATCTCGGGTAACTTTGATAACTTTCCAGGTGCAGGGAGCTTGGATCTCTTCACATATTGTGGCGTTCGAAACTTTAAGAGTTTGAAAATAACTGGGCGTTTCGAGTCAATTCTGTGAAAAATTGCTTCACTTACATCCCGGAGTACAAACTAGGTATTTTAAATAACATATTACGCCCCTATTTTGCTCTTAAATAGAATAAAAGGCTAATGCCGATCGCTATTTTTGTTGCACATACGAAATTTTTGTTTTGCTTCATGAAACGAATTTAGTATCGGGTACATGTTCTCGTGTTTGTACCTTTAGTTTGGCAGTTGGCGGTGAAATGAAAAATCATTTAATTATCTGCTTCGATTTGAAGTTCGACCATAGTCCCCTCATCGATAGTTAGCAATACTTGCCAGCCATTCTTCCCAGCCTCGAGTGTGTCTTGGGATATTTTAAGTCAAAGAAGCTTCCTTGCCTTTCCTGGAATTTTCCTGGAATGCCATTTTCCTGGAATTTTCCTTGAATAGATTGCTCGAGTGCTACTGGTTTTAATGCTTTGACGATTGCTACGCATGGGATGCGTAAACTCGAGAATACTCTAGAGGTGAGTCCGGAAAAAGAAACATTCATCTTCCACTTGGCCACTTGGGACGAAATGTTTTTGTTGAAAGATAAGAGATCCTTTAAAATTTTATAATTGTCATTTTTAAAGATATTTATTGTTGTCGAGGTGGAAAGTCGGTACAAATTCAAAAAATTATAAGCATTTTGATAAAAAAATCCCAGATATCATGCTCTCTTAGGACGTAATATATGACCTCTTCAGTCACCAATTTTGAAGTTCATAATTATTAGGTTTTTTTTTCTATATACTTCTTATCCTACTTTTTTTGCCTATTTAGATGTGAGATTCATTCGCAAAAATCACTTGAAAGGTACGGTGATTTGTATCTACTTATGCAGGTACGAAGAGGCTTTCTTACAGCGGAATTCATTCTTCTGCCAGATTCTTCAAGAGGTCATCAAAAATGGAGTGAGATGGACGGGTGCAGGAGAGCGTGATGCTCGGGACTAGGTCCTCTCTGCGGGTATATCTGCGACCAATGGGTCCGTCCTCCTTGTCCCACTCAATCATGCGCGATTCGGCTGCCCCCCCTCGCCGTAACCCACCCCTTCCTCCGGCCGCGCCGTGTCTGCTGGCGGCATCGCTCCCCTCCCGATGAAGTTGTACTCGGTAGCTGATTTCGGGTGGCGTGTTTTGTTTACCTTGGAGCCGCACCTCCTTATCCCGTCCCTTATCCTCCCTGCCGCCAGTTCCTCTCTTGTCACGAGAGGTCGTGATTTTTCAATCGCTCGGGGTCGCTCCTCGTGTGGTTTGTGTGTTCCTCGGCCTGGCCTCATTGTCCGTCGAAAGTATCGCTCCAATCTTGCGCGGTGAGAGCGAATGCCTTCGGGTGTACTATGATAAATGATCTGTATTTTAATTTAGCGAAGTTCGCTACGTCCGGGATACAGTTGTAAGGGTATGGAAGGTTCATTATTGACACAATGAGTGATGGGAATACTCCGCGAATCCCATTTACCCGGCTAGCAACGGTGATTGGGAATCATTTGCGTTCTGTTTTTTTGCGATGTAACGTTTTTACTCGACCATCTCGTTATCAATTTTTGCATCCTCGTCTTTTCGAGCATTGAGAAATACTTATGATGTGGCCTTAGGGATACCATTGACTTTTGCGATAGCTACCGAAGTAAATATTATGTTCCTCCTATTCAATACTTTGTGTCCTAATTACCATTAAGCCCAATTGTAAACCACGCGGAAGAATTATTTTTGCATTTGTTACTGGCCCACCAAAATATTATAAATAATTGTTTTTTTATCATCTGTATAAACGTTGTGACATATGCATATAACCTCAGCATAGTTTTCTATATATTTACTATTTTGCTGGACATTAGATGATAACACACCCTGCACTAAATTATGGTTAGTGTACGAAGTTATGTGTTCAGAAAATAACGGGAATATAAGTTTTTTGAAAAATATATTTATTAATTCGTCTACATTACATCTTCAAAATATTAGATATTAGATATTATGCACTTATGCCAGCGTTTCTTTCATCCAAGAAACTCTTCTCAAACTCGATCTTTGGGATAACTTTTAGCTCTGTCAGTGATTTACTTTATGGTAATCTATGCTTGTTAAACGACGGACGTTTAAGGTTCTCTTTATTTTTTAGAATAGGGAGAAGATATACGTAGCCATGTCTGGCGAATATGATGACTGGGGCATCGTTACACAACTGTTTTTGGTAAAAAATTCATGAACAAGCAACGAAGTGAGCCGAAAATCGTCAAGCTTATAGAAACACATCTAACAGTGGCTACCAGAGGCTAAGTAAACGATGAATCTAGCTGAAAATTTTAACATTATTCATGAGCATGTGTACCAACATAATAAAAATATGGGTAATCGGACTTTCCAAACTCGCGATTAAGTTATAAATTAAGTTCCCTTTTTCTGAGCTCACCTCGAATTCATCGGGAGGAATATATGCATGCAAAATTCGGTTTCCAATATTTTTCGATTGCTTGCACGACTGGCTTATGCGAGAGTCCTTTGTATTGCTGTTCATTTTAAGATGGGATAAATTATTTTTGGGGAAGAAATAAAGTATCTGTAATACTTTAGCTTAACTTATGATTCTTTATAAAATGGGGATTTACAGCGGCTCAAGCGTCTAATAGAAGTAATATATCAAACAAAATAAGAATTATTAGAATTAACCCCGACTGTAATTCTTATAAACTAAACTGTGATATTGTTTATAATGTAATGATTTTGATAAATTCCTATGAAATTGGGTTCTAAAATAAGAGGTAAAAGTAACTCGCGGGTAACGATTTCTGTCTTTCGTGATTCCGTCGTATTCTCACAAATTCGTGGCTAAGACACTTCATCAGTGTAGGTTGTGCATTTTGTTAGACGAGGTAAATATCATAGTTTCCCGTATTATTCTCTGGGATATAGACCTAATTTTCCTTTACATGAGGTATAAATGGAATTTTAAATCATAAAAATCTCCTCCTTTAAAATGAAGCAAAATACTATATCCCTTTGCTCTTATCCATTTAGCTTCTTTTAATTTTTGACTTTCTAATATCGCTATTCACCCTCTTCCTTAAATTGTACGTATGCAAACATAAAATAGGAAACTACGGTATCGTT
Source organism: Ischnura elegans (assembly GCF_921293095.1). Classification (NCBI taxonomy): domain Eukaryota; kingdom Metazoa; phylum Arthropoda; class Insecta; order Odonata; family Coenagrionidae; genus Ischnura; species Ischnura elegans. The sequence continues at coordinate 26,214,748 of NC_060247.1, forward strand.
ACTTATGTTCTTCGGGTAACATATTTCATCAATGGTGATAAGTGTTTTTCACCCAAACATATCACCTGGTAGACAGATCCTTAGATTTCAATCGATTTTTTTCAGTCCCGTTAAATTATGCCGCAGCCTAGAGGAAAGCGGAAGGGCTATTAAGTTAACTGTTCCTCTAAAGACTTCTCTTTCTCCATTAAGAGGTGCAATTAATATTTATCCACGTAACCAATAACCATACTGAATATTTATGCCCTGTCATTTATACGGTGGTGTACGCTGCGGACTTTTTGGGGTCAGCTCCGCGAGCTCTGCGCAGATCCTCCTTGCTCCTCCGCCCCCGAGATTTCGTACGCCCCGCATTATTTCCCATACTTCGGACTGCATCGTTTTAAATGAATTATCGCTCCCGTAAGGGGGTTGTGGTCTCGTAAAGAGGATCAGACCACTCCCCGCGGCCCCTCCCACCTCTCGAAGCGAAGCCGAACAGCCAGCCAAGCCGCCAGTGCCGTCCGAGGAAAGACGCAGTTAGCCTTTCAGATTGCTGGGGTGGTAGTGGGTGGAATCGGCAGCCCTCTCGTTTGTGAGAAAGCGGTCGCAGTGGCTTTGGCTCGTGGGTGAAGAATTGGGCGTAAGAGCCGAAGCGGAATGCGAAGCATCACGAATGGAACCACACACTAGCGTGTTTAATAACTACTCTAAAAATTAATAGTAGCGGGCGTAACTTGGTGGGAATCCATAATCGCAGGAATAGGAGGAACAACAACTTTACTATTTCCACATGGTCATTTATTGAGACCTACCATGGTTTCTTCACCTTGATAATGTTACGCTGTAACGTAAACATGGTCGGTCTCGGTGAATTACCATGTGGAAATAGCAAAGTTGTTGTTCCTTCCATTTCTACTCGAAAAATAGTCGGATGTGATAGTATTTGGAAAAATTTCAAGTATATTTATGCTTGCGTCATGGAACGATTTTGTTAAATTATTTCGCGAATCTAAATGTAGTGCTACGTAAACTAGTTAAGACGCTATCAAAAATTTACTTAGAAAATTATACCTGTCTCATATCTTTGTTGACACCTGTTGTATTATCAATAAAGTAATGCATGGTGAATTATTATGAAAATAATTCGGTTCATCAAAATAGGAAACTCTTCTACCCACATTTTTCTTTTGCTTTTTGACGCTAGCGCATTTGATTTTGTAAAATGAGAGTTCATGAAAGAATGAGAAAAATAACAAATTTTGATGTTATAATCACGTTAAATTGGAAAATACGAGAATGCTCGTAAGTGAAATTTTTACCGCAATTTCTGGCAGGACATGGTGGAGAATTAGGATATTTAAATTTATGACGGGCTATAAACGAATTAGGAAAGATTTTCCGCATGTTCTCTTAGGAAGCTCCTCGCTCAAGGAGAAATCTTCTACGATAAAGCGAACTAGTGAATAGTTGAGTGAATACTTCCGTGGGCTAGCTTCTATCACTCGAGGAAGTGAAAGTGAACTTGAGGCGAAAGGAAGAGTGAAGGAAATTGGCGGAATGGGTTGGGGAAGTGGGGAGGGAACGGCAAGAATGGAGAGGTGTGTGGGATATGGACGAAGCAAAAGGTGAACTTAAGATGTGGGAGAAGAGACGACGGAGTCATCAGACGGGGAAGGATTGGATAGGCGGATGGGATCTGTGGGGTGAGGTTCACTCTCGGTCTTGTCCTCGGGCGTAGTGTTATTAATTATGAGGAGGAGAACGTGGAGTGAGGGCGGGGGATTTGTGGGTGGCTGGAGGTTGGAGGGAGGAGCCCTCAGGGGATGTGTGAGTGAGGAAGGTTGGCGAGAGGAAGTCCGAGAAGGAGGGAAGGGAGGCTGTGCTTTGGTCAAGTGGAGACGGTATTGCTGGTCGGTGGTAGACCATAAGCAATGAGCTCGTTCACCAGCAATTATTTATTTCAATTGCGATGGAGGTTGAAAAATACATATATCAGCATTTTTTCCGTTTTTCAATCCCTCAACTAATACTTGTGCTATTCGGGGAGAAAAATTAACGGCCTTAACCATTTCGCATAAAAGTTGATGACGTCACGAACTCCTACCGAGCACTTCAGCGCTTCCTCCCTTCTCCTTGGTCTCACAGATCGGTCTCGTGAGGTTCGTTGTTGTTGATATTCTTTAGAGCGTTATCTCTCAATGAGTGTTTCTCTCTGAACGAGTAATTGAACTCATGACATCAATAACTCATGAGAAGAGGGTGGTAACTTTCGCATTTTTTTTATTGCGAACGAATTGCGAAATGAAGAAGATTTCCTTTTCATCCTAGGTTATATTAATCGGAATACGATTATTTCGAAGCACTGCGTTGCATTGGGAAAAGTTTATAGGGATTTACGCCATAGACATATCTCTCGGACCGGAATTAATATCACTAACCTTTTCATATCCGGGCTGGTTTTAATGCCCAGGTCCTGATGAATTAAACAAGAACCTTCGGTATCATCGGAAACTTTTAACAAAAAATTAGCTTCATGGGTAGATTATGTGAAAATTGGTCCAGTCTGTGGTTCAATTTTTGATTCCAATCCTCCATTCCAATCGCTATTTCGTCATTCTATTCACTCCACAATTCAATCCACATTTGTGGTATTGATTGAAATGCATTTATATTTTAGTGGTTTGGCATTAAATTAAAGTTTCCGAGTTAACCGGCATTTAACCCTGTTCAGATAAAGTTAATGCAGTTGCATCAATCCGAATGCTGGAAAAAAATACATAATGCTGAGTAATTAAATTGGCCATATCACGCTGATCCGTGAGGTTCACGAGCCACATATAATAAGTATTTGATACGGTTGACGGTAGATTTACTGAATTATTTGTTGTAAAGTGCCGGGTGATGCCTTCGGATACTCCAAATCAGATGGCGAGGACATCCCAAATCGCACATCGAATGATGGCCCTAGGGAGGCTCTTTGAAGGATACAACACACCGGGGCCGGGACCCAGTAATTCATTTGATACGCCCGAACACTCGTACCCCAAATCAGAAAGCGAGGACATCCCAAATCTAAGTCCTGGAAGTGCGAAATGGCCCAAGGAAAGGAACTCTCTACAATGAATGATTGTAGTTCAAACGCCAGTGGCTTAGTGCGGAGTGAGCTCTACTCTCACCTATAAAAAGAAAAAAAGTCCTCTACATGCGATGTGGCATAAAGTAAGGAAGCCCCTACCCTGAATGACAGTATTTCATACCTCTGTGGCTTAATGTAGGGTGAGCTTTACTCTAACCTATCTAAGCCAACCTTCACGTTGAATCACTGAATGTGTGTGGTAGTTTAGTGTCATCTGAATTATCCTTCCTCGTTTGCCCCAATTTCCCTGTTGTTATTAACCTCAACGAGTGAATTTCTTGATTTTTTGTCTGCAGTCATCATTTGTAGTATTCGTGTATGTGCTGGTTTATGGTTAACTATTTACCTTCTTTTCCATTCACGATTCGCCGTTAGTCTTAACGATCTCTCAACGCACGGTATCCCAGTTGGATTCCTTGGATATGGTCTCCTCAAATGGCAAGGGACCGGTTAAAATCATTCAGCGTCATCTGGAGGAATATGCTAATTTTATCGCCCGAGCATCACGCGTTTTACGGCGGAGAAAAGCATCATTGAGCGTTTTGAAGGGGGAGGGATCATTTAATTGGAACCCTTGCTCCCTATGTTTTATGGTGCGTTGAAGTGCTTACCGGATGTGTGTTGTCACATTTAATTAGTTTCTTACATTTAAGCTTATGGTGTGCTGCGATGAACCTAATATTTTGATTTTTTTGAAATGCATCATCAGGTCCACAGCACGAATTCATATAAATTATGGGCAAAATATGTTATTGCCCTAATGAAAAAATGATAAAAATATTACGAAAATTACTTTCATGCAAAAAATTGTTCATTTTCTGTTTTCTGTGAAATTGTGATCCTTTTTAAGTCATGCATTCTTTTTTTTAGAATTCCAGGTAGTACGTCATTATGTAGAAATCCTTTAATGATACAATGGCATCAAATATGGAATACTTTGGTGGAACCGATTGGACGCATATGGTTTTTTTTTGATTGGCGAAAATAGGAAAAACTCTGAAAGGTATAGGTATTGGAGAAGTGATGAGGAAGCTAGAGACATAAATAGTAGTACTGGAAGTCGAAATTGTCATAATGGTTACACTGGAGCAAGAAAATGTTTGTGGTGGGGTAAAGGCGATGGGAATGCAAGGAGTTAATGCAGAAGCTTGTATTGCCTGGTCATTAGAATTAAATCTTTTTTCCACACTACCACTACAAAACTGAACTGCGATAGGGTTGTGAATTCATGCATATTCTGCGAAAATTTAGTCAATCTTTCATGCTCATTAATTTTTAGATCCCAAAAAGTTGTGAAAAGTATTCATAAAGCTTGTATAAATTATACTTCGAAAATCACAGCGAAATCACGCGAAAAAATCTAAAAAAATTCTTTTCAATTGTGACAGATGATGGTAATATCTATAATTGTAAAATAATAATCGTAACTGGCATCTTTTGCTCATAAAATCTAGCATGAATAATGGTCGAACCTATACTGAGATAATATTCCATTGCATTTTTTTTCGCCTAACAGTGGAAAGTTGCCTTGGAAATACTCAGCTACCTGTAAATACATAATTCCCAATTTCTGAGCACACTCCACTTGACTTTACTCCTTTTCACACCGTTCATATCACGCGTAGTCCAAATTTCATTACTTAAATCCTTCCATTAGAAGAAGCTTCACGCTGCGTGAAAACCACACCACCATGCTGAAAGCATCCACCCTCGTGCGTTTCCATATGTTTTCACATCCTCACCTCCGTGCCTGCATGCCCACTCTGCTTGTATTTCATCCCCTGCACGTCTCAGCTCCTCTCATCCGCATGTCTCCCTGGCCTCAATGACAAATTATTATGAAATGCAATGCCCATCGCGTTTTCTTAAACGTTTGCGTGCTATTAAAGCAACCGTCTGTGCCTTCTTATTCGCGCATACTGTGAAATAAGTTGGTGCTGTGCCCTCCTGAATCTCCATTTCTATTTACATACTTGCACACCACCGGTATGAATTATGTGAGCGCGGATACGGCGTGATTGATAGGTAAATTTCCTAATAATGAGTCATCCAGGTGACACGTATAGTAAATTTCGTAGAAGGAAGGAATGTTGATCTACAAATTGAATCAAGTAGAAAGTTTTGTGGGATATTTTGCGGTATTGGTGTTCAATGGAGTTGATTGGTAAAAATATTTTAACATCCCTGCGATGGGTTTTTTTTGGCGATGTATGTTGTAAAACACAAATATTGCGAGCATATTACATGCTTACGTACACTTCCCAGAATATGACGAATAATCCATGTTTCCGGAAACTAAACATTTCTTTCACTAGTTATTCGATAATATTTAGTGTTTAAGGGATATATTGTCTTGGTCCACGTTGGATTTCCATTGATGTGAAAATATTTTAGGAAAACTTTAATAGTAAGAGGATTGTTATCATTGAAATAAGAACATAAAAGCAGATTTCATATATGCCCAGGAAAGTAAATGAGCTCTAGAAAAACGTTGTGGTGACTTTAATTGTTTCTGCATATCTTATGGCCATAGAAACAAAATTCAAATCTGTAAACGCGTCATTCATATATGCAATCGCATCGCCTTGAACGATGGACTATGTATTAACTCAAAGGGAAGTGAAGAATATTATAGGGCCCCATTTGATAATTTTTAGTTTTACGAATTCAATCATATTTTTGTGACAGATTGCGTCTTCTCTTGCGCTTAGGAAAAAGGCAGAGTATTTTTCACGAAACGGGGGAAGATTTTTAGTCGATGGCGCTTATTAGAATCAATACGACTTTAAAGTTTTAAAATTCATGATTAGTGAGTGGTGGTTAAAGGAAGAGTTAGTTGCGGGTATAGTTAGCCCAGCGCTTTATAATGCCATTTGTGATTTTTTTAAGAATCCATTTCTATCTTCCTTCAAATTTACATTAATTATATTTGTAAGTTCCAGTCATCTTATATGATGAACAGTGATGTTAGCGCATACCAGATTCTTTCACCTACCGAAAACACTTATTTAAGACATTTGATGATTAAAACATTTTCACTAAATAATTGTTAATGTTGTTCATTAATTACAGGTTCCGTTTTAATCCTGATTTAGCTCGAAATAAAAAAAAATTCTTTGATGGTTATGTAAGAAAAAATCCTCTGTAACAACGCCAATATTATTCGCCTGTATTCCGACGTCTGAGTTTCTGCTAACATGAGAGCAAGCGAAATATATTAATCTCAATCGATGATTAAATTCGGTTTTACCTTTTATTATTATTGATACCTTTATCAAGGTGATGCGGCAGTAATATATTTTCCTTACGTTCCTAAGCGTACGCACTTTTACGTTCCTTGTTCGCTTATTTTAAAGCTTACGTGCAGAGAATATTTTAATGAATTTACGTAAGATAAAGCAACATTGCAGCGTACCATTTTTCTGAGGCCAGTAATTTTATGACCTTTACCCTATGGAATACGTTCCGTCACCGACTGTGCTAGGAAAGTCCATTTTCAGAAGTTTATCGTACAAAGTATTGTATTTTAACCGATTTCCTTGAACTTTAAGGCTAAAAGCTATTGATTTGAACTAAAATCGCATCCTACAATGAAAAAAATTGGAAATAATGTGTCATGTATTTTAGAGTTAAGTAATAGCATTGGTTCCCGACAGATATGTTCTATGTCATATCTATTAAGTTTTCTTTTTGGGATTCCAAGTGCGTGTTGCGCATATTGTAGTGTCTTACTGTGCTAATTTTACGAAAAAAAAAAGGAATTCATTCACGAAGTGGATAAAGATAATCAATTCATATTAAAATGCGGACTGAATTATACAGGTGCTATAAAAATAGTTTATTTGGTTGATAATACTTTTATGGTAATTGTTCTTTCGCATCGACTTCATAAGTTCCAGTATTTAGATGCCAGTCGCTACAATTAATCCTCGTTTTTAATTTATAGCATTTTTAGTCAATTATACATTTCTATATAATTTGTGGTAAGTTCCTGTTCTAATGGCAACACAATCAGTAACTCATGAATATTTTTACGTTTAGGGTCAACTAGAATGGAAAATCAACTTTGGAATAGAGATTCCCAGAGAGAAGGTACACATATTTGTTTGCAGTCTTGCAAAACCGTCGATTAATCTCTTACTTGATCGCTAAAATTTCTGCAATTCATTTAAAGTGTTTTAAATTAAGATTGTTACTCTTGAAGCGAAATTGATATTTATTTGAACAAATGTCGATCTAAATATGATCTAAATCTAATTATTAATTTTATTCTAAACTTTATACGATGACATACAGATAACATTGAAATTAAATTAGACATTAAACAAATCACTATATATATTTCATCGATACTCCTCGGAAAACGAATGAAATTATATCTTTCAATATAATTCTCATGTTTATTTGGATGGGAGTCCATAAGTATATAGGGAAGACATTTTCTGCGTTGTGAGATCATCAGTAGCAGGCTTTCATGGGTGTAAGAGAAGGAGCAGTTACCATTTTTTTGGTGATATCTTGGCCAAATATCTTCTTGAATGCTTGTGAGATATTATATCGACGCTTATCGTCAACTCGGTGCGTATTTGGTATTTTTTTCTACAAGACAGTCCGAAGTGGCCCTTTAATAGCATTCCTGCTGCTTGCGTGCACCACATTTTGTGGTCAACTAATTTGTACTGATATTAAATAGATTACAGTTTTTATGGGAGAGAATTGGTGAGTAATTTAGCATTACATTTGGGAAACCAGTGGCACAGTTTATTCTGAAAAAAAGCTTCATCGCGCGGGTACATACCTGTATCATCCCATTAGCTTTCCAATTTAGATTCTCATCCCATGTTCGATCTGCGCCTTCTCCTATTCCAATGCCCAAACTCGGAGGAGTATCGTTGTCGATTTCAGTGAAATAAAACGGAAGATTATGCAGGGTAGGTCCTGGTTCCACAAATTTAGTTAAAAGTGCTCGACACGGATGAGAGGAAGAACTGGATGTCTTTGCATGCCCACGCCCACTCAAGCGTCGGATTTATGTTATTCCTCCTCAACTGTGTCCGTTCGCTTTAAAAATACATTCGATATTCAAACATACTGCCCTGCTGCCTACAGTTTTGTCGCGACCCACGCTCAATTTTGAACGCCGTTTTGGAAACTTCCTCGTCCGTTTGAAACTCGGAACGGTTCCTTAGAATCAATTTAAGGTCGAATATTTGTAGCTTTAAAAGCATTGCTACGTAAAGTATCTTTAATGGTTTTACATAATTAGATTTATCTCCATATTTCTCCTATCTTCTACAGTTCTGATGAAATTTAATCCTAACTAGTATTGGTCGTCTCACTGTGTGTGTAGCCAAAATGTGATATTATATTTTGAATTTCATTGTATAAGTCCAAAATATCCTACACTGGCATTGGATCCTTATGGTATTTAAAGTTGCTTGGTGAATTTTGATACATCAGACCAATCAGTTTGTTTCATTACAGGAGTAATGCGATCGGCAAAATTTTTGTTTGGTACTTGTAGGAGGCGTCCGACAGCTGAGGTCATTTGCGCCATTAGGGAAGCATCGGTGAGGAAGGGTGGAGAGGAACCCGGCGTCGGCATTAGCCTACTCTTAAAGAAAGGCGCCAAGGGGACCACAGCTTGACGTCCTATCCGACGGACGGAGTTTTGTGTTTGAAGTGTCTTCCAAACATTAGTGAAAGAGGGATCGGGCAGTTTTTGAAAATTTTCTGCCATTGCCGGGATTTGAACCCAAGCCCACGGGGTGGGAAGCCAGAACTCTATCCACCACCGCACCAACCCATTGATGTTATTTAGCATTGTAATTTAGGAAGACAATCTACTTTTAACGAAACGTATCCGAGTGTATTATCAGATAAGTAAGGTAAACGTATCTAAAAAAATAATACTGTCTTGGTAGCACAGAAATGGAAATATCGTAATCAGAATACAAAATTTTTTTCTCTGAATTTCAAATGGAAGCTTAAATTATTTATCGCTAAGTGAACTTTTTTCTGTTCTATTAATCAGACCCGTTTATAATGGGATCTTTTAGGGTATGTTGTAATGGAGCTTAAAGTAAAAACTTCCAACTGTCGGAATGAGAATGCTTACTGACCTTTACTCCGGTAGCTCGTGGTATCTTTTTCCCGCGTGAGATCCAAATGCATCCGGTAGCATGCTTTGAATTCTTCTCGGAAAGCGTCATAATCCAATACCAAGTCATGTCTCTTGGTATTGGAGGTTGAAAATTTTATTAATTACCCAACAACTTTGAAATATTGGAATTTTTCAGTATTTCGATGCGGTCGAATGCACCAATTGTTTTTCGATTTCAGGGCATAATCAGTAATGGAGTCGAAATTGCGATTTATTCCTCCTTGAAATCGGTATGCATGCCGACCTGTTTCGTTGTCACCAGTAGCCTTTGGTATTTTTCCCTGCGTGAGATGGGAGAGCGGGTGAGAAAATACGTTATGCCATCCGTCGCATTTTTTCTCCAATATCGCGTTTTCCAATCTCTCCCATCCCGGTGGTTATTCCCGCTCTATCCTCGCATCCTGTCCCCCATTCTATCCCGAAAGAAAATAACCCTTTGGGTCCCCCTCCTTCTTTTAAACCATAGCCTCCCCCCCTCTTCGCCCTTCCCCATCATTCTCTTCCCATCCCATCGGCCCCCGACCTCACATCCAACGTCACCTTCAACTCTTCTCCAGCATATCTCCCCATCTTCCCCCTAATGACAACGTGCCTCTTCCGGCTTTAAATTGGTGCCTCGTGTATCGGGAATGTCAAACCCATGGGTGGCTTTTTATTCCGAAGGCAGAGGAGGAGATATGAGGCGAATGAGCGGGTCAGAGATTGGCCCAGGAGGGTTGATATTTTATTTTATTCCTGGGATTTTTGGGGATGAGGTGGTGGAACCATCCTCTGTGGGCTTAACGTTTCCCTCCTCCTCCGCTCACCCATTACTTTCAATGGCTATAGTCTTTCTCCCTTCCTCCACCACTCTCCTGTCTCGCACACACACACACACTCACCTTCATTCTCCCCGCCCTGCTCTCTCCGAGACTTAAACCTCCAGGCATCCAGCGTGATATTGTCTTCAAACTCCTCCTTTTTTTCCGAATGCCTCACGGTGGTGACCACCGAGGTTGAGGAGTCTCGGTCCCTCGAGGAAATACGTTGCAAGCCGCGTCCAAGACGTCGGCGTGCGTCTCTGCCCTCGTCATTAATGAAGCGTTGATTGAATTAGTGACCCTCAGGTGGGACGGAGACGAGGAAATAAAAGGGAAAACATTTGTTAGGATTGAAAATAAGTCTGATAAAGATTCTCTCTAATGCCCATTGAACCTGCGTTGGATTCTAGGTGATAATAATTAGGAGAAATCGTGAAATCACCCGTGATTCACTATTGTATTAAACAAGCCATTGCAGCATACGGAGGCTTTCACATCGGTGCAAAGAGAGGGAATAAAGACTGACTTTGATGCAGTCTTCGTGATTGGGCACACATAATTACATTCAGTTCGTGATGATGTAAAATTTAATCGTGAAAATGTGGCACATGTAATTACACTCAGTTCGTGATGATGTAAAATCTGAGCATGAAAATGCTGCTCACGTATTTTTTCAAGCAATTTGAGTATAAATTTTGCTCCTCAATTTTTTCACTTTCCAAATTATTATTTCCATTTATTCCTCTGGAGTTATTGTTATGAAGCCTTATAACGAGCGCAAACGTAGTTTTAAAGTAGATGTTAGTTGAATCGCATGCGCAAGATAACTCTTTATAATAGTAAGCTAGCTGGCGCATAGGAGACAAGAAGTGTATGACACTTGTGGTGTTGGCCATTCTCCAAGTGAAAAAGTTTTAATTTTGATAAAAAAAATTTGCCATGGCAACTCTCATACTATAATAGTATTTAGGAATAGTTTACACATTAATAACATCGACATTTATTTACGAAATCGTTTAATCTGATTCATCTAAATATCTAAATTGTTTATTGCCATTCCGATCAATGCAGAATTTGAATTTAAATAGAATTTACCTGATTAGTATTCCAAATTTCCCCCTTCTTTCTGTGTTTTATATTTATGGATTTTCCTTTCGTGTTTTTTAGGTCTTAAAAAATGATTACTGCTTGACGATACCACCGGGCAGGGCTAGAGCTGCAATCATATTAAAGTGTTTGTCCGGGAACCGAAATAGTTCCACTTTTTCAATACGTATGCTCAATTACAAAGCTAGATTGATAATAACTTACATTTATATTCCGCGCATGAACTCCGATTAACATCTTGAGCATGTGGAGTGCCTGTGCCATCTGGGTCATAGTTCATGTTTTCTCTCAAGTACATCCTTCACTCGTTATTCCTTTCACATGATGTCTTCACTTCTCATTCATATACCGTGAATAGTATTATGGACTTCTTGTGGTGACTGTTAATGCGTATGATGACTTTCTCTCCTGCAGTGAGGAAGAAAGAACATTTGCTGTGTTTTCATATTTTTTGTCCAGATATTTTTTGCGTAGCACGTCGAGAATATTTTCAGATGTGTACACCGCATATTCCACACGCATGTATTTACGATTTGTGCTCACATCTCACTACAATTTGTTCGTTTCTTTGAATGATCACTGCGCTATGAATTCCAGAGTCACTGCGTGCTTGGAATAGCCTGGGATGGCCATGTGCGGTGGTCAGGGAACGTTGGTAAGAGGGGAGATGAGAAACTCAGCAAATTAAGCTTGCGCCTTCCGAGGCGTACCGGGAGATGCAAGTGAATAATAAAAGCATTTAGAGAAAATGAAGGGATAGCAGGGAAACCTTATAGACAACATTTCGGGCGCAGTTTCCTAAGAGACAGTGACAAGTCATTCCTCGACGACACACCTCAGAAGTTAGTCTTTGTATGCCCGGGAAATAATTTGTATTCATGAGGTATCATGTAACGGAGGATATCAGGAATAAATGTTATCGTTGCTTTGATCCGAGGCCGTGATTTATCTGGCCACTTAGGAAGAGAAATATGATACAAAGACTGTTGCATTTTTTGCGGAATGTTATTCGCGGCCAGGAGTTATTTGACATTTATTTATTCTAATGAAATGATTCTGTCTTTATATCATGTTAGGAATCTTCATGTTCTTCTGGGCTGGAAAATTGGTATAAATGTTCAAATAATAAGAATATTAACAACAGATATACGCTCTCCCACAAAATATGATACGATAAATCTCACGTGATGTCTTATCACACATTTCCTTGTAGAATAATGAGTATTGTGTATGTGATATAAAGCGTACTGCTCCAGATTATCTACTTACTTTTGTGATGTCTGACAACATAACTGTTGTCGCCAAAACCCAACGGACGCGGTGAAAACCCGAAGAGAATGCAGAGATCATCTAATCAATGCCGTGAAAATCTTCGATCCTACTTACTTTTGTATTCTCACTAAATATTATTTAGCCTATGACAGAGGGGCAGAAGCAATTTTACCACACAGAGCCATGTCTGGTCTCTTGAGTGTAGATAAATTTCAATTTTTTTCTCTGTTTTCACTGTTTTTAAGTACTGTTTAGCCGTATTAGTGCCTCAGAAAACCATGCCTCATCAGTTATTTAAAATATGGGTGATTAATCCGTGTGCACAAGGAAATGTTTTCTACAATAGGAATTCCTGAAAAATTATCTATTTATCATTGAGAATATGCAATTTTATTCAATAGTTCAATTAGGTGTCACAACATCCTAGTTCTATTCCTTATTTGAAAAATGGTTAAAAGTTCCTGTAATTAATAAAAATTCCCTCACCGTTTTTGGCTAAAGAATGAGGAAGTTTATAAAAATATCCAGAATTTTAGATAAGAAATGATCAAATGTGTGCGTGATTCAATTTATACGAATTTTCCCTCGAAAGATTCTGTCGCCATCGCTGCATTGGCAAAATATGGTGGTCAAACGAGAGCGCGCTTGCTCTCAAGTTTTCCCAGATTCTAACTGCATTGCGCATGTCAGCATTATAAACCAATGGCATGCGTCCGCGGAAATTGTGGCCAGGAAGCTGCGGTCCTTGCTGAAATTGATTTTATCGATCTGGAGTTTTGTCATGGTGTCGCCTCTTTGAAACCTCTTGCGGAAAAGAGGATTTTGCGAGGAAAATATCTTCATTCCTCCGTGATTTCATGATAAAAATGCCTTGCACATACAATCATGAACTGATTTTCAAGTTGATGAGTTATATGTTTTCATATGGCTCTTTATGTTTTACCATATCTTTGATTTTTGTGCGATACTGTCCTAGAAATATATGGAAATTGGCGTTTAAGAAGTGAAATTTGCCGGGTTGTTCCGATTCATAGCTTAATTCAAATCTGAAGTCAACTTAGTGAAGTCTAAGATCGCCCCCTGAGAGTATTTATAAACTGTTCTATTTTATACACTATGTATCTATGTATTTATACACAAGCTCTGTTTAACTTGTATCATTTTCGCTAAGGTCAAAGTTCTTATGCTGCCATCGTAGTCAGGCATTGATTCAATAATTTTAGTACGTGCCAACCAATACTCTGGTATAAGGTTTTCAGTTTTGAAGAAAGTTTTACCAAGGGTGATAAAATACTCCTCAGGTGAAGTGCAGCCATTATTGAAATTCTCTATCTGCAGATATCTTGATTGATCGAACTTTAAAAAAGTTAGAATAGTCTGAGTGCATTGGTAGACTCTCATGACAGATTTTATGATATCTAGGCTGCTCTTGAGGACTCGAGTGATGAGGAATTGGAGGGTAGGTGAGACAAGGTGAATGATGCTGATAAATTGACCCTTCTCTCACTGCTGCTATCTTTGTATAGAATGTCAGGTGACAGTGTTTTTTTGTCTATTCCATCGTTAGTCCAATGATCTAATACTTTATCGGAATATCTATTCAAGACAGGGCCATCGTCTGTGACGTTACGATTAAATATTTTGGAGACATTCAATTCAATCATACCTTCTCTAAAGGCCATCGTTGAATCTAAAAATTGGAGATGAAGCTGTAATGTGCTTATCATGATCTCATTAGATTTTATTAAATCTGATTATAATTGAAATATTACATATTTCCATTAACTTACCTATTGCTTGGCATACATAATTTTTGCTAGGCTTATTTTCTTTAAATATAGCATATAAGGGAAAAGGCTTGATCAATATCCTTGGAATCAAAGCTGAGTGCTACCATCTGCTATGCTACTTAGACATCTTTTCCCCTTCGGAACAAAGCGAGTTATTTTTCCTCCTTGCAATCTTCAATTTTGTGTGCATTTAAGAGTGGCTTCATACTGGTCTATTGAGAGATATTTGGTTGTTGATTACAAAAAAATCTTTTCAGCATATCTGGGCAACTTCATTCCAATACTGCAGAAAATTATAATAGAAATATTTCATTCTTATTAACAAGTGATGTATTTCGTTCCAATTTTCATATTTCAGATATAAAAGTCATTGTCCGCAATAAGTTTTCCAAAACAGCAATCGTCATGCAATACCGATTGTGAGCACGAAGCCGTGTTATGGATTTCTTATTCTATCCATTAAGAAATACGATGCTTAAAGGATAGAATAAGGCTGATCAATAATAATTTTTAATAGGGATTTTAAGGGCTAATTATATGGTATTTGGCATTTTCTTTCTAAATATTTATCACAACTCATTTTGATGGAGAGACCTAAACGCTGAAGTCTTATGATAGCTACCAGGAAGTGTAATTGTAAAAATACACGTTATCTGTCGAAAAATCTGTATCAGAAAAAAATCATCGTCCTTTTTGCATGGGGGACATGTTCAATGGTACCAATGTTTGGGGATAACTTTAGGGCTTCGAACAGCTGAAAATCAAATTCGACCTCCCCACTGATTCGTGTTTAAAAAAATCTCCTCCATCTTTCAGCATCCTTTTTTCTCGAATACGTTTCCGTCTCGAGGACAAGCGTTGATTAACTCTTCATTTTACATTTATTTATTCCATTTTCGTCGTTAAAGGGAGGCAAACATAGATGGTGGTATGTTGAGAGAGAACCCGAGAAAATGAGCTGAGTGGGGAATGAGGAGATAGTTGGTGAGGGCGGAGGATGGGGCAAGCGCGGTGGGTTGCTGAATTTTAATTAGCCCGAGGAAAACGTGGTAATTGAGCCACGGGTATGGGTGTTACTGCCCACCGCTCGCCTTTTGTTTATCTGTCGCTGAAATCGGAGACGAGTTTAATTATAACGGATGGCTTAATCTGCTCGCTCTTTCAGGCAAATGGGAGAACCACTTTATCCAGGAAAGGACAGCATGAGATGGAGCTAACCGACCTGACGAGAAAAGCTGGTGGAAGGCCGTATCTCCATGGCTTCATGAAGCAGACGTAAAGGAAACATGCAAGAGGTAAGGTATTTCGAAAAACCCTATTGGTTATTATCTTAGTTAATATATTTCCATGGGCGTGACGTAACGTTGTCCATTCAACATCCTTAAAAAAAGGGATTGGTTTTTAACGAACCTTGGACCTTGGGACGTCTTTTTATATATATTAGTCACGCTGGGTACAATCTATTGCATATTTCGTTAGAAATGGAGAGAGACGTAGGTTCTTAGTGAAATTAATAACCAACTGCGCTTTTGGTTATTTTCAATAATGAATATACCCACTAGCATTCTTAATAAGTGGATGAGGATCCTAAGGTCATTTTCCTTAAATGCCAGCAGCTAATGGTTTGAAAATGATAATTAGTTAATGGAAATGGACTGTGTCTCGTATGTTTCTTTACAGAAATGTAATTGTTACTAAGAAAAAAATTATTTGAAGAAAGTATTTTTAGTGTCTTGACACTAAAATCTTACACTGTTTTGAATGACCCTATAAAAGTCTGCTAAACAAAGTTTTTGTATTATTTAAAAGTATTGAATTTAAAAAATATATTTTCCTCGGTTGGCACGTGCAAAAAGATTTATGACCGAATTACTTTCGGAGCACACAATTTATTTTCTCGACGCCCTTCTCTTCCGAATCATGTATGAAAGAATTGCGATTTTTGGGTCTTCTATTAGAATTTTAGGAGGATACATTTCACAATTATAAAAATTACACCTCTCTTTGGTCCATCGTATTATTAGTATTATTTGTATCTCCAAGAAAAGAATGAATTGATTCAAAAATGGATGCATATCATCCAGACTCGTTATGAACTTTCAGATTTGAGGAGTGCTTTTATCCATTGCAGTTAATATCCAGTGGTAAATACATGGGAAAAGAAAAAGCCAAGTTTAACTCTCGTGAATAACCTGAAAAATAGGGAAGGTAACCTGCCTAGATAATGGATGATAGTCTGTACTATAGAAAAAATAAAAGAAGGATTTCATCTAGAAGAATTGCGAATATTAGCTGACCGAAGAATAGTTAAAAGCGACCTTAGTAATATAATAGCCATCATTTAATGAATGTCGACAAGGGAAACGTATCTGGGATAATGATTCAAATCACCCTCTGAGTAAAGTTAACATCCCATGCAGTCAGTGTTGACGTAACTTTAATTATATTCCAAATTTTCACTTACATTCATAATTCCCAATATGATGTACTCTCTATATTGCTGCGACATCTCTGGTCGTATAAGTAATAGGTACTACTATTTTTAATTGATATCCTACTTCTGTTTTCTTCGTACTCTCTTCCCTCGCTTCATTATTGTAAAATTCTAAGCACAATATATATCGAGTAAATTTTCAGAGATGCTTTAGGCATTTGTATGGTTGAGTTAAAATAATCGCCCTGATGCACTATTGCAAAAACTTGAGTATCATACGCCAGGCTTCATCTTAACTCAGGACCAACAGTAGCTCCGGTCTCATCTGCCCCCTCCGTCTTTCGACACGTGCTATTACATGAGACGGTAGCTGCCGAGGACCATGTCACATCGTCCACTACCAATTCCACATACTTGTCCTCCCACACCCGAGCGGCTTCCGAACTAAACTCCTGTTCCCTCCCTCCCACGCATAACAAGCCGAAAACATCAGTGCTCGTGTTCTTCTCTGAAACAGCGCCTACCGAGGAACACAAGCCCTCTTCGCGGAGATCCGTCATATTATTATTTACATCACTCTGTCTCCCTCTCCATTGCCCATATCTCCTCCCGTCCGGTCTGGCGACCCTCTCTCCTTAACCTGTTCACTCCCACGCAGTCAATATCCCTTTCCCTTCGCTCATATAAGTATATGCCGTCTCCGCCCACCTCACCGGGTATCGCCTGCCCCCCACCATTCCACACCCCTTGCTATATATCCAGTCCTCGTTATCTTGTGAGCACCTTTCGGAAATCCTCACCCATCCATTTCCAACCCTCCTCCCCATCTTCAAACTCTTCATTCCCCAAGTCCCTCCCCACTCCGCTATACTCCTCATTGCTCTCCGGCGCTGGACGACTCGGACCTCTAGTCGAACGCCTTTTCCCCCTGATAGGGATCTTCTTAAAACAGTAGCTTCCTGGCCTGCCGCTGTCTCCTCACTCCTCCTCCTCCTCCTTCCCTCCTCCCTTGAGATTCACCCGTCCTCCATTTCGCTTTACTCTCTCGTCTCTTTATTCCAGCATTTCGACGCACCTGTCTTATCCACTCCCTCTCTTACCCTGAGTAATTTTCAGCCCCTACCATTCGTGTTGCTTCGCACTCATCTCAGATCATCCTCCTCTCCGTTTAGTTCTCATCCTCCGAGCGGGTTATCTTCTCCACTTCATTGCTACCACACCTTTCAATCTACCAAGCCTGCTCTCTTCCGATCCACCCTTCCCGCCATTCCTCCCACCCCGACCTCCCCTCACCCTTATCTCACATTGGGTCGCGACGTCGAGGGTGGCTTCCAAGTATTTCTCATTCAATGCCTCCCCTCCCCTCATTCACGATTCCCTCTCATGCCTTCCATTCGGTACTCTTGTGCTACCTCTTATCCTCCCCTCCCCCCTGCTGCATGCTTGTGCTATCCCTACCAATACGAGCTCACCCAATCCCATGGGTGTACCATTATCTATTCCGCTATCCCATTCCAAATGAATATCTTTTGCCCCCTGGTGCATTCTTGCCACGCCTCTGGATATCGCCCAGAGTAAAAAGGCAAATGTACAGGCACCGCTTAAAGCGTCGCTTTCCCTTAATTCTGCTCCGATTTCACCATATTCTGGAATCGTAGATGCGAATTCGCTTTATTAGAGCTTTTCTTTCTCGGATAAAATTGCTATTAATTTTTAGGGTTATATATTTGCAAAAATTTTATAATTCATTTTAAGTATACAATGATGAGATGGATAAAATTACATTAATAATTTTAATTGAAATAAAAAAAATATTTGCAGGATTTCAGTGGCCCTCTTCTAATAATCATCCATATTAGTTAAGTTAATGATGATACATTTTCAAAACTGCATGTAACAGAACTTTAAACTCTTAAAAAAGGTATTAATCCTTAATTTTAATTTTGACCTGCAAGGGTGTATTTCTAACTTTCGTTACCATTTTTTAGTTGTATGACAGAATTCTTCTCCCGCCGTTTCCACAATAGGATATCTATTTCCAAGGTATTGAAGGGTGTTAATGAATTATTTTTGTTAAAAAATTAATGAAAATGAATATAATTTTCTTTCTCCTCAAAATTAATTCAATACAATTCGTGGAACATTTATTGTCAAGTTAGCTCATAATAATTCTTCGCGGAACAAAACAAATGAGTTCGTGGGAGTTAGTTTGTTTCGTTGGAGTAATGGAATAGTATTTCAAACGTGCATTTGTGAATGTGACGCCGTTATACAGTTTCTGAAATCTATTTATAGATTTAAATGTCATATGTTCGCGGGCATATGCTCAATGACATCTGTGACTCCCTATGACTTAGACTTCAGTTATGGCAAAGATAAAATATTAGTAACAAAGCATTTAAAAATAGAAAAATGTGACTCAATCATAACCAGCTACAGTAGAGCATCATGAAATATGAAATTCCTTTCTGGGATGCAATGAATTATTTCTGCGCGCCCATTTACATATGCTAGTGACCATTTAGTATTATTCTAGTGTCTGGGAGCCGAGAACATTACCCTGTTTATGTCTCGGCTGAGAAGGTACGGGAGAGGTTAATCTAATGATCGCGTCCCGCTGCTTAATTTTCCGTAAACAGGATATTATACAGAAATAATTTCACTACGTTAATGAGGGATGAACGGAAAACTTGTAAGTATGCTATTTCCATATTGTTACCTACCGGGGAGTAGAAGTTTGAATTTATACAACTAGTTTGAAATTACACAAGAAGCAGCTTTTCGCTATTCCAATTATTTTGGTTTTCAAGACTTACTTAAGTAATTTTTGATGAATTGAATTTTTAAGCCGCGAGAGAATGATGAAGAATGGGAATTCTGGCCTAAAAATGATATTTCCTCTTCAAAATTTTTGTAACATGACTTCAGTAAGATATGGAGCTGCCTTTTTCATAAGTCCTGATTTAAAAGGGCGAACACCTTATCAAGGAGATCTGGAAGTTGCCCTTCTCTATATGAAAGCATTACATGCTGTGATTAGCATCCCTATTCTTATCACTTCAAAATTTAAGCTGGTTTATTAGAGACATTGCACTAAATCATTCCGGAGTTCTCGGAGGAGGTGAAGATAGGTTGGGATCCTCTCAGCCCGTTGAAATGACTCAAGTGTTGAAACTGTTACAACTTACTATGGAAAGTGCTGCAGATTAAAGTTTTTGACGTGATTTAGTTCAATTTAGCTTCGTTGGTCCAAATATTAAGGATTTAAGGCTACTCTATCACATATTTTCGTAGAAGACATGATTTTTTTTACAATTTTTCCTTGTTTTCTGAAGAATTGCCCGGATAATTTACCAATTGGTAAAATTAACTGGCTTTAGTCCTACCGTTTCCCTTGCGCACTTCATTTGAGTATTCCTGAGGCTTACCGTATGTATCAAGTGGGAGTTTGATTTAATCCAACCTTTTGAGGTCTAAATCGCCTTCAGCTATTCCCGAGCCGCTGAAATGCCTCTCCTTTCGAAGTCATGACGTGTTATGGCTCAAAATTTTCGCTTGACGTCGCTCGACGAAAATGCGCTTTAAATAGGGGTTCACGTATCCCTGTAGCTCGTGGCGATGGCGATGAAGCAATAATTTCACTCTCTTGATTCCTCCACCCTGTTCTTTTCCTGCACATGAATCGGTCCTCGCCCATTGCTGCACCCACCCTGCGGACGAAGGCATGCGGGCCGCCGCCGCCGCCGCCACTAATACACCTCTCCTAGGCGCGTATCTCAGGGATCTATTAGTGCCCTGTGGTAGCAACACCGCTCGGGGAATATATCAACCATGACTAAGTGCATACCGCCCTTAAGGTTGTATTTTCCAGCTCCTCCGATAGCTCTCCCTAGAATAACCGCCTTTAATGCGCGGTGCGGGAGAAGAGTTCGGATCCTAATCACAGCGTGGTCCGCTTCCTTCCAGTGGCGAGCGCCGATCGCCGTGGTATTTGCTCTTTTGCATCATTCCCTCGAGTCGAATGGGCGACTCAGGGAGTAGGTTCCCTTGAGCGAATCAGGCCTTAACATCGACGCGAAGCAGGAAACGGCTCGCTCGTTTTGCTCCTCTCGAGTGAGAAACATTTTCTTGAATTGATTTACGAAACGGCGTATGCCGCTCGTTTATCTGGATGAGAATTAAATCAGCTTCGAGATTTGCGGGGCAAAAGTAACATGACTACTGGAGATTGTTTTATAAAGAAAAAATATTCGCTTTTAAAAATATTTCTTCAAGATGATTGCAAATATTTCCATATGCGAGAGAGCAGTGACTTTTTTGTTAATCCATCGAGGAAGATTCTTGCGTCATTTCTAATGATATGATTACTGTGGCATTTTAAAAAGATTCATGTCATTTTGGGATATCTTGAACGGAGGGAACTCTCATGCTTACGACTTCAAGCTAACTTTACTTAGGGCGCACAAACTTGTTAATTGCTAAGCGTTGAAATTTTGATTTTATGTCGAAGCTTGAAGCAGCGTTGCTTAATTTTTTATTTCTCTCTATCAAATTATTTTTTTGACAATTTCGTTTTGTTTTTGTGCCAATTCGACTCTTAATTTAGAATCAGTTGCAGATATCGCTCGGCAAAACGAAATTAGGCCGCAAAATATTGATTTAAACAGTTTTTGTTTAGTATGGAAACTTTTTCAAGACATTGAGTGCTTTAGAAAGCTTACTTTTATTTAAATATCCTTATGTTGGTTTTAAAAATTTGGAAATGGGCAGTTGAAAATTTTAGATGAATCCCTATTATTCTCTTAGGAAAATCTCTGTGATTGCCAGCTATGAGAGCCCAGCACAGAGGAATTCATCGTATCTCATTACATGTTAACACTCGTGTGTATACTTGCACTGGAACATTTTTCTGTTACCCTTGTGGTGCTCTTTACTATGTTTCTAGATAGGATTGAGAGTCCTTTAGAAATATCCGTTTCTGAAATCTAAGCAGCAGTCTTTAGAGATTTTATTTTCCATCTGTTCTCAAGGGAATTCAGTGGTACTCATCTTTAGTAACTTTTATATCGCTTTCAGAGCTTATATCAGAAATTTGTCGAGAAATTTCTCCCGAATATGTGTTTAATATTTATTAATATTTACATATTTCTGCTAGTTCCCTATTTCCGTCTCATATACTCGAATGTCGTTTTTTTGAAATACCAGGTATCGAAATACGCATTTTATTTGGATTCTGGAGTCGGTGGACGTTAATGAAAACTTTCTTGTGAATTTTTAGATGTATTATTAGGTAATAATATGTAGTAAGCCAATGAAATTTTCTTTTTTCACTGGAAATTTACGAGAGTAGTGCATTTTGGTGCATTGCTGTTAATAACATGGCCAATATTATTTATGCCCACAAGTAGTAAGGCTGCATTAAATTCTCTTTGAAATCCTTTCCCACTCTTGAGCATTTCCCTCGAGAGAGCCTCGGAGTGTTTGCGTCGGTTGCGATCGTCCCAGCCCACGAGGTATGCATCCCCAAACGTCTCCCCTCAGGGTTAGCCCCCGATCCATCTCCCCTTACCATGTCCGCTTTCCACACCTGCTTTCTTGCATTATCTTGCCTTTTCTCATTTTTTAATTCTGCCTTTCTACGAAATCCTCGCCAATCCTCTTGGCTTTTCGGACAAAACCTCGCACTGAGAAAATTCTTATTCCCCAGTCGTACGTTTGTCCCCAGGAGAAGTCTCCTCTCAAAAAAAAAAAAGATTAAGGTGGGTCATTCACACGCCGCTTACAACGAGGCGGCGAGTATAATGCGGTGGTTAAAAAGTAAAAGGGGGTGGTGGTGTGATGGGGAGAGGTTTGGGGGGGGGGGGGCGATGGGGTTTAGAAGGCACTGTTAGTCACCGCAGGCTGAGAAGAGAGCCTTATGGGCCACACACAAATCATATACCCCACTTATGTTGCCTCTGGCCCCATCTCCCTCCTTCCTCAACTCTTACGAGTCCCGCTTCGCTGCCTCTCCTTCCCTTTATTCTGCCCCTCCTAAGAATTTTCTTCCTCCCATCTTAGGCCCATCACTCCTTCCCATTCCGCTCTTTCTGGAAAAAAATATCCTCCCCCACCATTTTTTCTCTCCTTCCCTCTGTCCTGCTCACTCTTTCCGCGGCTCGTGCTGGGATTTTGATGAGGTAAATGCGGAATGAAAGGCCCTCTGGGTGGAGGTGCTGAGGTGGCCGTCAGTGTCGTCTCCCATCCCCCCTCCACCTCTTCTATTCTTCTGCGACTCTTCGCTTCATCTCCACTCTATCATCCAGCGACACAGATCTCAGTGTTCCTCTCTTATGCGTCACTGTGCGTCACAGTGCTCTTTTGTCACTCGCGGGTTATTTTAGGAGCGGATGAGTTCATTTATTACCTTGCGATACCAGCCAAGAATAGTATTTATATACTTACCGTACGACCTGTACTCGATTTATTCGACGAAGCCGCTACAATCCTTTAAAAAAATCACGGCACTGTGCATGATTTTGGGTTCATTACAACACAAAAAATATTTTTTATATTTCCTCTCCATTTAGGTTGACTGACCCAGGTCTTGGCAAGTTAGTTACAATAGTGAAGGTATTGATATTGGCAGTTAACTTGGCGAGACCAAGGGTGGTCAAATGAAGAGTCTCTGGAAATTCTGAACTTTTTCTTCTTATAAGTCACATCGTACATTTCCACAAATTGTCGTCTTCGTACTTAAAATATGATAATGTTTGGGACTGGAATGGCTTGTCCTCCAAAAACATTTTTCGGGCAGAAGGGTTGTACTGGCGGGTTTACGATTGCAGTCGCCAACTTTGAAAATCGTCCTATGAATCATTACGTCAATTTCGTGAATTTAAGTTCTCTCAGATAAGTATTCACCATAGTGGATTATGGAGGAGACTTTGCTCCTTCCTAAAGGCCTGCTCCGAGAGGTGAAATGGCCCATACGGTTTGGAATTCCATTTCCAAGGTATGATGCTATGTCAGTCATTCTGCTTGTCTTGTGATCACTTAACCCTCCCTTTCTTTTGCTTATCCCTCCCTCATTTTTCACCTCCTCTATATGACTATAAAACATATACTTTTGTTGTCATGGTGATAGAGAACCAGCGTTTTACATGAAACAATTTCGCTAATATAGAATCCACTGTGAACTGATGATAGTTTATAAAATAATTTTAGAAATTTTTTTTACCCCTGCTGTTACTCTTTCGTAATGTGTCAAGAGAAAAGTATTTCAAATGTAAGAAACTTTCGGAATATAGCCCTGTAGTAGTGATCCTCCGGTGTCTTTAAGCTCAGAGAAGGTATTTTTAGCCGTCATTAATTGTCACCACAGACCTTAGCGCTAAAAAGCCTACGTAGCAGTCGGACACAACTAATCATCATTTACCCATCGGGGCAACCATTACTTGATCACGAAAGTTAAGAAGCGCCGTTCAGGTGTAGCAAGGGCGTGCTTCAAGCCGCTCAAGCCCCTCCAAATGCACTCAAATGCCTGACAAATTCCCAAATAAATCCGGCTACAGCCCTGTGATGTAGAGATTATTTGACCCTTTATCGACAATTGTTGATCGTTATGAATCGTTATGAAGGCGCAGGTCGGATGCGACCAACCATTCCATCTCTCTGTGTCTTCCCTTTTCTTGCATTCACCCATATGCCTTTCATGTATTTTTCTTTTCTTCCCCTTTGTCTATCCATTCATTATCCTCCTGGCATACCTCTCTCTCAATCGCCATCTACTTCCCTCTCATCCCCCCTTCCCGTCCTCAGGTCTTTCTCCGAACTCCTCTCTTAATTGATGCGAGGGCCCCGAGAGGCTTCGAGTGAAGTCGGGGGTGGGTAGGGGGAGGGATGAGAATCTCCCCCCCTCCTCTCCTTCACCTTCTTACTTGCAAAGGGGGTCGTTTAGTGGATATTGACCCTGAGGGGACTTTTTGAAAGTGATTTACTAGAATTGCTCATGCGATCTTTAAATGCGGTCCCGCAGTTGCCCCCTCCTCCCCTGACCCACCGAGCCTTATTTTTCAAGCCAGTCGAGTTGTTCGAGGGAGCTATTAGGCAAAAGTGTGCGGGTGTTGGTGGATTGAACCGGGAACCTCATGACGGCATTGGCTCCGCGATGAGGATTTGTGATTTGGGGCCTGTTAATTTATCTGACCTTGCCTCATTCAAAATTTCATACTGCTGAAATATTTCGTTGGACCCTTCCAGAGAAAGGGGAAAGCAACTTATACCTTCGTCTTTAGCTTTGGTTTATTGCATTCAATTGCACTTCGAATGTTAAGTAGTATAAATATTTCTGTCTGGATAAGGAAAGTTCGAAATTTAAGAAAGGGGTCATGTTTTACACTAGTCCAAGCGATTTGTACTCCCTAGCAGGTTGGGAATTATTTTTTGAATATTTTATTGAGACTTAATTGGCCGATGTTTATGATGGTGGATTTTTTTCTCAGAGATAATAATGGCGTATATCCTATATTTCGCCTTCAATGAAGTAAACAGTTAAAAAAAGAACATTACCATGTGACATCGAAGGCATGGGTTCAGGAGAAGACTCTTAGGACAATACGTATTATTATTAAAGTTTGGGATTTAAAGTTAAACACTCGCTGTGGATCGTTCCCGATTTTTGACTGTTAAGGAACACATGGTCGAAATACTAAGTTGTAGAGCAAGCAATTAAATCTGCCAATCCTCTATGCACTTGAGTTGTCATAAGTACCATGACAATATTCTATGCGTGGGTTATTGTTCACCCGCTGAAGGTAACTCCAGTTATTAATAAGAGAGATAAAATATTGAAAGGTAGTTAATATTTCATTTTTAACATGGCAATACTAGATAATTGTGAAAAAATGGTTTTTTGTGTAAAACACACAAATAGAGAAACGTGCATCAAGATATTCGGAAAAATTTCAAATCAATTTTTCGATGCCTCAATTATCGCCGTCATTATTTACTCCACCATCTATAACTAATCGGTTACTTTTCTAGTTTTGTAAGCTTTTATAAGAGATCACTCATGGTGATGTTTGCAATAATTAATTTTTTTAAAGGATTCAGACTTGGTTGCTCTAATGAACATAAAATTTGTGAAAAAAATTGTGAAACGGACATTTCATTCTGATTAATGGCTGGTCTGGCAGATATGATTTATTGAATATTGTCAACGTAAGGTTTATCAATGAGAAAGCAAAAATTTAATTTGCATGATTGTAGTATTTATTGTTTATGGGTCGATTAAACCACCATTATTGCAGTTTTAACGCTATGTTTGTCAAAGTAACTAGTTAATTGTAAGTAATTGCCATTGCCTGTATAATAAATCCTTTGAAACTTGGTGCTGGCCAAATGTAAAATACCGTTACCATCTTGAAAATAGAGAGCATATGATTTCTAAAAGAGTATTCCCTTAAATTATTTTGACCTTATGATTGCCATAAGGATTCTCGTGTTACTGAACATATACACAATAAAGTCCTCCATTATGTGTCTGGTTTCAATAAGCTAGATTGATAAACATGTACCTTACAAATTAAAGACCTCTTGACAGCAATCCTCTCTCGTTCCATCTCTAGATTAGACTCAGAGACTCAGTAGATTTTCCTTGAAGTGGGGAGTGAAAAAAATATTTCTGTTAATCATCCAGGTCGACAGGTCGTGGGTTCGAAGCATGCCATAGGCACGAACACCTGAAATGTTCGAGGTCATTCATCAAGTCTCTTGGGAAAATTACTGAATCATCCTCCAGATTAACTCCTCCGGTGCTATAAAATGGTTCTATAGGCCCTTAAAGAAATAATGAGATCACCTGTGTAATATGCCAATTTCGGTGATTAGACTGATAATACTTGACTTGATACCCTAAGCCAAATCTATAAATTGTGAAATGTGTCATGCTCGTTCAAATAATAATGGAATTGTTAATTAGACATAATAATTCACCATTGTGATAGTCCATATTCATAAAAAAATTTAAAATGCGTTGCGTAAGTAAAATGTTTTCATTTTTATTGTGACAGGATGCATGTTGTTGAGCTATGTTTGTTGCGCTCCCTTGTTCCTCGAGTGAAGTTCCGAAACGTATCTAAGGAATCTTAAATCTTGAGATGGCAATTGAAAAACGCTAGTTTTAGTTTTTTCGGTTATATTTTTGAAAATCGTCTTTTGAACTCGTAAGTAAATAACTCGTAAGGAAAATTTTGGTAGATTTGACTTAAATAGAATAATATTTATAATTAATTTTAAAAATCGAATTTATATGTTTTCTATAATAGAACTGAATATTGCTCGGTTTTTCATTGATTTAACTCATAGGTTGATTTAATAGGTAATGGTTTAGCTCACTCAGGCGAGGCCACAAGCCTGTGATATCATTGGTTATATCATTGGTTATATTGGTGATATCATTCATGGTAGGAGCACCACCTTTTTTCCTATGGTCACCTCGCCTTCCGAGGATTTACATAAGGGGTCACCGAATACGTCACCCGAGAATTAAAGGAGCGGACATATAATCCGCTATAACGAATAACTTGGTCCATAGCCATTTATGTCTCAAAATGAACGCATTTATCTCAGTTATATGATTTTCTGTTCGTCGGGTTTCTTGACGGGGGATTCCGTACATCTGCTGTTTTTGCCATAATTTTCTTGTACAAAGGGTTTCAAAGACAAAAATAAGTTTTCTCTACAAAATAAACTCTGTTTTGAATCATCATTTGTAATAATTGTAGAAATTTACTTGATCCGCACAGGTTTCAGCAACGATGGCGACGAAAAGTGATAGGCATAGGTTAATTGATGACAATTCGTATATTTCCACAAGTTGAAACGACATGCTTTAATAATTATCTGTAAATTATTCAAAAGTAAATTCACGAATAGATCAAAATTTAAGAAGTTTGGCTTATACTTTATAGTGAAGATGATTTTTCTTTCGACAAATTCTGCTTTCATGGCATAAGTATATTTTTAAAATAGTCAATTATTAATGGTGAATTATAACCTCCTCTTACTCCTCTTTTGGAAAATGTTTAGCCATACATATAGGAGACACGAGACTGTAATAATGGATTTGCCCGCGACTTTCCCTTTTATCTATTTGTCCTATATTATTTTTTCACCTCTATAAGGACAGTGCCATATTCTTCGATGAATGCTACCTCTATCCCCGTGTCGTGCACAATTGAGGACGTTCAATTGACAGTCAGAGAGTACACTGTTTTCAAGAGGACGACGTGTTTTGAAAATGAAGTAGCTGTTGTGAAAACATGGTCATTTGTTGTCTTTTCTGCATCGCCTACTGGTGGTTTCTTCTCATAAGCACTCTTCATGACTGTTTCACGGGGCCATATGATGACATTTTCCACGTATCGGTTATAACTCACTATCGCACAACATCTACTAAGTTGGTCACATGTCCTTTTTCGTGGTGAAATTTAATATGATCTCATTTATTTTGTTTATCCCCTTTGAGTTGCCAAGTAGTCGATGGAGTTTTAGCTGATTTTCACTTTTCTCTGGTGTTTTTAATTGACATTTTAATACAAAATGTCATCAATGACTTCATTTTTATTGCGTATTGATGGCCTATGTAGGCTATCGCTGAATTATCCAACGATCTTGGAAGTTATAGGAACGTAAAATTGATGATTTTCCTCTAAGACTTACTACCAAGATCCAAGGGTTCTCGCAAAACCGAAAAAGCCGTCTATTCTAGCTCTAAAAATAAGATGAGGATTTCAAAACTTAATGGCCTACGGTCTCTCCTCCTGTAGGCAGAGCACATTTTTACACTAAAAATTTTTTTATTGAGGTAGGAAATTAAAAATAGATTGAGAAATGGTCATAAGTAACTTATACATATCATAATGGTACCTTGTCTCTAAAATTTGTGCGTGCATTGGAATGTAGGCAATGCTTATCTGCAATTTTATCTGAACGCATATTTATTAACGTTTTTCCTTCATGCCATTTCGTTGGGACTAATTTTTATATAGAAGCCGTTAAAAATATTGACTTGAGTTATTAGGGACGTCAGTCATGTTCTGGATCACTCATCAGGAACTTTTTTGAAATCATTCCGTTTTGCTGTCTACTCCCTCATTCTTATGGTTAAGCACCGAAGAAAATTAAAATAATTGTGTTTGTCATTTATTCTTTTAAATATTTTAGTTCTTTAAAGTGTGGTGTCACATGGTTGTGGGGAGGAATTCAAAAAATTATTTTGTATCTATGTAATGCATTTTGACTCTGATTTTGGGCATATCAATTTATATCTTTACTTCTTGCCCAGTGTTGGGTTTCACCCTTATAGTTCTATGGTACACCTCTCTGTTTTCCTATATCTATGAGTAGAATCGAGCAACATCTCTACTAATGTATCTGAATCAAAAATACCTTACCCTAATTCTTGAAGTCATTGAGGCCTAATTGGTAGAGCCTTTTCCTACCTGTGCGAAAATTCCACAGAGAAAAAATCATTCGCCTTGACCGGGATCCCGGTCAAGGCGAATGATTTTTCTCTGTGGAATTTTCGCACAATTGTGCATTGCGGGTGACTCCCGTAAAGTTATCACCGTGGCTAGTCCCGGTATACTTAAAATTTTCCTACCTGCTTAAACGTTCACGCTTAAATATTCATGCAAGGGTGAACATTCTCAGCACTATATCCGTAGCATAATAAGCGTAATCCGGAGCAATGAGAACTTTATGAGGAATCAAGTGAAAGCCTAGACCCATTCTCTTTTTTTTTAATAATCACCCCTAGTATACGGTGAGTTTTACCATTAAAAAACCAATATTCGGGTGAAAGCTCCTAAAGAATTGCCCATTGTCTACCGCCTGTGTATTGAGAGATTTATTATCTCCTTATGCTATTCGTTTACTCATGAATGCATTGCATACATCAGTTCGCTCTCTCAATCCAAAGGTTGTTGGGAATGGGTGAGGGTAGATCTGACCCCGGACTAATCAGGAGTGAGAGTTAAATTCATACACAGATTCAAATTATCCGAGAATTTTTGGTGGTTATGTATTAGTATTTTTTAGTAGGCTCATTACACTCAATATATTAATTGGTATACCAGATGCGGATGCAGAAAAAAAAGAAAAAAAGGGGGGGGGGGTAGCAAAAGATACCTTGAGCTACCTTTACTTTTATCGCAGTAAAATAATAATCATGTCACATGCAACGTTTAAGAAATTTAAACTCATTAAAAACATATACAAGACAATATCATCTTATGATATAAAAAAGTTACAATTGTGGATCTGCCATGTTCTGCACTGCGGGCGGCCCCGCAAGGGGGAGCGCGCGCCTCCTGCACCCCCCCCCCCCTACGTATCCGTCAATGTGGTGTACTGTTACTCAAATTATCTAAATTAAAGAAGCTATTTAGCAGAAGTACCTTTAGCAGATGAAATCATAAGGTTGTTCCTTCATTTTGACTGCAATCGTGCACGTGATACGATAATTTAGTACTCAAATATGCTCATGATGAGATCTCTCATGAGTCTGTCAAATCCTGAATATGTTTGGACCTTGCTCTAAGAAGTTAAATATTGCTCTAAAAACTAGTCCATTAGTGTGTTAAAGTGTTGCTTTTAATGTTTGTTCATTATCTGTCGATTAGAATCAAGCTTAAGAATTGGAGCTGAGTACGTTGCAAAAGACCGAAGTTTTTACGGCCATGGAGGGCTTTGGAAGCCAGTGCCCACGATTTTACAGCCGGGAGGCATCCTGGTGGATATTTTTAACGCGACCGGTCTCCTCTCATTAATGCTCCGTTCGCGGCGTGACCTCTTGACTTCGCGGACTCGACCCAGGTCGTCCGCCGGAGAGACCGCCTTCATCGCCTGCGGAAGATTGGCTTCTCCCTGTCACGGTTCACCCTTCATTCCTCCCGCTTTTGTTCCTCCTCCCTTGCTTGCCTTTCCGCGCCGAGGGCCCCCCTGATTCCGGCCGACAGGGGTTCCACTCCCGTTCCTGGATTACTTCATTAATCAACGTCCGCGCGAGAGAGATCGTGGTATAAAGAAATCAAGCTCTGCGCTGATTGGCGGAGTGCCGCCGTAAGAATTCCAATGGGAACAGAGCGCGGCGGGAGCGATGGAAAAAAATATCGCCAGTTGAGAGGCTGGAGTGCAAGTACAGGTGGAGGGGGGTGGATTACAGTGAGTGTTTTGCGATGCTGGATTTGCTGTGATCTCGTACGTGGTCTTGCTCCAACGGTTTAGTCGGTACGGGACATGAAAGTTTAAACGGATTTATGGTGTGGGATCATAGTCTATTGCGGGTAAGGACAATTGTATCCGTTCTCCTCCGTGCGTTTGATGCTTTTTACTCACTAGTGTGTGGAATCTTCATTGAAGAGAGGTAAGAAAAGTCTCGAGTAAATCCAATGATCAGATCATTGTGATAGATGTATGACGATGTCCTGTTTCTGAGTTCCACAATAGTGAAGTTAGGTTTACAAACGTGTTCTGACTGACTTAGAATAAATATATTTGGCTTCAATAGCAATAGTAGTCTTTCATACTCTTAGGTGGAGTATTTTATCTATCGTATGGACATGGTTCAATGCCCAAGTTATCAAGAAAAGAGGTACGGCCATATTGATATTATGGATTCATGGCATGTGTTCAGTTCAAGCCAAGAGCATGTTTTAGTAAGGTTCAACCTGTAATTAATTATACAATCAAGGTACTAATAGCGAAGCTAATTCAGTTAAACTTAATCAAAGTTCAAGAAAATCATAGAACGTTATTTGGGAGAAAATTAATTAGGGAGACTGCTCAGAAAAAAAGATGAGCAAAACTTTTAAGTTAGATAGGTATTTTGAAAGATTTAATGTGAAGGTAATACAATTTTACGTCGTACACGTATTCTTACACCAATGGATATTTACGTTTACGTTAAAAATGATTACGTTCCAGGCTAGATTTGGACACCCTAAAACTTAAACTTGGTGAGAATTACGCGATATTCATGTGATGACCCTAGGTCGCAGAAACACCCAAATTACATTTGCACAAGTGGAATTTGGGTTTTCCATCAATTCAAATATTTTGGTGATACGGTGAATATAAAGGGAAGCTGCAGCTGGGGCTAAGGATTTATGAACACTGAAGAAAGCGACAAAGAAACTGCTCTGTGCACCATAATTGTTGCGGTGATTGATATTAATATTGTTGGCTGTGAAAGAGAGAAATGCGAGACCTTTTGGGGTTAGTACGTGCGAAATTTGTCTACTGAACTCGTTAGACTTGTCTGAGATTTAGTGACCGTTAATTTTGGCAAAAGGGTATCAATGCAACTTTTATTTGCCCAGTCCATTAAAAGTGTACTTTAACTATCGGATTTATTAGTTAGAGGAGCTCTATTTACAGCAGGTTAAGCGCGTAAGTGAAAGTAGTGTTTTTTACTTTTCTAGCTAATTCATGGTTCACCTCTTTATGAATAGGTGATTTGTTGTAACAGTTAAATTTATGCGATGTTTAAGTTAAAGAAGAAAAAAGTACTGTTAGTTTTCACGTTTCTGAGAAGCATTACGAACCGTTTGTGTGGTACCAAGCAGCCTATTGTTTACAAATGCATAGTCCGTATAAGAAATATTGGTTGTGAATAACGGAACGAAAAAAATTGAAAATGAGTGACCCCAACCATATATAATGGATGTATACACACACAATATATCCATATTATACGACATGATGGCTTGGATGCATTAGCAAGATGCAATATTTTATGAGGCTAATTACGCTTATTAATTCCAGGGAAGGATAAAATTACGTACATGATTCGAAGTGTATCACCAAAAAAATTACGCTGTTAAAAATGATGCAACCGCTTTCA
The DNA here is from genome assembly GCF_921293095.1 of Ischnura elegans. Lineage (NCBI taxonomy): Eukaryota > Metazoa > Arthropoda > Insecta > Odonata > Coenagrionidae > Ischnura > Ischnura elegans. Next base: position 26,247,321 of record NC_060247.1, read on the forward strand.
TAAAAATATTATTGCTGTTGTATTGGGAATAGAAAGTAAAGAATTCTATCGTTCGAAGGATTGTAATCGCATATATTGGAGCTAAAATTCCATTCTCCTCGCCGAAAGGATAAATTTATTCCTCCGGATACAGTCTGATGAAGTGGAAAGAGAAATCAATCAACGTGAGTTATCAAGATGGAATGAGATAGTAATAGCCAACTCTTGATGGAAAGGAGCTGTTAAAAATATTCTCATATGTCGGGCTTGGAGATTGGTGTGGGTTTTTCAACCCTTTAAGCTCTACGAATCTCGATTTGATGTTCTTCGACGCTTGATGGCTATCGTTTTTATCGCTAATAGATTTTCTTATCTGTTATCATTCCTTGACGCGTTTGAATAAGACAAATGAACAGCTGCACTCCCGTTGAGAGGAGATTAAATAAGATTCTTGGCTCCCGAGGATTCAGTGTGTATAGGTAGGATTGGTGTGTTTCAATCATATCCAATCATGAATTAAAAACGTATCCTCGCATCGAATGATATTTGGAAGTATTTTTATTATTGCATTTATGTGTTTGACATCATTAACCTTTTATGATAAAAACTGTCAATAAATTCGTATGCTATTCAACTTAATCATCTCGATGTACATTGGCTATACTTGTATGTAAATAGTTTATTTAACAAAATGACCTTAGAACATGCTATAAATGATCTCTAGTGATGCTATATGGTTGGAATTGTTAGTATTCTTCTAATTTTATATGATGTAAACACGAAAGAAATCGGTCTCATGATATCGGCCATGTAGAGAAGCTTAAAAATTACCTTTATGAATGAATATTATTCATCTAGACTTCGGTGAGAGAAGTATCCTAATGTCTATACATTGGATGTGGTTTATATGCTCAGTGATAGCTATAAAGGAATAATGAAAAATGCGTCGTAAAAGAAGTATTAGTTAGATTTTATGATTCATTCCCCGTGGTAAGCCTACGACACTTTCCCTTTCCTTGTCATCATTGTTAAGGAAATTGGTTGTTGTATTTTACTATAGATAAATTTGTTCTAATTTGCTATCATTTCGAACATGACTTGCATGTTAAAGCGCGGTCGACCACGCATTACCTTCATTTTTAGGCGTGATTAATTAAGAGATCCGAGATCTTTTCTTATACATAATTGAACTATTTGAGAGAAAACGTATATAACAGCTCTGAATGGAATATCTGCCCTCTGTTTAAAAAGCCTTTTTTTTTTAATAAATAAGGGATGTAGCGATCATTTTTCCGCACGACTAGTTGATTGTGCTCCATGGGTGGTATATTCTCAAAAAATAACTTAGCACCTTTTGCGGGTTGTTCAGTCAGGAAAATTTACATTTTATCCTTTATCGTATTTCAATAACGTATGTGAGATATAAGAAGTCTCGGAAATGCGTAAAATGCGATGAATCTCATATCGCGGTTGGCACTAGAAAAAATCTCCTGGCAGTAAAGTTAAGATTCGCACGGGACACCTCTTCGGATGGATATTTTTTCCTCAGTGCGCATTACATGCAAGCCTTGAAAAAGTAAATTTTTTTTATCATTTATTTCTCGCCGTAAGATAAGCAATAAAAAGGGACCGCTGTTTTCTGTGCAAGAGAGAACAATTCTCAACGCTTTCAATTCACATATCCGAGTCGTGACAGTGCCTGTGACCGCGATGACGTCAGCGGGAGCGACTGAGCCTTTATTCCGTGCACCTCTCCTGTTCTGACTCCCGCCCATCCCCTCCCCCCTCTCTCTTGCAGTGAAGACCCCCCGAGACTGCTGGGGAGGGGATGGGATAAGGTTGTGACCCTTCCGCGGGCTCGTGGAATGGATCGTTGGGGGTGTGCCAGGGGTCAGAACCCCTTCACCACCACTCTCGGGCGTCCCTCTCCCCTCCCCCCGCCTCCACGGCGGAGAGGTATTATGGAGAGGAAATTAGCATTTATATATCAAATTGATGGAGAGTCGAGACGGGGACCTTACGACTTTGGGTCTTGCCTGTGTATGCTCTCGTGTGCGTTTGTGTGGGTGAGAGAAGGAAGAGAGGAGGTGAAAGCCGGCTGTCTTGTGTCCGCGCGTTGGGTCGCGTGGGGATATGGTCGCCCTTTTGATACCAGGTAATCCAATAGGTGGCCGTTGGGTGCGAGCTATGCCCGCTCGCGCGCGCGACTGGCAGTATGATTTACGCCACGTGCCGTTCCATGGGAGGAAAGGTTGGCGTATTTTCCCGCCACGGGAGAGAGGGTTGGGAAATGTCCACCGCACGAATTGCCCACCCTAGATGCACACTCCTCGTATTTTTCCTCCCGCATGGATTAAAACCGGTGACGATGACTCTCGCCTTTCGCCTATGTCGAGATTAAAGCAACTTAGGAGTGACCGGACGCTGTCTGCATCGGACGGGGTCCATCGGCTTATTTATCGCCAGCCTCTCTCGTGTTTGAGTCTGTTTTCACCCATTTACTGAAATCTGTAATTAATTACGCGTAGTGTTCAGGGATGGTCTATCTCCATTTATGATGTAGTCTCGAGACTTCAGCACGGAAATTAATTTTATGATGTCGTGACTTCTGATCCTCTTCCAGGGTGCTATCTGTCAAGCATACAGGTTTATCAGAAAGTGAACAAAGGTTTACATCCGGGCTTAATGTCTTTTTCCGCACGTATTGGATACCGTTGTGCTTGATGCATCTCGATCAGCTCATTGTGTTAATATTACTTAGTCATCGGCCTTAAAGCACTCTTTCGGTATTTTGTCACTAATTCTACTATTGTGCCATTTTTGATGATAGTTTTAATAAATGAATCCTTAATGTTCCGAAATGAGTTTAGCTTCTCAAATCTTTTCGTCGATACATTTTCTCTGGCGCAATTTATATAAGTTGGGCTTTTTCTGAGAGTATTGGTTCAATAATATTAAAAGACGTTCTTTAGAAACAATAATAATACAAATACGGATTTGAAACCTCTTAACTGAAGAGTTGAAGAAATGATTTGTTTCTTTCATCTAAGTGCCTGATGCTTACTATGTTTTCTAGCCCTGGTTACCAGATTTCTTGAGTGATGAAAACCGAATATTTCTCTAAGCAGTTAATGTTTTGTTAATTTTAATCGATGTAATGATTTTCTATTTGAAATTCTTTAAAAAAATAAGTGTATTTAAATCTATTGTGGAATGCGGTTGACATAAACTTTTTAAGTTAATAGCTACTTCTCAATCTATATTTGACCTTGGTAATTATTATAATAAATGACCTGGGTATTTTCCGTTTGGATTTTGGCATCTATCTCAGTCTATGCTCTTATTTTAAAAATTTACTAACAAAGAGGAGCTCTTTCGTGGGAGTATAATCTTTGCAATTCATTTGCGTCGCAGAGTTTTCATTACGTTTTCCTTTTACCGATATAGCTTTTTCAAGTTAACTCTCATTTCTTGATAAAGCATATCATCATATATCGCGCGAGGAAATTACGACATAAGATTTCTCCTTTAGGGATGAGTACAAAATTTAAAGTTTACGTGGGATGGGTGTCTGTCTAATGTCTGTATTATCGCCTAAAACGTCCGTTGGAAGGTGGCCCTAGTACCCGTATCCGACGAATTTAGGTGTAATGCCAACGACTTAACACCAAAGTGCACTCATCCGAATCAAGAAATTTTCCCTTCACAAGTCACGGCTGATTAAGATAACAAATGAATGAAAGCATCCCTGAGTGTCCCGCCCATTCGTATGCAAAGGGATTGTTAACGTATGGCTCCGATATGGGGCCCAGAATTGGGGTGGCTCGTTTAAATTCCAGGTGTTACCTGTGAAAGAGAAGAGTGAAGGGAGAGGCGTCTGAGAGATACGAAAACGGCGTAAATTCTTATTAAAAATATCTCGGATAGTATTTTCGTCCTTTTAAAAGACTAAGAAAATCACTCGTTTGCTATCTTATTTGAAAAAAAAACCACATGATTATGTAGGGTCATGTGCTCCCCATTTCTTATTTTTTAACTTATTTATCATGACTGAATAAGGAATCACAAGAAATTATCGCTGACAGTCGTTACCTTGAGGTCTTAGCAAACTGTGCAGGAGTTTTAATAACCTGATTACTTAGTAGTTTGGTAAATAGTTATCTGAAATTAGTTGTAAAATTGATGTCCCATTTTTGTAATCGTAAGACTTATTTAATACAACTGCAAAATTCGTGAATGCTAATCGCAGTGGGTAGGCCGAAGGTCTTAGCGCATGGAATAGGTGTATGAGAAATATATTCACTTAATTAGTATTGAATAATTTATGTGAATACAATTAGAAATATAGAAACAATAATTGAGATGATGCAGTTACGCAAAATATAAATATTTTCAACGAAATGAAGGTACGTTGGCTCAAGGTGGTGTTGGCTCACTGAAATGGAGAAACCCAATGACTTCTCTGTAAAAGCTAATAGTAAACCTTTGTCTCTTCATATTACAAAAGTGTATTTGGTTCATGAGAGTTTAATGAGAACACTTGCTAAGACTGAGTTTTATTCAGGTACCGCAAGGATTAATTACATACAACTCTTATCGTGTTTGAAAGTAATCAGGAAAGTATGAGGCAGCTGTGGAAGTTTCTATTTCTTGTGCATAAATAGAAAAGGAACTGATCAATAAATTGAACTTAAACAGAAAAACAAAGATAGGAACTTTGCGCTCATAAATTTCGTTTATTTTCGTTTTCTTCATCTTCAATCCCCTAGTATATTCCCCACCTCTCGATTTCACCTGCCCGGTGTACTTAGAAAATAAAGTGATGAAGACAACTTTATAATTGAAATAAATAACTCAGGCACCGATATACTATCAGCAAATAAGACAATGAATTAAGGGACTGTGTGTTGGCGAATTATTTTCAATTTTTATTGAATTATTATTATTTGGGTGGCATTATTTGAAGAATTATTGCATCAAAATTATTTGTGATATGAAGTGTGCAATATTCAATGACAACTAAAAATTTGCCTATAAACGGCTTTGATTTTTGTTCATCAATTTCATACTAACTCTTAAAATTTCTTAACCTTCTTCACGATAATATTTTCCATTATCCTAACGAATACCCCTGTTTCTTACCGGCTTCGCTCTGATTACTGGCAACCCACACGGCTAGATGACTTGCTTAGTAGTCTACGTGATGTATCTTGGTACACTATCTAAAATACGTTGTAGGAAATATCGTAGTCCCGAGAAAGGATTTAGATACCTCACACCCTGGGTGGTAACATTTCTCATAACTAAATTTATTTCTACTGAGCAATACCCGTGCACATTTTATGAAATCATGTTTCTAATTGATGTAATGTGAAATGCTCTGATACGATATAGTTGGCGAATTAATCTAATTTAGGAGGATGTCATGTCCTTTGCACGTTTGCTGAAGACAATTTTCATCCTTCATAGGGCCTCAGTACATCATACATTATTTTCTATAGGTCTTTAGGCTTCTGAGGCGCTACAAATTTCATTGAAAACTTCAGAATTGCGTCCGGACATCTAAATGCTGATGTCCGTAACCTAAGCGTTTCCCTGTCCATTTCACTAGGTTCTTGAGATGTAGAGAAAGGCAAGAAAATCATTTCATTAATGTAGTGCGAAGCAGTAAACTATATTTAAGCGTAGCTTCGCAGACATGCGGGCTAGAAATTTTACGCGATGTTACGAATGGAGACTCCACACTCATGGCCACGCCAACGCGTCGTTTTTAAAGTTCCAGTGCGAAAATATCATGTAAATATAAGAAAAAAGTCGATTTTCTAACTTTGGGAATAATTCATACTTATTCATTGGATGGCAGTGTGTAAGTGACTACTCCAAACACCTCATCAGTTACAATGGAGTGTGATTTTCATGCGTCCCTATTTGAAGCCATCGGTATTCCTTGTGGCTTTTTTCGGAATTATATCAATCGTTTTCATTACGAGGATTAATTTTGAGTAGTTTGGAACGCGATCGGAGGTTTTTGCGTTCGGAATTTTTCCTTCTGAAGACCCACTGCGAGGGCTCATCTCGTCGTCATAAGGGAAAATATCAAATTCACTCAGAATCAAGAAATCCTAAAGAAAATCGATCGGAATCATCCCGATTATTATGAAACATAAGATGGTGCTGCTAGCGGTATGCTTATTTTATTTTATTTTAATAAAGAGATACACATACAGCAATACTGCCAATTTAAAGTGCACTTATAACAACAAATATTAAATAATTAAATAATAATGATTTGATTACAAATTTAAATAGAATAAAAAAGAAAAACAAACATTTATCCGGCTATATAGTCATTATGCGATAAATATGTTAATGCCCGATGAGTAAAATTTTTAAGTGTCAGACCAAACGGATCAATATCACTGGGCAGAGTATTTATTAAAAGGGAAAGCCTATGGAAAAGAGAGCGCTTAATTCCAGATAGCCTGGGTGTAGGAATGTGGAGTAAAGAAGTAGATCGGGTGTGGCGGGAAGGTACTCTAATGTTGAGGAAGGAAACAACGTCAGGACTGTCGAAGTGGGAGTTAAGGGTATTATAAATGAATTTGATGTCTGATTGAAGTCGGAGAAATGATAAACTAGGGACGGATAAAGAGGATAAAACTGCACTAGTAGGTGACTCGCGGAGATTTGGGTTTCTAAATTTTACAATTTTTGCAAAAAACGTTGTAACACTGTTAAGGGTGGCAAGATTAGTGGGGGCAGACATTGACCAAATTGGGGAGCAATAGTTGATCACCGGAAGAACTATGGTTGAGAAGTAGGATTGGAGGGCCTTAGTACTGGAGATATCCGTGAACCGGTAGAGTAGTCCTAAGAGTGACATGGCTTTAGATTTGATCGCAAGAATGTGTTCAGAGAACAGAAGTTTTTGGTCCACAATAATTCCAAGATCTTTCATGGATGACACACGATTAAGAGGCAAGGAGTTAATTGCATAATCAAAAAGGATAGGAGTTTTCTTCGCAGATATTGTCATTGTGGTGCACTTTTTAAAGTTCACTTGCAGCCTCCAGAGAATGCACCACTCTTTAGTGGTCTTTTTTACGGCATCCTGTAGCATATTACAGTCTGCGAGATTATTTATCTTTTTAAATAGTTTGCAGTCATCAGCATAGAGTAATGTATTGACTTGGGAAGAACGGACAATGGGGGCAAGGTCATCAATAAATAGGTTGAAGAGGTAAGGTCCAAGAACGCTTATATTGGGATTGTCATTCACTGCCCATCAGAATACGCGCACGCTGTCTCTAATAGTTTCCGTTTCCAGCCGCTTAGTTCTTTTTTCAGATATGGAAGAATGGCCTATGCCCTCTCTAAGGTTCACCTTTCCTACACGAACCCTCGGCGGCTGACCCTCTCCATCTCTCCTCCTCGCAGGGTCCTCTGTCTTTCTCACACCCGTGTTCTCCCTCTCATCGATATCTTAATTCGATTTCACTCCCCACACCATTGACGGCATCCCACTGCCGTTCCACGCGTGAGGCGTTAATTCTCCGACACAACAGCCAGTTGGAAAAGGAAAAAGGGTTTCATCTCTCGTTTCCCCTCCAAACTCAACCCGCTCATAAAGTGCGCTCATACGTTTCGTTTTTTTTTTCTTCCCCTTCTTCTTCAAGCTCCCATTATATTCCCCACCTCCCGTTGCTTCCACCTGCCCAGTGCACGTTCGCTTCGCTCGCCTATCGTCGTCTCATTCTCCCGTCGCCTCAATTCGGCCCTCTCTTTATGGACACCTCCCTCGCCCACACACGGACAGGATTCCTACTCGTCGCGAGAGCGTTGGCGTCCGTCCACGTCCTTTAAGGACGGCTGTCCACCTCTCAATTCTCTCTCCCACCGTTCGCTTTCTTACGGGCCTGTTAAGGAATGGTTTTTATTGTCTGTTCAATTATTCCTTCTTCGTTACTCCACGGCTACCTTATGCACAGCTGATTTACTGCCATTATTTGCATGAAGTCACTTCCTTTTCCCTTTAATTTTCCTCCGTCGCGTCGGTTGTGGGATTTGAATCCGAATGCGAGCACTTTGTGAGCATTCTCTCATGTGCGGACGTGCGTATATGTGGAACGTTTTTCTCATGAAATCTTGAATTGTTTATGACCAAATATTCATTTCCCCGTGAACTAAATAAATATCAATATGCCCTTGGAACCTCCTGTCCACTAAAAACATTGTAACTTTTTTCATGATGTCTATACTTTCATATTTCCTTTCAAAATATCATTTATTTGGGAAAATAACTGATGAATATGTTTGACAGTATAAAAATGGAATATTTTCGTTTGTGTTGCGAGAAATCATATTTTATGCTAGAAACAAAGTCTGTTTTTATGTTTGTGACAAACTACAGAAGTTTTTCTATTGTGTGGGTGAAATTGCAGTTCAGCGAGCTTGAGGAGGATTAGATCGAAAGTTCGAATTTCATTAAAGTTAATAAGAATTTCAGCCCTCCATTCTCAAATACCATGCTTGTTGTGTTAGGACAAGAGTAAAAATGAATGTGGATGTTATCTACATTCTTTATCACCGTTTTTATGCTCGGTAAATTACTGAAAAGTTAGTGTAAGCAGTAACTTGTTTAATGAAGCATTAAACAAGTTACTGCTTACACTAACTTGTTTAATGAAGCATTTTTGGGCAAAACCTGTTGAAAAGAAACTTGAGTATTCAATTTCATATGAAAGATAATGGAAATCTATATTTTTGGATCTTATTCTTCAGAATAAATGCTAAAAAGTTGGAAGTTTAATTGGAAATGCAGCCGTGTAGACGACCGGAGGATTTACAACCCATATCAATGACGGATGCTTTTTATTTGATTTCTGAAGAAAGGTTGGTAACAGCTTTTTCATCAGAATCACATTTTTACCTCATTCACTACACATACCTATTTCTCAGATTTCCACAATTTTAGCCTTCCTGTGTGTGCTGCTCAAACAATCAGATTGATAATGCGTAAATGGGAAGCTTAGTTTCTTTTTATTTCAGTTTCACGCAAGTAAGAGCAACCTGGTTTCTTGCTTATATATTATTATTACTCCACACACAAATTACATGGCAATAGCAAAATTGAGTAATTTTAGGTAGCCGCGAAGGATAACCTGTTTGAGGCTACCATCCAAAATAATAATACATTATGCTTTACATATAATGTAACTCATTTTGTGTTATACCTTGATAATCTATACTAACAAAGCTTAAGTGCGCACATGAAAAAAACAACTAAAGTAGTAATTAATCGTAGAGGGCGTAACTTGGTGGAAATCCATAATATCACGAATACAAGCAAAGTTCTTGATCCTTGTATTCGTGAAACTAAAGTTTTTTCAAAGACTTTGAAATAAAGCATGACTGGGGTAACAAATTAAAAACCTTTGGTCCTACGTACAAAAAACATCTTTTAAACAAAGTCAAATTTGGCTGTGGGAAGGGCACTTTTTATGTTACGCAGGATAAAGGGAGAAGGCAGGGACTGAAATATTTTAGAGCCACTTCTATGTAGTACTTTCTTCTACTCCCTTTCAAACCACTTAGGATTTATGTTACCTAAATGTCTGTATGTACATCTTCGTAACGGGGAAGATGTTCCAATTAGCCTTCATACTTAAGCTACAACAATCTGAGACATTTTTTGTTTATACATTTAAATTATAGTGTACACGGGTGATTAAGCTGTAAGGATTTTTTGAGTTATTTTCCGTTCGATTGAATAAATTCGATTTTAGTCATTATGAGTTGTAAATTGTAGTCGTGAGTTAAATCGCAATTGTAAAGACGCCATATATTCTTAGTGAAATTTAGGAAGGAATTCTGTTTTATTTGAAAATTTGCTTTTGGTGGATGAGCTCGCATTGTTGGCGGCAATCGGTTGCTCCTTAATGAAAGCAGCCGGTAGACACGATGTATTTATTTTCAATATTTTAAGAGTCATCATGCATGTGTTATTACTCATGGAATTATTTAAAATTATTTTTAAATTGCGGTTTTTCGTTACCAAGTACTTGATGATATTGATGGTTATCATTGAAGGTGTCCCTAATCTTGGGAGATCGTTTCAGCACTCTTCCAAATGCATTCTCGTGGTCGTGTTCGAACAAGGAGCCCCGAGGGAGGCCTCCTACCGTTGCTCTTACCATTCATCGCGTTATTTCCTTTCGTGACTGATTGAACTCTCTCGGTGGGGAATAATTCCATCATATAAATCATTCGATTGTAGTTTCACTTTTATTGGAGAATGAAAAAAAAAGACCTTTGACAGCGTCTTTGTTACTTGTCTTATAAATTGGAACCTGTATACACAATGGGAAAGTTTTATCGAGAGTTTTGTGGTGTATAAGCACCTTTTATAATTGATTTTTGCTATGTTTAACTTCATAAAAGCCTTCGTAGGATGTAAAAAATGACAAAGCCAGCAGTTATCGTACTTCATGATCATGGTGTTGTTGAATAAAAAATGAATATCGAAGAGGAAAGCTGTTTTAATTGGGTTGTCTAAATTTGTTTGAACAATGTGTACGTTACCGTGTTTAGTAGGTAGGGGGGCTTAATTAGGGATATTCCTTGTGGCTAAGGATCAGAGTTTCTCCTTAGAATCCTCTCCAAAAAAAAAAAAACCGGGATCACAAAATATGCTCCTTAGATTAATAAGATATCATTTAAAACCAATTGCACTCATATTTTGGAATTTGTTTTTAGCGGAAAAACAAAAGTATTGCAGCCATGTAGAAAACTCTTAGATCAAACCGAATTCATTTTATAAATGCAATTCTAAGTGTAGAAATATGCTTCCAGTAAATTTTAATGCTTCTTTGCTTTATAGTGCTATTTTTGGTGCGAGTTCAAATGGAATGGAAATGGCAAAATTTTCGGGTACTTCTTGATCGCCGTTTTTGTATTTGACAGAGCCAGAAAAAAATAATATTCTCATTTTTATATCCTAACATATATATATATAATTATCACGTGGCTAGTAGTTTCCCTGCCTAGGAGATTGATTTATAGAGATCAAGCTGTGATTGAAAGTAAATATTTTCATTATAGTCTTCGGATTACAAAGAGTACGTGACCTCTAATCAGCGGGCGAATTTCAAGTCCCAATCATTCAACGTCTCCCTGGTGGTCAATCATCTTGTCCGGTGATCCATTCTAAGGCAATTTCTCGGCATCCCGTTATTCGGTCCATTCTGTAGCACATTTCAGTCCCATCAATTTTTCTCAGCCTTCTCGATCGCATCGCCATCTGAGTCACTTCCCTATCGCTCGATCACCGACGCCAGACCGTAATGTTGCTCCCTATATTAACATTTCAGCACCAGAACAACAATCGCTATCAATCTTCTACAAGCCATTGCCCTTTTCATTCAATTTTATTTACATAATACCCTCGGAAGAATGTTATTTCACGTCTTTACTTTCCTACTTTGCCTTTTCTCTAGTTCTGACGACTTGCTATTTCAATCCGATCCATTGCTAGAAGATAGAGCGCAGCTATGAAAAGGATTCAATCCAATTTGGAGTTTTCTTAAGTGAATGGGTAGATGTTTAGGTGTGGAAATGAATTTATATGAAACTAGAGACTTGGTGCCAGTTCAGCTTGGTCGAGCTCATTATTACACATCCACATTAGAAAGTACGAAAGGGCCATGTGCTAAATTATTAATCCATGTCAGCTTGTTGAACTACAGTATCAGAGATTTGGTGGAAAATCATGAATCGCTTTATAAACTTTATACCTCGATTGGACTTACTTTTATGCTAGCTACGTTAATTTATTAATAATATATTTATTCCGTGAATCGTTGTTTATCAAATGAAAATTTACTTTAACAGTGTCTCTGTAATCTGCTCCATACAATGCAGAGAATTGAGGCAAAGACGTACTATTGGGTTAGATTATGACCAATTCAGAAAATATTACTATAATCGTACTGAAAATAAACTTAAATTTTATCCGCATGTTTTGCAGGCTAAATGAATATGTCAGGTTGATATGGCTTTGGAAATCTAAAGCTTTTAAATGTTTTTATTCTTACCTACCTTAGTACCTACTTTTATCTTTTACCTGGGAACTAATTCCCTGAAGCATCACTCACTCGGCTTACAACTTCTACAAGGTAATCTTAATGTTTCGCGCTTTTCCTTTCGAAATCTCCGCACTCCTGCCTTCTACCATTCGCTCATCCCGCAAATTTGATTGTTCAATCGTTTTATTCCTCTCCTATTCTCTATTGCTCTCTCTCTCTAGCAGACTCACGCCGAAAACCTCCCCTTCCCCAATCGACGTTTCAACTGTTTTTATCAGACTCACTAGATCTGCCTCGTTTTGCATGTGCTCGCCTGCCCTCCTGGCGCCTGCCTGAAATTAGCGTCATTTGTCAGTCCGCTTCACCGCCATCCCCTTCTATCGCAAGCCCCACCCCCTCCCATTCCGACTCCCTCCCAACTAGATACACTCTTCCCCAACTCTCAAACGCCATTCTACCATTTTCCACCTCTCACTCCTGTTCGCTGCTCCCTACACAACCAAAACTGTATCTACTCCGCTCGCCCTCCTTCGCTTGATCGACGTGATTGTTTCCTATCCACTCTGTCCGTTCTCTCGACCTCGACTATTCTCTCCTCCGCTTAAACCACTCCCGAGCATCGGTCTTGGTCATGAAGTCCTCCTGACCTTTCGAACAAAGGGTTACGGTCTGATTTTTTTTTGTTAGGAAATGCGTTTGAAACATACCCCAAGAAACTATTTTCTATTAGGAGACTTCTTCCATTGGATCCGATGTTAGTACATTACGATATTTCTATTTATTTCAACAGGAGACAAAATAATTGAGACTTAAGTGATGGAATGATGGGTATAATTTATAAACACTTCTTGGTTTTAGTTTGAATTTTGATTAATTTTTACATATTTTTCCTGTATTTGATGCTATTAACTCAAATAGTTTACATTATTTATAAGAAATTTACGTAATTTTTAAGAAATATGGCTTGTGAACAGGGAAAGAATATGGTCTTCCTAACACAGTCCTTAAAATTATGGCAAGTGTTTATTCAAACATCAATCATAAAAAGTTCTGCGGGATTAGTGGTTTTGTTGTGATGGATTAATATTTGTATTACTGGTTGAAGTTTTCGCGGGCCATTGACTAGTACTGCGCTCCAAAGATGCCTCCAGCATTGGATGGGACTCTTTTGTAAAAGTAATGAAAGTACACGTAATTTACGCATAAAATAATAATTAATAATAATTATTTCCATATTAGTTCGCGATTAACGACTTTGTTGTTAAACTCATTTCAAAAAGCTATCTAATTTTGCTACTAGATTTTTCAACCGTTGTCTTCAGCTCAAAAAGTAATCATTTCCTTGCTTGTATGTACACTTCCAATCATAAAAAGTGGATATTTTATACATAAATAGCCAACTGTCTGTGAAAACGAGAGACCAGAATTTTTCTCATTCATTCCAGTTTCTTGGGCGATTCGATTTGCAAATAATGTTCTCACCTCCCAGTCATTACCAGCCGCGTCTTTCAACTGAGACAGCCTCTCTCACATAACCATTCATTCGCTCTTTATCACCGCACCCCTAAGTATCTCGTTCTGTTTGTTCCTTTTCACATAATATCACGAAAATTCCATCCCGCAAATGACCCGGCGCGATAACTCGGATGTCTCGCCATCAGCATACGCTGATAAGGCGACTGCGTACCCAAGGTAGTTCTCTTGAAAGCTGAAAATATGACTTTGCGCTTTACTCAAGGTGATAAGTATTATTTTTTCGGCTCTTGAAGCTCACGATGTGTCATTATTTTACCACCCATTGCGCAAACATACTTAATATGGTCCTGTGTGCATTGGTCTGCACAAATAAAGTCACGTTGGCTTCCACCTCTCGGAATGAGTCCGTCTTCTAATGGGGGTGGTCTACATGTTTATAAAGCGATTTTCGAGAAAGGCCTGAAAGTTCAGTTTCGTCCCAATGTGCGTTTTCACTGGCTGGAAAATGGAGTTGCTATGTTTTTAAAACCCGCTCCCTTACATTCTCACCTGTCGAGCGTTTGTTCTGGTATTTATTTTTCAGCGATTATTTATCGTCTTGAGCCAGAATTTCACTGATCGGATGTGGTTCCGAGCGAGTACTGCAGGACACCTCTTCAGGCACAAATATATGCAAATCAGCGACCAAGACTTCGAAAGCTGTTTGCCGAAGGTTTAAAAGCTGCTATAAATATGCGGAAGGACGACCCATTCAGGACGGGGGAAAAAAGCATCATTTTTGCTCTGGAAGAATAATGATCGACCCGATGAAAACTCGCGCACCCGATAGCCTCGTGGGTTAACGGCGGAAATTGAGGACTGCAGCCGATGCTTTTTGAGAGCAAGTTTGAAAGTCGAAGCTCAGTGCTCGTGCGGCAATAAAGATATTTAAATCGATCATGCATTTGCTGTGACGATGCCGGAAACCTGAATTTCGTTTCATTCATTGTGACTATTCAAGCGCGCGGATTGAGGTTTAACGCTTGAAGTGTATCTGTCCAGTTTTTAGTTTATCCCTTATACTTTATAAAAGTTTATATAGAGTAGTGGAGGTTTTTTTTGAATGCCCGGGGAAGTTATTCCTTCGCGAAGAAGCACCATTTGGCTTTCGAAACATAAACTTGTATTCCACCAAGATCAATTATGGCGCTGGGGTAATCGATTATATCTTTTTTCTCCAACTTGCATCAACATCATTGGTAATTTATACACCCTTGAGAAAGAAAACGGTGTGTTCCCTGCAAATGGAGGTAATGTTTATCTTTGTTGTTTAGAAAATTGCTTCTAGTAAAGTGTGTCCTAAAATAGGATCGGAGGACTTACCTGTGTTTTTCATATTTTCTGAATATCGATTTTTGTGCCTGGCAGACAGATTAAAATGAGATATTCGCATTCTATTAACATAATTTTGTATTTATTATTTGGTCAGCCTTCAATTATTAATGCCATGATAATGCATCATGAATAATTTAGAACCTACGAAAAATGAAGTTTTACAGAAGTAATTTGGGTTTGCAGCCAAGAACGTGCACATTTATCTTACCATCCCCTAATTCTTTTAAGTGGAATGGATCGAGAAAAATTGATCAAAGGGATTTATGATTGAAATGGAGAATTGGCCCAAACAACGCGGTTGAATTAAAAAAATGTTTTGTAACCGTGCGTCATACGGTAAGATAAGAAAAGTACGCTACACATTTTGATAGCTCAATCGTGAACTGGATAAAAATCACGGTCAGGAGAACTATAAATGACAATTTAATCGTGATCCATTCCATTGGTTGTCGTACTCTGCGGGTCGCGAGATTGAATTATGGCACCTACTGCAGAAATTTCCATATTTATCTCTTCATGTGTCCTTATTTTTACATCTGCCATCCCCACACTCTCATTCCCTTAGCTGTGTTGTCTTGTCTATGTCACTTCCATTTTCTTCGTGCCATTCCAATCCTTCGCTCCATACTCGTTACTGTCGTGACATAATGGGAACCGTTGGCTCAGATTCATTTATGACCATTCGTACCACTTTATCCTCTCTATGCCATTCCTAGTCTCAAGTTGTCCTTGTATAATTCACGCATGACTCAAAACCCCTCCATTCATTTCTATGGCCCATTTTTTCGCTATTCTTACATTATAGTTTAACATTTATTAGTTGTTCTAACATACTTCTGAAAATGGTGTAAGTAATTAAAATCTAATTTAATTGTAACGGCTTGGTTGTGCAAATTTTTTACCCGTACGAATTGTAAGTGCGCTAATCCATTTTTAACTTGGATTTTTTTCGGAAACAAGATCCGTGCTTGATTAAATTGTATTTTGTTGAATTTTCATCACTTATGTGAGTTAGAATTTAGACCTGGGTGAAGATAAATATAAACAGTCGAGTCCAGCTGTATGTATCTCACGTGTTTAAGCTGAAATGGCACCTGCAGATTGAAGCATATCAAGAAAGCCTTTAACCAGGTCTTTCAATTAACTTAGGATCATCATTCTTCACCAGTAGTGATGAATGCATCCTTGAAATTATTCTCTCCGGCGATAGAGGAAGTAAGACTTTATTATTTTCAGCTAGTAATGTTATTTTCAGGTGCAATGGAATGAGATGTGACTTCCTATTTTGATCAACGGACTTTCCGCAAGTTATTAATGAAGAAAAAAATGTGTTCCCTGGTATTGTTGTGGACCTAATAGGATACGGTTGATGGTGTGTAAGGTATCTACATGTAATGAATCATTTTATAGTTAGTGTAAACGTTCAAAAATTAAAAATCTTCAACTCCATCATCAATATCAGTTTCGAGATCTCACACCGCTATCCTCTACTGAAGGCGTTCAGTATTTATACATTTTCTATGCATAGCTTATTTACAGTCGTGCCTGATACCTTTAACTCTGAAGGCTAGACGAGTAGCATTGATAATAGTTTCCTTCTGATCGAAATTCATCGTTTATAATTGTGAAACAAACAAACTAAGCGTTTTTTCTCATCGCCCAGCTTCTTTAATTACGTGATTTGTTTCTGGTGCAATTATTTGAGTAAGATTAAGGTAGTTAGATTAAGGTAGTCATGATTTAGTAAGTGACTTTCAATTATAAAGTACCCTAAAGACTGTAAATCATCTAACGAGTCCCTTACAGTTATAGCTTCAGAGACATCTTTGGTGTACCCATAAATATATTAATACCCTACCTACCTAGTTTAAAGTATTAACAAGGAGGTATATATGAGAGGTTTTCCACCAACCTGTTTTTTTTTTTTTTTTTGGCTTGTCGATAATACCTAGAACCGGGTAAGTGTTTACCTGACGAGGTAAAAAGGCTGATGTTGCCAAAATGAGGGAGCAAAATTATATTTTGAATAAATTGTGAAATCTAAAAGCAATACTCTTCATTTCTTTCATAATTTGGTAATAATGTATTCTGTATATCGAAAGCCTTTATTTGAAAATTTTCTCTGATCGATCATTGCATGGTCAGCTTTCACAACTTCAAAATATCCCGTATTGGACTGTCATGAGTGCATTTTTCTTCAAGCCAGTTGGCATTAAAATGTTGATAATCATTTGTTATGCAACGAAATTTGTAATCTTTACGCCTTCCAATTTCATAGGTTGTTTGAACTTTGACGCTCGGGAAATATTACTTCAGGAGAAGATATATTTATCGGCCCGAGGGTAAATGATCTGGTGACCTTTAAATCATCTAACGAGTTGACTTATGCAGCCAACAGAAATGAATCATCTTCTTGTAATTTTATACCCTATTTTTTGTTTGCCTTATTTTGATTTCGTTTGGCCATCATGCAGGTCTAAAATTTTGGTATTTATCCATTCTTATGATATAAACATAAAAATAAGCCACTTTCCTTCTTTCAAAGCCCAGGAATATTTGCGTTAAGTTTTCAGACATAGTCAACAAGGCACCTACATCATGATTTATTATGTGATTTCTCTCGTATTTTTCTCGGATCAACTCCCTTCTTTAACATTTGTTATTCGCGGTGACTCATAGTTTCTGGAGAACCTAAAACTTGGATCATGAGAAATTTCAACTCTTCCATCATTCCATGAATTGTACTGAGCTATATCTTGTCGTATCGTACTACCCCTTCATTTCTTTTTAATTTTAATTTAAATCAAAGTTTTTTCCTTGTTATGTCATCTTTTATGATGAATTTACATAGGTAGTTATTTGTTAAAATTCTATTTATATTAAACCTATACAAATATTTTTGTTGAAACAATAATGGAAATGGAGAGCGTAAGATCGGTATGCTATCGGTATTAAGTAGGTTTTGCCATGCATTGAATTAAACACATAACTCATGATATATATCAGTTTTTATGGATACAAAATCTATATTAGATGACCCACTTGTCGTTAAAGTAATCGCTTTTGTTCGCTAACAAGGCCTGCGGCCTACTACAGTCACTATGGAAGATTATATTCTTTTGGTCTGCCATTTGTTACTTGAGGATCGTTTACTTTTCAGTTGGCTAGATTAGGTATAAGCAAAAGTTCCACTTTCAAGAAAAACGAGCGTATGGTACGTAGGTTACAATATGAAAATAAATTTTTATATAAGAGAAACGTTTTTCTGAGGGACTTAAAAAATAAAATAAATTTAAATGAGCCAGACAGAGTCACTATATTGTTCAATTCAAATACAAAAAACGTTGAGAGCATATTCCACTGTAACGCTCAATTCATGCTCAATATCTTAACATAGCGACTTCACAAGATACAATAAACTGCAGTTAACTACATTTTAATTTTCTGCTAACTCTATGGTTATACTCTATAGTAGTCTTCTGGGTGTTCTTCAATGGTATTAATATTGCACCTACTCTTCCTAACCCTCACTCGGTTTTGTCTTGCAACGGTAGTGTTTGACTTTCGCTGAGTGAAACAAGAGATTGATTTTCCATTTTCTCTTCGCTTTGGTAAGCCGATTAATTTCTGTCTCGGAGCGTGGGAGGAAGGGATACTTACTCCCGTATAATGGGACTTTTTTCACAATGCATCAAGGAGCCTTTTGTTTAACTGAGAACAATATTTTGAGGGTCCCTGCCCGTCCCGAACCGGATTACGCAAGCAACGCCTATGTGTGCTACAGTGTTAAATGTGCTCGATTCTCAGAGCCGACTGTAGAAGGGAACACATCTATTTATCATTATGCACAAAGAAACACCATCTTTACGAAAGGTAATCATCATAAATTACCATGGGTGTGGGCTCTTGTGTACATATTTACCCAATTCCATCTCACGTCGTCGCCAGCCCTGCCTCCCACATCCTATGAGAAGAAGAGTTTGACTACTTTTCGGCTCTCTTGTCAGTCTGGGATCGACTCAAGTGGTTAACCCCTCCGCGCGTAATTTGATGTTTGACGGAATGAGCTTGGCTGCGTGGGATAGTGACGAGAATCCATGGAGTTATTGAACGGATGACATATTACCGAAATTAAGGTTTCTTGTGTAAAAATAAGTCATCGAAGCAATGGAAGAGGATAGGGAGTTGTATAGGCATCATCTCTGATGAATGGCATGAATGGTTTGGGTGGTTCTGACTCATAGTAAATTTCCTAAATGAATATTAATAATAAAAGTTATCTTATATGCATGATAATTCCTGTCTGTATTATGCCATATTCTTAACTGTTTAGGGAAATGGTGAGGGAAATTTGGTAGCCTCGGCAAAGATTTTCATCGCCGACGATTTTCATTCTTAAAAAAAAAAAATTATTTTCGTTAAAAAAAGTAGGAAAACACCCTGTGTATTCAATTGCAAATCAAGTCGATATATGATCGATACTTCACACTATAAAATAGAGCTGCTACGTGCTTAAGCTTTTCTTATCACGAATAAAACCTTCATATTGGGTATTCATTCGTTTTGTGGGTAATTACCCGTGTATTTATGCCATACCCTTTGGAAATGTCCATAGTCCGCATAACTACATCAGATGGGCCCTTATTTGAGGGGTTGCTATCTGAGAAAAACTCTAGATGATCCAAGCGTTAGCTTCAAGGGAGAAAATCACCTGATGTCCCGAAATACGACTTACTATACATCCCAAGACAGCTATTCCCGGACGTCATTAAGAGGGTGATTGCGTTTACGGTTGAGATACTAAACGAAAGTACAAATTATTCTCCTCCCCTGTGGAGACTCATTGGGTGTAAAATTTTTACCGTGGCGATGTCAGGCGTGCTCAACGAGGTTATTGAAAAAAATGTCCGTTCAGAGGCTCAATCTATCAAATATGTTCATTTGCATACTGGCGGGAAACGGGCATATTTTGTTCTTCGACGGTTTGTAATGGAATCGTTAAATGGGCTAAAGGATGTCCTTAGACATTTAGAACTTGTTTCCGGTCGTAGATCATCAACTTTTTACAACGAAGTTGTGGGAATGAACACTTACCTCACACTCTATTTTCGGAATCTCGTTAAAAGTTCTCAGCGTGAGCGACACAAAGTAAGCAGCTATGCTTCACCTACCGGCTACTCATGAATTTTAGAGATTGCTTATTATTTCGAATGCAACACATGGATCTCGATGTAACGTCGTACACTTTTTCTGGTGTTATGGTTTATTTCATCCTTTATTCATTCGAAAGTGCTCCAGGGAAAAGGGAATAGCGAGAGGGGACTAAGGAGGCTCAATGCCCCACGGAATGCTTGAAAGGTAGAGTCTAACGTCTTCACCTCAAAATGAACCTCCATGACAAGTACTATTTCTCCTCCCTGTAAAACTCTCCGAAAAAATTCTGGCCGTTGCTCTGTCTAGTTTATTTATATGAAAAGTAAATACCTGTAAAATGTCTGGAAATGGTGAGAGCCATAGCCTATATGTGTTTCCAGTGTTCAGTCTGAGGTGAAGCCTTCCTAAATATCGGAATTCATGGATCATATTCTTGGTAAAAGAGAGAAAGGACATGTATGAGTGAATTTTCAAGCAAAATCCTTGGTGCATTTTGAGTTCTTAACTCGCCTTTCATATTATCCTTAAGAATCATGCAATAAAAGAACGTGTAATCTTCCAACATTTTTCTTCTCTACAGGCAATGACCTATTTAGTAAATGAGTGGATCATGTATTTAATGCTAAAGAGTTTGAAGAGGGAATAGGTAGAGGATCATAGAGGAGGTAGAGGTCATAGAATAAATTCATGCTAGTCCACAAACAACGTATCGTGGTTACTAGCCACGGCATAGCCTCCATAATTATTTTTGAAATGTACCGAGGATTTTTTTCGAGTGTCATAGATTTATCTTTTTCTCAATTACTCATAGATTTGAAGGGTTTTTTTCAACCCTTAAAACTCAGTAAGAATTATTTGTGATAAATTCTTTCTGCATCTGGTAATGATGCTGCAATTTGGCAGAGCTGTTGTCGTACAATTTTCAGAATCTTGATTACCTGTAGTCTATCCTACGATCCATAAAAAAACTTTAGGGTACTCATAGATTATTGCCTTTAAAAGTAGGTGCCGATTCTTGTCACAAAAATGCCATTTGATGCATTCAATTGCTGCCTTTTTACTCATGGTGAGACATGCATGATGATACTTTATCTATTCCTACTTTTCTCCCTTCTTACATGTCCTTTCTTTGCCTTTGGTTTTAAATTTAAAGTTATTCTTCTTCTTAGATTAGTTTGAAATTTTGATGTTAAATGAAGGAACAACATATAATTTTTGGTGTGAGGGCTTCTGATGATAATTGAAACTAGTTTTATTGATGAACGAAAATATTTCCGAATATGCCATGTGTGATGACCGCTGCCTATTTTTACCCTTAATGAAATTTAATCCTCACCATGACATTGAATGATACATTTTTGGGTATGGTTAATTTATAAACAAATATTCAGCCAATTAATACTTCTCTGGACTACTTGCAAATAAATGAGGTTATAGTTAAAACTTAATCGTCACAAGTCAACTGGAAAATATTCTCGCCAATCTGTTATGATGCATCATTAAGATTTCAGAGCACAAGTGAGGTGCATCGGCGGGTTATTTACTAATGGCAAACTCTTATCTCTCAGCTGTCATTAAATTAAATTATTAAAATTAAAATTAAATTATCTCTGTAGTCTTATGATAATCCTTTAAGAAATAAGCCCAATGATTTTTATTAGTGCTTTATTGGAGAAATAAACTCTAAAAAGTGGATTGAAATCATATTGCTGTTTCTTAGGCCTCGGAAACTCAATATCAGCGTATCTTTTATCATATCTTAGTAAACAACAGCGTGAATAATACTCTCGTGTCGTGCCTTGGCTTCCGCGCTTCTCTAAAGCACCCAAGCATTAAAATGGGGGTTCTCAGCCTTGAAGAGCGTGCATGCAAGGGTTATTAGCTTTAAAATATCCCGGAGTCGCAACCACTCCCCGCGCCTGCTTTTTTCGTCATTTATTTTATGTTTCAAGGGGTTGAAGATCATAAACATGAGTGTTTTTATGCAGTTTTTCTTCCACCTGAGCCACCAACGTTCGTTAGGAGTTAATATATGTGGTGTCCCTGCATCACATGCCCTTTTATGTAATGCCTTTAATGAATACGTAATCTGACGGTAAAATCGTAATGCTGACATTTATTGTGACACCTGGAGCAGGCGATACTGATGCAGTAATTTAAAGACCAGTCTTCCCGTACTACTGTTGTGGACGCAATCTAAATTATGCTTTCAATGTGCTTCCGCTCTCCCTCAAGGTGGAATAGCCAAAAAGTAAATGCTACAAAATGGTTAGCTTTTAAGAATAATTGATTTTTCTGCTCTCTTCCTCAGCTTGCATATTAGGAATTATCCCGGATTCACAGTATGATGTATTTAAGTAGATTGGAAGTGCTTCAGAGAAAGCCTTTAAGCGGTTTGTGATTTAATGTTGCCATTTTTGAATTATATGCATTTTTACCTATGTATTTCAATGAAGTCTTAATGATACTCTATAATGTGCGTAAATTAACTTTTTGTTGGATTGTAGTCCTTTCTAAAAGTATATTAATATTAATTAGAATGGAATTACGGAAAGTTTTGAGTTTCTGGCATAATAGCCTAACATTTAACATGAAAATAATCTTGTGATAATTTCTCCAAATATCTCCTCAGTCTATCAAAGCCAAGAATTCAACTTTTTTATGAGTGCAGGCCGGTATTGAGTGGAGTTTGAAGTCGTATATTTGTGAGATTCATACTCAGATAGTTACTTTCCAGCCTAAAAATAAGCTTAAAAGTTTATAGCGTTGCAGTATATGCAATATATTTCATTCGGTGCTTTGCTTCGGTAATAATTAGCAGTTATAAACGATGGATTCATGGCTGTGTAGATATTATAGCATATCGCATTTCCACTACGATATAGACCCCTGACTTCCTCCAAGAAAAATTAGGTGTAGTTTAAAGGCATTCGTTTCTGCACATATCATTATTGTTAATCCAGTGAATATGCTAATGAACAGTGACAATTGCGGTATGTATTTTGTCAGCTATATTAGAAAGTTACTCCCTGATCCGCTGCATAATTCGTTGCGGATGCTTGGTGGGGTCTCAGAGCCACCCAATGGTAACCACTTGTTTTTGGATTTAGTCTTTCTAATCGATCATTTTATTTACAATCTGTAACAATCTGTAATATGCTGCTCTCTCTTTTACTTACCTAAAGTGTACATTATTCGCCCCTCTCATCCTCAACCACTTGCAGGTGTTGGACGCGGAAAACAATGGCGAAACGGAATTGGACGCACCGCGACGAAAAGGTCCTCATCCGCCCACAAGCTCACGAAATTGACTCCACCCATATTCCATGTGCAGCCTTTAGTCCCACGGGAATTTTATTAGACGACATTCTCCGCCCATTATTCCGAAATTTCGTCGGCAATCCTTTACGACCCGCCAAGGGGTCACGACCATCCGCGCACCTATTCAATGCCCTTATTTTTACGGAACGCATTAAACGAATGTTTAAGTTTTTTCTTTAAAATATTACGACAGCTCTGTGCACACGAAAGGCTGTAAGCTGATAATTTTCCCTTCAGGTAGGTATTGGTTTAATATAGCAGCTTCAAAGCGAGTTTCTATCACTTTCGTTAAATCAGCGCTTGTTTTCGTTATCCTATCTCTCCCTCTTACCCTATTACCTTTTTTTTTTCAAGTCATCCCCCCCTGCTCATTTCACTCGGCTCTTCCCTCGCCAGGGCTTAAGTCCTCGCTTGGGCTTTTTTCCCATCATGCCCTCTACCCTCCGCCCCCTCGGACCATCCGTATCGAACATCTTACGACATTCCCACCCACCTTTTATCGCTGAACGTTCTTCTTTTGTCAGGCTGTTTTTTTCCCCGCCCCAACATTGCGACTGCCCTCCCAAGTCGCTCTCACTAAGGTCGTAGATATCACTTCCCCTTAAAGCATGTCTTGTTGAATCGCTTGTCGCGTTTGGATTTTCATCGCTGACGTGTTTCCGTTGTCTGTCGTCTGACTCTTCGTCTCATCCTTCTCCCCTGGAACATGCCTTGTTCCCACATCCTCCTCAAGCACACCTACATCCCTCCAATGCGCCCAGAGTTTTTCGTGAGCACGCGCTTGTAATAGTACCAACGCCATGCCACGCCTGTTCACATGACCTAGCGCTTAGCTTCGTTCATGATCTCCCTTGAGTTTTGTCTAGAGTTGGGCGCCACAAACAGCGAAAACGAGTCCACGCCGCGGCGCCGCCGTCGCTGACTTGGCTGAAAACAAAATATGTATCATCCAGGATATACTCGGTGCTAGAAAAAATACTCAATATTCAAACAATAACTGACATTCGTTCCGATTAAGAACAGAAGAACACGGAAGGCATTTGAGAAACGGGGAGATAGACAAATCGCATTTCGCGAAACACCTATGGGAGAGTGACCACAGGAGCGATTTTGTTCCGGAAATTCTCCACCTTG
The DNA here is from genome assembly GCF_921293095.1 of Ischnura elegans. Classification (NCBI taxonomy): domain Eukaryota; kingdom Metazoa; phylum Arthropoda; class Insecta; order Odonata; family Coenagrionidae; genus Ischnura; species Ischnura elegans. The sequence goes on from NC_060247.1 coordinate 26,271,842, forward strand.
AGGAAAAGGGAAGAAGGATGGACTGCTTGGAGGAGTTGGAGATTAGGAAGCACATCAAGAATGGAATTTTAGCAAATGAGAATATTTTTGTCAACTATTCCCCCCTCTTGGAAATTCCCCTGAAGCTGGGTAACGCTCCAATCCCAACGCAACCCTCCCCTACCAACGCGTAATAGCAACCAGATAAACAACAACAAAATAATTGTAAAAATAACTATTTCTGTACCTGATGCTAAACTGCGACGAAACCGGTCGTCTTGAATAAATCATGTGAAAAAGTACCATAAATTTTTATTGCTTACAATGGATTTTCACAAAGTAAAGAATGAAACAATCGAGTTTACTCAATATCCAATCTAATTGTTGAAAATTTTAATTCTTAGAACTCAAATTTTAAACGTTGGTGACTAATTTGCGCCTTAGAGACCATCGGTGGGAACACCAGCGTGCCGACCTATAAAAAGATAATAATAAACCCCCCCGGCGCGGCGAATTTTTACCGCCGGCGCTTATGTCTAGTACTCTCTATTCATCCATCTGTGATCCCCTCTTTATTATCCTAATCTTATTTTGAGTTCTCAGCGAGTTCATTTGTCCGCATGTGGGGAAAATCGAAGTAGGAAGGGTATAAATGTCCAAACGACTATCAGAATCTTCTAACAGGCGTAACTGTCGTCTTCAGCCGTCATTCAGATCCATCCGTTGAAAATAAGTTCAGCGTCTTGGTTTAAAAAATAATGAAGGCTAACATCAGAAAAAGGCACCATAAAACACTGTCTTACAGTTACAATGCACTTATCGTATTTTTTGCAAAACTCCAAAGCATTTATCATTTCTTTGCGCGATAGAAGACAAGGCTTTTCTCAAATTTTCTTTCGATAATCCACAAAACCACACTATTTCCTAAATACCTAGTCTCCTATGGTCAAGAAAGTGAAGAGATTTCACTAAGTTTTTTATATCTGATTGAGAATATATTATTTCACGAATAATGTTTTGGAACTTTCCATGCATTAACTTACCTGTTAGAACGATGGTTTGATCTCTGCATTTCTTCAGGATTTTCTTCCGCGTCAGCTTGTTTGTAGATATCAGTTTCGCTGGCAGGATAGCCAGCGAAATTGTTGTCTACAAACGAGCATATGCGGAAGAAAACCCTAAAGAAATGCAGAGGTCATTAACTTTCCGGCTTGATTTTTGCAGAGAATGAGAGTGAATTTAGGATTGAATAGATCTAAATGTTTTTTCAAGCGCAAAATATAGACTAATGAAGAAACAAAATCTCAGGATTCCGGAATCAATTGAATTAGACCACCTGGAGATGGCCTAGAGTTCTGTAAAGTTCCAACTAATGGTCGAAGAAATAATGCAAATAGCTGCTCATAGGTATTAAATTAAGGGCTTATTCTTTGTACTTAATGATTGTGGACTTGAATGTGATGCTGACGGCCGATGCTTCGTGGAACTCCATTTTACGATTATAAAACGAGGCACAAATGCCTGTATATGTTTAAATCGCCGCATTCTACATTTTCATCTGCATCACTAGTACCTACGTATTAGATTAACGGCAAATAAATTTAATGGCTCTTAACGCTGATCTTTGAACATAGATAGGTGCACGAGGAGAGGATAGGAAAGTTGGTTTCCTTTAGAGGTGGCAAGTTTACTTGGCGTTAATTGAGGACAGCAGTTAAGATATATTGTGGTCTTTGTGCAAAGGTCTATGTATTAATTGTTATGCCGGACTAGTATGTGATGAAAAGTAAGAGTTTAGAGTTATTATTGTGGCAGAGGATTTGTAATATGCATTAATTTATCATTATTTATTTTAATGGATACTCAAGTTGTCGGATTCTAATAGAAAAATCAATCATGAATTGGGGATTAAAATTAAAAGTTTCTTTGATGGTAAGCAGCATTTAAAAGCATGATTTTTGTCTCTCTTTCCCCATTATTTTTGCGAAGTTCTATGCATTAATGTTATGCCAGACTAGTATACGATGAAAAGTAAGAGTTTAGAGTTTTTATTGCGGCAAAAGGATTTGTAAAATGCATTAATTTATCATTATTTATGTGAATGGATACTCAAGTTGTCGGATACTAATAGAAAAATCAATCATGAATTGGGGATTAAAATTAAAAAAAGTTTCGTTGATGGTAGGCTGCATTTAGAAGCATGATTTTTGTCACTCTTTCCCCATTAATTTAATTCTCCCGCAATTAGAACCGAAGTCATTAATTGTTACGAAAATATTCTAAGAGTTCGCCCATAATCGAAGTTTGATCTATGAATTTACGGTCAAACATGCATACGATTCTATACATATCTCATCTGAGGCTATTTTCACGATACGTATAATTATTTTAATAACGGATTTCATTGGTCACTTCCTTAAATTTATATTTACATCTGTACGCGTGACTGCCTAAAAAATCGTTAGTAATATCACAGTGCTGTATGCTATGTTTGGGAAATCTTTTACATTTAATGGCAGGTGTTAAGCAAAAATGACTACAGCTTTCCTATACGCATTTAATAACTAAGTAAACGCCTTATAAAGGACTTACTAGGTGTGTTCTAATTGTTCAAGCGTAACTACGTGTTCATCTATGAGGAATGATCTAAATTGCTTGCCTTCATGCCTCATCAGCATACCCTTTATTTGATTAGCTCTCTCTGTGTGCTTAACTAACTACACTTATGCATTATTTTAATGTCTGGAAATTTGAAATCGCGGTTCTTTAGAATTTTGAGGGCGCTTCAAGAAATGGGGAAGAGCTGCAGAGATCTTCTGATTTGGTGTTACTGAAATTACTTCTACCAGTTCGAAATTGACACTGAACTAGAAAATGTATTTTATAAGAATTGCGTATGACCTAATACATATGTGTGGTTTTGTATCTCATAAGAGTGTTTTCTCAAGAGGAAGAAGTCAGGGAAAATACAACTGAAAAATTAATTTCTAACAACGACTAAATTTCTAACATTTGAACTAACTTGAAACTGCAATACCTGTTTTTTCGACCAATTGAGTTGAGACTGTGGTCACGAAAACCTATCAGATTCAGTCGCTCCCACCCATTCTCAAACGACCTTTAGTCAGTCAGTTGACTAATGCCGTTTCTTGGTTGACAGGCGTCTTCAATATGGACTTAGTGGTGATATAAAAATCGTGACCTGTTGAAAATGGAGGGGGCGAAATTGGTGGAGAGGGAGTGAGAGGACATTTGGTGGTTATTTCCTCGCAGCAATTTATTTAAGCCTTCCCTCCTACTCGACCAAAGGCGAGTACTAATGAAGACATCAAGTCTTATGTTAATGTGTGGACGAAAGGACGCGAAAATTTGTTTTCTTTTTCGACTTTGACACACACGCCCTTAACTATATCCTATAATTATTTTTTGCCTACTAGCTCAAGGAGGACCCTCTCTTTTTCTCGCCTCACCCCATCGTCTCCCCTGCCATGGCTTTCCACTCATTCCCCATCGAGGTGAATCGTATTTTTATTTCTTCTTTTCCGATGACCCTTTGGCTTCACCTTGAGGAATGGAAAACATCCCTCCCTTCCATTAAGTTCCCAGCGCCCAAAAGGTGTCGTCTCCTCACCCACTCGTCTCTTTGCGCTCGGCGACAGAGGTAGGACGAGGCCCTGAAATGTTCACGGAACTCGCATTCATATGCTAAAACGGGGATTTTAGTTTTTCTGATTAATATTTGGTCAACCGAGTGGAAAAATAGGCTAATTCTCTTAGTAGAACGTTGTAGATATTACGCGAATATAGGATTAAATGAAGTTGGTGCGAAGGCTTCCGCGGTGCGCTGGTAATGTAGGCTGCATTTTTCGGGTTTCACCGCGTCGTCGTTGCGTTGGGGACAACAGTTTCCAGCAGTTTATTGTAACGACTGCGTCTTCCTCCAGTTGCAAAACAGTAATTGGTATTTGTTTTTGTAACTCCTTTGACCTGCATGGGTCACGTAGTCAAAAAGGGGAGATACCACGCAAAAAGTAAATCATGTGACTGCGAGAATTTATATATTTTCCTGAAAAAAAACAGTTAATCTTAGGGTAAAAAGAATTTATCTGGTACAATGCTTGACTGCGTAGGCGAAAAAACTAACATTATCTTCCGTTTCATTCCTAAAGATAATCTAGCATTTGCTTTTCTCTGAATCGCTAAAAATCAAATTTAACGTACAGTGAAAGAGTCAAAATGTACAAAATTTACTTCTCAAACGAGGCATCCTGAATTTATGTTAATCCCACTGATGAATGGAATACAAAGGCATCCTAATTCTTGCTTGCAACCTTCGATCCTGGGAACGAAAATACCTGCGAGAGCACGAAGCTCTTGTCAATCCGTGCCTTTCTTATTGCGCTCAATGAATGGAAACCTCTATCTCCTCGCTCTTCATTCATGCTGATGTTTGTTTGCGGAGGAGATGAAGATGCTGTGTTGGGAAAGGTGTTCACTTCAATTGAGATTAATTCAGCCACCGTCTTACGCCTGGATCGAAATAGGCTCACCTTTTCCTCCTCCTCCTAACTCATCTTATTTTTACTCTCAACCGCGTTGATGTTGATGCAAGAATAATCGGCGCCCCTCGTCCACTCAAATCTTCCTTTTTTCATTCCGTCCGTCTAGCTCGGTTAAGTGTTGTCAATGTCGAAATCGCTTGGGCTGGGAGCTTTCCCGTCGTCGTCCTTCGGGTGATACGCGTGAAAAGGCCGACTGCATCGGCCGACGCCGCGGCGAGAGCTGATCGCGTCCATCAACGAACGCGAATGCGATGCGTCGGGTCAAGTGAAAGCGTGCGACATGCGCTGCTGCGAAAGCATTTTGAAATTGTGATGGAACGCGGATAAATACGAGAGATGACAGTCATAAGGGCGCGGAGGAGAAGAGAGAGAGAGAGAGTCGACGCTGGCTGCGAATATTACGGCGGCCATCTTAATTGATCGATGTGTGTGTTTAGAAAATAATGAGAATTGCAGTTTTCTTTTAAATAAAATATTTATTTATTCGTCTACATTAATGATGCCACCATTAACATAGTTTCTATTAGATATTATTAATATCATTATTATTACTCCCATACTACCGAATACTACTCAATACTACTCGCATACTACTCAAAATGTGGCCGGTCTGACACAGGTATCAGTGTAAATACATTAAAAAATAAAATTCAAGCAAAAAACAACTCTCTTTGGCAAGTGTGTGCTTCTTTTTCCGTTTTATGAATTTTTGGTCTTTAATTTTAATTGGCGTACAATTAGAAAAATTAATCGTTTTTTTTTGGTCTCCTGGAAAGTTTCTATTTTTGAGATACGCATTGTTATAACTTAGCCATCGATATGGCCATTTTACATGCTTATGACCTTGCGGACGGATAAAGGAAAGTAATTGGGAGGAAATGGGGAAATCCTTAAGAAATTGAGGCCATTTGGGTCTTCGATGTGTGGATCCGAGGCTTAGACATAAAATTTACGCTATTCCTCCAAGACATTTATTTATTCCCACACCCTCAAAAATAGTATACATATAACCCTTTTACATCGGAGTTTTCAATAAATTTAAGAATTACACGTGCACGAACAACCATGCCCTGGATAGATGAATCCTACCCAGACGGGACTCGAACCCGCGACCTCTTGTTTGGTAGGCTAGGACTATATCCCACCTCCAACGAGGCCACCCAGCACTTCTTCCAATCCTCGAGCTATTTCTCAAACTCGATCTTTGGGATAGCCTTTAGATCTGTCGACGATTTATTTTAATATTATCAATGCTTGTATATTGACGGTTATTTTAGGTCTTCTTTTTTTTGATATAGGAATACGTCACACAGCCATGCCTGGCAAAGTATGGAGGCTGGGTCATCATTTTAACATTGTTTTTGGCCAATAGTTCACGAGGAAGCAATGAAAAGTGAGCCGAAAGTCTCGGACCTCATAAAAATACGTCCAACCTTGGCGGCTGCAATGGGCAAGGTAAACAATTAAAAAAATATTTATAATAACTCAGCGAATACCAACATAATAAAAAATGTTGACAATCGGACTAACCAAACTCACGAGAAATTTATAAAATATTTTCCGTAATCTGAACAAACCTCGCGTACGGTACTATTTTTCTCATAAGCCATACATTTCTCCAAAATTACGGGGAAAAGCAAATCGAATCCAAATAACTCACAATCCAGAAATTTATTAAATCGCGAGGAGAGTTGAGAGGTTTGTTATTTTGCGATTTTCAGACTCCATGATCTTCTTGGACTTCGTATAGATGTAATAACGCAAACGTGTTCTGTGAATGGAGAAGATGAAAGTCATGAAAGGGGGCGGAGAGGGCTACACTGGTTGCGAGTTTCTGGCCGTCATTTAAATGGTCGAATGAGTATTATCAAAACTATCACAGTGTCTAACTTTTTTGCGTATTTTCTTGCCATAAATTACTCCAAAATTACGAGAAGAAACGTTTCATTATCCTCGAAGATAATTTTTTTAACATTTTGGCTGACGAACAATACCATAACTGCATGAAAATGAGGTAGTAGTCAGTCTTTTTACTAGAAAATCCTATCAATGCTGCAGTGAATAACGTACTATATGGATGTGCCGAAAATTTCAGTTTACCTAGTAGTTTTCTTGTCTGCCTATCATTTTCTGATGCACACGTAAACCAGATAAGTCAAATTCGTCATATTTTTAACCTTCCAAAATTTTGAAATTTTCCTGAAAATAGAAAGACACATAATGAGATTGCCACTAATCTTAAACTAACAACTTACGGTCAGAAATGACTTGAACGTGTGTTGGAGAGGATACGCAGCTGCCCTATCCGCGCAGTAGGTACCCGCCATGTGGCTTGCATGGTGTTTTTGCGGAGCGATCGGGGGCTGAAAAAAAACCGCCCTCGTATATCCAAATTTAATGCTCGAATGAGTGTTATCGACATTATCACAGTGTATACATTTTTGTGCAATCTTTCGCCATAAATTTATAACAAATTATCAGGAGAAAGATTCTTTATTCTTGAAAATAATTATCTGACGTTCTGGCTGTCAATACGGTATTGAAGGTAAGAAGATTGTGATCCAATGCTATATTCTCTTATTTGCACGATTAGTGGAGGGTTTCAGTTTAGGAAACTGAAGATTCAACTGCATGTATACGGATATTTCGCTAATCGATCCTTGCCTCCTTTTATGCAGTTCATTTTTAACGCTGATCCTTCAGCATTCGTATTTCTGCGTTTTTCTTCAGCATTTGGACTGCTAAGCAACATTTACCATGGCTACGTTTCATGAATTGGAGAAAGAATCGTGTTACCATTAGAAATCTGAGTGTTATTGTTAGAAGTATTGAATAGAAATTGTTGGATGATTAGTATGTGGTAGTTGAAAGCAATTAAATGCGACTGCTTTGTTGTTAATTTTTGAATTTTCGTGAATGTGATTGAAACTCGGTATATTTAACTGTACCCGATTTGGGATATAAATAATTTATACCGTTCCTCGAATTGAGTACAATAGTTGGAACCGTTTAAAATTTTTAAACTTAGATTCGTTGATGGTGCATGGTTATATATTTTTTGAATTATACGTTTAATGTCCAATCTCATTTCAAGGACTTTAAAAAAGGACTAGCGTGTGTAAATTTTTTGTGCCGTCTCAGCGCTTAATTTTCGGAAAGTTCTCAGAATTGTATTTAAAGTCAATCAAAAGTTTATAGCTAAAAATTAAGGCCACATAGAATAAATGTTTGTTTTACGATAGCATTTTCTACCGCCTTGAAAATGATTCACACATTTTAGTGTCTGGTTTGCCGAGAATATAGGTGTCAGCATTATAAATGCTGTTTACTATTTAATTAAATACCTAAGCCTGGAAATTTATTACCTCTTGGTGCCTGGATGAATATTTTCGGGAGCTGCTTTAAATCAGTTTTCAGTTGGAAACCAATATAATAAATACAGGAGAGATAAGGGATAATGGAGATTCAATACTTACGAGACTTCTGGAAAAAGAGAAGCCATAAAATTGGTCTCCAATTTCAACTCCCCCGCGGTGAAGTTATTTTTACATCCAGAATTTTATGTACTCTCTTACTCTTCTGAGCCTACATTCATAGCGTTATCTGCTATTAAATTTTGAAGTGAGAGCCGCAGTCAAGACAGAAACCAATTTATTCATAGTTGTTTGCTTGGTTTGAAATAATTCACACTTCCAGGGAAGAAGACGTTACGCGAAGGCTGTGATAATGAAAAAATATCCGTATGTCTGTAAATGTATGGCAAAACCGATCAAATATTTAAAAAAGTATATGTTTTTATATCTTTTATGGTTACAGCAGTTGTGACACTTGGATGCGTGCTTAGTTTGATAGTATACTCTAGATCAAAATAAACAGTTCTATTTAGTGTACGATAGAATATATGATGCTTTCCTATCATTTGAAACACCGTTGGGTCTCACTGAAGTTATCAGTAGCAGCTCGTAAAATTGATGTTCTCAATGAATTATGCTACACGTACAATTTTCTCATGTGTGTGAATTCTTGTTTTTTATCATAATTCCTTCGAAAATATCATTTTAAAGGTATTTTTATATATTTTTAACAATTTGCAAAGGATTCATCATAGAAAAAAGGGTAGTTCTGATATATTTTAACGGAATAAATTTATTTTAGGAGTGGAGTAACTATAGTTAACACTGGCAATGATGGGTATGATTACTAAAGATTTGATACTTATAATACCGACGCCTTTAGGGGCTATTTATCTCTTTTGTTTCTAGTTATTGCATATGATACGAAGCAGTAAATGGAGTAACAATGAAAAAAATTGTCACCTGAAGCTGCACACAAGAGGTGATCTCGCAGTATATTATTTGGAAATATGGAGGCTTTGAAAAATCAAAGGTATATTTGATCAGATCCTACTTGTATGTCCAATTGGTGTCCCCAGTCTCCGTCATTTTTTTAGGTAGCTTTAGACATGATAGAGAGTATGATTTCTTCGTGTGATGGTGTCTTTTACAGCTCGGTAAAATAAGGAATGAAGGAGATGATTTATACTCCTATCGTTTGCCTAGACAAAAGAAAAACTCGGATGTATATAATGTGCTTTCATTGTTGCGAGTCAAGGTACCTATTACGCATTCTGTTAAAAATGGCCCGGAAAGCCAAATGTGTATGGTTCGATTCCCAGTCCAGCGGATTTCTTCCCATGACAATTATGTAAATGTCATCGCCGTTCACGCGGTAATGTTGAGACATATCACATTCTGTTAGTATACCTGATCAGTGATAGGGGCTAGACCCCCCCTTGGATATCTAATTTATTCTAGATCAAATGGTAATTGTGTTTGGACCGCCACTTATGATGGGAAGTAACCCTCCTAATTCCCCACCTGGCTTGTCTCTATCCTGGATCCGTCGTTTTACCTGATTAACCATTATTATTTATAATTTCTATGGGAATCCCCCTGAATATACTTCGCAAACATCATAGGTTAATAATATTCATTATATAGGTAAATTCGATTTCACTAATTAATGCTGACAATAAATGTGAGTTCAGTAAAAAATCGTAATCGGTGCACTATTTAATGTTGGGATTGCCATTCTCCTGGGAAATTTTTTTGTAGGGTGTAAGTTGGGAATATATGAAAGTAGTTATGATATTTAGAATTTTATGTTTAAAAAACCACTTACAAGGTTAACTCCGAGAATCTGTGGTAGAAATATGGTAATTTTATCGTAACGTGAATGTTACCACCTTCAGCTTTCTTTGGAATAAGATAATGCGTATTGGTAAGTATTATACTCTCGTCGTCAGAATTGCGATGTTACTTTAAATACCATTTAATTTAAGATGTTTTTGGTCTTCTTCCTTTCCTAATTATAGGAATTGTTACTCTTTGCCATTGTTTTCAGTTTTAGGTTAATTATCCGGTCTGTAGTGATATTTCTCAAATTTGGTTTGTAGACTTACAAGTAAGTTTTCGCCTGTAATTCTTTGAATGGCATTCCGTACCAATTCCAGAGTTTCCACCGCAAATGGGTTAAGATTTTTAGGAATGCTATTTTTCCTTCGCTAAGGCGTCTCCCATTCCCTCGGCACCGCGGGAGTTTTATTGCGTCGGCACGCGGTTTATTTCCACTGTTCCTCCGTGTCTCATTGCCTCGATCCCCGGGAAGTGCATTAACATTCCGACCACCTCTTCGCGGGGCGCCAGCGGTTAATCCTTGTTTCCGACCTTTTTAAGACTCCATATATTCCGTCTTTTTAAGAGGAATGCATAAAGGAAATTTATAATATTGTAACCGGTCCTTCTTTCATCCCTCGCATCACGTGGAGAAGTTGGACTTCCCGCTTGGTGAATTACGATCCGTATATTCATTCATTTAAATTAAAAGTGTTTTCCGAGATTGGATCAGAATACTGAGGTTGCCCCGAGTTTCTGTGCTTTTATGGCGAGTCTGATTTTTGTGTCGTGCAATCTCACGGTGAGCGCGCTTAGAGATGTTACTTGTTAAAAGGCGATAAATACGGATGTCATCTATTTGTTATTCAAACTTATGTCGTGCGCTGAAGTTTTATTGCCATTGTTAAAGGCGTCGTCCGCGAGTTTGATGATTATGTTCGCTCCGCAGTCAAACAGCTGTGTATCATCAAAATAGGGGCTCAAATAACGGTTTAAATTTTTGAATAGGAATGAGCAATGAGCTTGTTTTTTTTTCATCGAAAGTAACTGAGAGATTTTAGTGATCGCATTTAAATACATTTTTCGTGACAAATCTTTCGTATAAGTACCTTAGTCTTCCTACCGCTCATCCCCAAATGCTAGCGCGAAGCTGTCTATATGCCATTTTGTGTGTATTTATAGCTGTTTAATATTTATGAAATTAAAAATACAATTTCTTGGTGAAGAGAATCCGTTGTCTGTTTTCATTCCTCTAGTTTCCGGTTGGGATTCCTACTCCGATCTCGCTGGATTCCTGCTAGAAAGTAGTTTCACACATATGTAATTTAATTATAAAATCATTTCTATGACAAATATTCTTCTTCCTGCTCTTTTTAAGCTCTCATAGTGACTTTTTTAAAAACAATTTTTCATTTATTTTTCTGTTAATTTTTTCTTCAGATTCATGTAACTTTGAAATCATGTCTTTTACACTATGAGCGCAATTGAATATAACTAGGTACTCACCAGAAAAAACTTTAAGTAAATTGTTTTATTATGCTAATGATATGTTTAGCACGCTGTGCTAAATTCCTAGAATTTCCAAATTCCCATAGTTATGACCTTTCAAGCATCTCTTTTCAATTTTTACAACAAAATTTGTGCGCATAAATGCCAATTATAGCATAGAAACTTAGCTAATGGTTTTTAAATAGCATTTTATTCTATGAAATCAGGAAAAAAGGATATATCAGCTCACCAATTTGATTAATTTCAGAAAATATGAGTAGGTAAATTATTTATCGTCGTACATTATCTATCCTCGTTGTTCCTGGGATGAACACAAATTTCCTTTCGGAAAATGGCCCTGGAGGGCTGTGTGGTTATACGTGGTGTTGATACTGTAGAGCGAGTAACGGTAGCAATTTGCTTTGGATGTAACGCTGCTATTTTTATCTTAATTAAACTATCTGGCGCATCTTGTACCTGCTTTCGAGACTATCAAAATGGGGACACGTACAAGAAGTGTGAAGTTCTGCATATCCGCTTTACTCGCCCAGGTTGCAGACACAGGTCTGTCCTACATATTTTTATGTCGGGAGGCTTGGGCTGTTAATGGAGGATTAAGTATCACGGGCCTTGGAAAAAACATGTCGTCACTCATTCATCGACGCTGTTTCCGTCATGAAGCAAGCCGTCCATTCTGCAACACTCTCCTCCTCTTCCCGTAATAAGAAGCTTCCTTCCCCCCCCCTCTCCCATCGCACGGTCGCTATCGTACGATATTCTACCCCCTTTCCTCGACGAGCATCTCGGCAATTCATCAACCTTATTTTGTGAGCTCCATTAGTGGCTCTTATCCCTTTAAAGGATTGGAACCCGAGACTGGAAGGCGTTGGCCTGCTTTCAGGACAGCCTCGCCAGGAATGTGAGTCTTCGCGGAAAGCCGAGAGCGGCGGGGAGGGGCAGACCGCAATGGCCTCCGTTTTTCGCGATGTTGACTGTTTTGCACGTTTCAGGGCGAGAAAGTTTTGAGGCAATCTCTCGAGGATTAATTCGTCATTCTGTTAAATGTAAAAAAAATCATCCAACTAGCCTATAAGTTCCCTCGTGGGGGCCTTTCTGAGCGTTGCGTCTAGTTTTGATAAATTTTGGATCACCATTATTGGAGGGAGGTTTCGGTAAGGCGGGAACGCGAACCATATCTCGTAGCATCTAGTTTGGCTTAAATGTAGGTCTTTGGGCCATTGAATCACCTAAAATATGTAGCCCATAGTGGTGGAAGTTTGAATGTTACGAGTTAAATCGTTAAATGAACTTCCTTGCTTCAGAAGGCTTCTAAAGAACTAAGGCTTCAATTTTATATTTTTCCGGAAGTTGGAAAGTATATTCACATAGTAAATCCCTTGAAAAATCTGACGGGTAATCACCATAAACATTGTTCGACACCCTAAAATTTGCTTTTCACATCTCTCTACTTAATTTCCTGTCAGCTAATATTTTCTTCTTTGCAGATTTCATTTCCTTTTCATCCTTAATCTCTGAATGTCCAGAGCTCCTAGGAGACCTTATTTCAAAGTTATTTTCACCTACTTGTCCTTCAATCATTGCCATTATCAGAACATCATATCCCGTGATGCGGCCGATTTGCTGCCCCGTCTTCCTAGAAATTATGGAGGACTTGCTCCTTTCCTACTCTTATATCCTCCTTATGACTCGGTTTTCCTATATATTTGATCCTCATCTTGCTACGGTAGCACCACATTTCTTGAATTAGCTTCTTTAATGATTTACTCTTGACAAAAAATGTGAAAATCATAAATGGACCCATTGTGACTACTAACTTATTTAGTGACGAATAAGAAAAACTGGAAAAAGTCAAGAGACCATAGTAATATCAAAATTCCATTAAGTGCTCTGAAAGCGGATGTAGACTACGCCAAATAATTTTAAGGTGAGTATAAAAAATCTATAATTGCTTAACAAAATAGTAATCCATAAAATATTTTTCTATTTTTTATGCATAAAATACCTGAAGAATAGACGCTGTTATTAAAACGTTTATCAATCGAAATAAAGATTTCGTTTTACTGCAGTCATACCATAAGGGAATCGAGCTAAAGATGGAGTATTTTTTCAGGAAAATTTCATGGAATGAAGAAATTAGGAAAAGATATATTTGGTAAAATTTCATTGACTCGGGAGAATAGGTTGTATGTTAACTAGATGATACAACTTTACATTTTAAATCTGATGTCATCATTGATGCAAAACATTTTAACCAAACGTCATCTATGTTGCGAAACGTAAGAAATCCTGGCAAAATTATTAACTGCTGCTTTTTCTCAGGATAACAGTCTCTTCATCAGCGAATTTGATAATTTAATATTAATTGATATTTCTAAACCAATTTATTTGCATTTCTCTTTCATTCTGCTTGGTAGTTATTTTCCCTCGAAATTTTAAGTCATTGACAAGTAAGTGTCCATTTAATGACTCAGTGCTTCCAAAGGTATATGCTTTACTAAGCTTAATCTTGCTAAATTAATTCTAATTTCATGCATAATGCTGTCAAAAATGCTAATGAATTGTTGGTAAACGATAAGTTCACACGTTGAGATGACACGAGTGTTCCAAATCATCTGAAGTATCGTTGAGAATTTATTTTTCCCAAGATGCCGAGAATAAAACGGAAAAAATATTACTCTATTATTTTATAAATATTACTTATTCACTCCCACTGGTGTTTAATAGTTCTATGGATATTATTTTCGTTACATTTTCCTTGCTTCATGTGGGCGGGAATTGAGCAGCTTGAAGATTCTGTAATAGAATCGCAGGTGATGACGCGTTTCTTCATGTTTCATTTGATCGATTGCTTGGTTGACAGTAAATTGAACATCGCCCCTTGGAGTTCATTCGAGAAGAAAGACTTGCTGAATGACTTGCGACATCTTCATGCCTACGTGCAATGAATAATTTATCAAGTCTCAGGGAAACGTGACGCCATCGGGTCTCTTCGTTGTGGGTTTATCGGAAATTGAATTCGCTGCCTTTGTGAATGGAGAAAATAATGAAGTCATTGGACATTTTAATGTGAGGCTGCATGCTAGAGCTTTGGGTGCAACCCAACCGTTTTCTAAATTATGTTGCAAAGAAGGTTATTTCCGTCATTTAGGTACACTGTGTGTTACGTAAAATGATTGTAATGGAAGAAATAGTTTTTGTTTGAAATCTAGAAGCTATCCCTGTGTTTCGCTGGATTTTTGAAAGAAGGAATAAATTAACTAGTGTGCGTAATTTCTGATCGTTTCTTTATCATAAAATCTTTATTAATAAGAAGTTGTTCTCTGACAGATAGAGTAATGTATAGGTATCGGCTCCATGTTTCAGGATTAATTTAAACTAATGGAATTAGTACGTGTAAATAACTACCGTCGCAAATAAATTGTGATAATAATTAATATAATTCGCGAAATAATGAAATCGCCAACATTACTTTGAACAATACGCTTTATTTAGTGCATTTATTATAAAAATAGAGTTCAGATATATGAATTTCCAGGATCATTTGACGGTTTAAAAAATATATTCATCAGAATGACTTGCTGATTTAGACTTCAATTATAATTTCGTTTCCCTGCTCATTGCATAATGCACCTATATCCCCGAAAACGTTTGCTCAGCTAAAAATGTGTTCATAATTTCGATTAAAGTAATATCAAAGGCAGTAAAGGCAGCAGTTCTCTACGTAATTTTGAATCTCATCCTGAGAAGAAGTTGAGTTAATATTTTTCCTGGTATCTTTAGAGCCCCTCATGCGTTATGATGGTACTCCATCGTTGTCCTTCTTTAGAGATTTCAGCGTCTATTTTCTTTGGTTTTGTTTATTTCTCAGTTGTGAGAATCCGACTCAATGGTAACCTGGACTACGCGATCCCTCAGGAAGCGCAGACCAATTTTTCACTAGTTTGACTATTGTAATAAGACCATAACCAATGAAAAATCTGCTAATCGTACTCCTTTCTTCTAAATACAAGTAATTAAGTTTCCATTATTATTGTGTTGTCATTCCCAGGCAGAACTTCCAGTTAGCAAATTTCATTAAATTTTTAGAAGGAAGGGTAATTCAATACGAATAAAATCTCTGGCCCAGGTATTTCTATCACTTTAGTGATTTTATTCTAAACACCGATATTGGAGTTTAATTTTCATGTAAGGGAATGCGGGGCAAGGAGGGATTTTTATAATTGCCATAATCGCAGATGTCACAACTTATAGGCGAATAGTTAAAATTGTACGCTGGTGCTATTGAAGTGTTTTTACAGGACTGGCAGCCATTTTGAGGAAACCTTACGGAGTACACACATCAAATCGTATTTTTCGCCTGTGATGATCTAGTTGTTTGTTGTGTTCATTCATGAAAAAGTAATAAAATTTATTTTTCCTGTACTATTTAGTATTTTAATCAAATGAAGTAATTTTTAGGTATAAATTAATGCATGTCTCAACTTATTTGATTATATAATTTGTACTATTGTATCAACCTAAACTAGAAAGTGTCCTTGGTGGCAAGACGGGGTACAAAGATGGTAAGATATGGTGTACCCCCTCTTCCCCCAAATAAAATAATACACGATGGAAGTCATCCAATTATATTTTTATGACCAGGAAATGGTTCGTAAAAATAAAAGAAAAACTTAGACGGGTTCTTGTAGCGAAGAAGCAATGAAAAAAATCTGTCACCGAAGTAGTCAACGGACGAAGCCAATTTTGCTCACAAAAGAGCGATGGTTAATCTTGGATTAACCAGTAACTTTTCCAATTATCAATCTTAATCTCACATGCTTACATACCTCTACCAGATTAAAAAAAATATTTTTAAGTGTTTTAAATCACTGTTCATTTGACCTTTAACTTATAAGTTTTAATGAAGGGATATTAAAGTTTTTGCAGATGAGTTTCATGCATCAGGTAATGATAAGGGATTGTGTCAAACTTAAGGTCAATATATGGCATTTTTTTCTTTTATTTAACGGGGAAATGAGTTTTAGAATACCTTTATTTCGGCAACTTTAGCTCTGTGTAATGGTAAAAATACGATACTTCATATTTTAAAAAAGTGGTCATTCTCCTGTGAAACATTATTACTGAAAATGATTGCTCAAAAACTCGTCTTGATGAATCTGGAACCAGCTATTTCTGTGTTCATTTTTGTAAGATGAAAGCGAAATTTGCTGCCACGCAAGTAAATTTTGATCAGACAGGCTCTAGTGTTCAGCTCCAATTATATTGTTTTTATTTCCTTCCTCAAAGCGGTACCTCATCTGGTAATTTTTTTAGCCCTTGGTCTCTCTTGATTGCCGTACCATCGATAATGTTTTCATTTCGGGTTTCTGGTAGCGTAAAAATAAAATTATCACACCATATCCCCCTCATTATTGCCCATATCTCTTTTCAGCATCTTGAAAGTGGTTAGCTGTTTTTTTACTGTTCTGAAGTGAGGGTTTTCTGTGACTTTCATGGGAAAAAAATGAAGTTCGTTTTAAATTGAATGAAAAAATAGAGAATACAGGTGTAAGGAAAAGTATCTTACATCACTTGTCTCGTACGTTAGGTTAAGATATAAGAGGAATTATAGGATCATTGCTTGAAAAGTGTAGTTCTAATTGCAATGACGGCAAGTAAAATTATTGGAAATTGAGAAATAGTGAGAAAATTTGAATAGACTCAAAAATTGTAATTGAAAAGTCTCTTTTCGTTTTGAATTTTCTTTGTAATTATTTTTTTGCTTGTCTAATTATTCAACCAGGCATTGTATTGCATTATTTTCGTGAATTCATCAAAAAAAAGTTAGGCTTATAGAAATATGGCAGAGTAATGATTTATGGGTAAATTATTACTCTTATATTTAATGGTGTTTTTTCGTACTTCGTGTATTGCACAATTGTTGAATTTTATCGCATTTCACCAAACTTAATTAGCAAACATTAGTAGTAAGGTTTCAAAGTTTCAAATTGATATGTTATTCGCAGATTTTGGAAATAACTTAGCGCTTAAATTAATCATTTGAAATTGATGGTCAAGGTGGAAAGTTGATCATCGGCCATACTTTGTGGAGTGAATATCCAAGGATTCAAAAAGTTATTGCGGGGGTGTAAATTCATCTTAATTTTGGGTTCTCAAATCTGGCGGGAGAAAAAAAATTACGCCAAATTTGATACACCCCAGTGTAGCTGGAAGGAGGTTGAAGGACTTTGCCGAGGTCATTTCTGAATAGCTTTGTTTGAAACGCTATAATCAGTTATGGAAGAGGAGAGATATTCTGAGTGCATAATTGTATTTTGTGATTTTGTTGAGGTAATATGTTTCGTAAATTTTGCATTGGAATTCTCTAATTACAATCAATTAAATATATACATATGCCAAGGAATGTCGAATTTTGAGGTCCCTTTTTTGCCACAATGCTTAGTTAGGAAGGAAGTTAAAGTAAGAAAGTAAAATTGCACGGTTCTTTACCATTTTAATGTCAGTGAATATCCTTTTATCCTAGATGAGCTGAAAATACCCATTTTCATCGAAACGTCTCATCAAAAGAATTTACGCTTCATTCGCGTCTCTGGCTCCATCTTTACTTCCTGCATTTAGAAGGGGTATGAGGATTGGCAAAGAGCCATCCCGAAACAGATTCAACTAGTACCGATGCGACTCATAGCAGGGTTCACGCACACCAGGTCCTGAACTCATCGTAATTCTTGCGGCACAGAGTACCTGGTTATAATGGGCAAGGAATAAGGCGAAGGATTCCCATATGAATTCGTCTGAGATGCTCCACGGGCTATTCCTTTTGAGATGCTCTTACGGGTCACGTCTTGCATGACCCCCGACTTTTCTGAGAACGAGATGTCCGCTATCAAATGGGCTCAATCAGGGCGTCATTGTGTCGTGATGATGGAGGTCCGTCAGAAACATCAGCAGATATGAATGACGTGGTCTCGTCGAGTTACCGGGTACCTATTTAGAAGTATTTTGCGGTGCATTAAGAATGCTTGGACGCCAGGAACCAAAAGGAATTCTATGGTTAAAAAAGTTTGAAGAGTATCAAAGTTTGGGGCCAAGGACTGAAACTTCGTTTCGTATGTGATTGAACTTTCTCCTTGACATAATCAATCGCTAGGTTATCCGCAACGGTCAATGGGAAAAAATAATTGTTATATATTTTTTTTCTTTCTAGAAATTCGTAATTTATGGCTTAATAACTGAATAAATGGTAAGGAATAGGTTTGATTCTTATACTAGATTCCTTTAAAAATATATTGGTGTCTTAAAAAATTGGCAGTGTTTACTTTGTAATAAACGAATCAAGATACTTAGCCTAAATAGTGAAACTGATATCAAGGAATGGCTTCCCAAACTGGTAATTCTTCTCTTGAACGAGAACCCCGCGAGTATTTTTAGTACACCTCATATGAAATCCACAGAATATTGGATAACCGTAGATTTCCAAGAATTTTAAAATTTCTAAATGTCGGTTGCTTCAAGCCTAATTTCACAGTGGATGATAATTTTTTTGATGCTTCGCGTTTAATGTTTCATTTAAATGAGTTTTGGTGGGCTTTGAATAGATCTTTGCTAAAAAATGTGAATGGTCGGCAATAATTAGAGACCAGGATCAAATCATAATCCTGGGAAATGATTTTCATGCTTGGATGGGCCGAATTTCAGTCTTATTTTTAATTGTGTACTTTAGTTTTCTGGAAAATGTATACTCATCGTGAAATTTGTGAAAGGCTTAAAATTTGTTTTCCCAAGATTTTTCTTGTCATAGATACAAAAATTTCCCTGGATATTCCCATAAAAGTTGTTCACTGGATGAAAAATGTGCTTAGATTGATATAATTTATTCGACTCTCACTTCATATAATATTAAATAAGGAGTAAAAATATATGATTTTTTAACTGTAGCCACAATTGGCTATTTGTGAAAGTTAATGAACCTAGCGGGAAATATTTAATTTTCTTTATAACTTTGAAGTGTATGTTATAACTGTTATAGAAAACCTTCTATAGATCGACTTACAAGTTGTCATAGAAAATAACCAATAATGGGTGGTTGTTTATTTTTTTGGGGACGAAAAGAGGGAACACGGAAATTGATTGGATCTTTTGTACTTAAAAAGATAAAGTTGAAGAATAAAGAAGTTAAAAAAACAGTAAGTAGTGATAAGATACTAAATTCTATCGCTACAATACGATAACTTTTCAGTAGGTTCCCTACGGAGTAATGAGGAATGGGATCGTTTCTAAAATCACAATTTGTTAAAATTATTCGGAAGATGGTAGAGCGACGACGAAAATGGTTACCCCATTTGTGTCATAACTTCAAAATCATAAGATTCGAAGGTTGCCGCCCACCTGGTGACGTCAATGAAGTTTTGGCTCTTAAACTCGTTCAGAGAGACCCGATCCTTGACGGGGAGGATCGCTCTCTAGGGTATTAATAAGGCAGAGCCACTTGAGACGGATACACGAGATCAATGAGCAATGGAGGAGTAGTAGAGACATTCGATACCAGTGTCTTTGACGTCATCAACTGATCCGCGAAAGGCTTAAGCCCCTCGATTTTTCTCCATGAATATTTCAAAAAGCAGACGTCGGAGAAAGAAACGATGAAATGCGGATATTTTTATTTTATCTCAGTTAAAATCGACAATAATAAAGAAAATGGTGGAGGAACCCATAGTGGTGACCGTCCTTATCCCAAACGAGGCGGCAAGTAGGTTGAGTAGGTTGGTGACGTGAGTTGCTGTTTGCCGCAGTTGTGGATTTGAAGGCGCGATGTGCCGTGGCGCGTCTCTTCTCCTATAGCGTCGCGTCGCCGTCTCCGGGCACATCGCCCCCTCCACTCCCCCCGACGATCCCTCTCGCACCTCCCGTCACCCTTTTTGATGATGCTCCTCCCCCGTCCCGCGCATGGGCGTGATAAACTGGCTCCGCTCCATATTTCAAACTCCTTTATTGAGGCTATGATTTATGTGAAATCGAGGCTGCCGCTCCGCTCTCCTTCTTCATCCCTCTCTTCTTTTATGCCGTTCATTCTCGCTCCCCATAATTCTTATTCCTCCTCCTCTCTCATTGCCACTCCCTCATGCGTGTGTGGATGGGGGAGGGATAGCGCCTGCAGCACACGCGCGCCGAACCGCGAGCACAAGTGTAGATATAAGTACTACCCGCCTCGTTGCGTACCTCCTCCCCTCCCCCCCACACCGCCTTGCGCTTCGCTGCTCTGTCGGAAAGGGATCGTATTGCGATCGCGAGATAAAGAGGGCTAGATGGGTTTGACCGCTAGATCACGCTCGATTTCTCACTCTCCTCGATGTACACAAACGCCTATAACCTCATGCCGTCCCCGCATATCTCTCGCATTTCTAAAAGTGCCGCATACAATTATCCTCTACTCACTTTAAGGTGATGCAAGTCGCTAAAACTGCGAATTTTTACCTCGCCAGTGAGCCTGGGGTGTGAAATTGGTTTGGCTGGGAGAATTTCTCGATTTAGCGATAGCGGTGAACCAAAGTGAATGCCATTTTTCGATTTTTCATAATTGAACGCGTAGGTGCCCTTCGCACCTTTCAAATATCTGTGCTTGTCATAATCCTCAGTTGATATTAAAGCTTTGAAAATATTTAAGTTATGATTTTGATTTAAATTTTTCCATAATTGGTTTGGCACCGAAAAGTTGTTTCATATCTGTTGTTCTCTGTTGTCTTGTTGTTCTCTGTTGTCGTGGAATGCAATAAAAATCTGGAGAGCGAAATTCGTTTCTATTTTAGAATTGGTTCCCATTATTTACACAAAATTAGCGGCTCTACTCTGTTTTATCATACATATTATTTCATCGCTGGGGGAGTAGTGTTGGATCCCTTGAAAAAAAGAATTTTCTTTTATTTTAAAACGTTCATTGTTTGATCGTTTGACTGATCGAACACGCTACATATCAATTTACGTGTAGCCTTTTGCTATTCCTCTGTGTTATCTCCGCGCATCTTTTATACTTCTGAAGGTGGCATTTAAAATTATTCTTATAAGTCAATAAAATGACCCCATATCTGTGCAGCGTGAAATCGTTCAGAATGTCTTGATTTGCAGATAACAGGGAACCCAATTGAATGCGATTTAGCAATTCCTCTTTTACCACTGAGTGCATTTTCTTCGCGCCT
The DNA here is from genome assembly GCF_921293095.1 of Ischnura elegans. Classification (NCBI taxonomy): domain Eukaryota; kingdom Metazoa; phylum Arthropoda; class Insecta; order Odonata; family Coenagrionidae; genus Ischnura; species Ischnura elegans. Next base: position 26,293,256 of record NC_060247.1, read on the forward strand.
CTCATATTACTCCAACCGTTCGCATCTATGAATCTTCAGTCCTCAGTTAATGTTTAGACTCCAGATATGTTTATTTTGTAGTTTCTAATTTTTTCCATGCGTATTCTATTCAATATCCATTTGACCGTGAGAGGGGCACTTAGGACGCGTGGGCTCCTAGGGAATTATTGTATTTTTGTTACACGTGTTGTTTTGTTTGTTACATACATTACGTGCCGTTGGTTCCTTTTACCTCTTGTTCTCGCTCAAGTTCTTGCTGTTTAATTATAAGTGTAGCTACCGCTGTATAGCTCTCTGGCGATGTCTCCTCATAGCGCCATTTACAGTAACTCTCCATCGCCTCCTGGTGGTGAAAGTCCATAAAACTGCAAATTTCTAACCTCAATCACTAGATTGTGAAATGTAAAATTGTTTCGATGAGATGGTTGGGATAATATCTCGAATGACTGATGGTAGGGAGCACATTTGATTTCCCTGGTTGGACTCATTTTCTTCACGCCTTCCATGAAAGTCAATGAAAATTAGAATGCCAGAAAAATGCAAGAGAAAATCGCAAGTGCTCAAAAAATAAATAATATTGAAAATGAACTCATCTTCAATTTCCACCAATTACGTTACCATCGTTCTCTTAAGCGACAGTTACTGAAGGGACGGATGCCTCAATCAAACACACAAATCTTTTAGATAGTATATGGTAGACTGATCATCCTTCATACATATATCTTTTGTACTCTATAAAAATGCGCATTTTTTTGTTAAACCGCAAGATAATGCTTGACTTCTTACTTTGCTCTTGCGGTGTAACTTTGCTATCTTTCCCATTTATTTCGTTAAGTTAATACATTAAAAGTCATTTCCATAAATACTTCAATTTCACTTCACAGCTACTTTAAATATAGGTATTTAGTATTAACTTCATGTTACAAAATGCAGTGAAATTGGTATTGTAGTGGAAATGAAGTATTTTTGGACAAATTTTAGTGACTTTATTTACTTTAATTTAAAAGTAGAATTTTAAATTATTATGTATTATAAAGAATAAATATTAATTAGAAATTTATTAATGTGTTAGATTTACCACAGATAAAGACTGAAACAACTCCCTTTCTCTTGTAGGGCAGAAAGTACAGCCCATCATAGTTCTCCCCTGCCTCGAATTGCCGAATAAAGTCACAAAAATCGTGAATATTTTTCCTTAAAACTTAGCCTCTGGGATGTGAACTTGTTTCGATTCGGTTAATGGGGCATTGTGTCGATTTCAAATGGCGTAGGTGTCAATTGAATACATATTTGCTGTTTTTCTAAACCCAAATGAATTTATTTTATTCACACCTTTTATGCGATTCAAAACCGCAGTATTTGTGTACCTCCCAAAACTTTCATTTAAAACTCAAAGCATTTAAAATTAAGTTCATGATTTTTATTAATTTTTCTGAAATTATTTTCTTTCGTAATAAATGCCGTTGTGCTGGCTCTGGTGTCATGTAACCTAACACGCAAGCATGATGTTATGAGGCATAATGGCTTAAATCGAGTGAAGAATATTTTAGTCCGATAATCGGATTTGCCATACAGATGTATATTGCACAGCTTTGAGCCAGACTGGTCGTGAAGAAATTCTTTGGTGCGTCATCATTTTTTCAATTTCGATGGGAAATCCTTAAGAAAATGGTTATTGCTGGTCAGAATATACAGGGAAAGAACTTAAGTGAATAATGAGAAAAACTGACAGTTATTCCTCTGCTACTTCAATACGTGCTGGTGTTTTGGTGAACAGGAAAATTTCAAGACATCATATTAATCTTGGCCATTTGGAATCGCTGTTTTTCTCTCACGAATATTTATATTACCAACTCCCACACTTGCGCAATGTGATTTGTCTGCCGAGAAATGGCCGTCATATTTCAAGAAAAAATAATAATGCGCGCTCATCATCTCGCCACGCCGCTGCGCTTATGCCTGCCGTTCCGTTCTTTTTCGTTTCGCCGTGGCGTTAACCTTTTACTACCAGAATACGAAATGTATATGTTGTGAATATAGCGTTATTAAATCAGCATCCTCGGAGTGCGAGAGGGGCGATCAACCTTTTGGCGTCGAATCTCCCATTATCCGTTTCCCTCTCCCGAAACCCCTCAGCCATCACGCCTCGCTCCTCTAATATCACAAGAGCCGCGGCCTTATTTCATGGCATCGCATTCGCTGTGGCAGGCCATCCATTTGCCAATGCTCCACCATCATCCTCCTCGCGGGAGGAGTAAGTCACACGGCCGTTCCCCTTGGGGAGGGGGAGTCCATCCATCCTCCATAAGCGAAAGGGGATGATGTAGTTAGGCTCGGAGGTCCGACGCAGAAGAGGCATTATTGTCCCGGAGGAGAGCGGAGTTGGGATCATTGTTGTGAAGCGGTGGAAGGAGTTGGCCAAGGGCCTCTTAGATTTCTCGCTTTGCCTCGTCGGCTCCGTAATTGCCCCACCCCATTCTTACGCTGCTGCAACTAAACCTCCCCCACAGCTCCCGTCGGCGACTAACACCTGGGGACCATTACAACCTTTGTCTCATCTCACACAGACAATCTCTTCCCAATCCGACAGCCAACCTGCGCGGCTACGTTGGCCGTAAATTCCTTCAAAGTCACCTTTTAATGCCGCCATCTAGTCATTTCTTCAAAAGTCTATTTTTTGGCAATGTCCCGGGTGACCACCTTGGATTTGTCACTACTTGGTACGCAACGTATTTCGTCAGGTGTAATCTGTACCAAGTGAATTCGAGATGAAAATTAGTGTTCCATTAAAAATATGCATTAAATACAACACGATTAGAATGTGTTGAAATAATAGCATTTCATTATATGGTGTACACTGATCAAAATCCATCGTAAATACCATACATGATAGTGATACTGCTAAAGTGTTTCATTTTTCCCTAGACTCATGCGAAGAAAAAATATTAGATTTTAGACTCTTTGTTTAACGAATGATTGGGAATCGTGACATATTTCTAAGACTGATCGAATGGATTGCGTATTGACAGTTAATGTGGCTAATATTGACTTTGAAAGCTTTATGTTTAAGCTTCCATTTTTATGGAATAATTAGGAATGAAAATTAGTGCTTGATTGAAAAATAAATTTTTACTGCCAGTAAGTTTATGGTGAAATTGTAAATAGGATTGATGGTATATTTATTAGATACTTATATTTAAACTTATAAACTACACGCCTACGAATGAAATCCTGAAGTCTTTAATGAATGCTAAATAAGTGAATGTTGTAAAATTTTAGATTTTCCCGGCGTATAGGATGTTGAAAAATTTCTCGGGATAATTTCAAGACGATGGCAGACTCAGGCATTGAAACGTTGGGAGAATTATCCCAATACCACACCCGGTGGGAATCCCGAGAAATTTCTCATTAAGTGATTGTTGTTTAATCTTATAGGTTAGTCAATTGTGATAGCGATTACCTGCAGTTAAGGGGAGGAAGTCGTTGGCCACGAAATGAGACGGATCGATTAGGGCTCATCAGTCCGGTTATCTGTAGGAAAAAATATAAAGGCTTGTGGGGAAATCAGGTTATAGAGAAATAATTCGATGGTAGTTAAATAATAGACGTATATTATGAAATTATAAATGCGTTTATAATACATAATTAATGAAGGAAATGAAATATAACCAGAAATATCTTAAAAGGATAGGTAGAGTTTTATGAAGGATTAAATTTTATTGCCCAAGGTGTGGACCTTTGACCATGGGAATTTTTTTAAATTAATAGACATTTTTATCGCGGTTATTGCAGGAAAATGGTATCGCAACAATTGCCTACTGGCAGTGTTTGTAAATAATCGAATATAAGTGATCGGATTACTTGTAATGATTGCTTTTGCAGCAATTTGTACTTGTAACGATTACTTTTTACCAAATGTAATTTTTACTAGTAATTTGCAACTTGAGTTATACCTTACAGTGAAAGAGGAATAGTACCTTTCGTTGTAATAGTTACATGTTCGTAATCGAGTATACTTTAGTGATTTCACCGATTTACCCAGACCTACAGATAACATCGAATCCCCAAGTACCATAATTTGCTTGTTTAGGTTCGGCCACCCTTAGCCAGCCTTGCTTATGATGGCTACAAAATACGACTTGTGCTGCTGCAGCAGTCATAATTGTGCGTATCGCAAGTGAAATTAAAACTTTAGCAATTTCTATGACTCAGCTATCCACATTTTTACTGCACTATTCGGCAGTTATCAGGTGCTCTCTATCAGCGGACAATTTTACGAGAAGTATTTGTATTGTAACGGTAATTTCACTGATAAATTTTTAAAATAAGTAATTAGTACTCGTAATTCATTACTTTTTTACGAAATTACTGTAGGTGAGCCCGGTTACTATTTCTCAGTAATATAACCAACACAGTCTACTGGCTTCAGAAACTTCTTGGCGTTCAGTTCATTGCATCCAGGAGCGAGGCACAGCCGCGGTTTATCCTCTCCTCCTCAAAGCCGCGTCCCCGGCGGTCGCGTGTATCTCTTGCACCCCATCCCCCCTGCAAACTCCTCATTGGGAGGCCCTTCTCTCTCTCTCTCCCCCCTCACGTCCCGTCCACCGAATTGGAGGCTACTTTGTCAGCCGTGACGTGATTATCTCCTTTAAATCTCTCCCCATCTAAGTGGCGCCTAGCCATCAGGGTTCACGCGGCCCCTCATCCATTCACCCGCGCTTGGCGGCCGTGCGCTACGCACGATCCTTCCTTTTGGCCCGCGCGGCGCCTCCTTGCAGCGAGCATTGGCGGTAAAAGTGGGTCCTCCCCTTTCCCTTAAACTCCCCCCACCTCATAAAATTCCCACGTGAATCATCTTCCCGATGCGTTCGGCGGATAATAAATCCGTTGCCTCATTGCTTCGCTCGACTGCGCTAAGTGTCAGTGTGTTCATTTGTCCTGTTGCGCCAATCGGATGAGAGATCCGCTGGCAGGCGGCATTTATTCTGCTCGTGAGCTCAACGCTCGTTTGGAGTTGTCCGTGCTCTTCGCGTGCCTCTCCCATCAGGCCAGGGAAATCGGCGACGTCGGGCGCTAATGCGTGTTGCGTGCCCTCTGAAATGTGATATTTTGGCCCACACCAGCGGAAAAATGATATGCAAGGCCTTGACCCAAGTCTATCCTTCCTCATCTCTTTTTTCATTTACAAATGCTTCGTCTTTATGCTTTCTTGACATATTTTTTGATGTTAATATTGATTAGTGACTATTTCAGGTTGTTATGATTAGTTTGAAACGTAAAAATTACTATTCTTTGGAGATAAACATATTCTTTAATTATTCTTGGTTAGGATAGGTATAGGTATGCTTATTAATGCAGGGGGAAAATTAATAGGGGGAAAAGTGCCTGGAATAAAATTAGCCCAGAAACCATCCGACTTGTTTGATGCAAACTCGGTGAATATTCAAATAAAATTGGTAAAAATCATTCAAAACAGCCTTTAGGAGGGTTTTAAATATATTACCGTGAGTTCCCATCTAATATTTTATTCACATTTCTTGATTGCAATTTTAGAAAAAAAGAATATTGTTGGTGTAATAGCCCCCCAAAATTGACATTGGGCAGAAAAAATATATAGGCGAAGGAAAGTCTACGACAAGTTCCTACACCCACTTTAGGGTGTAAGTGGAAAGGCCTCTAAGGAGTTTCGGTTGAGGTTTTGTTGAGTCAAAAAGAATATTCGTTAGACATAGAGAGGAATTATGTTGTCTTATTGAATTTAATTTGGAATTCGTTTATAATAGCATGGTGAATTTTCGAGTTTTTTATTTGCTTAGCCATTTAAAGAAAATAATTATTCCGAGTTTATTGCGTTTTTTCTTCAATATTGCATACCTCAGTTTCGCATTATCTGTGGATGTGTACGGCAGAATGATCTCAATAAATTTTAGAATGCGGAAATATCATCTTGGACAAAGTGGATAATAGTGTCCCAATACTGTGTTTTATACATCAATTCCTAAAATTTGAAACCACTGGATACCTTTTTACGATTGAAGATTAAATTATTTTACTTCAGGGAGAACGTTAAAAAAATTCTTTTTGCTGGAGCACATGGCATCATGTATTACGTATGGAGATCTGTGCAGGATAATGGATGAATTGAATTTATTCGCTTTTGTAAGTCGTCATTGTGACAATATTTTTATGTCAACCATCCAAATCGAGAACGACGCCGTGCCCTCGCCAGGGTTGATGATCTGACTTTCTTTTTTTCCAAAACCCATTTGCCCCCTTATTAGGGAACGAAGGCGGGGAGCATAATGCCTTCAGCTTCTTGGAAATAAATCTCTCTTATTTCTCCCTGACTTTCCCTTCCCACCCTCTGCCGCCAACAATTCCATTCTTGTCTTATTCTTGGAACATAACCCAACGAGCTTCAGTAGCTCTCTAACCTAGATGGGCCATGCCCGTGTTTATTGGCTGACACTGATATGATCTGAAATATGATAGGTACTCAAGTCTTCTTATTTCAGTTATCAATGATTGTTTAAGGCATACGAGGGTTTTTTTCTGCTACATCTGATATTTTCATATAAAGATCAAGCGGTACTATCTTTCCAGACTAGCATTAGCCGTTGCTACAGTAATACCTTTCACCTGATTAGGTATTTATATTAATGTAGGACTTGCATTAATACTTTTTGTGGTTTTATTTCATAACTATACTATCAATCTAATCTAATCTATAATAGCTACTTTATTTCAGTAATTGTGCAGAGAACGATTCATTTTAATTCAATGGCTGCTATGGGAAGGAAAAAAAATCGAACTTGCTTCAATATATTATGAGACGTAATTACGTGTGAAATTAAATATTTATGAATTCGAAGTATAGACTTTAATTTAAATATTTTGAGGATTTGGTCGAAAACGTCATTTAAATTTAAAATTTATTATTGTGCACGTTTTCATTCCTGCTACTTACCTAGGAAATTTATTACTGGTGCGATATGAAATGAATAATAATGTTTTTGCGAATTTGAGACTTCAATAAATAAGCAATCTTACCAAAATGGAAAATTAACCCATACTCTTCCGATGCAATTCTTTGCTACCAGTTAGTGTGCCTCTTGTCTTGGTAAGCCGAAGTATAGATTCGACGAAACACTAGGAATTTTTAAAGTGCTGACGAATGTGCATAGATTATATAGCAACTCAAATGAAGTTTATTTTGTACTTGTGTTTGTGGAGCTAAATCGATATCCCCTAGATACGATACATATGAAGTATGTGCAGCTCTAACATAAGATGAAAAGGGTAGCGTGATTCTTGCATTGAAAATGATGCAAAACTAGCAAAATGAGCTCTAATTTATTACGCCTGAGGAAAAACTGTTTTCTTGTTTGGTGGGGGTGGCTTTCCTCTCTGATTAAGCCACAAGTTAGGTATGAGATTTCATGCCCAGAATATTGATCAGGTAGCTTTTCGTACCTCGAGAAATGATGGTGGCAGAAAATTGCCTTTACCCGATTTGCGTCGGAATCATTCTTAAGATTTGCGTAATATACATTATTCATTCTGGAACAGCTCAGCATATTATGGGCGCCACGAAAGCAGTGCTCTTGAGGTCTTTCGGCTCCTGCTTCTGATTACCAAGCGCCGTGCTTCCATGCTATCAAACACGTCCCTTGAATTAACGACACCCGAGAGACCAGTTTAACCTGTTGATCCTTCTCGCGCTATTTGTATTTAAAATGTTTCTGGGTATTTTTCGATAATTTCATAATGGCTCTCGTAAAAAGCTCAATGAGCTCATGATAACAGTCTTCTGGGCCCAACGAGCTATCTCAATTCACGCTGGAAAGGAGAATCTTCGGATATCTACTCATGCTTAAGCATTCTATCAAATATTCCTAATTTTGCTCTCATTAGCTATTCATGGAGCGTTTTACCAATTTGACTAATCATTGGGTGTTAATGTTGTCTCAGTGGCTTCTCTGCTTAAAATGAGTGTGGACTCTTTGCTAATTCTGATAACGTCGCGAATGAAGATAGGCATGATAATTTCTATTATTACTTTATAATAGTGGTTCTGATGGATCTCCGTCTTCAACACTGAAAAGGTATGATTTAGCAACAATAGATGTTGATTTAGCTATTTACAGTATTATGTAGTGGTTACGATTCGATATTAATAGACGGGGATAAAAAATAATTGACGTGACTACGGAGTTGCTGAGCATACACTAATATTGGTGGAATTCTTGTTTGATTACGTAATAAGCTTTTTTACGATCATATTGGCGTATGGCGTAAAGCCTATGAAAAAACGAGTTGCGTTGCCTTCTTGTAGTAACCTTATACTTTAAGAAAAAATCCTGTTACAAACAAAGAATCTTCGCTGCCATTTGATTTTTAGTGCTGAAAGCTCTTTTTTATGTGTCAACAAGTATTTTCATTTCATTTGCCATAAACACATTTTTGAAAGACTTTTGGAGAGACATTTGATGGCCATTTTGTTCGCATAGAATTCATATCATGACACAAAGCCGTTGTGAGTTCGTGAATGGAAGCATATGAATGTAAGCTTGAGTATGTTTTTATACTCTAGTATGCTGCATAATGCTTGATGTGTAAGCGTGTACTGAGGTCATGGTGATCTTCCTCTCTGCGCATTACTTTGTTGACGAGAAACCTAACTAAATTAGTCACTATAGCCCTGGCACGGCGTGGCAAGGAATTTTTTCCCTTTCTTGTGGCTAGGAGGTGGGTGCAATTGCTTTAACCCTTCCAATGACCTATTTCAATCAGTCGTAATACCTGCTCTAACTACTTCAGTGCAATGCATTTTGGTAGCATGAAATAACTGTAATTCCTTATTGCCTGCTACTTATTCTCAGTATGGATTATTTAACTGATGGGTTGCAACTTTTTTTTAGAATAATTTTTTGTTTTAAGTCTATTAATTTCATTTTAAACGGTATAATCGCTCAACATTTCGTACATTTTGCGTTTTTGTTTTCTTCGTACCTTCTCATCTTTGCGGTGGAGGCTTGCCTAATTCGTTCCACCATACTTAAGTAATGCGCGAGGACCTATGGCTGCAGTCACTTTTCCTTGGTGTGGCCGAAGAAAAGTAAAACTCTAAAGTGGGGAAAGTGACATTTGTTCCTTTAGAGATTTAAAACTCCTGGTGCTACGTCGCTGACTTGCTCCGCCCATCGTTTTCCTTACTTGTTGGCCTGTGTTGTGGGAAGGTGGAACTCACTTCGTCCCACGTACTGAATTTCAGGCATACCAGTGAAGGTCCTGGGACAATCCTGCTGGAACCCGATATTTCCTTCGAATATAAATTATTGAACACGCAGGCGGTTGACGCTATTGTGAAAATGGTATTTACGAAATCTTTAAGAGCCAATGGAAGTCTTGATCCGACTGCAGTACAATTATGTTAAGAATGCCATGGGGTAGTCAGAAAACTACTGGAGTTAGGTAAGTCAAGAGTTCTTGTACGATGAGCACCTCCTTTTTAAGGATTCATTTTTATGGAAGGCATAGAAAATGGAGAAAATAAATAATAATAATTTAGCATTTTTTATTTTAAAATTAATAAATAAGAAGCTTTATATTTCGTCCGATTAAACTTAGATTTAAGTTTACCCCTTGGATACCTATCTCTACAATAGATGCATGGTTGTGGCCCAACTTCAATTTTTGGCCGTTTAAAGTACTCTGATATAAATTTAGAATGTTTTCATGTTAATTTTGTACGGTATAAGTTAGTGAAAATATCATCCTGCTCATTTGTGTGTTTATATTGAGGTTAAGAAGGATTTGAATGTTAGTTTTGGCCGTATTAATACGTGCTTCATTTATACTGTTTTGGAGTAACTTTAAGTGATTGTTTTTAGTGTTTTGAGTTTAGCTAATTGGGTTACCTATCCACATATGTGTTGACAGGGCAAAGTGAGATGAAAGGTCTGCAATGATGATTTACGAATATATTGTTATCAAATATATATATATCATACCAAAACAATTAAATCTCTCGTGATTTGAAAAAAAATACGCCTTTTTATACAATATTTGCTTATATGAAAACGCTCAAATGGACATGGTGAGTATTGCCGCTTATTCCAAGTTTATTTTTTAAAAAGAATGTCCTGCCAAATAATTAGAATGCAAGAATTTCGCTGTTTTTGTAACAGATGTTTATTATTTATCTCACCTCATCGACAGGGCGTTGGGCATCCTGGTTTTCAGATATGACCACATGTGAAAATTTGCTGTAATTGCCCGAGAATAACTGTGATACAGAATTAATAAAATAAAACAGGTCCTAAATGGAAACTCTCTCAATTTTGGGAGGTGGCTGCTTCAAACATTCAAAGTCACTTAGTTTGTGGAAATTTTAAGACCATCGTCTTACAGCTAGCTAGCGTAGGCGAAGCTCACTTACATGTTCTCCTCCCACTTGGTGCTGGAACGATTCCCAAATATCTCCAGTTTCCCGGAAGTGAGTCGATTGGGCGTTGCTGTAATTGTAAATCCATGTCTTTTGGGAAACACAAGGCAGTAAGTTGTGATATAAATAGCCTATCTTTCGCGTAATTTGTGGCCTTTACCTTGAAGCAAATGTCTCATATCAATCAGTTGGATTTGAATTTATTCAACTGTGTATTTTCTCTTGCCAATATTACTGTCTCGCTTTAATATCAGGTAATTATTCTTCTTTTTCAGTTTGTCATAAAATGTTGCGGTGGCATCAATTGAGTGATCCTCGATCGATATTCAAAGGTCATGAAAGAGATGTTTCAGGGAAGTTACCTTCTTATGGCAAGTCATATTTCCAAGACGTTTCTCTAATAATGAAAAGAGGATTTTTCCATTGTTATTATATAATTATTTATCCTTTCTTCAACGCTCAATACTTCCCTATCCACTCCGTTATCTCGCATTACAGTTGGCAGTTCTTGAGCGGGAAGGTTGATTTGGATAGGTTGAACTCAAGAAAAAGCTTCCAGTGTTTGACTTTCGGATATTAGGGGAAGAAGGGTAGCTATATTCTCTGTATGCATGTAAAGGAACTGTCCCTTCTACCTCAGACGTTAAATTTAACTTGAAGATGGCGTAGTCCCGAATAGCTCTCACCTAACACATGAAACCAGCGTGTCGATTAAAGCATAGGAAGAGTGACTCTATAACGATATTCTACCATGAAAATAAATGTTATGACGATCACCATGGATGAGCTGTATTTGAAATACCTTGGTGTAAGGAAGGGTTTTATTCTGACAATCCGTTGGCCAATTACCGCAACCACTTAAGAGTGGACGCAGAAAATGATTTTCTTCAATTTCGTCTTTTCTTCAATGAAGTCCAATTCGAATGGATACGTTCGAGTATTCTTTTCACTTCTTTCACAAGTAGTATAATGGGGTGAATGACTCATTTCTGATTAAGATAGTTGTATTTCCTCGTTCCTCAATTTTTTAGGCCTTATAGATAAGAGTTGGCTTTTATGGTTGGAATTGCGGGAATTTGTCGACCAAAGGGATGCGTTGGATGTGAAGCCAAAATTATATTGCGTGGCTAATATTGATGTGGAGATGCATCTTGCTTACCTGCTTGCTTCGGGTTTTTTAAATTACACTCAATTTATTACTCAGTTATATCTCATTTCCGCTGACAGTATCCTATTACCACTGTTCACTCCTTATTTTTAGCCATAAACTTGAATTAATAGGATGATTCACCAACGAGTCCATCACTAAATGCAAAGAAAAGATTATTTTGTGAGAATATGACATTTTCACTATTTTACTGCAAGTTAAAAAAAGGATGATTTTGAGGGACATTTATCACGGTGGACTCTTTCAAGGGCTTAATTTTCCAAATATTTCACCCGCCATTTTCCAATTATTTCCCTAAATGAGAAATGCATTATCCCGAATATAGGATGTCGAAATTCTTGTCATTCAGCTTGAGTGAATTTATTTTGAATTTAGGTTTTGAAGCGAACTAGTGCATGTGATTCCCTTGTTAGTACTCATTTTAAAGAAAGATATTAGGCATTTGTTACAATCTAGTACTAACTTGACTTTCGCCCGCAGTTTTGTTATTCAAAATTCAAGATATTCACTACTTATAGCTTCACTACTTTGTATCGAAAAAATTATTTTCCCGGTATTGATTGGAAAAGTTGAGGAAGCAACTACTTACCCAACTTTTGAATGAAAAGTAGCCTTCATTAACTTTTTAGTGCCTGGAGACGTCTGATTTTGGCGTCTGTGAGATGGACTCCTGTGGTCGTTAACTTCTTGCTCCAAATGTAATTTCGCCTCATCTCTTTTTATCCACGGAAGTGGTCAAAATTTGCAGCACGTCCACTTTTATGCCCACGAGATCAATTGCCTCACGTCCTCTGATTGCTGCCTCTTGATTGTTTGCCACGCACATTTTTTCCGTGAAACATAACAAGTAATTTTTTGCTGGACGGTACCAATTCCGTAACCATTTTTCCAATCTTTTTCGAGCCTCCAGAAACCACCTCCTTCCTCTCAGGCCTTAATCACTCAGCTTGCTCCCTCTCATTCTTAAGCCCTTCACACACACACACACACACACTTTTTCCCGTCCTTGTGATCAAACTCCCCAACCGTTTTCCTCGCATCCCCTCCCTCTCCCCTCATCAATATTTCTCTCCTCTCCCCCATCAAGCTCCCTCGAACGACACCCTTCCTCTCTTTTGCCTCCTGATCGGAATTGAAATGCAAAACCGTGTTTTTGCGACAAATCGGGCCAAAATCTCCAAAACGTTGTTGTTTGAATAACGTCTCATAGAACCCGTCCCATCATCCCGGCATTTTGTAATACGATGATAGCCGCTAGAGATTCGGAAGCTTCGGGCGAGGTTTATCTATTTTGAGTTATTGAGAACAGATATCTTTAATAGGAATTCGGAGAACAGTATCTTAGAACCGATCTATATTTTGAATTCCCCCTGACGCGATACAATAAGCTAGATATTTAAATAAACTATTTGAAGTAATTAGATCGAAAGCAGGAAACTCTCACAACGAGCTCCTAAACTTTTTTGCCCCGTCTTTCTTACAACTTGCACTGTACAATTATACCTGAACCTATTCTATAAATCATATTCGATTAAATACTTATACTTATTCCTCACGCCCCTTGCTTATTGAGGTGTCTCGTGGGGTGATATGTTTAATGTAGGGATTTTCTTCGGCCCACCTTTGCCTCTCTTCTAACTATCCAGTAGAATGAAATAGGGGCAGAAAGGTGAGATTGGGAAGGAGTGAATAATAGCTCATGAAATATGGCGTGAATCTCCAGTCAAGTAATCTCTTTTCAGCCCTCAGGCAATGATATAAAAGGACCAGAAATTCCTGAATCGATCCTCGTTGCACCTTCACGGCCCCACTAAATCCACTACCCCAATCTCTTTTCCACTCTCAACTCATCGTCTTTTTCCCTTTTTTTCCGACTTCAGTCCAGTTTCAACTGAATCATCATATTCTTAATGCTCCATTTTTTTTTCTATAAATCTCTTCCCCGTTTCCTCTCATCACCTTCTGTTGGGAGAGTATCGTCAGTGGGACGGTAATCCGGCGTCTTTGGAGAGTTGGCTAGCGTGTGAAAAGCTACTTGAGCTAGAGCAGAATTAGGCGTCCTCAAACATTAGGTGTGTTTGCAACGAAAGTTGGTAAAGAGACCATGATTTATCTTGTGAATATTTTATGGGGAATCGTAATGGACGATTGAATGAATAAGCAACAATTGTCTCGAGTCGGAAGATTAGTTCATTGTTACTCTCATCGCAAAATATTTCAGATGACCGTTTTAAACCTTCAGAAACCTACATATCACGTCTATGACGATTTGTCTCTAGCTCACAATCCTCCACTCGACGAATCTTTCACTATTGTTTCTGAGTGACTATTGTTTCGATGCCGATTAGGTCAAGGGTCACAATCCTTCATGATCTGCTTCCTCCACTCACTTTTTTCAATCGTTATTTTACTTTGCCATAGTTTTGGAGTCACGTTTATGCAATAATTTAAAACTACCAGACCCAGGCTCTTGCTATGGAGAAGAAGTACGGACTCCAGGATTACGAACGGGGTTAATTTAATCTGGAATTGACCTTTAAACATTCGTACGACTGTATACATGGATTTTCAAGGAAAGTCAGCTATAACTCCTGCTCAACTAAAGCAAACCTAAAAGAAAATATGAAAGAGTGCGTATTTCCCATCGGAAGGGGGGAGGCTTGCCAGACCCATCTTTTATACCCATATATCAGTTTTGGTACTAGCATATTACTACTTTATATTTTTCCTTGGAATGTATATTTTTATGTATTTTCAATTACCAGTGGCGGCGTTAATAATTTTAAAGTTTCTACTACCTTAGTGTTGATGTGATTTTTTTACAACAATAATGATTTGTTTTAGAAAATAATGGCATTTAATCCTCTGACAATAGATCATATGCAGTAACTCAATTATTTGTTATACTTTGTACATTATGATTCGATACTTTATTACTCTGTGGTGCTGTGACAATTATATTCTTCTATTTTCGTGAAGTAGTTTCGGTTTTTAATTGTTTTTGAAAAATTAATACCTCTTTCATGTCAAGGGTATTTTATTTATGTTTTTATATAAAGTTTTTTTTCCTGAAAACGGTTGGTCGCGCTCTATATTTTACGAACTTATGAATATTTTTCGGACGTATGGCTATTATTTTTAATTTTTTCACGGCCACTCACAGAATGCTTATGATTTCTGGCAGCGAGAAATGACTACTTGGTTGTAATAACTCCTTGAATTTAATTGATTGCTCTAATTTAAAAGGTAACACTATATCATTTTGTGGAGAATTGATTGTCAGAGTGCTTTTTGAAATCGTAATATTTACCGTTATTTTATACTTTGTTAGGAATTTTTCCATTAATCTTATTAGGGGTTAGATGGAAGATGGGACTTTCTAGTCCCAATCTCGCCCAATATCCTTTTGCTTTGTTTTCTTCCTTTTACTTTCAGCGATGTATATACGTGTAAAATGTCCCGTTTACACTATCATGCGTGGAGATGACGTCGGAACCAGTGTGCGTTCACATAGACCATGGTTAGAAACTGGCGACAGCTGATGAATGGTAAAGTAAGTCCAAGTAAAAAATGAATTGATGAGTGCAAATAACCTGTTGTGAGGAAATAGTGTATGTGCAGGAAAAAGTTCATGTGTTAGTTGCTATGATTTTCAACGTTTAAGCATAGTATGTGCCGCTTAGGAATGACAGAATTGCATTTCAGCGTCGTCTAGCATTGTTCCTTTCGCCATTCTTGCTACGTAGAAGTTCGCTCAGTTGTGGTTGTCCAACTAATCATTTAATTGATAGCGCTGGTTACATTTTTCTACTGTTCTATTGAATCCGAGTTAAATTATCCGTAATAGCTTGATTGGTATCAATAACATATACTTCTACCGACCATATATTCGGATTTGTTGCCACATCATTGATGTAGGTAATGAAAAGAGGATCTAAAACTGAGCCGTAATGCTCAATTGAGATTTTAGACAGAGGCACCATTGTGGTGATTTGGGGTTATGGTACTATTGAGGCTGCATTAGAGTCTTAGTACATATTTTTTTCTAATTTTGCAAAAGACAATCTAATCTGATACAATTTCATAAATTTAAACTTGATTTTCCTTCAATTCAATGTTTGACGAATTAACTTTGAAGAAATTAATCTTATAAAACAAGGGAGAGAAAGTGGTAATTTTTCGCACTATTTAATATCATCCGACGATTCTAACTTCATTTTATTGATTTATCAAACCAGCAGTTAGCCTAATATTTTATGCTGGAGTGGGAGGAAATTTTGTTCAAGTATGGATGAACATAAATCCTTTTTAAACTTGGGAAAAAAACTCTTTGCAAAAAATTTAAATAATTGTGAAGATCGGATTTTTATTAAAGGTAGTACATTATTTCTTGCAAAACATTTATAGGGATTATACAATATGTCGGTAAAAATACAATGCGAGCTAAAGGTAAATTCACTTCGGAATAAAGTATATCGCATATCTTATATCAAGTTTAAAATTTATTTATATTCAACAAATTACGGTATGAATATAGAGCACTTTACTTCTTTGAATTAATGCTGACGAATACAGTTCAATAAGAACGGCTATCTCCTCCTCTTCGAATGCTTTTCTTTCCTCCTCTCTCCCCATTATCCTATGGTGCTGCTTCGCCTTCTTTTTTTAACCAGCACTTAACCAGCTTTTAACCAACTGGCGTTCATACACGCATAAACTACCGCCAACCATGGTCACAAAACGGTGGTAGGAATCCCAACCACGGCTAACGGTAACTTGCGTTCACACCTCGTCTTGGAACCACGGTCGGCCCTAACCAGCGTAAAAAGGGCGCAGAGTGAACAGGGCAGAAATGTAAGCACTAACTTTATTTAAAGAACAGTGAGGAGGTATTCACCTGTTGTATCCTATGGAGGGAATGTTACATGCGTTGTTGGTACTCAATCATGGAATAAGACTTTACTGCAAGTTCTCAATTAGTCTCTGACAGATATTTTAATGATCGAATGATTCCTTGGCCAACCTAAAACTTTTTGCAAAGTAGGGACGGTAATATTGAATATAAATTTTTAAGGCATGAATCGTAGAAATAATTTTGGATTCGCATAGTTCTGGATTAGAAATTATTTTCCTCTGTTTTAAGCTAGGTGTCGTCAACAAGAGGATCTTACTAGTGACTTCTTCAAATTGTGTGGGGTACACGGAGCAGTCGTAACATTAGGTAATAAAGTATATAAACATAAAGTCAGTAAAATCATAATTTACTGACTTTTAATTATATAAATCTCAGTGTGAGCGCCCATAAACTCAGCAGCAATTGGAAACTGCAGCCTGCGGGTCTCATACTGCTCCTGAGATATTTATGCAGCCCGCTTATCTTATAGCTAACATTTGTTTCACTCTTTTTGCTACAGGAGTAATTGTTTACAAATTGGATTCGGTTAAATCTATTTCTCCAATCGTAAAATAAAAAATGTTTGTATATCACGTAGCTATGGAAATGTAGCCCCGAGGTGCGAAAATCTTTCCTTTAACGATATCAATTCAAACGTCGCAAAAAGCGAACTTGGACAAAAAGTGTTCGAGAAACATCTAGTCCAACTGGATGTAACGATGAAACTTTGACCGAACCAATCATAAGAACAAGCTTACCATGATGAACATTGAAGCATCACCAGCGCTAAAGTAAGTAGCAGCTCTATTTTTTTTAACTAATAACTTTAACTTTGTGCTTCCACAGAATTTTGATTGAATTACGACCATTGTTTCGACGATTAACGTCATCCAGAAGGCGAACCATAAGATGACGTTAACTTTGTTGAAAATAGGTTTTAAGTTATTCAATTAAAA
Source organism: Ischnura elegans (assembly GCF_921293095.1). Taxonomy (NCBI): domain Eukaryota; kingdom Metazoa; phylum Arthropoda; class Insecta; order Odonata; family Coenagrionidae; genus Ischnura; species Ischnura elegans. Next base: position 26,310,721 of record NC_060247.1, read on the forward strand.
TGTTCAGCAAATTCCACAAAATATCGCCCGAATCCACCAACTTAAGCAGTTCTATGTCGGCGCGTTCGGCATAGAATTGTTCCGAGGACTGAGGGCTACTGTTTCCTGCTCTAAACAAACATGGAGATGGCTCCGAACAGGCGAGATTCTCACGTAGATTTTCCAGAAGGCTGGAGCGAAAAGTGCATCATTATCCACGCGCGTGGAGAGCCGTTGAAGTGCAATTTTTACGCGCTTCGGCGCTTTGCGATCGACTTAGTTATCTTCTTTTTATCTGGCGCTCACACACTAGCTTCGTACGTGAGGCTGTTGCCCGGAGGCTGGACGCCACGTCGGCATTTCTGTCCATCTTTCCTCCCTACCCTTACCCTCCTATGATGAGGAGGGTGAGAGCCTTTGGCAAGAGTCTGAGAAGGGAGGGGCGGGTAGGATAGAGGGTTGGAAATGTGGTGGGGGGTGTGGAGTGATGGCTCTCTCCGCATTTCCTTCGCCTGTGCATCGGCCGGACTCCCCTCCCTCACTCCCCCGAACTGACACCCAACTCCCCCACCCTTCTTTAACTCCTCATCCCATTTCCACTCGCGTCATAACCCTTTCCAACTCCAACCCCGTCTCCAATTGGAACAGCTCTTCTTCATTCAGGGTCATTACTCCTCGGATCAGCTACGTTTTACTAATTCATTTGTTTCCCCGAACAATGTCCATTACTCACCGTGTAGTGCAGTAATAGACTTTTCAATTGGGTGAAGATTAAAGGCCGATCTAGGAATTTTTGTCTGCATTTTTACGGGTTCTTGCATTCTTATTTAGGAAAAATTCGTTTTGTGTTTGGTATTGGTGGAACAAATTTGGCTTTTATATATGCTGAGTGTATTGCTCGAAATCATAGACGCTTTCTCCGTTTATGATTATTGCTCATTATCCGGCTAGCTATGTAGGTGAATCTGATTTATTTATTTTCTCTACCAAATGCCTTTTATCTACCGCTTTATGATGTACCATAAATACATAAACTGGAGTAAATTATACGGGTAAAAGACGTTCAAATGGACGGGTAGGTACGCGGTGATGTGTTGCTGAAAAGTGAGTTACATTTTATAATTTTAAATAGTAAGCAGGGAAGGGAGCCGAAAAGAATGGAATTCTTTATGGATAGAATGGATGGGAATAGGCCTTGTTGCTATCTGAAGAGGGGATATAAATGTGGGAAGGAGAGCTGATGGGGGTGATTCATGTAATGCTTCTCATAAATTTACCGTTAATGACGGGAGACTTTGCGAAATATACGCTTTAATAAATTTTCTTAATAACCTGTTAAAAATCGAAGGCTGATCAAGTAATGCGGGAGTGCGTGTCCGCGGTTTTAATGTCGTGCTTGTAACAATATTTTCACTATGATTGTGGTAAAATTATCTATGCTATGCATACTGCGAGATGTGGCAGGACGTTCTTAGTTGAAAGTTATGCCTTACTCTCGGGCTGAGTATGTATAGGTATTAAATTTATTTTCCCCATCCTAGTAGCAGCTGTACCGCGTTGAGCTTCTATAAATATTCTATTTTTTCGAGAGAGTCTGATCAAGGAACTGCGTGTTTGAAATCCTACATATTTTGTATTTTTTGGAATACAAATGTTTTACTTTACGTGGTGGCGGTTAAATGATTTCAATTTATTACTGTTCGCTTTTGTGGGTATTTGAAGAACGTATATTTTTCCAGGACTATTACTCATCCTCAGAATGTATAGTGTCAGCGTGTTTATTTTATCTTTTTTTACATAGTTTGTGCACTTAATGTCGAATAGAACTTTCACTACCTTCGAAAAAGAAGTAGGATTATGACAATTCGAATGCTCTTATGTAAAATTTAGGTTTCCTCTTAGAAAAAAAAAACATTCTGAAATGCATTTTTTGTGACAGTTAACCCATTTCGCTTAATTTTTAACTTGATTAAGGATACTACTCCTCTTTCATAATTTTACCATGATTTAATTTCTACCACTCAGAATTTGAGTCTTATTTGAAGCCTAGGCGTCATTTAAAGGTGATATTGGAGATTTAGGTGACAGTTTCTCTGTATTTGAGATGATTAAAAAAGGGATTTTTTTATTTTAATGGTATTGTATTAAAAAACTTATTTCAATATATTTTTTATTGTTTGACGCTAGCGGTGGAATCGCTTTGCATTACTCAGGGCATTTCTCTTTTCTTCTCGGTATTTGTTACTTACCCATTATTTTCCCTACTTGGTTTAATAGTATTTCTTCCGATAGATGATAGATAATACATAACTGCACATCTGCGTTTTTGGGTTGCAATTTTTTGGAGTAATGATGTAGGGTTTTAAGATGTATTAATATGTTAAGTTTCTGGAAATTGGGACACGGTATTTGACTTTTTCCTTTTTTCATGATTCACATGAAATGGATGGATTTGATGTAACTGAACATATCAACCCGTTTTTGTACCTATGCAAGACTCAAAAACTTTTCAGTGCCGAAGACCCGAGATAGCTATGCGTACAGTGACCCCATGCATAGGTTAGAACGATCGCTGAAAGATAGACTGACGTACTTCTATGTAAGAAAACGTTTATATCTAACTTTAAAGTAAATACGTTTGTCAGTAGTAGCTTATTAACCAAGATTCTACTCCCCTTATATTGTATAAAGGAAAGCTTTCTTAATTCTCTCTGGCAGGATTACTTTCGTTGCTTCTATGCAAAACCGAACTCGTAATTGGGCGTACACTAGGGAGGTGGAATATATCTATGTAGCCTAATATAAGGTGTCGTATGGAGTTACTACCCTCTCTCGTCAGTCATCAGTTATTGGTCTCCGATTACGATCTTGAATTTTATCTCGTCATTGTTACATCTACATCGACTGCGTATGTGATTTGGTATATTTAAAAGCATACCTTTCTCTTTTGAAACTTTGATCAACAGTTCTACAGTATGAATTGAATCTGCTCGTATTTTTCCTTGCATAGTCGAAATAATACTCCTGTGGGATCAGACTAAGTAAGAATCTTTAACTTCGAAATAATTAAAAATATAACGTGTCATCTTGGAGTGACTACATTTTTCATCTGATGAATTATTAATGAAAACATTTTGTTTCCTTTCAATATTAATTCCTAGGGTATCACCGCCAAATATACATGAAGATGAGAATTGGTGCCTTTTTATTCACCTATGTTCGCCTAATCAAATTTTTGACGCGGATTTAGCTGTTTTTGGAATTGCGTTATATCTTTATTATTTACCTTCTAAGATTCATAATTAGTTTTTTATCCTTATAATTAGCCACTAATGCAAAGCAGTTGTATGTTTCTTGAGCACTCAAGCTATACCTCTATCGCTAGCTATTGAAAAACTTTTTCTATGGCCCAACAGTAGGATATCAGTATAGGTGTCACCATACTGATGTGGGTTGCTGCGTGTATTTATTTGGAAATCGTTTTAAAACGAAAATGGGAGAGTTATTTTATCTGGTATTTCGGTAATATTCTCTTTAATCTTACTTTTATATGCCCGTATGCTGATTTCATTTTGAATGATTTTTGTGCCAGCTTATTGGAGAATAATTTCCTCTTCCACAGCTAGATTAGGCATTTAAGTGATCGAATGGCCATCATTTTCTGGGGAGAATATTTTTCATACAAGTTTTTTTACCCTGCTCCGAAACAAACGCCAGTGATTGAAAATAACATTTTCGCCACCTTCTAGGAAATACCTCGCGGGCATCGACATGCTCCGTCCAGGAAAATGAGTGAGACCCATGTTTTTGATGATTCTAAACCTGTGATATTTTTCTTCCGAGCTCTTTTCGCACCTTTCGTCCACCTGCCGCAAGGGGCAATATTTTCTCCGCTCCGCTAATGAGAGCGTAAGATTTGTCGATCGCGTAGCACCGGGCAATCTCGGTTTCGCTTCGGAGTGACCACGCCCAGGAAACTTTCTGAACGCCTCTGCCACACCCACCCAAAAACTTACGGGTCCACCAGATTTCATACGAAATGCTCGACTCTGTGACGTTTTGAATGGGGCGGACTTACTTTATTGTATCTCTCCGCTGCACTCTAGTAGTTTCGTGGGTTTCCCTCGCCCCTGTATCCCTTGTCAATTCGACCAGTAATGAGGCACTGATTTGTGTTATCCACTGAATATATCGGGGAATATAAGAAGCGCTTCCGAGATTTATTGTTTTAGTTGTCTCGGGAGAGTAAGGGAGACCTAATAAATTTAGATGGTGGATTTGGAAATGGCCGAATTTGCCCTTTGGGAGTTTGAAAAAATTGAGAAGGCCGGCCTTGTATGGCAGTGCGAAAAATGTAATAATTCATCAAAGCGTTACCTCGATTAAGTGTGATTGACCGTCGGGTATCGATACTTTTCCTTTGTAATTAAATCAGGTTACGGAATTGGATCCTTTGAAAGCGATTATCGGGGAAGAAAAAAATCCTTTCAGAGATTATATAAAAACTTTTCCACCAGATCAAATTCTTGCCTCACGTCTGTTGCACGTTGTGCTGCACCTGAATTTTTAAACATACAATGCTGATTAGCTGTAGTATTCCTATTGATACATCTAACGACCCATTCACTTTGTTTTTAACTATGTAATAACTCAATATGAAATTCGTTACTTTCAGTGAATCAACTACGACTTGTAAAAATCTTGTCTTTTTCCCAATTTAGGTTTGATTCTATGATAGACCACGTAATTTCAAATATTATCTTTGGCACCGATTTACTATTACATTTTGCGGCTCCGCTAGGTTGATGTAATTTTTCGTTAAGAAATGTCTTAGCATGCCCATTAAAATATTTGTTAAATTCAATGAAATTGAATTGGTTAGCAAGTTCATAAAGATCTTGGTCCTTATCAAAAGTTATGTATTCAAAGTTTGTGTGTTTGGTTTATATGATTCGCCGCCGCTTCGATTTGTTGTTCCAGGGCGTTGAAAGGTCCACTGTATTATTTTTATTCTTTTATAATAAGGCAAAGCTAAAAGCAGGCTCTAGTATACTTAGGGATCAGGATTAGTAGTCGGAAATTTGCTTGATGTTGAGCATTTAGTCAGATTTTATGAATTTCTCATAGCACGTTGACGGTTATAAAGTATACACCTTTTTCTTTCGATGGCATACCTGAAAGAAATTCATATCTCAAGCACTTCATAAGCCTTATTTTTATGTAATGCTGCGGTAGGTCTGAGTTTGTTCAAAATGGCTTTTTACGATTTTTAATTTTTACTCTGACAGTTCAGAAACGTTTGCCCTTAAGGTGTTCCGAGGTGGGCGAAGAAGAGAAAACTCGTGAATTCTCTGAGATTCGCGTTATAGGCTTTATTTGACCTCACCTCATATTGTGTCTTGCCGCAAAACATATAAAAACAGTGAGTAACTTCCAAATGGACTGTGAAAGCCTTCAACTAAGTGGTGTTCATGATAAGTTTTCTCGTGACTACGAGGTTCAAAACAATAATGTATCTTCGTAACTCCTTATATTTTGCTAGTAATCTTAAATGAAATATCGTATTCACGCGTAGCATCTTTAGGTATCAAACGGTAACATTTCACAATAGTAATTTGTAAGTAATGTAGTTTATTTAAAAAATCTTCGTCTTCGTTGAATTCAGCTCTGTTGATAATTTTCTGCTATTTCATAAATTAATACGGTGCGGTTTTTGTTTTAAAAAATCAGTATTGGTATGCTATTATGCTACGATAGTTTTTTCTAAACGTCAGTTTTATTTAACCATTAATGAACTTACTTTTTCCTTTGAATTGCAAGCTTTATTACTGGTTCATGTAGGCATTTTCGAAAGGTTACAGCTGGGTCAATAAACTTGCGTAATTAGTGCCCGTATAAGACGTGAATCCCCCAAAGAAGTAGTGGCTAGATAGTACTGCCCCGAGTATTTGAATAGGACAAATTTGGATTTTTGGGTTACTGATTTCTAATTTTGTAGAAGGTGACCCTAGCAATAGAAGATATATCACGAGTTAGTATCTGGGAACATTGTAATTAATCATGTATATAGCTGTTATACCATTTTTAGCTTCTATTTCCGCATTTAGGAAGAGTCGGTGAACAGTTGCTGAGTGCAGAGTTAAAATTTGATTTTTAATCGCAAATAACTTTGATGAGGACATAGGTAGGTACTGTCCGTTGGATAATATAGGTTTTTCTGTAGTTTTCTCTCGCTACCTATGTTTGCTTCGGCCTCCAATTCCCAATTCGCAATTGTTTTTACACTGGTTAGAGCAAGTTTCGAAGTTGTAGCGCATTATGTATCCCGCTCCACTTCTCAGCTTTTCTCTGCCTCTAATTTTTCGGCCCCTCTTATATCCGCTCACCTCGCGACGAGAATTTCAGTTTGGACGCCCTCGAGCAAGGCTCCCCAACCCTTTTCTCTCTCGACTTCGGAATGTTTATCGTGTTTTTTTCCTCACCGACTAAAACCCGCCTTCCGGCACCTCTATCTGGCGAGTACCGGCGAACGGTTTGAAAGTGCGTTGTTAAAAATTTGAGGGTTGTATGCATACATCTTCGCCAGTCGAGAGTGTAAATATATATTTATTCATGCGTATGGATGCGTGCGTAAAACGTGTGTGTAGGTTCCTCTCTCTCGTTTCTCTTTCCTCACACTTCTCTCTGGATACGTGGGAGGCCTTGTGTAGGTAATCTCCGACACCTAGATTGTAATCTCATCGACACAAATTCAGTAGCGGAAATGTGCCTGTCCGGGACAGGTATGAAAGAGGAGCACTTTGCATAAAAATATCCGTTTATATGTGGAATTTTACGAAAGACTAGAGGAAAAAACTGGATGGGGGATTTTTTTTATCTTCCTGTTTCTAAGGAATCGGGTGCGAGTTTGGGAGCATACTCCATTCAGATTCGATGCATTAAGGACATGAATAGGTGGTTGTGTTTCTGTCTGCGTGTGTGGGGGCGCGATAACTCTTATTATTATTATCATCTGCCTTTTTTCGCCTCCGGTACCTTTCCCACCCAAACACCTCCACTCTCAGTGTTTGCCTTTGAAAGAGATTGATCCGATCTATTCCCGAAAAGGAATACATTATAGGGAAGCAATCAACCTGGTGATGCGCAGCAGCCTTACCATCGAATTTCATCACTTCTTCCAAACCACTGTACTTTTTGGCTCTCCTGCCTTCGCTCACCCCCAATTTTTTCCGACATTACTGTGGAGAAACCCCTCGAAGCCATCTCTTGTTGGTTTTTCGTGCAAGATTTTTTGCCGAGATATTCGCCCATCATGCTTTTTCTGTATGATTATTTCCATTCGTGTGGATGACTGGTTCAAGTTCCAGTTGTATCGGTCATTTCGAAAATGTTGAGGTATTTTTTTATCATAAAAAAATTGTATTATAATTTACTTGTACCATAAACACGTTTTGATATGGGTTGGAGAGTAAATTGTTTAACGCTCCAAATCCATTTCAAGATATTTACTTGGCTGTTTTTAGGTGGGTAAATTAGAATATGCGGTTGGTGGGGGGAATCGAGTTTTCCTGTGGTCCGCTAAGTAGATTATGTTGGGAAATGTTTTATCGAACGCTCGTAAAATACCTGCTTTAGGTTTAATTTAATAATTTCTCTTCTAATATTTGTTTAATGATACTGATGCTCAATCTATTTTATACTTTATTTGATTGTTGATGTGTGAAATGTTGAAGTTCTCCTCGATTCAAAATAATATGTGAAATTACAGTAAATCTTTTCGTTGGATAATATAAACTGTAAGCGTTGTTTAATTGTATAATTGTATCATAGAAACGAATTAGAGTTTTTAGGTTAAGGACATAGTATATAAAGCGTAATTTCTACTTGATAATTTTCATACTTTTATGTTTGAAATACCTCATTATGTTAAATTTAATTCCGGTACTGTTGATTACAATTTCAAGCATACACTCTTCATTCTTGATATATAAGTTTTTGTAGTGTATATTTGAAAGTCATTTTCATACAATGATGACATAGTTAAGTGGTCATGGAACATTTAATCCTCGTTTATTTAAGAGGCAATTTCGTTGCCCAAATAGATACCATGTTTGGGGATAAAACCTGGAATATTTCGAAGTTATTAATTTCTTCGGTTTTTCCCCCCTCATTTCCATACTACTCAACTGTCTTGTATTTCAAGTAGCTATGTATTTCACCCTTGGTATACATGCCTAGTTAACTTTTTATTGGCTAAATTATATTAAGAAAATTCGTGGTTAAATGAATTTTTTTAGCTTGCTGGAATTTTTCCTCGTGCGAAGAGGAGAATACATTGACGCTTCGAAGTGAACTAAAATTTATTAATAGTAAAATGTGCAAGGGATGAAAATATATTCTCGTCTGTTTCACGCTCAACTTAATCTATTCTCAGATTTAATCGAAATCTGTAGGAGCGATTGAAGAAATTCCATTTGCAACGCGTGTCTCCTTTTGTCTGCTATGGCCACATCCCAAACCTGCTCTGAATGAGCCACGTCCTTCGTAAGCAACGTGCCTTCGACAATGTTCTCTATTAGTTTGCTCGCAGAATGCACGAATGGGTAATTGAACTACATATCTTTTGTCTGTACAAAGGGTCTTAAAAACGAATCTCTCGTACCATGAGCTGAACTAGTTTCGTAAGCTCTTCACGTTAGATCGCACCCGATATAACTGCAGTGTTCGAGCTTCGGAATCCAGCAGCCGCTGAGGTGGCACGGTGTGCCGTGACATAAGATAAGGAAGGTTGAGGGAGAGAGGTCGGGAATGAGGTGTGGATGAGAGGAAGTCGAGGGTGCGGCACGGAGCAAACGGGGTGAGGCGAAAGGAGGAAAAAAAGCATGGAGGAGTCTAAGGGTGCGGCTCTTATACACGCCACATTCCGTTGGTGTTACTGCCCTAACGACTCTAAACATTATGTCGCGTGCGTAATGCCGGGGACCATTTCCGTGGGATCAGCAGTGACAACTGCGACTCCTGTTGGTCCGTCGAGGCATTTAAAACTCGCTCTCGGATTTAACGGATTAATGTCCGTCTTGCGTTCGCGGGATACGAGGCTTCGTTCTACCTAACTCTCCTCCATTGTCGTTAAAGTCTTGGACTACATGTGAAACGCTCGTCCATATATTGTCCCTATCCTCCAGGTAATGCAAAAAGTACGGCTAAATAATCCAAATGCGCGCTAAGTATGTGTTTCTTTTCGGATAGACTCTGTTCTCATGCTTATTCAAATAGAAGTGGGAGAAAATCTTTCCCATTATAAGGATTAGCAAAACAACCTTGCAATTTAATGAACATTCCTGCGTGTTTTCTTTCAGAAGAGCCATTAAAAACCTTATGTGCTGAATAATTGCTCCTTTTATGATGTGTTTTATTTTTAAAATCATATGTTTTACTTATTCAACTACAGCCCCTACTTCACTGCTGTGAATCTTTACCGGCGCAAAATAATCGATTTTAATCAACGTATTATGTCGAATAGATGGAAAAAGTTAAATAATTTATATTCATGGCTCATAATCAATAAATATGTATGCCTAGCTCTTCTTTAATAGCAAAAAGCCTTGTATGTTATAAGTTATCAGCCAAACATTATAGTGCTCTCATATACCTAATGGCAGCGTCCATTTCTGTGAGATCAGCAGTGACAACTGCAACTCCAGTTAGTCTGTCGAGGTATTCTAAACTCGCTCTTGGATTTAACGGTTAAGTGTCCGTCTTGTAGTTGTGGAATGAATCGGAATCATGCTGCGTAGATTGTAAAATTATCATACTTTCATCTTACGGTGCTAAATATTTAGAAATATAATTACAAATAATTCGAATATGGCGCAAAGTGATTTCTTTGGTGGAGCTTAACTGGAACAAAATTACTGATTTTTATCCAGAAAGTCGTTGAAATGGCAATATCAATTACATACAGCTCTCGATTTTAAAATATATTTTTAGTGCTAGTGCATAACCTATAGCCAGATTTTCCAGGCTCTTATTTTATGAGATAAAATATTTCTTGGGATATAGCCTCAATAAATGACACCTTAATCTAAGACTTGACAATTATATCATTCTTAACTTTCTGACGTTTTCAATATTTATAATAATAAGCTCTAAAATTTACTAATCTATTAGGCTAATCAATCGTTGCTCAATTTTATTTTTTCATTATTGCCCCTTTTGCAATAAAGTCAAAGCATTTCGATTGTCACTGCGAGAATTTTTTAAAATGCAAATACATACTTACCCCATGATTAGGTATCTTATCCTTCATTTTGTAGCAGGACTTTCAAGACACTAAAAAACACGCTCCCTATGTTTTACCCATGCGTTTTTTTATTGAAATCGTCCGAAATGATGAGTGAGGAACCACCAGTGGACCGATTATTTCTCAAAAGCTTTAAAGTGTATCCCTGGAGGAGTAGCTGTTGTGGGTCTAACTCCTTCCGAGCAATCGTTTGTTTTCTCTCCGATGCGTTCCTTCTGACCCTTCGGCTTATGTGTCTCGAGAGGTGCATCTTAGTCTCCGTCCCTCTGCCACCAGCCACGCCCGCCTGCAGGCGTCCCTCTGGGTGCTTATGCTTAAAGGAATCGGGCATTTGTGTGCACCGGGAAGCGTCTGAAAGAGCTGGTGTCTTGTGAATAGGGCTTCATTAAGCAAGTGTTAGTTTTACGGCTGGTAATTGGCACATTGGTTACCTTCGGCAGCTCGGAATACAAGAGGAGGGAGCTTCGGGACCAAGGGGGGATATAAACACGTCCCGTCCGTGTTGCATTCTGAAGCCGTGAAAAATGCTTCGCCCTGTAATATGTGCCCTTTACCTCTGCACTTTTCGCGGCGAAAAAAATCTGCGAAACCGTGGTGTTTTTGTTTGTTTTACACCGTTTCCGTTCATTTTCATGAGGCCTCCCACCGAGTTTTTCGAGACGGAAACCCTCTAATTTGTGCCGTTCGCCCCACGAATAAGCAAAAGAAGTGAGAGAAAAAGGCGGCCGAGGAATTTTTTACGACTTGCCCTACGTGATACTTTTTGTGCTCTCATTTTTCATTGCAACGGGAAAATGGTTTTAAAACCTTAGTCTATTGTTTTTCCCGATTTTTTTCTCAAGAAAAAAGACGCCGGCTGAGATCAGTGAGTGATGGGTTGCTTTTGGGCGTGAATTTTCCTCTTTTCCAGTTGAAACTAACGCTTTTGCGGTTTTCTCTTTTAACTATTTATATTTATGGAGTGTAGGCAAATGAGATACGTAGGCAGGTAGGAAGTATATTTATACGTAGATTAATTGAAAATATTTAGATTGCTATCTTATCATGCTCGTCGATCACTAGGGTGGTATTTAATATTTAGAATATCAATCCTGTTCCTGTAGAGTTATTTTGTACTGCTGGTAAATGTATAGAAATATTATCTACCACTTAATGACAAATCATCACTTCACTGATTTTAAATGACCTCACATGATGTACAGTAAAACTGGAATTGGTATGTGCCATTTCTTTATTCGCATCTCAGATAAATATTTTTTTTGAGGTAATACATTGGGAACATTGATGGTAATGCACCAATGTATCTTTAGAGGAACTTGATGACGCGAGGAAATTTTATCGAAGTTTTCGATGCATGTGTGGTACGTACTATTAAAGCCCCGTATGAAAGCCGGGATCATCCCCTTCGTGTTGGAATTTGCTGTGGCAACATGTTTACCGTCTCAAAGGCGCGAAAATGCGAGGTCCGATACGTCCTCCTGAGTGGTTTCCGCGTAGTAGGTTTTCCTTTTTTTTAATCTTTCCTTCCTTTCAATCGACAGCGTCGTCTTTAATTCGCATTCTTCCGTCCGAGCGGAGGCTGGCAACACATAACCGCTCACCCGTCTCGGCTCCGGCATCGAGTAGGTAGGCGTGCACGCAAGATGTGTGTAGGTAATGTCTCGCACCCCGTGGAAGGCATCTCAAACGCTTGATGGTTTTTGTTTAAGCTCCCGCGGTCGTTATTCCTTCTCCCCCTCATGCACACCTCCAACGTCCCTCTCACACAGGGTTTTTTTATCGCCTATCCCTTGGTAGGCCTCCGACACACGCCTCTTTCCATTAAGCACTCGGCACGTACGGCGGCGTCGGATAAATCGCCGCCTTCGTCCAATTGGATGGTTGCGAGAGCGTCGTGACTGCTTCGCGTCGTGGAGCGGCTGAGAGATAGGAGTCGAGGGTTCAAATGGGCAACCGATGGCGACGTGGAACTGCTCTTTCTTTCTCCGCGCAAGTCGTAACTCTACCTTGCATAATTTGAGAAAACTGTGCGAAATTCTAGTTCTGCCAATGATTTGGTTTGAGTGCAGGCCCGGAACTAGGGAAGATTTGCAAAGTCTATTAAAAAGTTATTTAATTTTTGTGATTACATTATTTTGACTAGACTTTTTGTTCCGGCCCATTTTTGTTTCGATGTTCGCGTAGACTTGTTTCTAGACGCATGATCTTAGGTTTTCCCGGCGTATCAGTTGCAGAAAAGTTTCTCGGGTTTTCCACCGGTTGATGTCGTCCATGTCTCCCAGGAAGACATGGACGACAACTTTTCTTGTTTATAGACGTTCTCCTGTAGATTTGGAAGGTGGCCGTGAGTATTTGAGATTTAACTTTGACATAAAAAAATAATCGTTTATCAGCGTGAATTATTCCTGGGGCTTGCTATAGTCCAACTTTCCCGAGTTCTTCTTGGTTGTGCCTGTTTTTTTTTCATTTCTAATGAATTTTAGTTTTCCCCTACAAATACATATGCGTATAGAATGTCCATTCAGCTTTCCTGCGTTTTTCATAATATTTCTTGTATTAAACATGATATATATCCCATCAGTCCTTTTGAAAAGCTTCTGGTGAGTTTCTCCGTTTTTATTCAATTCATGGATGACTTTGTACCTTCATTTCCTCATGGAATTAACTCATTCCTACTATTTTCCGTTTCTTCACTCTCACGGTTATCATCATTATGCTCCACGATCGCATCTCAAAGCTTCCAGAATATATTGTGTGATTGTTTAGTAACTGCAGGAAAGTTCCTTCAAGGTGGCCAAATATCAACCTGCAATTCGCTAAGTCTCGTTTTTATCGCATAATTTTGAGCCGCTGCTACTAATTTAGCTTGAATGCAGAGGCTGCATATGACTTTGATCAAAGTTAACTCATGTAACTGCGGATGTGATGGATTCCTCCTTTTTTTTAAGTGTCTAGTACTTTTTTCTTCTCCTATGGCTATAGTAGACATTTTTTAATAAGTACCCAATCAAAGTTTAAACTTTTATATCTCATTCCATAACAGGATTTCGACATTTTGTGAGATGATACTAACCTTGCGTATCCTAATTACAATTATGGTAATATTTTTTTGTGTTTGGATGTCTGCATAGTGGCAAACGGAAATGATACATTTATAATTTGAGATCCACTCTGACTATAGTATTTGTCGAAAAATGACAAATTTCGATTAAATTTCAATTGTTTATTGTTTTTTATCGGCTTTTCGTGGAAAGTATGTGCGAGGGCAAAACATTTATCTCATTAGAGAATTTGAAAGTTAAAAAAATCGATTTTTAATCAATTATTTGTTATTGATTAAATGACATTGGATTATTTTCCATTTAATTAATCGGCGCATTACACATTTCGTTGTCTACTGCAACATTATCGTCTTTATCATTGTATCTCTTTGGTCCGAGAATGTTGATGATCAACATCATTTCATATTTTGAGACATGGAGTAAATATTTAGTAGTATCCAAATTGTTAGAATGGATCATTAGTATATTTCTTCTTTCATATTCGATTAATCAATCCTTGAATTCATTCTGTGTACAGTTGAAACTTTTTGCAGTAATGACTATACTATGATTTTTTTATTAAATATGCAAGAGAGTGGATGATAGCTAGAGTGGATTAGTACGAAAGATATTATTCAGCCTCACCAAACGGAGCAACTTCCTATGAATTTCTTGTCATTCATTTATAGAGAGCGATTGTAATAACTCTTCCACGGAATGTTCACTCAGGGAAGCATTTCTTTTATTTGAGGTGTACCGTAATTCTTTTACACATCACCATTTTGTTAGTGAATAAGCTGTAAATGTAAAAATTATGCGAAGAGTAGTAAAAGTACGCAATATAGTGCAATATTTTCATGGTATCATCGAAATATATTTTATGTATTACACTATTTCTTGTTCTCATTTAAATTAGCTTTGGGAAACACTGTCTATTCTCTTTGAGTTACATAAATTATTTCAGAAAATTTTCACTCATTTGGTTTCACAAAAGTAGTACCACTTTGCTTTCCGAGCATGCAAAGAGATTGTTGCTTATTTCTTTAGTAGTCTCGGACGGGTTGTCCGACTCTGTCTATAAAATCCATTGACCTTACCATTGAATTATAGGGTAGGTATTCAGAAATTGCTACACAATTTAAGCATGATTACTGCATTGAATAAATTCGTTTTTCGTCCATTGATTTATGTGAATTCTTGATTATTTACTCTATTTATCCTTGATGACATATAATGTGACCTATGTAAGTTTCCGCTAATGTATGTAGTTTTAGAAAAAAAACCAAGTCATTTCTCCCTTTTTGCTAGGCCAAATTGAGTGCCTCTTCTCAGTATCTTTCTTTTGAATTCTTCTCTTTCTCCTCGATCTGATAGGCCATTTCCCTCCTCCATTGTCCCTCAATTTGTTCCATCATATCCATTTTTTTATGCTTTGTCATTTCATCCGTTATTCCATGGAGAATTTCTGCACGGTGGTATTTTATGCATAACTTTCTTACAGGTCGATAAAGGCATTTTATCATCCTTTTAAATTTTTTTCTTACCATTAAAATGGCCTAAAATTACTGTTTAAAGCTCATGACCGTTTTCCATTACAGCGGGCCAGCTACATATCAAACGTATGTCCCTGTGGATAGGTAATGAAACTTAATAATCAACATCCTGATTTTGTATCCCAATTTATTATTTTTAAATTTAATCACCATCTTTTTGTACAAGAAGGCATATAATTGCTATTAGCGATTGTCAAATATTGTGAAATTTTCTTACTATCAATGTTATATTGCCTTTGGGACTGGAGTACCACGTCAAGTCTTGACCTACAACAACATTGTTATCGTATTTCCCTCGAGGGTTAAGATGTCATGGGGAAAAATATTTACATTCTAAACATAAGTAATTGAGTGAAGTATAACATTCGTTGATGAGGGTTAGTTACAATGGTTACAAGTTTTGGAATTCCCGAATTTTTATTGATGCAAATTCACAAGAAAGTAACTCTGGAAAATTTTACAGAAGAATCGTCAAAAATATTATTGTAGAGTGTAAATAAATTTAATTTTCGATAATATTATGTCCTTTAGCATAAAAATTACTAAATACAACAGCGAAAAAAATACGTCGTATACATCAGGTTCAGAGTGCTTAATGTGTTACATGTTACATGTTAATACATGTGATTGTTAGTTTAATCTTTGAAGATTTTATATTGTGGATACAATATAGGAACAATAAGAAGCTACTTTAAGAGTTCGATAATGATAAAATATTTAATTAAAATCAGCCAGACCAAGAATTTCATTCATAATTCATACTATATGCAATTTTACGAGGATGCGTGCTAGAAAGAAAAACTGTTCGTGAAGTATCACGGCAGAGCATGGGTTAAATATTTTTTATTTTAAATTTACTGGTAGACAGAGAGGTCTCTTTCAATGTTCATGATAAAGGGTTTGATGTAAATATTGCTTTAACTATCAATTTGAGAATAAAATAAAAAAAAATAAGTTTACTAGTTTTATTATGGGAAAGAATTGCCGTTCGTGGAATTTCACGTCACCGTAGATACCTCTGAGTTAAATTTTCTGTGTTTTCAGCCTTTGACGACGGAGAGTTTTCTCGGCATTTTTTTTCTGGCGATGCCTCGCGTAACACTTAAAAAATATTAAGCTGTAATACCGTGAATGGCTGTTTAGAGTCCACCGTTTATCTTCCCTGCCTCAGCAGCGCGTCTCTCAACTTCTTGCACGGCGATGTCGTGCAACCTACTGACCCCTTCATATATGTTTCCTTAGCAATATTTTTTTTTCATAGCCCCTCATCCCTGGCTTATGCATGTTCATCGCCTCCTTTTCCGTTAATCTCTTTTCTTCCTCCGCAGCCTCTCGTCCTCTCCTCCCGTCCACTCCCTTCCCAGGTATCCCACCGCCCCTCGTTCCTTCCCACCCTTCGGCCCCTTTAACATTTCGTCTCCTCCGCTCGACGATGCTGCTCTCAGCTCCGCGGGACCTTGTCTCTTTCCAGCCGCCCCTCCCCCATTCCTCTCTGACCTCTCCTCGTCATCTCTTTCATACATACGCTAATAGGCAGTCATTTGTCTCCGCCGCGTGCTCGCACTTCCTATCCCTTCGTTTTTTTGCCTCTCCCTCTCTATCTCTTTCCAAACAGCATCGCCGTCGTTACCACCAATACTGCCTTCTACTCTCCTCCTCCAGTTCCTCCTTGCACTCAGTTTCTCAGTCTACACAGTTAATAGAATATTTCAAAATATGTTAGTTCTGACACGAAATATTGTTTTATGTGACAAAAATTTACGTAATGTGTCAATAAAATATATTGAAAATGTCCAACCGATTCCGGCGTGATATTGTGGAATTTTGACGCATTGAAATGAAAGGTAGTTTCACTTTTTACCTTTGTGGGAAAGTGAAACTACTGCCTTTGCAATTTATTAAGTGTAGTAATATTTAATGCCTGTACCATTATACCTTGGTTGTCGTAATTCTTCTGTTTTACTCCCTCCTACCAAGGTTATTTTTTCTCTTAAAATGTTCAAGTATTGATGTCTTTTGATGTTTATTTAATCATATATAGAAAATATGACTCCGAATCTTCCTAAAACACATGTATTGTCCATTCAGTTTTTCAACTCATTTTATTCTGGCCATTACCTCTCACAAACAAATTATGATATTTTGCTCGAAGTGCATGCCCTTGTGCCAATGCCACTAACATTTCTGCATTTTCCGATGCTCTTCCTCCCTCTGTTCTTGCTTCATTTTGCCGGCGTTCGAATTCCTCTCATATCTTCGCCGTCACCTTGCATCACTAAACCTCGCGCTGCTGCAGCCCTTGGCGAGCGCAGGGTAAATTGTGGGGAATCAGGTAAAACACGCTCCATCCTCACGTTGAAAGACTCCAAAAAGATAGAGTCAAACGCATGCGAAGAAATGACCCACGTGTTCTGTGGAAATGGAAAAGGGTGACTTGAAATATTGCTCAAATTTTCGAATGGTCACGATCTGGTGATTGGTTTTTGTGTGGTGAAAATAATAAACCTGCGACATATCTGTTATTAAGAAGGGTAATTTATGGACCTGGATGCCTCGTCCATTGGCACATGCTATATCGGTGGCTTGTGGCACCTATTCGTTTCAGTTGGGACTCGCAGTTTTCCGTTTCATGAGCTCACGAGCCAAAGAGGTTGTGGAATTGGTTTCTCAAACGCTTTATTCTCCTCACATACGTTGTATCATAATTTATTTCTATGACCCTAAGGATCTATTGGGTGTATTTGTTTTTAAGATATTGGTTTGAGAGGTTAGATTGATTCGTGCGAGAAGTGGGCTGGCAAGTTTTGGCTTCGAGTTTGAAGATACTGAGGGATCGCTCAACAAAGTGAGCTCATATTGTTTCTCTATAGAATGTAACTCTCAGTTAAGAAGATGAATGAGGCGTGATGGGTGACAAGTTTAAGTAAAAATCGCTCATGTACGGCATTGCTTCATTTTACTTTTGAGTACATCAAGGAATTTGGCGATCTGTAGCAATTGTTGCAGATGACCGATGGTGATCATTCCAGTTGCACGTCGTAAGTAAAGTTATAAAAAGATTGATGAGAACCTTTATGCAGCAATATTTACTACAGAAAAAACAGCTATGTGATTTATATTCTGGAGAAATATATGCCGCGTGAAACGGAAAATTATATGGATACTTGCAGTATTAGCAGAATGGATGTAGCAAAGATATAATTTGCTAACAAAAGTTCCATTTGGACAAGTATTAAGTTTCTATACATGAGTATATCTGTACCATAATTAAAATCCGCAAAACAACCTGCGTGGAATATAGCCGTATAATCACTATCATATCTTATATCGAGTTTTCAGCCAGTTTTATCTAAATTTTAATTTGTTTTCGTCATAGTAATGATTTATGTGTATGGCAAATCCTGCTTCTTATTGACCCCTATGCCCTTTTTGGAAGGCAATTCATTGATCGGAATTTTCTTGTTTGCACGCTTGCTCTTTCAACGCAGTCTGTCTTGAAAGCACCTTCAGTCGGTCGCTTCTGCCACTTCCTGTGGATCGAACATTATGACTTATTTCGCCGTCAATAATGTAAATTATCAGTGTTCTATATCTTACCTTAGAGAATGATATTTTTCAATTCCCTGAATGCCACCATATGCATTGCTTTAAGGTATCATAACTCTCAGTAGGTGCTGCTCTCTATGTCTTCGTATTTGATTACTGGAATAAGCTTAGGGTTTACAATTTTGAAAGGAATGTAGCTATACATAAGAGAAGTCAGGGGACCATTGAGCACCTTGTGCTAGAGAAAGACACGGTGGATGGTGGACTCGATAGGTCAGGTCATACGACTTAGCAATTAAGTGAGGAATATAATGAGGAAGATCAAGATACGTGGGACAGATAAGGCTGGATATGAGGAAGAAGAACATTAGGGAACTTAAAGAACTACCTTGGGATGAGGGGAAATGGAGGGTTGCTGTATATCAATCTTCGGATTGCAGTACTGTTGATATACATTTATGTAACTCCACAGAGATATGTCAGTACTATTAAGTGCCTATCTCGGTGATGACGAGACAAGAGAGCCTCGTATACTATCTTTAGTTGGCGTATTCCGAGTACTGTGTAACTGGGTCCTCGGTGTGCTTGGTTTGAAACTCTCGGGTGATTGTAGACCCTGAAAAACACGAAGACAAGCGAAAGGGATTTTCTAAGACTTACTGATAACTGTCCCTCATTACCAGACCAGAATCATCAGTTTTCACTTTTTTGTTTTTATTTTGAAAACGTAATTTACAGCTAATATTTTGCTTTAAAAATTTAATTTTAGCTCAAAAAACTTTATGATGATGTAATTTATTAAAGTGCGTTATAAGTTAATTTTAAATATTTATTATTGTGAATATTTTTCCTAACATGCGTTCATCAAATTATACGTCAGATTCCTACGAGGATGACTCGTGTTTTATCATGAAAGCACATGAAAAATCTCTCTTCAGTCTAACTTTAGTTTATTTTAGCGCTTTGAAGCCGTTATTTCTCAATAGTTTTACAATATATGCTTCCTATGCCAGCAACACTGATTGATAGTGAAGAAGTTGATGATGAAAGGGAAGCTTTAGGATAAGAATTATATCTAAAGAAGCTCCATTACATCGTAAACTGTTTTCTTGAATATTCATTCTTGCATAGAATTTACTCTCCATACTTCTTTGGCTAACTGTGGACTTAAATTATCTTACTCATCATTCAGGGGTAAAAAGGATGCATATGGCTATCTTTTCGTCATCTCTTGTAATTTCACAGCAACTACTCGTCAGTAAGTGCCGGAGTCGTTATAAATTTTCTTTTCTCACATCTCATGTTCATTTTACCATCTTCCAGTGATTCTCAGACCCTTTAGCGCCTGGAGTTCGTGATTCTATGAGTCATTCACGTTTTCATTCCGTCTTCCATATAGAGAGGGTACACCTACCGGTATATGGCATCACTTACTCTCCCAATCCCTCTACGAGCTCCTAACTTCGTAATCTTTCACGCATTACCTCAATCACGTAACACTAGAGCCGCCGAAGTGTTAAGTTCAACTGCATTAGGAGAGAAGTGGTGGAAAAACATGACGGATGAATTAAATAAATTCATACTGTCCGCTTTTCAATTGCGAAAATTTGTTATTCGCGACGCGTTTCGATGCAAATCGCAATCATCAAGTCGTTTAAATAATGCTACTATTTAAATAATTAGTTAATCGACATAATTATTGCTTCTGATTACCACGCATTTTTGTGTGCTACTACAGCTATTAAAATATGTTTTGTGTGCAACAACGAAGGAGCTATTCCTTGAATTTCAGCCCTTGATTTTTAGTTAGGTAATGATTTGATGAGCTTTCGATGGTAGGTATAATTTCAATAGTTTTCATTCATGTAGACTATTTTCGCATCATCCTGGATTATTTCTACTCTTCTTTTATTATATTCAGTAGTATTTATCTCATTAGACAAGAAAATTTAAAAGAAGGTAATGGGATGTTTATATTATTAGCATCTAATCATTGCATTTCTGCTTGGAAAATTAATTAGTTCGTTCAAATACAGTAACACGTGTATAAATTAAGTTTATTAAGGTCGACGCAAATTATGTCCTTCAAGATTCTACTTCTAAATAGCTTTATTGATTGATTAGTGCCTGTAACTCATTATAAGAAAAATCAAGGGGATGTCTCAGACCAGACGCATGTTTTTTTTCGTTGTCCTGAACTTATATACGATGTTTATCGACCCTACCGCCCTCTCTCACGCTATGTTTGCCTTATAAAATTGATATGCATGAACAATTAATCTCCAGGATATTTTATCAGACGAATACTTCCTCCGATCGTTGAACCAGAAACCTTACACACGTCTCTGTGATCCTCACTCCGTCCTCACTTAATCTTTTCGTAATTCACATTTCAACGCTGACCAAGGGATACCATTTAACTTAGCGCCACGGGAAGGTTTTTCGGTTAGGCGGTGTCTTTGAGCGATTTTTCCATCTCCTCCACGTCTTCCTAAATAGTTTTGGCCACGCGCAGATCCTTTCATCTTGAGCCACCACCGTTTCGATCACCGCATGTCTTCTGGAGGCGCTCCGTTTAAGATTCCGTTCTCCCCACACCCCCAGCCCCCAATCCTCCCTCCTCCTCACGTCAAACACTCCCCAAGACTCCCTGGGATCTCACGTAAAAAAATACCTCCTTCGACCTCACAGCTTGCCACTCATATCTCTTCTGCATAGTAATCAGGGATCCGTGATTCCTCTTTGCTACTGTGCACGTCACTCTGGTTGGATGCCGCGGCCAGGCCGGTGGGTCTCAAGAGGGTTCCTTCACCCCCGTTTAAATTACTATCCAATGCCACCCCTTTCCCAGTTTTTTGTTGGGTGCCTCTGGCATGTACCGGGAGGCATTTAGGGAATTTCCCACCTCGTTTTACTGATACCCGACTTTTCGACGTTGTCGCTTCTACTGTTTATATACTTCTTTGCACGAATATTACAAAAGAGGATCCTCAAGTCGCCCTCCAAATGTGTTTTCACCCATCGCGCATTTAAATGGGTTGACAAAAGTCGCCTCTCGTGTCGCTGATGGACGAAGTGATCCGAGTTTTACAGGGAAATAAGGTATAATTAGGGATATAAACCGAAATTTATAACAATATCAACGTGATCTATCATATGCATAACTCTTCAATGCTATTTCTCGCACTTACAAACATTGTGACGCAAAATATTGGAAAAAGTAGATAGCATTGTGTGTGTATGCCTTTTCTTCTCATTTATCAAGTTTTGAGAAAGTGATTTGCTTTGTTGTTGATATTTCATATCTTCGAAAAATTACATGGGACGCCTTCATTATCATCTTCAAAAATGTACTTACATGACGCTAGATAATAATATAATTTGTTAGTTGTGAAAATTTTAACTTTCCCTGTAGCTCATTTCATGATAAGCAATTGGGAAGTTTACTCCGTGATCTCTGATTTAATGCATGTGATATAACATTCCAATGAATAAATCTTGTTTTAATTAAAGTTTCATTCTATCGGCTTCTATTAGGGATTACAATGACCCAAAGATGTGGGTCATATGAAGGAAGCTAAGTTCAGTATTCAGGGAATAAAAGAGTTTTGAGGCTTACTTTCAATTTTGTTTGATTTTTGCTATTTCAAAAATTGTCCAAATAGTTTATCGTCTGGAATAAGATAAATCAGACGTCTACCACAGAGTAGGTACTATGTTTACTCGATGATGTTTGAAAAAAATACGCTTATGAAATGGCCGAAACCAGGTTTTTTTTTTTAAGATAACAGTATTACGCTCGTATGCCTACGCCAGCCATGTATTGCAATTTATTTCGTGGCTTATCGTTGCCCGCTAGCGTAGATTAGTCAAATGTTGATTGTTTAAAAAAATGCTGATGTGAGTTGAGTCCTTTAACTGTGGGTTAAGAGGAAAGAGTTGTCATTTATTCTGTGTTGTTTAGTTACAGTACTAAAGTTGGAATATTCCTTAAATCAATTTCATTAGGTGCACATAAGGTATTCAGGAAATTCGGTACGATGAAGTTGATTGGATGTTTTACTTTTTATATTCGGATTTGCCTATACTTATTTTACATATTTATTCTTTGAGGACAATGCCTTTCATTTTTGGAATTATGAGAGTCAAGGGATCGGATGGGAGTTTGGACAGCGGGCCATAAATTCGACACTTTTGAAGTTTCGAACTATATAGAAATCGATGTTCAGTGTAGATAATATAATGAATAACAATATATATAACATCAATTGAAATTTTTATTTTTCTAATGCTGAAATGATAAAAATTTCAATCATGGAACTTCATTGTAATGGAGTGTAGAACAGTTACAGTAAAAAGATTTGATTCACTTATGTCCTTGACTCTGAACGATTACTCATTCTGACTATGAATCCCTGTCCTTTTTCACCACCCTCGAATTTGTAAACATCATCACTATTTGTCTAGCAATTTTTTTCCTATGTAACACCCTTGTTTCCAGACCATTATCTTGTTTGTTTTTCCACCTCACACGCCATGCATCTTCTTTCCATTAACATCACTTATCTCCCTCCTTAAACTCCTTTGCAAACAATCGTCTTCTCTCCCCATTCCCGTCGAGTCCTCATTTACCATTCGCTCGCCTTATAAGTCCGCGCAATTCCCTTCCACATCTTTTAACCCCCACGGGCAGTCCCACCCTCAGGATCTCAAGCCTTCCCCGGCTGGCTCATTCTCCACTCCCCCATTTCCACCAAATCCCTCCACCCTGATCTTTAAAACGGACACGAACGCTGCCAGAATAATTCACGCCCGTAATTGCTCTCTGCCGAGACCCACCTGTTCCCGAGAACTTACTGTTCCCTTCTCTCTCCCATTCTCCTCCGCTGGATATATTTTACATTTACATTCCTCAATTCTCTTCTCCTCTCGCTGCGCCCATTTTAAGTCGCGGGAGAAGTGTATCAGTCAGGTTCTCCGACTCTACCCTCAAGCTCTGACGTATTTAATTCGACAGGCCGACCACCCTGAGCGGTGCGGGAGGGACATCTTTTGAATTTTTTGTATCTCGACGAACCCTGGCCAAGATGCCGTTTGGTAGTCTCCAAGTTATCTCGTGTTCTTGTAGGCTTCAAATTTTTTCACCCTACAAGCTGGGGCGCGATCTGTTCAATTATTTCCATTATCCCCCGTAGACGGTTTTCTCGCTTCCTCCGTCGGACACCTGTGGTCCTCGTAATGGTTCGAGGCGATACGGATGAACACCGGACCTTCAAACGGATTCGTTCTTTTACTTGGACCTGAAGCTAATTTTTATTCTTCGGAAATCCAGTGAATTGGAATGTTAATTTGGTGCATTATAATTCAAGTAATTGTGTTTCTTCTTTTCTATACATAGCCAACACAAACAATATAACGAATCAGTATTATTGGGGTCGCCGTATGAGACAAAGTATATCTGGATTGAAATGAGTAACACGCTTTGTTGATGATTCATCTGGATTTATCGCTGATGATTGGTGTTGTTTTATGGCCACAAATGTGGGGCAGGAAAGAGGGAGGCATCGTTCCAACTGATTTTTCATCGTTACCAGTCAGCTAACACATGGGTAACAAAAAATTCAAGATTAGTGTTGTGTAAAAGAGATAGAAATCGAGTTGGTACTTAAAATGGTTACAATTTGATGATATACGTACATACGAGGAAACGGTATCAAAGATTTACTAGTAATGTTAGCTGAGTAGAATATTGCAAAGCATCGATAAACCATATTTCTAGAAATAAATTTTCAAAATATCTCATTACTCTTATTTGATTTTCCATAACTTTTTTATCAGTTCCACATTTTCACTAAGAAATGCAACCACATACTTTGTCCTCGTTGCATTTTTCCTATGAATGTGAACCAACACTCAATCAATGCTCAACGGTTCATTTGGATGGTTATTGTATCCATACATTGCATGTAAAAACATTAATGGTTTCAAAGAAGTACCGCTTCGTAACGAACCTATCTTATATTTCATAGGCTGTTATTCACGATATGTGAAGTGATTTTTTCACCGTTGTTATATTTAATTACTGAAAAGCCCATATTTACTGTTTATCATTTTTGTGAGTTGTATAATGCCGTTTGAACTGTACTTTAATAATTTACGAGATAATGCCATTATTCTCGAGGAAAATGCTGACGATGGCATTTATTTCACTTATTTTGTGCTGACCTAACCGTGTATCGTTTAATAAATGGACATAAAACTGATTATTAATAGCATAATAGTGAGGTGTTTTTAAAAAGTCTTAGGGAACCTTAAATCGAGCTCCAACGTTTTTGAATGAATTATTTTGGTTTCTGAAACGTGTGTGTTATGTTTGTTGAGGCTTTACTCTTTCATACGACAATTTAATGCTGTTTTCCTTAAGAGACTTGATAGCATGTTACACATCTGTAAATTATTCTTATCTTAATTCGCGTTTTCTTTACTTAGAGAAGTAGCCGCATAAAATGGACAGCGTAATAAATAAATACCTTGTGTCATTCTGTCATTAAAATACTCCATGCATATCCGTGTTTTTAGGGGATCAGAATATATTACATACTAGCATCGCCGTTTGATTTTCCTCTCTAACCAAGATAGGAGAAGGTTATATTGAGGGGATAGGGTTGATGTGGTGGCTAGAGTGTTGGCTTCCCACCCGTCGGGCTCGGGTTCAAATCCCGGCGGTGGCAGAAAATTTTCAGAGACTGCCCTATCCCTGCTTGAATGTTGCGTGGAGAACATTTCAAGCGCAACACTCCGTCCGTCGGATGGGACGTAAAGCTGTGTTCCCCTTGGCGCCTTTCGTTAAGAGTAGGCTAATGCCGATGCCGGGTTTCTCTCCACCCTTCCTTACCTACCCTTCCCTCATAGTGCAAATGACCTCAGCTATCGGTCGCCTCCTCCAAATACCATACCATACTATCCCAGAGGTTATATAGATAAGTACTTTGAGTGTAGATAATTCATATGTTAGGCCAAAGACAAGAGAGAAAATTACATTCAGTATGGAATGAATTAAAAGGAGCAGTATGGATTCACTGCCTGCCTAAAGGAATTATAATCTTGTTGCACGAATACTTCATGCCGGATCGTAAAGTACCTAGTTAAATTGTGCCGGCTTTTTGAGACCTCAAAAGTGAGCATTAATTCACCTCAGAAGGTAATACTACGACGGAAAAATTTATTCTTGGTGAGAGTAGCTCAATGTACATTTTGTTTACGTATCTTTATCGTCTAATATTCAAACCTTTGGTCTTATTTGAAGTAAATTACGTTGGAAAATGTCATAAAGTGTGGTGCATTTTAGTTTATCTATAACCCCTCTTGGGCTAATAGCACCTCTTGACGGTATTTTATGATGTATCTGTTTTCTTCGCGGTGGTAAGAAAGTGAAATCTACGGGATAACCTTTTCCATATTTTTATCGCGCTTTTAGTCGCCACTTGAATTTAGTCGCCACAACTCGTGTCACTTGAATTAGAAACCTAAGCTACAGCAATTATATTTATGGCCCGTGAGTTTCTCCCGCACTTTGAATCTCTCAGCATGCTTTACCCATCAAACCAGCTTGAAAAACATATTTGCTTTTATAATGCGTCCAATTTACGACTTTTATGGTGTGGTAAGCCTTTGGTTACTTGAAGGAAGGTTAGCTGATATTCCTCGAAGGGTACAATAGTCTTTTCCTAGGTTATGAATTATTTCGACTTCATTCACTAGTTTGTTTGAAGAAGACCCAATTAAACTTCAATTCGCTGAAAATAAGAATTTTTAATATTATTTCTATGATTACGAGGTATCTTACCATCTTTTTCTCCTTAAAAGGAAGCCTCGTGTAACGCTGACACATATATCGATTTATAATTTTTGAGCTAATCAGTACTCAATCAGCCCGACGTTTTTGGAGATTATTTTCATGCGAAAAATATTCAATTAATTAAATCGCATGAACTACTGAATTTATTCTAAGGAGAATTTGTATTTAAGTGCCTATGATATGCATCGAGTTATCAGTCACAAAGGCTTCATACTCGACCACATTTACTTCTTTCCTTGTTCTCGAAGAAAGTTGATCTCTCACAATAATCGTTTCAGATCGAAGTTCCTTCTTTGGATACTTTCGATAAAAATTTGTTTTTTGTTTCTAGTTATTATATGTAGTATTTAATTTACCTTACCCATTAAATCTATCATGAATCATTTGAAAATTTATCTCGTTTATTTACGCCATTATTAATATTGAATTATGTACGAATTTATTTCCATTGAATTAAAAATAAAATGAAATTACAAAATAATTGTTATTTATATCAGGGAAGAGAATTTTACAAGAAAACAGGTGGAATGGATAATAATTTTTATTGGTTGACTTTCATGAGAAGGGGAAATAATTACATTAAATAAAATTCCCAAAGTAGGCCTTGGACGTGTATCAAGCGTTTATCTGTAAGAATCATTTTTGATGTCGTTTTAATTAGCATGGAAGCTGTTGGTATGAGACGAGTCTTCTTTTCTCCACATTCTTGATTCGCATCAGAATCATATATTTTTACCAGGTATATTGCCTTCAAATTGATCGAAAATACTATATTGCTGCATTATGACGAGAATTGTTTCCATGCTAACGAAAATAGAGCAACAACTTTTGAAAAGACATGTAATTGAAATCCCGAATGAGCGATTAACATCATACAGGAAAGAGGTTGCGAACTGAGATCATTGTCATAGGTAATATTAACTGAGATGGCGAAAAATAATAGCAGAAAGTAGCATTTAAAAAAAAGTTGAGGCCGTATATCAAGAATTTATCCTAGAGCATGATCTTTGCAGTAGATTTAATTAGCATGTAAGCTGTTGATCTCAATCGCGGACCGCCTCCTCCGCGTTCCAGTTACGGTTTAAATATAATGCGTCGGCTGCCATCCCTCCTCGCACGCCCCTCCTATCCATGCCTTTCTCCGCTCCACAAACATTTTTCACGGCTCGGACAATAAACCACGCGCCTCCTCACATCGCGCCAACCCTCCCTCGCAGACGTCATTCCTTCCTCCGCGGGCACCGTTCCCGATATGTGTAAGCGCGCTCTTCCCTCACCACGAGTTACCCTTGCCCATTCCCCACCTCATGGCATTGGCGGTTGAGGGGAGGAGGTTGAGCAGTCCCACGGGGGAGAGAGAGATTGTGGGGGATGGGGGCGATGTGGGGATCAGGGCGTGCGTTGGGGTGGGGAGGAGAATGAATGTCCACACACTGTTGGCGCCTGTGTCCATTTAGGGAAGGAAGTTTACCTACTTTGAGAGAGAGAGAGAGAGAGAGGGGGGGGGGAGGAGAGAGAGGGATGACTTCGTAATCGCCTGATTTTTCCACGGTTGCGACACGCTCCCCTCCCGGCTCCATCCCCGTCCATCCAACCCTTGTCTCCCTCTTCATTTCGTCCGTGGTCTTCCGATTCGTTTCCTCCTCAACCCCTCCTCTACATCCTTCACCTCATACCGCTTGCTTCTTTGTAGTCTCCTCGGGTCTTCACCCTAGTAGCAGGTTCCGTTTCCATCTCGGTGAGACGTTTCGAGTAAAGAGACCAACTGTCGTGGTAGGTGTCCTCGGAGTTGCTTATGAAGATCATTATGTAGGCATCAGAATAGGTTTATACGCCCAGTTTTTATTGAAATGGCGTTGTTAGGGCATTGCGGTAATTAGAAAAAACCTAATCAGGGAGTTAAAAGTGGTCTTCTACAATCAGAGTATGGTCTATAAAAGTGGTCTGACGCCCTCATCCCCACTAAAACAGTTTTATTCAAATGACGTTGTTAGGGCATTAGGTTAACCAGAAAACACCTAATAGGGTGTTAAATTTGGTATTCTATAGTATACGCCACTTTTTGAAGGAAGTTTATTTATAATAACTCTATTTTGCCATCTTACAAATTATTATTCAATGAATTTGTAGGACTTTTTGACAGTGGCTCGGTAAACACGGCTAACGTCATCTGTTCTACAATATCGTCTTGGGACGCAAACATCATCTTCAGACAGCCTTGTCCAAAGCTCGCTTCATAGGACAATCCTTGGTCTTCACAATTCAACTTTATCTCTATAAAGGTTTAAAAAACGGCATAGGATGTGCATGAAGAAGAGAGTCAATATAATTCACGAAATGATGTCAAGTCATAAGCCACGCTGTACTATGTGTCTGAGTGGATTAGGTTTTTTTTACTCATTCGGAGACTTATTATATCTTTTGACAAGTTCCTTTACGATTTAAATGTTGCCATTTTTAGAATTAAATTCAAACGTATATCCAAATTCCTCTGCTAAGTAATTCCCTGAAAAAAATCGCATGTGATCTCTAATATGGCACCTGGAGAGAGGATACATAATTGTAATTCCACCAAGTACCGAGGTTCTCGACGGTGGAGAGGATTGGGAGGAAGTAAAAAGCCTCGCCTGAAATGGATCACTTTGTTGGCTAATGTAATGATGGAAAATGCTTCGGTTTCACAGGGTAAATCCCTAGGTAGTTATGTGTTATAGCATAGAAGCATAGCATATCATAAAAGTAAAGTTGGCTAACCCCTCTAATGCAGCGGCAAGAGCTAAAGTTATGCCTGAAGCATGAAGGGATATGTCCACCTGCGGATATGCCTTTCTTAATTTAACTTCTTATTGTTACTTAAGTTTTTTGCTCAAGCGATGGGCACACACCAGGATAATTGAAAAATTTATCAATGACCTGACCTTTGGTTATTTATTGGCTATCATTTATACCATTTTCTTTGTTTCTCAGCCCAAGCGTGTGACAGTCGTTGGCCCTTTTCCATTCCTTACCGATTCCTTTCTCATTGAAATTCACTGGCTCTTTTTAATCTTTCTTAAACTGCCGCAACTCCTCCATGCCTTGCTTTCACTTTTCTCCCGCCGTGTTCTCAGTTATTTAAAGGTTGCTTCTCAGCACTCCACTCTGTGTTATTTATTTGGTCTTAGCATTGTGAACGATATGTTTGTATTTACTTCACTATTGCGATCACTTCATTTGGTTTAAACGACAGTACCTTCGATGAGAACATATATAATATAGGTTCATCGTAACATGTAATAATATGAATAATAATTTTTAAGTTGAATTTATAATAATATAAATAATATTTCTCCTTTTCCTGCTGCCTTCCGTAGATAGCTGCTTGGTTTCTATATAAACCTGATTAATCAATAGAGTACAGTAAGATGTTGTTTTACTGGCAGAGCAAAATAAGAAACTACAAATATCAAACACCACCGCAAATATGTTAGGTGATGTGTATAAAATATTTTTTATATTCATTGGCTCAACAATAATGCTAGACGAAGATTTTCCAAGATGGAATTTTTGATGCAGGATTGTCAAACCCATGTGCTGGCTAAGGATTCGCAAATCCTGCCTCTACTGACTTCAGTATGCGACTTGCTGAATTAATTAAATTATGTAAATATATCACTCAGATTAATTTCAGTAAGATTTACTACTCAGTTCAAATTAATCTTGTATTTATGAGCCAGACTTATGATTATTTTTATAAATTTCACTCACATTAGCAGAATAGACTCTTTGAAGAACTGTATTGAAAATGAAATGAAATTCAAATTGCTCTAGTTGTTCATGTACATCGAGTGATAAGGATTTCTGTTCTTCTCTTGTCGGTGAAAAGTCACTCCATCACCTAACTCAAGTTCACTGTAGACTGGCCACTAGTTATAAGTGATCGACGCGCACCTAGGCAGCGAGAACGTTCCTGTTCCTCCCTTGGACTTGCTAGACGCTCCTATAAACCATGTCCGACAATAACTAACCATATCTGTTGGCACTCGATTGCATCGCGGAATCACATCCTATCTCTCTCTCACTCCGTTCAGGTAGGATCGCGATGGTGCGTTGTCGGGCGACGTGTGATACTCCGTTGCTCCTCGTCCCTTCGGCGATCCGGTAAACACGGCCCAAGCGGCAATTTTCCCTCCCCGCGAACCCCTTGCGCTCCTCGCGGGCCGTCATGCTCGGCCTTCCCGAACAAGTCTCCTCCCAGGTCACGCAGATACGCTCCGAGTCGACGTCCCTATCGGGGAGGAAGGGTGCTCGCCTTCCGCGCCTCCCCGGCTGCTGTCTCGCAGCCCTGTGCTGTTCACCCACCCCCGCTCACGGACCACGCCCTCCCACCCCCGGCAACTCGCCTGCCTCACTTTGGCGTACGTTTGCTACATTTCTTACACCTTTCTTCTCCTCGCCTTCTCTTCTCCATTTGCCCATTCCTCTTCATGAGCGATACGAATCCTTAGTTCTTCAAAGTAAGATCAAGAGAAAGACGAAATGTACGAAATGAGACCGAAACTGTCAATTTATCAATAATGTCAATTTCATCAAAATCTCCAAAATGTACCTATATCAATGCACAGATGAAATTGGTAAAATTCAGCTCTTAGCTCGCTGAACATGTACTATAGATTTGTACCACAGTGCTGACCATTTTCAATAATTCTGTGTTGTTTATTAGCGATCAACATTTGATGCAAGGAATATGCGTTTCGTATCATTTTGAATAATTAATTTTGTGTTTTTTCAAATGTATATTTAGAGGTTTACCAACTTGTTAAAAAATGGAAAGCTTCTGCTTTTTTAAAAATTCGCTCGGCATAATACTACGCCCGTAGAAAAAATCGGAGGATTTCACATGGAATAATAATAACACTCTCAGCGCGCAAAGTGTTAATATCGATAGGTGCCGACATTAGATTATCAGTAAGTTCCACTTAATGGCGGCTAAAAACATATCATTTTAAGCGATGATTCAGAAGACGGAGAAAAGTTTCAGGGTTATTTTGCTCTTCCTTTGTGTATATCCAATTAGAGTTTATTGACTAACATTCGAATAAAGTCTCGGACAATACTCTGTCCAAGTCATGACTGCAAAATTAAGCTGTAGGTAATATTCCAAAACTTTTTTGTCTGCGGGTGTTGAAATCGGTTAGATCAATGAAAATAGTTGTGGAAATCACTAACCAACTATTGAATGTCGTGCTATAGCAAAATAAAAAAAATAATTTCCACAACTATTTTAATAATTTACCCCTTGATAATGGCACGAATTATTTGGAACTTTTCTGGTTTATAAGAAATTTGTAATGAAATTTTATTCTTGTAGGTAGAACTGTTCCAAGACAGAATTCAACGGGTTCTTGCATGGGAATATGAAGCTTCGTTTCCTAAACCTTTTCCAATTGCTGCTATTTTTCATATGCATATCAAACTGCTTTAAAAAATACACCTGTGTATTATATGTTTATTCTCGTTTGAAGTTTTATCCATTAATTCTAGAAGGAGGAACATTTGAAACTGACTTTAGCGAGAGAATAACCAGTTTTGCTTATTTAGGATTTTGGGGTATTAGGAATTATGAAAATTATTATTTAACATGTTATAGGAAACTGCAATAAGCAGTGAGATAATTCTTTTTGGTGTCATTAATAATACTTTTTACATGCTTAGAAAAGAGTTTCAGGCTTTTTGGCTAAGTGAAAAAGGAATCTATTTGCGTTATAGTGGAAATAAAATTCCTTCCGAGTAAACCTACATTAACCGGTAATTGAAATGAATTACAGTATTCGCGAAATCATTGCCTTGACGTATTTAATGATTGAAAATTAGAGAAATTATTTTCTCATTAACGCCCGCGCATTACTTAGGAAAACTGTGTACAGGGACAGAATAATTAGGAACAAAAATTTCAAGTAGTTAGCAATATACTTTCGTAATTTTTCTGAATTTATATTTTGATTTTAATGTCCCATGCCATCCTCGCTCGCAATACTTCGGCGCATGCGATCCAGACACGAGTCTCCCCGTCCAAATTACCCAATCCTCCCTCCCCATTGGATCTTCCAAGCGCATTCTTGGTTGAAGTTTTATCCATTACAATAACAGCGGCGGCACGTTGATACTGTCTTGGTCGAAATTTTAGGATATTATGAGTCATTGCAACTGCCGAAAAGGAATCGCTTACGGGTTATTTTGGTGCATACCTATAGGATTTTTTAGCTGTTGAAGAAAAAAAATAATCCTAATGCCACACACGTCCAAGCGTTATTTTGGAAGCATTATTACGAATGAGCAATAAACTTCAAGAAAATATCCTTTACAATTTTTGTAATTTTATATGCTGATATTAATCATTATTAATGCCACCATGCCACTTTCCCCGTTATCACTTAGAGAATATTCTTGCGGCCGCGTCAGTTCTCGTCTTCTCTTCATCTGCCAAATCTCCTCGTTCTATCGGCTCTGCCACTATTTATCCCTGGTGTAAGGTTGGTTACTCCCTGGTTCCATTAATATCGGCATTAGTATGTCCTCGGAGGTCATATGCACTGAGCCTGATATCTGTCAGCACGGCTTGGAATCTAGGCTTCGTTACCGTCTTTCGCTTTGAGAGTTTTTGGGAAAGTGGGTTTTCCTTTAGCCATGGTTTATGAAGCACAAACATTTGATTATTAAAATATGGTCGTTCTGAAAATGCCTTTATATACTAAACATTTTCGCTGCTCATTTTCCCTAAATATTCTTAACATACTCCTTACTATTGATAATTTAATGAAATGCATATGATAAGTACTGAATCACCCTTGACCATCATGTCTCTTAAATTCTTACTTACCTAAAACATTAGAAACTATTAACATAGAGTGATTTTCACCAAAAATCTACTCTTCATAATTTTAAACTCACTGAATTTTTTACTAAAATAAGCCTTGAACTGTTTTTTTATCCAGCTGCTGAATCATCGGTTTGTACGTCATAGTGATCACATTCTTAAAGCCGTTGTGTCCTCAAGGGGCACTTCCTGACGATTTAATTTCGGCACCTAATTAGTTTGAATAGAAATTCTTCATTTGATGTATTGTGGGCTTCATTGGAGTATTTATTTTGTAAAAATTTATGGTTGAAGCAGTGATATGTCTTTCTCTTGACCTTTTTTATGAACGCAGAAGTAATCATAAAGCGTATGACATCGACGGCCTTTTTCTCATACTTATTTTCATATGTTTATCCAGTTCTCCATTTTTTCCTGTCGTATTCTTTCTTGCTCCCTCCACTCATTTAAACCTTTTTTCCTAGCGAAGGGTGAAGTCTGGTGTCTTTACTACCCAATCCTGTCCGGAGTCCCTACTGTCCTCCCTTCTATATGCTTGATGTCTCACTTCGGACACGAAGTATAAAGAGTGCTAGTCGAAGAACGCAGCCGATGCTCATGAAATGGTATCTCTCCTTGCTCTCGCTGCGTAGCGTTGACGGCTATAGCGTCCTATCTTTTGAGCTCTTTGTCCATACCATTTTTCCCATAAAGCGAGAGTTTGTTAAGGCTTTTTGCTATTACAACTCACAAGAAAAGAAAATGATTTTCCTGTGGTCCTCTAAAATAATATCTTTTTCAGGATGCAGTAGACGCCTGATGCTAGTGTCCCTTAGGCGAAACTGCAAAGAGACTGTGGTATGCGCAAAACGTCAACTTTTTCATGTGGATTATTCCCTTACCCATCTCAAGAACGAAGGATGCTTTGCAGGAGGCTTAGAAATTCAGCTTCGCGAAACTTCTTATTCATGACTTGCTCAGATACAGAGAGCAAAAAGCGTTTATTGTATGGAAGGGTTGGGATAGGAGTAATCATGGCATATAGCCCTCATAGCCTGGTAGTGCTGTATTTATATGACGGTACTTTGGCTTATATCCTTCCATTCGCTTCTGGAATATTTCCCAGACACTGCTAGATTTTGAAAATTGATAAGAAATAGATGAGAAATCCTCGTCCTTATCTCTTGTGGAATCTCTTTCATCCTCTTTTCCTATAAAATTTCCTCCAGCGTGTTACTTTTGATAAAGTTGTTTGCCTGCTTTGGCGTGAATGTTTCCTTTAACGCACTCTCGTATTCATATATCATGTCACCCCACAGGGTTTGAGAAAAGTAATTTCGCTATGATAGGGGAAGATATCTCTGAAAGCTCTTATGCACGAAGTCGGTTTATTGTTAATTCTTCAGAAATTTTCACTTTTAATACACAGTACCATACCACTTATCATTCTTACTACTTACGGATTACGTCATCCGTAAATGTGATGCGTAATGCCCACACTGTGAAGAGTGAAAGTGTATATTTTTCAGATTCGATTGGGTGTTCGTTATAGCTATTTGTTGAGCTAGAGTTCAGTACGTAGGCACAAACAAATATAAAATCATAACCTGAAATTCACCTTAAGTAAAATAGGCTTCTATATACTACTTTGGCAGGTTGCCGACTTATTGAATTTTCATTAAAATAATTAACATTTATATCACTCGAAAAATTTTTAATTATCATTTTCATTTGTCTTCCTTGTTGAAAATATAATTAGGAAAAAATGAGTGTTATTCGGTGCATATTAATTAAAAATCTCGGGCTGTAATATTTTATAGAAGCAGTTTCAAAGTAGCGTCAATAGTGATTTTGTTATCAATTTCATCTATCCATTATGATTGCTCGTTTTATCCCTTTATTTATTGATAACCTTTTACGAATTTTTGTAGCCACTTTTTCATTTACATAGGAAACTTTGAACAGTAACTGATGGTATACCTGGCAATTGTCCCTTTTTTACAAGTTGATGTCATGCTCATTTTCCGATTTACTAGTTT
This sequence comes from Ischnura elegans, assembly GCF_921293095.1. Classification (NCBI taxonomy): domain Eukaryota; kingdom Metazoa; phylum Arthropoda; class Insecta; order Odonata; family Coenagrionidae; genus Ischnura; species Ischnura elegans. Next base: position 26,345,875 of record NC_060247.1, read on the forward strand.
CCACATTGGGCGGCAGAATTTTGATTCACGGGTGACCAAGGATTACAGCTATTAAGGTTATAGTAGTGAAGCGATTTTCAATATTTTTCCCTATGGTATTGTAATATTATTGGATCATTTTAAGGCTGATAATTTGTGCTGTATGCTAACTTTTTAACATGGATACTTTTAAGTCGGTATGGTGAAACAGGGTTGTATGTGACCCGGTATTTCTTATTTTGAAATCAAAATGCATTTATAATACAGCCATCAAATAGAAATATGGGGAATGCATGTTGAAAGAAATATACTACCAATCGGATTAATGTAAGAAAATATTTTTCACGAATATTAAGAAACTGCACCGCTCTCAAAATTTAATCAAACCCAAAAAACTGCGAATACTATCTTTGATTTGTGATATCTCATTTTCAGCTGCACTATTCGTATACTTAAGAGTCCCTATCTCATACTTTTGATGGAGTTAACGATGCGGAAGAAAAGCGTCTTCTAAAATTCCGTAAGTAATTTGAAGATTTAATAGTTAAAATTACAAGGCTAACTCATTATGTGAGCTACAATAACGATCAAATACCTAACGCAGACACGAAGATCTGGTGTGCATCCAGACTCTATATTTATGAGTGATATTCCTTTATCCGATTGTACCTTTTCAGTGCTCAATTTAATTCCCATATTCAATAATCTGTATTATATTCCGCTACACTTTGAGTCAACGCTGTCTTGGCTTTCATCCACGGAAATAATCAAGATAGTTGAATATTTGGGCATCAGACAACCTTTTCGACAGATCAATGGATTTGAACATTCTTTAAAGCTTCCTTGGCTCATAATAACACAAAATAAAACTATTTGTCTGGAGCCTGGCCTTTTGATTTGTGAGTGATGATAAAACCCGACGCTTTGTAACCTCACTGGCCGCTTCTCTTTTGAAATTGGCGCTGACTGCGGACCGGGTAGAAAATGGAAGCTCTCGCTTGGTGGTTTAGAGATGGCTGGGTAAGAGGAGAGGAGAAGAAAGGAAACTTTTGGCTGTGTGTTGGATACCATGTTGAGCATACTTTGAGGTCACTATCCTAGGCTAGATGTGATTTATTGCTTCCTAATTTTGATTCTTTCTTGGTAATGTATATTTCTCTAGAATTTATTTACCCTAGCAATGGTTCTGATGCTTCGGAAGTCGAAGTAAGCTAAGGATTACGTGCTACTTGGAATCTTTTTTCAGTTCGCTGACCGGCTGGTCACTGGTGTTCCTCTTCCTTCATTTGGATGATGCATCCATTTTCTCCGATGTTCTTCTAATCACGTATACGGCATTGAATTTTATTAACTCCCTCTATTTGAACGAGTATCCTATATTTAAATTTTATCCACATCTGTTTAATTATAGTTTGACGAAAAAACAGCCCATCATAATTGTGCTACCGTCATTTTGCGCTGCGAACTCGCTTTCAGCCGGATTCCGATTGCCATTGCCATTATTGTTTCTGAAAGCTCGGGAGTAAGCTCCTTCGAGGTAAACATTTTTGTATGAAACGAATTTTGGAGTTTTTCCAGCTGAATGTCTTTCTACGTCAATTACATGAAGTAATCGATAGTTAAGTACTGTGTGGAATATAACAAATTTTAATTTTGAATCTATCATGTCACCATTTCACGAAGTGAACTCGCAAACCATTGATGTCAATAATGTATATTGACTGGATGGTTGGATGTTTGGTTTGTTGAACACAGTTTCCCTTACAATCTAGTGCGTTTCCTTTTGACTCTTTATCTTGTACATAAAAACACCAAGGAAAACCACTTCCCAGTTTTAATCTCCATCTTCGATAAAATTTTGTCGTTCGTGCTGTTTGAAAGAGCAAAATATTCTTTGAGAATATTACGCCTGCAAATAGTTAAATATATCGTTCAAATACATCTGCCTTATCTTATGATTATCTTATGTGTTAATAAAAACAGTGATCTATGAATGTTCCATTTAAGGGTACACCTATTGATTTTGGGACGGGATTTTAACCCTTGCTATTTTTTGGGATTCAATGAAAACTAGTGTTGAATAAACGTATTTCTCTTCGATTCATTCTAAAAGTACGTATCAGTGTTTAGCTAACAACAAGCATGTTAATATGAATATAATTAACATTGAGAGGATAATATGAAAATAGGCACATAAAAAGGGGCACATATAAAATAGTGAATCATTTGCAATTTATTCTCTCTATCTATGTTCAAGTTGTGATATTCTCAACGGATTGTGGTTGCACTTTCACTATTCGAACAACCGCGGTACACCGTAGCTCTTCGTGCCGTCCTCGGCAAATCCCATTCCTCTGGGATACAGTGAGAAGCATGACGATGTTCAGTTAACCCAGAGTCAAAAGGTTTTTTTTTAAGATTGTATTCGTGGTATGCAATAAGAGGAATGAACCGCTAGTATGGCTTTCAGATGTATATCAATGTCTGCTAGAAGTTAATTCTGTTGGTTCCAATGTCTAGAAACATGTTGCTGTCACTATACTCAGTTTACAGCAACTAGGATACGGGGAGCAAATACTTCGATTGGCCCATGTCTGTTTCTGCTTTTTTGAAGTGGTGTGATAATACAGGTATATAATGGAAAAAATATCGGTGACAAAATGACAAATCGGCAACTTACTGCTGCGTATATACACCAGGAATGAAATTCGCCATGTTTCTATTTTAAATGCGGAGCTTTACCATTACATTATGGATGGACGAAGGAAATCATTCATAATATCTGCTTAGGAAACTCCTTCGTTTCACATCAAAATCCAAAAAAATGCTTTCGTCGTTAAAATAATAATTTTTTTCATTCAAAGTTACCACCTGATCTCTATTTAAAAAATGGTAAGTTTTAAAATAGACATTATGTATTGATGCTACCTTGTGTATCAGGTGCTTCAAAATCCACAATGCACCGTATTTTCTCCTTCTTCTAGCCTGAAAAATTTGCGATAGGGATATTAACCGAATCCCCTAATAAGTATTCCTTGATTATATCTTACGGCAATATATTTATAGGTGCTCGGGATAGATGAGCAAAGTTGAATATTTCACTGCTTTTATAATGCCATGATCATCACATAGTGTCCAGTTGATGAGATCTTGCGTAGTAAATTCAGTTGTAAATTCTATGCATAAGAACGTGGTGGTTATCTATTTTTTCCTCATTTTCTCCAACTAAATGGCAGAGCAAACATTTACAATGTTGCTGGTTAAAATAATCTATTGGAGGGACTTGCTTATTTTTATAACTTGCACGCTGGAAAAACACCCGTGAGATAAAAATGTTCAGATGATTTGTTTTTATGTTTTCATCAACACGTCTTGGATCTCTTTGTAGCCGCAATCGTCATTTGACGCCCCGAAGAATTCTGCGGTGTTTTACGCGTTTATTGCGGGATTTCTTCGCGCCTCCGTCGTTAAAATTCTTCCACTCCCTCGTACCATTCTGCTCGGGTCTCATTCTTTTTTCTCTCCCCTATCTGTAGGCATGCCGCGATACTATCGAAACACCCACCTCATCATATTCCGTATTCTTCTTACTCACTTGGCGAAAACAATCCCCGGACTGCGGCCGACAAGAGCCGGGGTTCAAAAACGTCCGACCCTTCACTAGAGAGTCTTACCCCGCTCTTCATGCGCATAGCCTCGCCTTTAGCTCGGACGACGACGAGGGGTTGAAGGATAAATCTCCTGTCCGTATCTCTTTCCGACCCGTGCTTCCACCGAGCTGTTCTTCCTTGTTCTCGTTCCAACCCCCATCGCGCGCCACATCCGTAGCAGCGCCTCTTTGTCCACCTTGATACCACCGCGATGCTCCGAGACGCCGCAGGCCCTCAACGTATGCGTGTTCGTCGGCATGCTTAGAGATATGGCGATCGCTCAAGAAAAAGTGCTCGCGTGGTATTTAAAAGAATAAATTGTTTGAAATAGTCAGAACTAAGTGATAAGAGTCACGATTTAGTGTTCTTTTAGTGAGGGATTTGATAACTCTCTCATTGTATCTAGAATCGTCATCGTTAACTTTTTATTTATCGGCACAATCTGGCGGCAGGAATTCTGCTATCATGGAATCCGCAATCTTCTTCCTGGCTCCTAAGTTTTTGTTAATATTGATAATTAGTTTCCGGGTAAATTCCGCATCGACTCATTTTTTTATCCGCCAAAAATTAGTCGACGCGGAATTAACCCGGAAACTAATCATCAATTTAATCACCGCGGAAGCCTCCGTAATAATTTTTTAAATATTATTTTTAATTAAATTATGTACGGACGGGAAATTCATAATTTTATAATTTGTGACATCTCCTTCAACAAAATTTTTTTCCAAAAGTCATATGCACACGTAACCAATTTCTCTATCAGAAAAGTGATTTCCCTGAGAATTGTTCATTATTATCATTGAAAGTATCAATAATTTTCTGTTATATTGGAATACCTCAAAATATCGGCCGCTATAATCACTTTCATATTCTTCCTCTTTATTCCCAATTTTTCAATTTTACATAAATCAGCTAAGCAGAAAAAATTTGTTGAAAGTGTTCTATTTGTCTCGTTTGATTTGGGAACACATCTCTGGGTCTCAGTTCCACATTTAGGTAAGGAAAATCAGACATATGCCTGTTTCTTGTTGTTTTTACCTTGAAAATAATTAAAAAATGTTTATATGCACGAAAATATGTTCTCGAACGCTTACAGAGACGTTAAATCTTTCCAAGTAAAACATTTATCCGTAGTACTAATCTTTTCCGTAAGGAGCTTACGTTCCTATTGCGCTGCTTTAAGTTGTTAAACACGGTGCCCATCATTAGTAGTGAGGCAGAAAAATTGCGAAGAAATGCGATGTGAGGCTATTTTTTGATGGAGAACAGTAAATATAAATTTTTGCAATATTCCAGTGTCGTTTTTTTCATTCATCAGCAAGAAAATTTTACTTGCGAACACGTCAAATAAGAACCTTCTACTGGACCAAATGAGCTGCTTCAAAGTGTTACTTAAAGAAGTAATGCGTCCGATACCGTGATGCTCATGGGTTTCCAATAGAGTCAATGATATTTTTCTCCTAGAAAACACGAAATTTGTATTTAATCCTATGTTTTGCGAATTGATGCTGTAAAACACTAATTTTCATTTTATTTCTGAGGGAATCCACAGATTTCATTGATAAATTCCCTCGACCTATCTTCGAAGACGAAAAATTAAACTGCAGAAGCTTCAGGTTTCAACTTTTTGGCTGGAAAAACACCAGAGAAGTGGGATCAGATAGGGATGCGGTCATATATATTTATTTGTTTATCGCAAGAGGCACGCGCGTGGTGAGGCTGTGTCATCGCTGCCGGGCATCCCCTGGCAACGGTCCGTCCCTTGGGCTACCTTCTTTAACCGCTCGTCCACGCGCTATAGCAGGCCTCGGCGCGAAACCTCTCTCCCTCAGCCCGGCAGCCAGCGCAGCGGCGCGCTTGAGGCTTGGACGTGAGCTGCGGGGACCGCGGGAGATCTCGGACCGATCTCCTCGCGAGGTCAGCCGCAGTCGCCCGGCGGGAAGCGTCGTGAGTAGTGGGCCTCTGGAGGGATGGGGATGGGACGGTCGTGGTGGTGAAATAGATTAGTTGCCGTCGTCTGCGACTGAAGCGATATGGCCTGAAAGGTTGATTCACTGGACTGTCTCCGGGGAGAAGGGTGAGAGAGGGATCGTGGCTCGCGAAAAATATATAATCGGCGGTGTAGCATTACGGTAGTTTATTTCAAGACCATCGGATTTTTCTCCGGCATATTTTTTTTTCAACAGTAAACTCGTAAGTTTAATGACTCGTAAATTAACGATGGGAGGTGAGAAAAAGTGCCTTCGGAATTTCTGCGGGAAAAGTCTTTTATTGCTTTGCTTCTGGACGTAATAAAATTGTCACGGGTAATCGAGGGTTTGGAATTTTTACGATCCGGTTCTGATGAATTAGGAGGAAAGAATGAAGAGTGCATGAACCGACGGTTTAATATAGCTTTAGCGCGTGTAATTGTGCAGTGAAGATGGAATTCCTGAAACATCTCACTTCTTTCATTTCGCTGTGGATAGTCATTAGATCTTCATGCATTTATTTTCAGGTGATAAAAATTTTACAGCATTTTTAATATGAAAATTAAAGTTCTTAATTCGTTAGACGTTTTATACGATTTATTGTTCGATTTTCTGTATTTGAATTCTTAATTTCACCACCGTTTTGATTTGCCATAAAGAAAAGCAGTCTTATTTGCTTGCGCAATCAATTCTGCGGCTGAAAAAATTTTGTATCATGAGAAATTTCATATAATTATATCAATTTCTAAAATAAACATACTTTAGCGCTGTGCGGAAATAATGGATGTTAGAATTACGAGTACTATCTTGCTAGCTATTTATTATTGGCATGAAAAATGGGAAGAGGAGATGGCACAAATATTTTTGAAAATCTATCTGTATTGCAGTATGCAGCATTAAGAGTTTCCTTATTAGAAACTAATATTTTTATATATGTAGCAAATCGATGAAGTACGCGTGTTCAGGTGTCTCCAAATATAAATAAATTTCAATTCGTAAATCTCGAAAAATCGATGTAACACCATGCTTTATATTTCTCCTTTAGTAGAATTTTGTATGTTCGAATATCACTCCTCACTTGATGTGATATCACTTGATATTTTGATCACCTTTATTGTGTATTTCTTGATAGCTTTCTTTATGTAAGAATATAAATTCTATGGTCTTTTTAACATTTTCATTTTAATCAAAGCAAAGGAGGACCGGAGTCGTGAAAATAATTATGTTAATATTGCATTGGGGTACGCATGGGGGTTGCAGAGGGGTTTTCGTGTTAATCCTTAAAGAGCCAATACACGGTTTGATACATTTACCAATTTTAAAACTCTTTGAGAAATTATTTTCCCGAAAAAATATTTTTATTTGATCTTATTTTCAAAATCTTTTGTAGTTTTTTTGTGTATTAGCTTTTTAAAGACATTGATGGTGTTTTAAAAACTTTAAAGTGGATGATAAAATCATATTAGATTTGCTAACTGCTGTTGCTGGTGATTGTTGTAACATTCTCGTGAAATTTCCACTCTCACGTTCCTCGCACTTTCGTCCCGTTCCCTTGTACACATATACTTCCCTTTTCCGCAATCTCGAAAGGCCTTTGAACTCGTGTCTTTGGACGGTGTGCGGTGAGAACGCCTGGCGTCTAGTTCCTCTCTTTATTGCAAAGCCGACTGCACCCACGGGGCGCGGAGAGAGCACCCTTTACGACCCACGAATCAGTGAACTCTCGATCGCTGCAACACACGCCCCGATCATCCATCCTGGCCCCACTACAACGCTCGCCCATTCCACCAGAGGACTAATTAATCGCGTCCGATGTTAGTCGTAAACAGGCTCCCGTTTCCATTTTAAAACCCCATCCCATCCTCGGGTAGAATCTCACCTCTCCCACTGCCGCCGTGTTATTTTTATTTATAATTCCTCTCTCGACGCCTCATAGCTGAGCGCGAGAGGATGTTTTTATGTCCGCGTGTTTGCGTATGTTTGCCTCGCTCTGATTGAACGAGATGCCACGCTACTGCAATTCACTCCCTGCAAGCCGACGGTTTTTCCTAGCTGCAGATGAGAGATCGGAAAACAAATTGCGAGGATATCAAGTGGCGAGTATTCAAGACCGCGGAGGGTAATTGAAACCCCACTCTTGTAGTTCTACTTGACGCCCATCGGATTCCTTCTCCTTGCGCTGGCTTCATTTCTTCCGGTTTCCTTTCAGGACCTGCCGGGAGGTTTTAAAACGAATGCTCAGTTTGCTTAACAGAAGCTTTTTTCGTACAATAACATGATTTATAACGTTCATTGAGATTCGCACTAGTTTTGAAATCGCTTAAGGGAGAGAAAAAGTCTCTTGAGGTATAAACTCATGAAGAATTTCTTAGGCTTTCGTGAATTTGTGGGGTAAACTGTGAGGAATTTGGCGTCTCACACTTAAAGGGATGAAGATCGACAATCCATCTATCATCAACCTTTGTTAGTCAGCCCGTGTGGTACTGGAGTAATCTCTTGAGAATAATGGCATGTGAGAATGTTTATAATACCAAATAATATTATTTTGTCAGTCATGAAAGATTCGAGTGCGAGAAAAGAATTTTTGTTCATGTAAGAGAATTATCTTTGTGAAATATTTTCTGGGTGTCTGCTGCACAAAATGTTGCGTGTGGTTTGCCCCATGTATCATGGTTTTTACTTGTCAATAAGTCGAGGGCAATTGAATTTTCCTCACATCATATTTTCACACGTTAGCAGACTATATTAAAAATTGCCGGCAATTAAGGAAGAAATGCACCAGTGTTTTTTTAAAAAATAATTGGACACAATCATCGGACAAAAAAGAGCCAATGATACAAGACATGCTTTTTTTTTATAAGGCATAACTTTTTTCTTCATTGAGGCCTCTTCTATAGATGGAGTTTTGGTAAAGTGGGTAAACTTATTCTCCGAGTCGGAGCTCGAAACTTCTGTATAAATTATGTTTTTAACCCGGTGGGAATTCCTAGAGAAGTTTATCCTCATAATTCGCCATGAAAGCATCGAATAAAAAGCGGCGAATTCCACGATATTGTTGGGAATAATAATTTCAACTTGGGCGCCTAATTTCAGTGTAACTTAAAATCTGATTAGCATGGTATTTGCAAGGAGGCCGAAAATAACGATTGATTTCGTCATTAAAATTAGACGAAAGAATGAAGAGAAAAAATGTTTTGGCATCATCCTTCTTTTAGCAAGGCTCCAAGTGGACCAATACTTAGACACCTCATCTGACGCGCTGAAGTGCACTCAGCTTCAAAGGAGGGACTGTACCTCCGGTGAAAAATATCAATTGCCATTGGTATTCAAATTAGCACACTTTGTTCGGGTGGACTTCGCAACAATCCTCACAGTTTATTGCGCAATTCTAACAATTTTCTTTTTTCCCTCTTAAGAATGAGGCTTATTCTCATGTGTTAATTCATTACTAGAGAACTCCTTATTTATCTTGGTTAACGACCATTTCTAATGAGAGATGTTGTTAGAAGTAGATATCACGGCAAATGAGCGCACTCCCACGGACATCATGGTGAACGACATTGTGTGATGAGATGTTTCTTATGCAATCATATCCTCAACCCTTATTATTGGGCTTTCATTCCCTAAGATACTTAATGCTCAGACGCTTAGAACACAATGCCCTCATTTCATGCTATATTGGAAAATCTGAAAGGAATTGGATGCATTTTTTTTCAATCCAATTATAATGGTTTTGTCCGTGTGCACCGAATTCCCACGACCCAGTTTTCTATTTTTCTCATGCTTTACCCAAGGCGAGGGTGACACAAGTGGAATACATATAGCTTTCATTCAGTAGAAATGGCGTATTCCTTGCTCCATCGATATGCAGACCGATTACTTGCCTGCTGCCATTGCTAATGAATCTTGCTCTCAATATTTCCCCTTGCACCAATGATTTTCAGCGCAAATGAAAATCCGCCGCATGTTAGGAAACAAAAAATTGTGTTGCTGAGACAAGTAGGTACCGTTTTTAACCTGAAATGCTAGTATTTGGTCCCAATTGTATTGCGTAGTGTATGTTATTTGTATGATTTTTGGTGGTGATCAACAACTACCATTATTGCTTCTATCATATGGCCTCATTTTATGTGGTCAGTTGATAACATTCTCTAACCAATGGCATGATCTCGTGGTTTTTGATTGGCATTGTTTTAATCTATATACATTTTATTCACCAAGGAAATTTATAAAATGCCATTAGATAGCCGGAAAACTTTTTATATTACAATGGATATTACGATGATGAATGAGGTAGAGGTATGATTTATTGACTTGTATTTTAAATGATGAATATTGCGTAATAATTGAGGTGTTTGCTGCTGCGTGAAACTCTGGATACGTATTCAGCTGACATATTTTTTGTAATAGAAATAATTTTATTGTGCCGGTAAGTTCCTCTTACTATATCATACATTATAACTTTAGGTTGCGGTTAAAATTTGCATTCTATCCTCCGTTACATCTGGATAAGGGTGAATCGGTGAGGCGAAGTGCGCCGTTAGATTAAAAACAACTTGTAAAAGTGCGGATTGCGTTTTGCTCATTCCATTAAAAAATCTTGGAACATGGCGTTGGGAAGATCATTGACAAGGGATAATTTTTTTGTGAAGGCAGTTTAAAAGAACTGCTGGGTATGATCGTTCTCTCTCTTGGTAAAAGTGTACGTTTTTTTTACCCGTCTCCCAAAGGCCTGAAGACAGTTGCATCGCTATAATGCTTCTAAAGGCGATCGGCTCTTTTGCGAAAAAGAGACGGGAGATCGAGCCGATAAAGCTTTTCATTAATGGTCTCGTATAAGTGAAAAAAAATATCGCCGTTCACCACGGCAAGTGATGGCGCAAAGGGATTGCCTCCTTCGCGGTCGGAGGTCACACGCGGTCCTAATAAAGCGAATGCTATGGGAAGGAGTGCGGGGAGAGGTGGTGACCACACGTCGAGGCATTAAAAACGTAAGTGCGCACACTCGACTCACGCACACAGCTTCGCGTATTCGCAATAACAAACAAACAACAGCACGCACGCACCACCATCGGCGGAATATGTTCGGTTTTGGCCTTTGCTCGGTCAGCGGTAATCACGCTTCGCGCCTCTTCTCCACCCGACAACAACAACAGCGACGCATCATGGGAAGTGGGCTCTCCGCCTTGTCTCACCCCACTTTCTCCCGTCCTCCGACCGATTCTTTCTTTCTGATTGATTTCTTCCCCCTTTGAGCAACGGATTTCCCTCTACTCCGCCCCCTCTCCCATCACTCTCTGGATACCCAGCTGTGCCGTGCCGTATGCAAATGTGTAAGAAGAAACTTTATGGCCAGAAATTCGCTCTCGGTTCGGTTTCCTCTGGGTTAAATGACTCAAAGGTTATTTTCGGTGTGATTCACGTGGTGAAAGGGTGTCCCTGCAGAAAAATCTTCCCTGTGCTAAAGGAAGAAGGCACAGGGATTCGGTGAGAAAAAATGTTTGTAAATCGGAGATAATTTGAGAAGTACAATGATATTCAGAATTTGGTTATCGCCTACACTATTTCAGTATTAGGCATTTTATGGGTGGCATATGCATCTTTAATGTGCTCTTGTGCTATCATTTTCGAGTTATTGAACGGAATGGTGAGCGTTTAAATGAAATATTTTTTGTCATAATTGCCCCAATTTCTCGTTTTCGTATAATCTTCATAGCTAAAAGGCTATTTTTGGAGTGATTTTCAGAATGGATTCTCAGTGATGGTCGCTGAGAAATATGTGGAGAGAAAATGGCTAAGTAAGCTTGTGTTATAAGTGATAACGTGCCGCAGCCAGCAACTGAATAAATTATATTTGTGTTTCACGGGATAAAAACGCCTCTTATTCTAGTAAATATTTGAGGAAAAGAGGACGATAGAGTAACCTTACTTAATGAAGTGAGTCAATTAGGAATGGCATAGTTTCCCGATACTTGAAAATTATGTGATTCATGTCTAGATCCATGTTGCCACTGGAAACTTTGGAAATGACTCATTATGGTTAATAGTCCTCCTTACGTCACTCTCATGCCACTCAGCGAAGTGCGATAGAAACTGCTATGCTAATCTTTCAGTTCCATTTTACCTGAGATGGGTAAACTTATTTTCGTGATGTCATCATAATGTGAAATAATATATTTTTCTTGATTTTCGGCATGTTAGTGCTCATCGTCTGTAGTTATGAGAGCAATAATTGATGAGGGTTTTTTAAAAAATCACGTATGAGCAATTTGAAAAGTGTTTCTTAAAAAAATGCAATATGATAGCCTATTACAGACAAGGAAACTCTTATAAGTGTCACTTCCAGATCTGGTTTTAATTATGCTAGGTGATAGAAATGTACTGTTCTAGGTGATACCCATTAGGTGTAGTTTTTTCTTTCAGCCGCCAATGCTTAATACTTTTCGATGTATTAGCGACGGAAAAGTAACAGGAAAACGCCTGAATTAATGCAAGCTGCACCGCTACAATAGACCCTTATCCTCCGTTGCTAAGACGAAGCGCACTAACCTTTTACCTTTTTGTTTAAGCACATTTAAGTGTGCAAGAAATGTATAATGTGTAAAAGCTTGTGATAATAACTAAAAATTTATTATTTGGTTGAAATTTGATTCGTTAACAGATTCCTGCTTTTTGCCTGTTGTCCTATTTTATTAGAATAAATATATGTTCTATAACTTTTCTATCATCTTACTATAGAAAAATCTGAGTACTTGTACTTATTTACCAAAAAAGATACAATGTCTGTAATTTTTCTTGAAATTTTTAGAGCTAAAATTAGGATACGTTTTCAATACTAAAAGTTGGTTATCAATTGCATTATATATTGTTATTATTATTATTTTCTTATTATTATTATTTTTCCTCTTCTACTCTTCACCTTGTAAAATACATTTTATGATATTTCTTGGAGTTTAGGTCAATGTAAATCAAGTTATAGCCAACGTTTCGATTTATTTAAAATCATCCTCAGGGCTATGAAAGAGAAAAAATGAACAATACAAAATACAAAGATGACAACGATATACAATATTTTTGCATAAAAATGTTACGAAAGCGTATTTTATACAGTAATATAATTTAAAGTACACACATATATATAAGAACAGAATAGAATACACAAAAATTTTTTTTTTGACATACCTCTTAACTTTGTACATATTTATTGATGTCGTGTTACTAAGGTATTGCCATACCTAGTTACCATTAATTTTGATTGATTATTATTTTTACCATCACAGGCATTTTTTACTCTAAATAAGGAAAATAACAGCTGAGTTTAAGAGTGTTATGTAATTTATTTGATTTATAAGTGAACGCTGCGGTTTTTCTCATGTTACGGTCGAGATTCTTTCATGAGGCCTGAGTATTATAGGCACGATCGAATTCGTTTCCAGATCCTTTCCCATCCCTCTGAATATTACGATTCGTTTCTATCAATGGCTGTGATTAAGACGTTAAGAGACTTTATAATCCCAATCGTGTCCCCGACGCGATCGCTAGCCTCCCATCCATTCGAAATCGTGTATCTCGTATAGGATTCCGCTCTCTGGCACCGATTCCACGTCTTCCTCTCCTCCAGGGGTATGCTCTTAGTAGTGAGGACGGGGGTGGTGCAAATTATATCGCTCGTCAACCCCTCACCCCGCTCCGCAAAGGTATCGACCCCGACAGTCATAAAACAACACCTCTCCCCCTCACTTTTTAATTCTCTCATCCTGCTTTCTAGTGATGAGTTGTTTACTCCCTTTGCCCGAAGCGTTTCTTTTTGTCTCGTTCATGGTAAGGAATCAGTTCAAGGATTCGTTCTTTGGATCCTTTTCTAGATGAGTCATTGTTATCCCCAATGCATCATTTTCACAGTTCTTTATTTAAACTCAACTGCTTTGTAACCAATGGCTACGAAAAGCCAATTCCCACGGATTTAAAACTTGTACCTCCAAAATTTCCCCAGTACCTACTAACATTAATAAGTTGATGACTTAGACATATCCTGAAATTTTAAGAACTTAGCCAAAGTTTTAAACAAGCAATGAGTCAGAAATATAACCAAATTTGAAGACCGGTGAATAGACCGATGATGAGCCCTTTAGCTAACACGCCTATCGTAGATCGGTTCATAATTAGCAAATACCTTTGGAACTAGCCAGATGATAAAATTTTGTGAATAATTATCAACCTTTTATCAGGGGAGGACTTTACTTCGCCGGCCTTGGTGACGGCGGGGTAAAATCCTCGCCTTCCAAGCAAGAGATCGTGGGTTCGAGTCCCGCCTGGGTGGGTTTCCCCTCCACTGGCTATGATTGATCGTGCCCGTGTAGTTGTTAAACTATTTGTTGAGCACTCCGATGTAAAATGTCCAATATGTGCTGTATTCGGAGGCCTGGGAATAAATGAATGAATAAAACATTATTAAATTTAATCACAAACCGGCGTGATGAGTTGATAACAGTAGCCGAATCCGTTTCTCATCCTGCGGATCCGTTCTCAAAGAGCGAGTCTCCACGGAGTGACCCATCTCTTTGAGTGCCTCCGTCGCCGACACCTTGTTGAATCCCACGCCCTCTCGTCCCCGACCTGCTCGGCCGCGAGCGCCGTGGCCCGATGGCTCGATGTTGACGCGCCGTGACCGCTGGTCGCCACTCATCAGGTTTCCACCGAGGCTCACGACGCACCAAAGGGAGATAGAGTGCATCCCTTCGGGGACCGGCCGTTCTTCCCTCCTTCTTCCACTCCAGAATCGTCTTTCTTCCTCTCTTTCCCTTTTTAAACCGACCAACCCTTTCCGTTGCGGCGGGAAAGGTGAGGGCGTGGGCGTACACGCAAGGGAATCAGGGTTCAAGGGGTTAAGGATGAAACAAAAGAAATCCACCCCGCGATTCCGCTCGCGTGGCATTTTAATATGCGCTCCCCGTTGAAAGGGGGTGGGAAAAAGCTCTCTCGACCCTTTCTGCGGTTTTAGTTTGCCGGGAGAACACCACGTTTTCCCGATTTAATGGCTATTAAAAGGATTCTCTCGCAGCGTTTGCCTCGCGCGAGAGCCCTGGACTGATAAAATTGGTTCCCACGAAGGCTTCTCGTTTGTGTGGCGATTAATCAGGCCAAATTTGCATTCGGATCTCCCGGGGCTCGGAAACGGAGTCGGTTGGACAGTCGTGGCTAATTCAGCCGGTACCTTCTTATTTTAAGGAATAATTCCTTTTAATGGTTTCTTGAACGTGCTGGTGATCGTGGGTTCAAATGTACGTGTGAACCCCAGGTTATGTAAGCGATGTATTATAACGAATCTGTGATTCTATATAATATACCTCTGGTATTATTTCGAATGATTCCTGCTGTTTGAACTCCTGTATATTGTCGCTTGACAAAGCTTTCAGCTGATCGAATAATACCTCTTCCACTACAAAGGTTTCAATTGATATGCCCAACTTCAAGACATTGGACCGCTCGTATTTAATAAGAAATGAGCTGTAAAGAATATAACGAAAATTAAATCTTTTCAGTAATTGATGTTTTAAGCTAATTTCCTGAGCACATATCCGGTTTGGAAGATGTTAGTACAGCTACAACGGCGAAAAGAGTTTCTGCTTTGATACTTCCCGCATACAAATGAATGTGGCGAATGCTTTGTAATCTTCATTTGTAGTTATATAAATATGTTGAAATTTTTGATGATTATGGAGGATAAAATGACTTTTTGTTTCAACAGGAAATGATTGCTTAGAAGATGTGGATAGTTCTGTAATGCAATGTAGTTGGTAAAATAATGTATGCTATAAATATATTTTTCTATCAAAATTGTGGTACAATACCTTATTATCCTGCTGAATGCATAGGGTGAAGTTTGAGAGTAGATAAAATGATAGTTTGGGTTGTTTTTGTGATTCCCTCAACTATTGTTATTTTAATTCACATGAATTTTCTAGGATTACTAATTGATACCTTCTGTAAGAGTGACCATTGACAGTGATTTGCAATCAATGTTCTTTTGTCCTCAAAAGAATCACACATATTATATATTATATTATTATTATTGATTTAATTGCATTTAACTAATTTTAAATATTTATAATGTTTTAAATGATCGTTTACCTTTTAACTTTCTAATTTATTTTAAGCCTCGTGCTGTTTCCGTAAGAAATCACACGCATTCCTGATTACTGCAATAAGTTGATTGAAAAGATGAAGGCAGGGATTTAAAAGGGAAAATATTCAGGAAGTCATTTGATTTTCGTCGTCATTATTCTCTTGACGATGCACGAGATCACGACCACTAATTTATTGATAGATTTTCCTCGAAGTCTACAAATTATCCGACGTCCGGGGCCCTAAAAAGGATCATCGTCCCCCGAGCGGACCTCTTGCCCTTCCGCTATCACTCACGCGTGGGGAACCTCCTCATTTCGGATTATCTGGCGTGGTTTCCCTTGCGGACGGCAAGTGGAGAGGAGTGCCCAGACGTGGAGAGGATGGGCAAGAAATTACGAGAGTTATGGCCGACGACCATCGTTTATGACCCCCATCCCCTCGACCGTACGTCCGCCAGATAGCTAACGTGCGTCGCCGCTTTGAAAAGTATTGTTGAGCCTCCAACAGCATCACCTGGTCCATCCTCGAAGAATGGAGTCCCTTCTATTATTATTCTCTTGTCCACCGCATTCCAGTAAGCCTCTCCCTCCGCTTTTAACTCGGCTGCCTAAATCTTTTCGCGCGTGTCATCGCCAATGTATTCGTAGAGTCCGAGTGACTAGGTAGGCATGTTGAAAAGCTTTTCATTCGTTCGAAAGGACACTCCTATTTTCATTTTAGTGAGCAGTTGAGGATGACAGGCGTACATCAAGTCTTCCATGAGCAGTTAATTTGGAGCCCTGACCTAGGATTGATTAAATGCCTAGTTGACGGTCGCAACTGGGAAAGAAGAGGACGATGGATGATGAAACAAGCTTTATTGTCTACTATTGTAATTTCTCACAGGCTCAGTGGTGAAGATAATAGGAAGGCGTTTGCTTAATTTGAAAACGTTCAATTTCCAAACTCGTCATCATGCTCAGATGATGATGTCATTGGCTAGCCTTCCCAGCGAAGAATGACTTTTATATTCCAGTGGCATCAATATATTCATTATCAATCCGTCAAAGTAGTGGTAGAAGAAGAAGAATCCGTTAAAGAAGTGGCACGTAGTTGCTGTGCGTATTCTTTTGTTATCATCATCTTGAGGTGAAATCTATAAAAAAAAATTCTCACGAATGAAGACAAAGAGATTTACTAATATATTTAGAGTGGAAACTTCTTCATTTTAAGTCGTTTTTACGATTACCTGTCAGACTAAATCTTAATTTCTGTTCGCCATTGTTATTTTGAGGCGGTAGCATTTCACTGAATTCTTGTATTTCTTGAAGTATGTCTGCTCCTTTCGACCTCCTTTATTCGTTTTACTTTTTTCTCTGTAATACAAGTTGTTTTACCGAGTTACTATCCTACAAGATATTTTATTTTGCCAAATCTCGTAAGATAAATTCATCAAATCTATCACTTCCTCAGAGCTTTCAGATTTTACGATTTAATTTCGTATTTTGCCCTTTTCTTTAGGTTTCCCAATGATGGAAGCCTTCTTTGAAGGAGAAAGTGGGCGTAGCAAATGATTTTCATGCAATCGCAATCCGTCTTTTCCATATCTATGTTATGGTCATGTATTTTCCAATTAAAAGGAACATGCCTGTGTATTAAAGAGGGAAGTTCATATAGGGCGATAGATCTTGGTGATGCTGGCTTAATCTTCCAAGTGAACCTTCCTTAATGGTATATAATATCTAAAAAAAAACATTATAAGTTTAAAAAAGAGCGGGAAGAATCTCACCTACGCCATTTTTAAGTTTGATTTGAGTCCAGCAAGTGGACCTTTGGTCAAGGGGCCATAGTCTTGCAGATTCACAAATTGCTGTATGCAAACCTTACTCTTTGATAAAATTTCTAGCATTGAAAATAAAGTAGAAGATTAAAAGAGATTTTGAGGATGCCATTTTAAAATTTTGATTTTAACCCAAAAAAAGGAAAATGAGATAATATACTTTTTTAAGGTTCACTAATTAATTTTTAAAAAAGCACGACCCGAGTTTCATATAGCATATTTGAATCGTCACGTTACGAAACCCAGGCCGTGTTTTTTCAGATATATTAGTATAGCTAACAAGTTATATTTTTTCATTGTTCATAATGGAAAGGTTACACTCTGCTAAGCCTGAAATTATCACTAATACCAAAAGGTGGACCTTGAGACTAGCCTTTTTAAGGTTACCCTTTGGAAGAACCGTTCTCGGAATGAGAAAGGGAGCGTGGCAAATGATTTCCACGCAATCCAGGTCTTTTCCATTACTATAAGTTTGCGGTCGTGTCTCCCGCAGCCCTCGTGCCGACACCCCCGCCGCCTCCCTCCGTCCGCCCACCCACACCGGCCGCCGTGGCGCCTCTCCGAACCCTCTCTCCCCGACTGAGGAGGAAGAGTGAAAGCCGTGGGGTGGGAGGGGAGGTCGCCCGCAGGTTCAAAGGTGGTAGGCAGGCTGGGCGGTGAGGGGAGGCCGGCTGGGGAAGGGTGGGACCCCTCTCTCTCTCTCTCCTCTCAGGTGGGTCAAGAGATCGCGAGAATTACGGTGCCGAGGAGAGGGAACAATCGAGGGTGGGGGCGAGCCGTGAATGAGGTTACGACGAAGAGTGGGCTCGGGCGAGTAAGCGCGCTGTCCGAGGAGACTGACTGCATGAGAGAGACAAGTCGGCCCCCGGGGGCGGCCATATCCGCGCCCCTTTAAAAATATAAAAATAAAGGCCAATCGCCTGGCCCCGCCACAGCATTTCCTCCCGGCGCCTCTTCACGATTCTTGAATTTTTTAGTGCCTCACTCGATGACTTGTGGTCGATGCGATCCCCCGCGGGAAGAGCGTTCTCTCTGGAGTGGGGCTGGTCTATCAGCATCCCATCGGGGTTTTGCTGTTCTGCGGGAATTAGATCTACTCTCTGGGGTATAACTGGTCTGTGAATCTAATCGGATCATTGGTATTTATTTTCTGGGCGCGTAAAACTGTGCGAGGGAAATTTTATGGGTCAAAGGTTTGACGACAAGAGAAGAAGAACACGATAATCTCGTGGAAACTGTAGATGAAGAAAGGCAATCAATTCTAAATGGTGTAGTCATAGTGTTCAACTCAGGCCTGAGCCAAATTTGATTTTGGAAAATTGGGGGGAAAAAGAGGTGATGGGAATTTTGAAATGGAAAATTGGATCCTAACCGAGGGAAATGCCCGCTCGTTGCATAATATATTCTTTCACATCGGTTTGGTCTTCTTTCGGGAAAATTTCTATGCATGTTTCTGTCAATAAAGTAATTGAAACTGATGAAAATACTCTTAGTGCTGGCTCACTTGCTCATTTATTTGCCCCTATTTTTCATGATTTAAATTGTTACGGTATGCCAAAAAGCTGATTGTGCAATGTGCAATTGATACTGTAGAAAATATTTTGCACTTATCTTGTGAATGCAATGTAATGAAAACAATAGAGCACACCAAATTAAGTCAGGGATTCAAAGGAGGAATTCTAGGAAAAAGAAGGAAAGAATATTTAAGGCGCAAGGGTCGAAAGGAGAAAGTTTCCGAATGAATGATGAAATGCAAAAACTAATATCGGATGCGCCTAAATGGAGAAATTCGCGGATGTAGCAGTAAATTTTATGCTTTCGAGAAATGGATCCTTGAGTTAGTGTTTCAATATAGTATGAATGAAAGAAAAGATCGTGCCGTTAGTAATTATAGTAAAAGATTGACAATGGAAGAAAGTCATATTGCAACATTATAATGTCCATAGATTTAGAAAAAGGTGAAAAAATATTCACAGTCTTATGCAACAGGTCAGTAACCAAACGGTGAAATTGCCTCAGTATCTTTCAATTCTTTTTTTCTCTTTTTAAATCCAGTTGAGGCACGGTCATAAGTAGGAAAGGAGGTTTTTTTGGACACCCTTTTATACTAAAGTCGGTGGAATTTGAAATAAAAGTGGGATCTTACTTTAGAATAAATGTGTATATGCATGAATATGAGAATGAACTGTGTCGACGCGAAGAAAAAGTCCGAGACTTTTACTTTTTTAAGTTTTTTATTTCGCAATTAACGTCTCTCATTTTTCCTGAACTGAAAACTTTAATTATACACGAGGAAAGTGCACAGATATGAGTTATATAAATGAGAATAATTATGTTCCATGATAGGTTCATGTTTTTATGAGAACTGCGAATGAGCTTTATCTTGGAAAGATTTCGATCTAAAACGAATTCCGGCTTTTATCGCATTTTTGACGCCCGAAGCCCTCTTTTGCCAGCTCTTTCGGGAAAAAGTGTCGGTAATCCAGTAGGTGTGATTGTGGAACTACGTTTGAAGCAAGGCGATGGCGGATATTTTTCAGTGATTGCCCAATATGCGATTAAGTGTTATGAGAAGGGCACTTCAACTGAAAGCCTTCGTCCATCGCGACGGTTCGAACGGACGGACCTAACCGACGCTTGGGTTTCGTTCCTAAGCCATGATGAAGTTTGGTCTTCAAGCCGTCAACTGAATAAAATGCGAAGGCAAACTTCGCGATTCGTCAAAAACAGCTTCGGGCGTACAGAAAGTGTCACACAGAAGTTGAACGAATTAGACTGGGACCCGCTAGAGACTCGGAGACTGCGCGCTAGGCTTACATTGCTTCAGCAATTGAGAATAGATATGTTTAAGAGCG
Source organism: Ischnura elegans (assembly GCF_921293095.1). Taxonomy (NCBI): domain Eukaryota; kingdom Metazoa; phylum Arthropoda; class Insecta; order Odonata; family Coenagrionidae; genus Ischnura; species Ischnura elegans. The sequence continues at coordinate 26,366,276 of NC_060247.1, forward strand.
ACACGGATAACCTCATATTAGAACCCCTTTATATTTCCAGGTCCCATGGAAGCGATAAATTAAAAGAGATATGTATTTTGCCTAACGGTTGGATATGGGAATTAGTTTTTCCCCCGAGCCATAAAGAACTTAAATAAATGCTAATGATAATTTTATTTGAGCAATTAATTTTTATATGTGAACGGCGGTTTATTAATACCCCTTGCCACACTCCTTTTAAGGCGGCTTGCGAGATAGTATGTAGATTTAGATGATATTCGCGAAGAGCAGTCGACAGAGCTCCGACCCTGGGTATTTTTACCCCCTCTCCGTTCCTTGCTTAGCGCTCAATACTAGAGGGGCGAAATAAATTCTAAGGCTTTCCCGGCGAACTAGCTGAATAAATTCTTCTCAGGTTTTCCTCCGGGTGATGTCACACGTGACCTAATATATCATTTAACGCGGTTGATAACCCAAGGATATTTTTTTCATCTTATACGTTGCAAATGCCATTGGTCGCCTTCACTTAATACCTCCTCTTCTAAGGAAAGAATGGGCAGTGAATAATCTATGTTTAACCCTTACAGTGACAGCGGCCCACTCTACCGGCCGAGCGTTTTTACACTTGCGCATTTGATTTTTTGTGTTTCTGGTAGCTTTTGCAACATTTTTTATTAGTATGGTTTAGCATACCCTTAAGTATTCATATGAAAAAATATACTCTTAAAATGCATATTGGTATGGTATTTGTAGGAGGCGACCATAAGGCACCATAAGGGAAGGGTAGGTAAGGAAGGATGGAGAGAAACTCGGCGTCGGCATTAGCCTGCTCATGAGGAAAGGCGCGAAGGGTACCACGGCTTAGCGTCCCATCCGATGGACGGAGTGTTGCGATTGATATCCTCCACCAGGGCAGGGATCGGGCAGTCTCTGAAAAATTTTCTGCCGTCGGGATTTGAACCCGAGCCCACGGGGTGGAAAGCCTACACTCTAGCCACCACACCAGCCCAATCCCTGAAATGCATATTATGTATCATATAAATTTTTAAGTGCAGACCTACAAATTCGCCAAAGAAAGCCTTGGCATTCATCAGTATACCAGGCAAAATAGTATTGCACTGAAAGGGTTAAGTGGAGTATTGGGGAAGTTATTAGACAATAGGTGTGCATAGGAGGGCGAGGAGTGTGATGTGGTGCATTGTGGATGAATCTGAGATGGGGGTGTCATAGAGGGGATTGGTAACCGACATGACTCTTCTCTCTCTCTCACTCCCATGAACCGCCTCACGACTCGGAGAAAGCTGTATCACAGCCTCTCTCGCGATGACCTTTTGCAACGATTCGGACTGTTGGGCTCCTCTAAGGACTGCGTGTGAGTCACTCCCTCACTCCCCCACTCCCTAATCCTTCGAAACTCCCGAGATTGATGGCACTCGGTCCAAAATTGAAAGGGATGAAAAGGGAGGGAGGGAGAATGCGTTGTGTGGTCTCTTCGCAGTGGGACGTGTGGCTACCCTGCGTCAGCACAATTGTGTTCGCCAGCGGAGATGGATGGCCGTTTGATTTCCGTTATGAAACACCGTCGCGGTTACTCGCTCGGAAGGAATGCTCATGGGAGGAGGATAGGTATCAGGCACTGCGCAATACACATTTGCCGGTTGAGTATTTTGTTACATGAACGTGTCAACCGTTGGGCAATTCTCGCGAGCGCTTTTGGTGAAATGCGTGCGAATAGCGCGTGATATGCAAGCATATTGATTACATAATACAGATGAGGAGTTCTCTTGTTACCAAAGTAATTGTAGGAACGATACACTCGATGACTATAATGCTACACGTTCATCTTCTTAAAGATTCGAGCGTGTATACGTATTTTTCCTTTCTGATACGCTATGATGGTGATTGTACTATAAAATGCTCTTTTAGGAGGTTTATATCACTCTCGCTCTTTAAGGCTTTTAAAATATGTAATCAATCCCTATTAACAAGGCCTACTAATGGCCAATGTGAATATCGAATAATTGTGCACTTGAATTTTTACTAATTAGTTACGAATAAATATAATGCTCAATTTCACCATTAGTATGCCATAGAATCCTCAGGAAAACTTATCACATTGAAAGTATCGTCAAAAAATAAAGGGAAGCCTGTTATGTGTTTCGGATTTTTAAATAGCTATGTTTTAACTATCTTTCATATCGTTATCGCCAAAAGCTCGTACACCATTCCTGATATAGTATTTACTGGGCATTTTGCTATTAAAAATTATCTCTCTCGCTGTACGTTGAATGATTGGCGTAATAACGAAATTATATGAATAATATCGTCAAAAAATATTTCATTCTCTTTTCATAACTCATTCTTTCCTTAAATAAATATACCTACGCAGTATTTAGTGATATTGAATCATTATGAGCAATAACTTTTTTGCAAAAATATTTTTAAAACATTATAGAATTTTTTTAAGCTTCGGTACTGTTTAAGGGTGTCATAATTAATAAAAAGATACATATTATCATAAAAATTGGCATGTTCATTTTATTATTTGCAGAGGCAGCATAGATTACAGAATAAATCTTCTACTTCATTTTTGGGCTTTCATAATTTTTATTAAGTTCTTCGATTGCCAAAAACCCAGGCGTTAAGTTCGTAGAGTTTATGGTACGCTAACCTCTCGAATTACAGTGAACGAAGTTTTGTCGTTTTTTGTAAAAGTAGTTATGCATATATTTCCTCTTTTGTATTTGATTGAACCATTTCTCAGTTTTTCTTGGAATAATACTATAAATACTTTAAAATACTCAAAGATCTGAAAGGGATCGCTTTCTCTGAGGGAGAATTAGTGGTATGCTACTTCAGTGATAATTTGGAATGGAATTCGGCCATAAACTATCGGACTCACTGCGATGAATTCAACTATAAATTATTTCATAGTTTTCGAAGGTATAGAAATGATTAAAGAGGTACATAATTGTTCTTTGTGAATGAAAATGCTTTTATTTGATGAGTGGAATGATACAATATGATATTTTAAAGTCATAGCTCTTTATTCAGTTCAAACTTAGTCCAATTCACATATTTTCAATTTTTAAATAATTCTGATTAATGATGATTTTTATTACACAATTTATATGCGCAATGGGTGTATTCATGATGCATTATTATTAATTTTTAAAGAGATTTTTCTGATTGTAAAAATATTAACGGTAATGTGGTTAAATTTGTAGGCTATGGTGCCGAAAAGATACAGAATAAACCAATCTTGTATTTTTAGTAGCCTTCAAATGTATCATCTGAATGTTGTCTCATTATATTTCTGTTGTATTCTCGGTAGTAGTTGTTACCTTGCGGATGGGCATTATGATTGTCCCTGAAAGAGCTGAATTGATGCTGGGCAATATTTCCATTGAACGATGGCAGGGCACCATTTATTTGCCCTACTAGATTTCCTTGATACTGTGATTGTGCGTGTAGGTTTGGATTTGGATGCACTCGAAAATCCGTTTGCGTAATATGAGACTGCTGTGTGTGGGTCACGGGAGAGATTGGTATTTGATGGCCTCCATTGTGCCCTCCGATATGTATTTCAGTACCAATAGAAGGTACTATTTCCCTCTGAATTCCAATTTCGCTGAAAATACCGTCAATAAGTTTGGTGTTGTCCAAAGCATCAGAATTTTGCTCGGCATGGATCTGTTGTGTGAAATGATTTGCATGCGAGTCACCAACGTTCGCTTGGTGAGAGATTTGCGTCATCTTTACGTCAGCGTTGACTTGTTTCCCGTCGTGTTCATTTACGCTACTCGTCATAATGCTTCCATGTGTATTTTGTGAACGTCCCAAGAACGACCTTTCGGGGATACCTGCGTTCAAAGAGAATTGCTGACGGCCATGCGCATTGTGTGAACCTCCCAATGCGGAACTATGGTGATTTCCCGTGTCAAATGAGAAAGTTTGCTGATGGCCTTGAATATTTTGTGAATCTCCCAAGGACGAACTCTCGCGATTGGCTGAATCTATGGAAAATATTTGTTGGTGACCATGGGTATTCTGTGACACCCCCGAAAATGGACTATTGACCGAGTCCAATGAGAATGTTTGCTGATGACCATGCGTATCATGCGAGCCTCCCAACAATGAGCTCTGGTGATTGGCTGAGTTTAACGAAAATGTTGATTGTTGCTGGTTATGATTGAAGCCGGAAAACGAGGCATCACCTCCTGTCATGAATTGTCCAGGTAGTGTTTGTTGAGAAAAGAATGCTTGTTGATGGCCGTGAGTGTTGGGCGAGCTCCCAGACAATGAGCTTTCGTGGGTTGCTGGACCTAACGAAAGAGTTGATTGATGCTGGTTTTGATTGTGGCTTGAAAATGGAACACCGTCTCCAATATTGCTCTCCCCAGAGTGCGTAAATTGAGAAGAACCACCCGTAAATTGAAAGTTGGAGGCAACTGCTCCTCCCGGGGTGCCGGAAGAGAATGTGTTGTGGCCACTCTGATAACTATGGTATTGCAAAGGAATAGGCTCTATAGTGATATCGTGGGCTCTCAACCCAACAGTTGGCGTGAGAGCAATATTTCCGCGCAAAGAACTGTGATCATTTCCAACTTTATCACCCGAGGTGTGCATCTCGGTTTCAGTTTTTTCGTGGGAAGTTTTTTCCTCTTGCCCGCAGCATTTTGTCTTGGGATTATCTGTTGGAACATTGTGTTCCTTAAAAAAAGTACCTTCTACACCTCCAATTCCGCCGCGTATGTCAATGTCAACAGAAGGTGCAGAGATCATGGCGCCATATGCATTGGCCCCGCTGTTCCCCCCAGCTCTGACGTTTGCCTCCGCAGGAGTGGCCTCGGCCGATGAATGTGAGCTGTGGAGCTTCAATCCTGATGGCTCAGCACCCGAAGTTTTCGTTCCATGAGAACCCACACTTGCAGAAAATGTGTGTGGAGGCTGCAGACCCACTTCTTTGTGCTCATGAGTTCCAACATTGTGCCCTGGTCGAAAAATAAAGGAGAAAAGACGATTGCTAGGTTAATTTCATTAGCATACATTACAGAAAAATGCATAAGTACATATGGTGTAATAAGAAAATTTCAGTTTTTGTCAACCATCGTAAAGGACACTACCCGGTTTCTTATCTCCTATTCTTAGGTCGTATCTGCGTTAAACAAATGTTAATAGGAATGTATGGTGTAATAATATGATTTTTTATTGTGGAAGCTCAAGTAATCGGCCACAGTCTGCTTTATATATTATTTGTTTCCATTTAATTCTTATTCACAATATTTATGAACGTAATAATATAAATGGAATTGAAAAATTAATAAAAGGATAAAAAGAGCTTCAGATTTCGAAGTTAAAGTTTAGTTTGGGTATATCTAAGTGATGCTCCTATTATGGATGTATAGTTTGGCTCTATAATTGTTTTGATTTCCAGTGAAAATATTTTCACGGTATCGTAATATCATTTTGGAATAGAAGCTATGGAAAAATTTTGAAATAAATAAGTTGGCCCTTTTGGTATGCCTAAGGCGTGATGCCATCAAAATTATTCTCGATATTGCAATCCTTGTGTCGCTATAACCACATTAAAATATTTGGATCTAAAATCACTGTCAACTTGGTTAATTATTGAATTGATCCTCGGGCCAGCAGTATTTATCACTTCTATCATAAATGATTAATGAGTTCATAACTCAGCTGTTTATGTACACTTTGTCGTTAAAGAACGTTGTCCAATCAAAATAATTTCATAAGCCAATTACCTGTTGGAAGTAAACCCGCTGCCGTTAGTTGAAGTAGAGTAGAACTCAACAGTAATATCCATTTCAGCATGGCTGCAACGGTTTGATGTATCTTGAGCAGCCGAGATGATCGTCCAAGCCTTCCAGGTACCTTGTGTCCCTTCGTTCACCTCGCGGCCTTATATATACCTCTGGCTCACTAAGGTTAAATCATGCAAACAACTGCTTGGGGGGAAATGTCTCTGAATGGTCCTCGTGACTCGAAAAAACTGGAATGGAAAGGATGAGAACCCAATGCTTGCGGAGGCCATTGGAATTACGAGGGCTTGGAATTGAAGGATAAATTATGATCTATTGTAGAGCTTAATTGATAATAGAGGGCTTATTAATGTGTAAATATTTTCCCTGTTCCTTCCGAAGGTCATCAGTCTTTTTTTTGGAAAATATTCCCGAAGAGCCCGAGGTTAGTGGACACGCGTCCTCATTTCTGTCGGAAACCTTCCTCGGCGCCGAGTATTTCAATAGAGGTTTGGATGTGCGAAGTGAGGAAGATTTCGAGTGGGTGGGAGTAAACTGGCGATGTGCAAATGAATGAGAAAACGTCATTCATTGTGTTTGCCCAAGTTCCTAAGTTCAACTCTTTTATGCGCCGATATTAGCTCGGGAAATCATCTCAAAGTTCAAAAACGTCTTCTGGAGTTAAATGTACATGAGCCACGGTGGTGATGCAATCATTATTAAGTGGCAGAAGCTTTTTTATTCGATTTGAAGCCCGGAGAAAAAAGCGATGACCGCGAAGCCTCTTCTCCACTTTCACATTTCTGACATCTGTAATACAACGGTGTAATAATGAAAGTTTATTTTCATTTCTAAATATAATTTCGTACTTTTCTATACATTTTATGATTGGTGCATAGCTTAATTATTCCCATCATCGCATAGCATTATGGTATTATTTATAAATGGTATCTTTTCTAGCATAGCAGTATTTTAAACGCGAGCAATGACGTTAAAGCTGCCGCCTGTAGGATTCAAAACTAATTGGACTTTTTTTTTGGTTTTCCATGGACTATATGCGTCATTATATGTCAACAATCCGGATATTGGATTGAAGTCGCTTTCCACTTCACTATCCTATCAGTCAGGTTTTTAATATAGGCGTATTTCTTCTCTTTTGCATCCCTAAAAACTTATCCTATGAAACTTATTTGGGGCCGCCCTTTACCCATGCACTTGGTCGATGGTGTCGAATAGGTTGCCTGGTTTTCAGATTTTTAGATTTTTTTCTCTTACTCGTTCGGCTCATTTCATCTTCTTTTGCAAGATAACTGCCATAGGCTATATTATTGTTGTCCATTTTCTTTGAAATTAAGTTAAGTATTTCGTAAAATAAGTAAAATGTTGTAAATTTGCTTACATACTTGCAATATACGCTTTATAGATAATTAGTCATAAGAGCTATCAATTTTTTAAACACCATTTCAATAATAATCTTCCTGTGATTGTTCTCTAATATTGCTAAAGCTCTCTAGGTTCTTATAGCTTTAAAATATTTTGGGAGCGTGGTAGCCACGTGGGTAGAGCGCTTGGCTATCGATCGAAATGTCTTGGGTTCAAATCTCTGGTGAAGCCTTCGGATATTCCCTCACAATAATCCTTGAATGCGAGGAAGCCCAAGAGTAAGAAAGGAAGTGGATCCCCTATCATAATGTGTGATTTTCAGACAACAGTGGCTTAGGTTTGAGTGAGCTCAACCCTAACCTATCCAAACCAACGTGCGGGTTGAATCGCTTCTTTGGAGCGAGTACTATTTGGTTCTTCGTTTAATTTCACTGCCTGGATGCGGGATGGTGCAGTGTAGGTATCGAAATGAGTTACACAAATGAGAGTAATGTTTACATCTCACCTCATTTCAATATCATTCGTTGCTCTTCCATTGAAGCTGTACGTCGTACTGCATTTTCATAGTTAATTAACCTCTCGTATTGTATAATTTCTGTAGGACCTTGGAACGTTGTGAGGTTCTAAGACGATGTAAGATATAAGATTCTCCTAGCGTATCAAAAGCAGAAAATTTTCTCGGGATTTCCCGAATTCGGGTAATTTCTCCATGTCTCCCGAAATTTCGAATGACGACTTGCATTTCATCCTCAGGGGATCTTATGAACGGAATGAGAAGATTCCCTGAAGATGAATGGCAAGTCACTTTTCGAAACGTCGCGTCGGGAGGCATGGAGAAAATTTACGTACTGTAAACGATACATATGTTTTTCCATGTTTCACTTTGATTTATTTTTTAAATGAATGCATTTTTTCAATTAAAAAGTCGCGTACTCGAAATCTAATGCTTTAAATAGTTGTTAATGAATGGGTCGCCCGAAAAGCCATTCTTCTAAGATGATGTTCTCTGTGTCCCTCTGGAGAGATTTGTACATTCTTAATTTGCTCAAGGAATATGTGTCTAGCATGTGGCCTCCGGGTCTCTTGTGGTTCCCAGCATAATTTTTGTGGAGGCTGCATGACGCTCTCCGCTCACTTGTGTAATTTTTTGTCGAATATCGCAGCTTTCATTTTCATTTCTTTTTGCTCACGGAGTGAATATTTCTGCGCCGGTCCCTTATGAATTCCGCGTATTCGAGGTGTGGCCTGACGAGTGCGAAGTGGCACTCCTCTTTCACTTTTGCACCCAAAAACCTTCCCACAACACGCTTGAGGATTCTGGCTCCTTTAGGGCCATGCCACAGATATTCATTACAAGCTTTCCGTACGGTAGGAATGAAGTTACCGCTGCCCCCAGAAATTTTACTTCACATGTCGCATCCATCCACAACATATACATTGGGATACATTTGGATGGATGAACGATCTACTTTACAAATATAACGCAGTTTATTTACTCAGGCTATTATTATCATATTATGGTAATTGTCGTATTTTGTGCCTATTTGTGTTCACTATGGCCTCCCTCCCACCCACATGAAGCCCGTGAAGCTATCATGAAGGTCATAATTCATTCAAGGCACTTGTTGAACAGGAATGGAAATTATTCGGTGGACGGCAGGATACTATTGGAAACAGGGTAAAATCCAGTTTTCGTGAGATGCACAGCTGCTTCGGCGACGACTTGTCGCTGAAGTTATTTTCTGGCAAGCAGTGCGAATCCATAATGGGTGGTCGCGGCTACCGTCATCCAGGCACCCAAGAAGAATGGGTTATAGAGTGGAGAGGGCTGGCGATGAAGGGCGTACGAGCAAGGAGGATCGAAGGAGAGTGGTCGAAGCGGGAGATGAAGAAGGGTGTATCCTTGCGAAGAGCCCAAGTTGTCTCATTAGCAGCCTCCCTGTGATTTACTGTGAAGAAGGATAGGCTTACGGGATATACATATATGCATAGGGGGAGAAACGGTTGAGACTTGGACGGAGATCAGGGTTATCATACCGAAGACACTTCATTCCGAGAAGTTAAGTCCATATTGTGTCACTTTGTACTCCCATAAATGCTCAGAAAGAGCCAAGTAAAGTGGCTGTAATCATTCTTGCAAAATAAATTCTGTGTTAAGGATGAGATGAAAGATGATAAAATATTTAAAATAGGGTTAGCTTTGTTATTTTGCATAATGTGAATGGAATAAATTAGTATTGATATCTCATGTAAATATTTTCCAGTATGCCTATGAATGGGTTACCTTGCCACCATACGTATTAAATGTGTAATCCCAGTTTGTTCTCACTAATTTTTTTTTAACGGCAATACTCGATTTATGGATCTAAAAGTAAATATATTGTTATTTTTGTAGCCATATTTAAGATTTTTTGAGGATAGATACAATTTTATTCAATTTTTTCTTATCGCATTAATAATATATTTTGATACGACCACTAGTAGAAAATACACTAATATAATTTTGGCTAAGCAGGCAGCAGCATATATAGCTTTGGCTTATCCCAAGTCCATATTTGCGATATATAATTATTAAAACGAGCAACCACATCATTTCGTAAGTATATAGCTAGTTCCCAAGACGCTATAGGGATTTATATCTACTGTTATTTTTTAATACTGTTCTTAATTCTGATTACTCTATTTTTGTTTTTTCCTCCTTTCTCTCGTTACCTATTTCTGGGGAACTATGAAGTTATAGGACTAAGTTTTTTATAACAAGTGGTGAAGTCTAACTTTTATTTACATCACACTGATGTGGAAGATACAATGTATGCGGACGGGAGCACAGAAATAGTTATCGCATAATTCACCGTATTCGTTAAACAGAATATTACACGACTTGGATGGTAGCATAGAACAGGTACTTAATGTGGTTTGCTGACGAGAATCCAAAATTGTGGAGAAGAGTTGAGTTTTTACTTCCTGTGATTACAATGCCCTATTATAAGTAGGGTTAATATTGTATAAATATGCCATATTCAACATTTTCGATTGCTTCCATTTATTTGGTTCACAATATGCCGGTAGAGAATAAGCCCTTGGAAAAGAGTTTTATTTTCACTATTTGCCATGATTTTTTTGATCCACTTGAATGGCACCCGTTGTAGTTATTACTAATGCAAAAGCATTTCATTTTCTTTTTGTAGCATTTGTGTGCATCAGGAATGCGTATTGAAGCGATTAAGTCGAATGGCATGGCAAAATACCATTGTATTTGAATGTAAGAGTAAACATTGTGATCTAAGTCAGACGGCAGTGTCATGAAAAAGAAACAAATGGCACCCATTCATTTACCGGAAAATGTTGATGCATCGCAAGAGAATCTCTTCTCTGGTTCTCATTTCATTGCTACCTTTAATATGCAAAAAGAAAGTGAGATAAAGTTTTTTCTTTTTTGAATATACATCTTCTATACGAGTCACAAGATCGAATAACAAGCCAGGCTCTTGACTCCGTTATAAACAACACGTAGACAACCTAAAGCAAAGGACGTTGGGACTGGTTATCAAAATACTGGACGTTTCTCTCCACACCCACTTCAACTCTTTCTCTCGAAGCCGTTGGAATATCATTGCAACATCACTTCTCTGCTGTTGATAATCCTTCCTCAATCATCGGCTCCTCCCATCCGGAATAACTCCTCGAGAATGCTTCGCAATGACAATCCCTCAATCAAAACCCATTCCGAGTTCATCCCCTCGACTGTCTCGCTCCACTCACGAAAAATAAACACCAACACCTAAAGCTGTCAGCGGATGTAACGAACTGACTTTTTGGTTCGCCATTTCGACGTCCCACGTCATGCGTTTCTCCGCCCGGCTCTCATCTCCCACGGACGGCAATCACGATTAGTCTTTAGGGCAGTGCAGGTCACTCTTGTCGTCGAGCTTAATCCTTGATAGCCTTCTGACAAATAAAAAAAGAAGGTTTCATGAGGATGTGGGAAATGGAATTTGAATTGAAGATATTACCTAACTCCACCTTCTTTCTCTTCGAATATTTTCCCGTTTTCTCTCGGCCTCAGTTATTTTGATCAGCTTCTTTGGAACAAAATTCACCTAATCATTTTTAACGGTGCGGTATTCCATTTTATGGTTTATTCGTTGGATAAGTTTTACTTCATAGTATTTGATATTATACATGATATAATAATTTAATTCTGATGATGATGATGATAATTCACCAAAACCCTGGTTGCTTTATTAAAAAAAGAAGTGGCATAAGTAAAATTTATCCAACCAAAAAACTTATCAGCTCTAAAAAAATTCACTTACTCATTACCAAGATAACTTATCAGCTCTTTCAGGAATGATGATCCTTAAATATGTAATCATTGAGTTATGCTTCTTTATTTTTCTTTACGGGCTACTGTTTTTAATGAAATTTAAGACCTTTACCATTTTTTATAATACTATTATCTGGTAAATGACTCTTTGCAAATAAAATTAATCCGTGAATAACAATCAGAGATTAATACTACATGAGTAATATGTAATTTAAATAGCCGACGTAGTTACTGAACTAAGAGATAAAATTTTAAAGGATTAGACATTTTCTCATTTTCACAATTTAAAACTTTTCGAATTAGAATCACTGTTGAATAGATAAGTTTTTGATTTAACGGGTGACTCAGGATGGCTTTTCTTATTTAATTCGATGATCTGTTGCGTATATAGGTAGATCTGGTATGATCGCAATAGCGCAGTATTTTTGGATTGTGGTTTTGTGAGCAAGAAGAGGCTGAAAGGAAAAATTGTCAATACTTCATACTTTCAGGGCTTTCATGAAAACAGTGAGAAGGAATTTTTTTCCTACTTAAAAGCCATGAAAGAGAAAGGTAAACATCAGATATTATGTTATGGAATTACTATCTTGTCTTATTATATCTTACACCTAAGTGAGAATTTCCATTGAGGGGATGTGTACTCGTACCCGCATATAAATAGTGGCAGGGAGATCTCACGCCTTATAAAATGAATAGATATACAACTATTGTTTAAAATGCCTGTCCCGGGAATTAAATTAGGCTATAATGTATATCCATTATGCAATACCAATTTATAGTGAAAATGTATTGTTTTTTAAAAATGTAATTATTTTTTTTGATTTTTAATTCGCATTAGCTTACCCATATGGATAATTCATGGATGTCTCTTCTGCAAAGCAAATGTCCTTTTTCCTTAACAAATTGGTGGGTATATGTCGCGTACATGTACTTTATTTAAAAAAATAGGCGTATGGTTTTTAATTGAGATATTAAAATTGAAGTTTGAGCTATCGTGTCTTAGTTAACAATTGAAAACCTATTCTGGAGTTTGCATAAAATGTTAATAAACGACTGCTTTCCTAACTTAGTTGCTTTTAAAATAATAATGCTCAGTAAAAAACATTTTCGTAGCTTCTACTTCTTGACCGCACTGAGATAGTGGAGGTAATATGACGAAATCTGCATTTCCTGAATCCCCCTGGGCATATCACAATATTGTTCACTATCCTTTTGTATCTCGCTCTTCATCGAAAGACTCTTGGCCCCACGCCTCAGATTTTAATTTATTTTTCCTATTTTTTCACGGTTGCATGCCTTTTCTTACAGCTAAAATAAAATCAGAGAAAAAAAGTGGAAGGGAAGAATTTCCTTCAATTATCTCCCTGAATTTCGTGACCAATCGTGGACATGGACTTCTTTTGTGAGCTGACTCCTCCCTTCCTCGAGTGCACGATATTTCCTCCATTGCGCGCTCAAATACACTTGCATATGCATAGATCTGAGCCGCCCTTCACGAAATCCGGCATTTATTTAGAAGCGGTCTTGATCCTTTGCTTCTGGGAACTCAGCGGTCACGCATTTCCCCAAAGTCACTCCCGACAATTTACTCCCCCCACTTTTTCCTTCATGGGTTGCTGCAGGGCAAACTTGAACGTTCTTCACCGGCAGGAGCCTCTAGTGCACTCCATTTTGTATTTTCCTCGATCTTTATTTTTTTACTTTCAGGATCGAAATGATGTGGCCTCATTTCGATTTCTTCCTTCTTCTCCTTTTATCCGGTGTCAATCAAAATGATCCTTGTCGTGACTGCCCAGCCTCCGTAAATCCCTCATCTCCACCTGTGTTTAATCAGACGCAGCTTTTTCCTCCTCACGGATTCCAGGCCTAAGATTGTGCTACCGTAAAAAATTGATTTTGCTTTTAGACATGTATTTCGACCGACGCCAACTCACATTTAGCGAGCACTATTACAATCAAGACACTTGTTCCACTGCGGGAATGGGCTTCGAAAATACCATGCCTCTTTGCCATGGAATAAGATTCTTCGAACTCATAGCCACCTTTTTCTTATTCCTCCCAGCGTGAGGGCGTGTTTTACAGAGCAGCCAATTGAAATGACACCGCGAAGTCTTATTGTCCCAGGATTAAACGGGGATGGGTTTCATCCAGCCTGTCGGCGAGACATGTTCAATGAGAGGGCGCACGCCAGCATTTGCGACTCATTGACAGGCTGTATCAGGTATTGTTTGCCATTCCTACCATTGAAGACTCGAGAGTTGATATCTTGGTCACGATGTAACCCACCCATTAAATTGAAAACCAAGCAAGCCTTCTTACCAATTGGGTATTGTGCTTGAGGTTTCAAAGAGTTGTCCTGACACATTCGTAAATGGTGTTGCTTTCCAATGAAGAGATGATCTCTGTAGCTTCCGAGGGTTATGTTTTTGCGCGTTGAAGATTTATTGAAAGGTGGATATAAAATTCCCATTTTGGTAGTAGTCTTGTGTCTTTGATGCAATGATTAATGACATGACATACATGTAGTCACGCCTTTGATGCAATAATTATTTGGGAGGATTAGCAATCCTTCACTTGCTCATCGATTCAACTACAAGGATATTTTGGATTTTTGTGTTAGAAATCACCCCAGAATAAGCCACGGTTTTTTTTCATTCAGATTAAGAGATTCAGCTCCTTTTTTTGCATTTCGAGGAGTTGGGAGAGTCCGAAAGCTTCATTCTGGGTTTGAGCATGGGACCATCCTATCCGTTGCTTAACGTTCTACCCACTGGACTACTGCGTTCCTACCTGTCTTTGCAATGGATGAAGTGGGTAGGGATTAATTTTATTTATTTGCGCCAAATATAGAGTCTATTCATCGTTTCCTGGTCATCATCATTAGTCAAAAATCCTAAGATTGGTTTGACGCAGCTCTCCATTTTTCCCTCCTATCCGCTCCCGCTCTTCTTAGCACTTCCTCGTTACTTACACGGTCAATCCATTTTATCTTCGTCCTTCGTCGGTAGCACCACATTACAAATGCTTCCACTCTTGACTTATCTGCTGCTGTCAACGTACAAGCCTCGCTTCGATAGAGAAACGTACTCCATATGTAGCATCTGATGAATTCTTTCCTTACTTCTATGCTTGTATTCTCAGCTGTAAGAAGATTCTTCTTTTTGTAGAACTTCTGTTTTTTGTTCAGATTACCTGGTGTGGGAGTTTTTTTACCCACACTTCTTGGCGCATTCTCACCCCATTGAAATGAAAGGTAGTTGCACTTTTCCACAAAGTAAAAATTATATTATTGTGGAGAAGTGCAACTACCTTTCATTTCAATGTGCCGAACTTCCACAATATAACGCCTGAATCAGTCGAACTCATCCCACTAACTGCCTTTTTCATCCTATCTGAAACCACCTCTTTCCGTCTCTCTAGTTGTGACCCCTCGTGTGGACCCCGTGCCCTCTTGCTCCATCGTCTCAAAGTACCCTTCTCCATTCCGCACCGTCTCCTTGGACACGACCGCACTTCCTCTCTCCCTCTCGTTTCGTTCAACCGGGAGCGCCTCCCAGCGTACCCATCGTGCCCTCCTCCTCTCCCTTTACACTCCACACAGGGCGTTCTCGCTGAAATATGGGCGTGCCGATTGGCCCATCTGATATCTTCCCTCTGCTTGGCGGCCTGCCGCTTGTTCGCCGACCACCCGCCAGGCGATCTATAGGGCGTGTGCACCTCTCTGATTCTGTTGGCGTACGGGTGACCCACCGAACACCCTCTCGACCCAACCCTGCCCAACTCACGGTCTCTCAACAACGACAGTCACTCACTTTCTAGTCCACTTCCATCCTTTTTCCTGCCAGCCCCAATTTCTCCAGCCAAAACTTAAGCCAACGTTCTCTACTTGGCATCTTGAGGGCCAGGATAGAAATGAAGCGGTGAGGGCTTTTCGGGTGGTTCGAAGCCACATGATCTCAGGATGCTCCTCACCTTATCCTTTCTGTGGTAGTTAAGACCACAGAACACCAGGTCTAGGTCTCCAGTCGACTACCACATTTGGTGTCGCCCCCCACGACTTTAAATGGATTTACGAAAGTCCTTGGTCTAGACTCTGACGGTGGAGCCACTTAAATTTCACGCGGAAATTAAAATCGAAATTTTTATCCTTTATGGAACATTTCGTATTCGAAGCTTTTCAATGATGTTCCTCGTGAGCGCTAATACTAAGTTGTAAATAATAAAAATACATGGATCGCTCTCCACTCATCGCCACCCTGTGGCATTTTTGAAAACTATCTGAAAAGTGAGCCGTGTGGTAGCATAATTCAAGCTTCTAAAGGCCTGTTTACACGCTACATTAACACGTACGGGCTAATGTCTAAATGTATGAATGCGAGAATGAACGCCAAAATGCACCGTGTAACCACCCAACTTGTGCATGCACAGAATATAAAACCTGTTCTAATTTGGTTCATGCATCTCGATGTAGAAATTCGAAGGTGAATTTTAAATGTCGGAGGGGGCCTAGATTACTGCGTGGGAAAACTTTTTCCCTTTCTATGCTAAGAATCGCTTTGAGGAATATGTACCTGCTTTTCACTGAGTGAGAGCATTTTATTCAGTATTTTTCTAAAGATTTTTTCCAGTTTTTTAAAATGAATATTTCGGTGTCGTCTCGAAATCATGTCGCATTAATATGAAGCATGGCTTTACTATATTTAATATGGCTATCGGTTATCTGTCTATCCTACAACCTCACCACGGTTTCCAATTGCTTGGCATCCATCCTTTATTCCCCAAAGAAAAAATAGAGCCCGAGTAATTCAATTTATCTCCACCTTTCCTTGGAAAGTAAGATATCGGAAAAAACTTACTCTTTTGGTAGCTAGAAAATTAATTCGAAAGAAAATGTATCCCTTTATAAGATAGGATAAGCGTTAATTTAGGCATAATTTCAAAGTAGAGTAGTATAATATTGACCTTATCTTTCGTTTACTGTCTAGCCGAGTCCAATGCTTTCATACATATACTCTGAGGAGAAAGTCCCGCGAACAGCATATGTTTTTGAGCGTAACCGACGGTGACGTAGGGCTCGCTAACGGCTGTCGGAATTGGTGGAAGCTGCTTGTACTATGGAAGCACAATTGGAGAGATTGAAGGTTGACAGTCAGGATGGACGTATGGTAGAGCGAAGCATGGTGTCACTGCAATAAACTCTTTCACGAAGCCGGCTGTTGTGTTCCCCAATCGTGGTTGAGATGGCCGGGCGGCATTGCACACCCAACTGCACCTTCGAAATGGGACGTTAAGATCGCATCTGGATAATTACGTCGCAACGTGGCTTGATATCCTTATGCTTCAATTGGAGGAAGAAATATCCCTATACCTGGAAAGACCTATATTATTTTTGAAAATGTAAAGCGTACTCTTTCTTAAGATCATTCATGTGAGAGTAACAATTTCCGAGATCACTGTTTCACTTCTCTTTGTCAGTGTTTATCACGATTCTGAGGTGAATTTTATCTACATATTAATTATCGAATAGTGATTTTGCATTTTGGCGGAATATGCCGGGCAATTAATAAAATTGCAAATAAAGGGAGTAAAAAACTAGGATGTGTTTCATATGCACGGAACATTACTTCAGTATTCACTGACATCATTGAGGCTTGAAAATTAGGCTAGTTTAGCATGCGGCTTTTTCCAATTTGCAATAATTACTTTCAATTTTGCAGTTACGCTATGGTTTGAAAATGAATTCTTGGCTATATTCCATTCCCTAGTCTTCATCCTGTCAATACACACTTTTTTCTTTGTTGCATACTTCTTTTTTTCTACGGCTCTAATCACATACAAGACCCAAAGTAATTACTTTGCTTTTTCTAAGTATTCCTGAGAGTCACAAATACAGTGTATTCCTCCAAAATCATTGTATGGATTTTTATCATGATAAACACTCAGTTTTTATCATTTACTCAGGTAAATGAATATATTTCTCTCGGGTAAGAGCTAGGTAACATGATTTAGTAGCATAAATAGCAAAGAACTTCATACAGCACAACATTCGTTGGAAAAGCATTCAGTCTACATTCACATTTGTATTCAGACTAATCTTGCCGGTGCATTATCAGCCTCTTTTCCGTAACTTGTGTCTTAAAAATCTTTACTGAAAGTCTAATTTTGTATTTTCATATTTCTCTAAGTTAGTTCCTTATTTTTTTTCAAGAACATTCTTAAAGTAGCATGGGATCCCTGGGATGTGGCAGAGACATAGGAGCAACCTATCCATCCCTGTAAAAATAAAAATACAAAATCCCACGCCTCGCTATCCGTTACGCTTTTTCTTCATCTTTCCCATCGGTCACCGTTCGGGGGCGAATTCCTTTCAGCTTGTGTGCCTCTCGGGGACCAAATGCACTGAAACTGGACGGTGGCGGGGGAGAAAAAAAGGGGTTGGGAGAGGATATTTGGGTGCGGTGAAGGAGGCCTAGGAGAAGGGGAGGAACCAGGCAGGAACCTTCCGGCGTGGGCGAAGATGAAAATATCTTCGGCATGCCGCACACGATTTTGTTCGGGAGGAGTTCTCGGAGGGGGACACGGGAGGGCAGAAAGAGCGCCAGGGAATCGAAGGTGAGGGACCCTCCCCACTCGACTCCTCGACCGCCTCGAAATAGCGCGTTTCGGACAGGTGAGGGCGGTATGTTGATTTAAAAAGTGTTTCTGTTAGAGCCTTTTGTGAAGGAGGCTGCGATGGAGAGAGCGGTGGGCGTGGGTTGAGAGCGGTCCTCACAGAATCGATTATTGAGATGTTAAGTGATACTGGGATGTCAAGCCGTGACTTTTTTTCCTCTTTTCAGCGCGGGGGCTTATGTGCGTAGTTTCTCCGGAGACATAGAAGGGCGAGGCTTTCCAATAAAGATTCTCCAAGGTTGTAAATCCATCTCAACATCTCAATACCTTGTTATGACGTTGTCCTTGTCCCTTTTAATCCGAGAGGCTTTCATCTGTATGCTTGTGGACTGCCAAATCAATTCTCCAGTTTCTTCTGTTAAAGAAATATTCTGATGTTTTTTTAATGGTAACTTTAGTTGTTTTAATGGATTTAATATGCTTACTTCCACATTTAGTGTGGTTTAGTTTTTTATTTAGAGGAGTTTTGTGTGGTGATTAGTATAGAGATCGGATAACGTCTTAGCAATTGATTGATATTTGTATAATTAGCCTTATTTTGGTTTCCAGGGGTTTTAATTGCTATTATGCGGTCACATTAGTTTTATGTCCTGTATATTATTCCAATATCAAAATCCAAATGAATTTGTTTAAACATATTGACAGGAAAATTTTTCTCTAAACTGTTATGTTAAGAAAAGGCTGTGACTTTCCTTATCGGATGTTGTCATTTTCAAACCTTCATGTATTACCGCTCAGATTAATTTAATCGTTGAAAACTATTTGAAACTAATCAAAATGTCAAAACTCGCGAAGCTAATTTTTTGCTAAGCTAATAAGCTTTCAATGGGTAATGAATTAGATACATGCAAAAGTAAAATCGTGAAGCTAACCTGGTGATAATTTGTAGAGGATTTGATGTAGCCTTAGATTGGGACTACCAGGACGCGCTATTGATAAGAGGAAAAGATGATTAGTTATATAAAAAGCTTCCGCGAGAAAAATTATGATGCTTATTTATACTCAAACAAGTGGTATTTCCCTTATCAGGACTAATTAAGAATCTTCATTTTCATAAATACCTACAGCTTCTTTCTTTTATTCTTTGGTACATTTTTGTGCAATTTATGTATGATTTCCCTTTTTCTGACTTAAAAACAAACGTGCCCTCGGCAATTTATTTGTTTTTAATCTTCATGGTTCTCTAATACTTATCACTCTGCTAATTTTGTGTTCTACACACCCTCTACCTACAACATCAGAATTGATTCTCTTTATAAATCAAAGGATGGTGGAAAGTTAGAATATTTAGAATAAAAACTCCACCTACGCAGAATATCTGCAATAGTAATTTTTATTCGAATAGGATGTGGTTACATGAAAAGTGTCGCTTTATTAACGTCTTACAAAAACTATATGCAGATATTAAATGAGCAAATATTAGTTTCCACAAAGTACAAATTTAAAAAATAGAGAAAAGTGATCAAAATGAGGGTATTAATTTGCAGTTTCATTGCACTCTGGGATGGGTTATCCTTCAAGTTGCTATTGCTACTGCCTCTTTAATTCGGAGATCCCTGCTCTTGGATCCAGAACTTAGCGTAATTACCAGAGTGAAAACATGTGTATGTGTATCTCGTGGTATTTTTTTCCTTTCCCTCTATCCAAGGAATTAAAAGGTGAATTTTTTGTCGAAGGATAGATGTGTATACTTGATATCATTTATTTAACTTAAAAAGTAACGTTACGAAAATCAATAATCGATGCTGAACAGAAAACAGCTTTGCTTACCATATTTTGTAATAAATTATAAATATGAATTCACTGTTTTTTGTAGATTATTAATTAATAATTTTATAAATTGATAAAATAAATATTCTGATATAAAAATGCTTGGCATCTGATCGAAGGATCTCTGGTTCAAGTCGCAGGTGAAGCCTACACTCAAGAGCGTAATAAATTTATAACAGTGCTCTATTTATTATTGCTCTTTCGCCTGCCACTCCAATGTCCGTAATAATTACAGCAATTTTCAGGATTTTGATTTTAAATTAAATCCTTCTGCGTCTTATCGCGGAAGGCTGTTTCTGTCACAGCAATCTAAAATTTACGCGAAGGGATGTTATATATTCCGCGTGAAGACCGTCGTTTTTTCGCTAGCTTCGGATATTCTTCATAGTATTTGCATTTTAAAACGTTCATTTTGTATTGGGCCAAGATATCATAAAAATTGAAAAACCTTGGAATTTAGGTGCGTTCAACCAATTTAATTTACAACTATTAAATCTCCCTTGCCATTTTAACATTTAGGTGTTAAAACCTCTCCGCTGTCAAGCACGAGTGTCAAAACGCTGCTCCTTGGACTCGGAAGAAACAACATTGACATATATTTTTGGAGAAGCATCAGTAAAGGCAATAATTAGGCCACATACATATTTTCTTCATATTTTTGATAACTGTGGTTTTATTTTTGGTGCTTAACATCCTGTAAACAAATTTTTTCCCCGACAACTTTGAAGCTGAATTTGAAATGCGGTGGTTATCTCATGATTTCATTCATTATCCTTTCGATTTTTTTATTTACCATTTACATATTACCTCGAGCCATAAAAAGAACTTCTCTCGCTCATTGAGGTGCTCCACCGTAATGGAAAGGTGAATAAAATTTCAATGAAACGTGCCTTGTCAGTATGGAATCAAAGCGGTGGTGAAGAAGGAAATTGACTTATAGTAGTATCGTAGTATGGCTACTTTTCCCTTTCGGCATAGTTTTACGAGAAGATCTTTTACTTCCAGCATATTACATCCTCTCGCTGTGGTTGGGTGAGTCGAAGAACACCAATTAGTGGATAGAAGTACCTCAAGGTTTTCCATCTAGGGACATACTCCAAACGTAGGTTCTTATAAATTGTTTCCTTACTTACAATTTTAAGTTTCCGCTGTAAGCAGGTCTCTCTTTTGGTGGAATTCTCTCTTTGCTTGGGCTATTCTGCTGATCATTTCTTTCTTGCTTCTCCCGTCACCAGTGATCCTGCTTCCCGAGTAACAGAATCCATCCACCTCCACCCGTGTTTGCTTCGTATTTGAATGTTAGCCTTGGCTTCTTCTCTTCTGCTGCGTACTAATATCTTAGTTTTCTTTGAGTTTATTTTCAGCTGGTATTTTCCTAACACCCTACCTATATTAACCAGAATATTATTCAAATCCTTCTCTGTCCCTACCATGACGGCTATGTCATCAGCACAACTTAGCAAGCTAATTTTTTTCTCCAAAGATATTCACTCCCGAGGCCTTTTCTAAGTTTTCATTAATGGCTTTTTCGATGTAAACATTGAATATTACGGGTGACAAAGGCTAGGCTTGTCTCACTACTTTCCTAATTCTTGCTTTTTTACAGCTGGGACCTGATTTTATCACAGCTACTTGGTTTTTGTATTATCTGTGGATGATTCTTCTGTGGTTGCTAAGAACTCCAATTTTATTTAGAATTCCAAGCATTGTGCTCCAATCCACGTTGTCAAATGCTTTCTCTAAGTCCACGAACGCAACGAACCTTGGTTTGTTCTTCTCTATTCCCTTCTGAGCAGCCTAAGGGCTAATATTGCTTCCCTTGTGCCTTTGCTTTTTCTGAATCTAAATTCGTCCTAATCTAAATACTCTTCTGCTCTTTTTTGCTCTTACTTCTATTCTTCTATAGATGATCCTTGTTTCTTCGACGCATGGGTAGTCAGGCTTAGGGTCCTAAAATTTTCGCAGTTCTCCGCTTATTCTTATTAGGAATAGGGATTTTAATGTTCCTCCCGAGGTCCATTGGTATCTCACCTGTAGAATACATTTCGCTAATGATTTTGTACAGCTGGATCAACGTCTTTTCTCCTGCATTTTTAACTAGCTCTGCGGGAATATCATCGATGCTTTATTTATCCGGAGGTCTCTTACAGCCGCATTATATCCTGATCTCAAAATTGGGACTCCCAAGCCAACTATATCCACTTCCCTCTCGTTTTCAATAGCAATCGTTGTTAGGCTGTTTCCTTTGTACAAATCTTACAGATATTTCTTCCACCTCTTTCCTTTGTCTTCGTTTTCGGTCATCAGTTCTCCGTTTTTGTCTCTAAGGATATTACCAATATACCCTCAATATTCCTGCTTTCGTAAAAATAGCCTTACACCCCTTTCTTTGAAGTGGTTCCTCAATATCCTAAAGGCGGCTTCTCCTCTTCCTTTACAAGATTGTTTTTTACGTCTCCACAAACATTTTCCATACACACTTCTCTAGCCTTCCTTGCTTTACGATATATTTTGTACCTTATTCTCGTGTAACAATTCTGTTCTTTCTCTGTTTTCGCAACCTTGTATTTTCTCCTTTCTTCAATCAAATCTAATACTTCCTGCGTGATCCGTGGTTTTTTCATGACGAGTTTTCTTTTACCAAGAACTTCATCAACTGGTGCCTCCAGACAACTTCTAATGGTTTTCCAAATCTCTTCCACTGATTTATTGATCGTATCCTCCCCTATTATTTTCTACAGCTTCTTTAAAAGCCATTTGATGCTGAACATCCTTCAAATTTTCAACCCGCCTAATGTTTTTCAATGCGTTCTTCAATTTTTTGATTTTCATTTATTGTCACTGTGGATATCTGCCTCCAGGTAGCTTTTGCAGTCCTTTACCTGTTTCCTGAATATTTGTTTCACTTGAATGTAGTCAATTTGGAATCTTCTAAAGTCTCCTGGCATCTTTTCCATGTATCTTATTCGCAGGGGATTTTTGAATAAGTATTGGCAGCCGCTAGCATGTCTTCAGTGTAAAATTCAAGTAGCTCTTCTCCCCTTTCATTTCGATGTCCCAATCCATATTTCCCAGTTATTATTCTGTCTTGACCTTCTACGACGACGGCGTTCCAGTCAACTAAAATGATAAGATTTTCTTGCCCTCCTACCTGATGGATAACTTCCGTTACATATTGGTGGACATCCTCTTCTTCGTCTTTATAATCTGATGTATGGATGTAAACCTACACCTTTTACAGTGGCTAAGGGTTTAGTTTTTACCTTCACCATTATAATCCTCTCATTAAACTGCAGGTAGCTTTAACACGCATTTCAGCGCTCTTTCTAAGCATTATCCCTTCTCTAGCATTACCATTTATCGATCCTGTGAATCATTCTATAGCTTCCACTCCAAAAGTCTCCTTCTTGCGGCCACTTCATTTCCCGTAAGCCTAATACGTCGAGGTTCATTATTTGCATCTCCACCTTCAAGTTTTCCAGCCTACCGTAGGTACCAAGTGATCTAACGTCCCATATTCCTATCCTTAACATTCCATCACCTTTGACCGATGTACCCTCTCGAGTAGTGTCCGCCCGGAGATCCGAATGGGGGACTAGCATACCTCCGGAATATTTTACTCGAGTGAATTCCATCATGTCATGCTTATGTTTGCAGTTACTATCAATATATCCGCATCTGAATAATGGCCATGGTCCCTTAGTTAAGCCTCGTAAGCCTAGATATTTCGCTTTTTTTAAAGGTTTGCAATTTCATTCTTCAAAGTAATAAATAATCCATGGTTATGACATCCTTGTATAGCGATTTTGAAGTTGGATTTGTTTTTTGCTGGAAGTTACAGCTATTTAATTCATAAGCAAGCCAATTTAGAAAATTACTTGATTCACTATCCAGGTAGAGGTTAAATGTCTGTGGAATGCATAATTCATTTTTGCACTATTTTCATTTAAGTTTACGGGTTCTCTTTGCGTGATTAGCTGTTTGATAAAAATTTTTTAGAAGACTCCTAATTTATTGATAATGAAATTAATTAAAAGCTAAGTCAAGATTGGTGCTAAATTTATTCCTGGGTAGGGCTCGCGGGATGGAAAATAAAGGCTACTTCCTTCGCCAGTAGCAGGCGAGTAACGTATTGTGTTAGAGTTGAATAGAGTATGCTGGAGTTCCTCATCTCTGCGTTGTATGTGCGTGATATAGTATAATAGGCAATAGAGTGGCAAAAAAGCATTCTGAATTATTGCTCCATGCACATTTACTCCTATTAAGTGGAAGTAATTACCTTGATTTTAATTTTAAATTAAATTCTTCAGCATCATATCGCGGAAGGCTGTTTCAGTCACCGCAAGCTAAAATTTATCCGAAGGGGATGTTGAATCCCGCGTGATGACCGTCGTTTTTTTGCTGGTGTCGGCCATTCAGTTTAGCCACTCAAGCCATCTAGCACTTTGAGCTATCCAGCGCTTAGAGGAGAACAGTTCCCCGAAGAATGGGAGGAATATAATGGTTCACGAAGGATCGTTTCGCGGAGGTCATCCTAAGTCACACACTCGCGAGGTCACTCCGCTTGTCGTGCAAAACGAGAACCTAACCCCTTTTAAAAGCGACTCCCAACCGCTGTGAGAACACGGTCGTATTCATTTATTCAGGGATTCCACCCGCCGCCACCCAATAGCTCGCCGTCACTTCGTCCCCCATCCCCCTACACCAACCGCACTCAACGGTCTCCTCACACCCTTCTCCTCCCCGCCATCTTTTCCAAACGATTTTCCTCCAGAAATGCATCCATCTTTCTCCATTTCCCTATTCTCTCCCTTTATCCTTGCTTTCTACTCTCTCTCTCTCTCTTCCTCTCTCCCGCTGCCCTTTTTTCCGCATCATTCCTCCACTTTTCATGCGCGCTCGAGTACGGACCGAGCAGTGTTTGTGTGTTGTAGGTGCTAGGTGGCGTACTCGACGTCTCGCTCGCACTCAAACCCGGCCGGACGATCCCTCTCGAGAATGCCCTTTTCTCGCGATTTGAGTTATGCGACCCGGGTTGGAGGTGTCACGGGAAATAACCCCGCCATCCTGAGGAGCTATCTCCGAGAGATGTGTGGAGGTGGATTCCCTCACTGGTGCCAACGTTAGGGCTTTCCTAGACGTTCGTCTAGAGATGGGGATCATTGCATTCAATTTGCTTTTCATGAGTAGAAAAATTAGAGATTAGTTATGATTCTGAAATAAAATCCATAACAAGTAAAATGATTTATAGTATTTTTCGTCACATTTTGATATTTTTTTGCTTCTGCTCCTACTATTTAGAATTATTATTAGAAGTGCTTGATTGTCTTGGATCGTGTCGTGTCTTTATATTGATAAGTCTAAGATAAATCTTTCGCTAATGTAATGTCTCAGATGTATCTTTTATTATTAACAAGATCAATGAGTATAATAGTGTATCTTAGCCCGAGGTGAACTCTACCAATACTATCTGGACAAATCTTTGGGTTGAATTATTTAATTTGAGTTAGATGTAATCGACTCGCGGGTATTGAAGAGTATAGTTTTCCTATCTTTGTCTACAGTGCAATTTTCTTATTTTCCTATAGCGTGGGAAGTAAAGTGACGTGCAGAGTACTTTCACTGGGGGTTTAGTTCATAAGCGAACGATTCTCTACCGATTTCTACTAGATTGGAAATTTTTAATGATAAAAAGCGTAACAATTTGGATGAAATAACGAATGAGAAATGCAACAACACATAACTAAAAAAGGACGAGGCTCTAACGGCGCTAGACGATTTTAAAAGTTCGCTAAATGTGCAATTTAACACGAAATAATAACCACATAACTATTTATTTAAACATTCTTGTGTAGCACCTTTGCATCTATGAGGAGAAAAACGTTTTTGAAGAGAAAATATATCACAAATATTCTTTCCTACGAGGTTCTTTTAACTTTTATGAATAGTTCCGTAGATATTTTTGATTGAGAGGGTTTTGCAATTCCAGCGACAAGATTACAGCCATACGAGCCAGTCATAAAACCAGATTTTGAATGCTTCTCGCGTTTCTTCAAATTTTCTTGATGCACAGAAAACGATAATCCTAAGTTGATCTGGCCTAGAGAATTGGTAAAGACCTCCTGGGTTTTTAGCCAGGATTTTGGCTCCATATCTTCTAACGTATTACCTGAAACTCTGGATATACAAATTTAAACTCCACTCGCAGCTATCAAGAATAATAGTGGAATCATTGCGCAGAATATCAAAACACGCAAAATAATATATATTATTCCTTGGAATAATGAAATGCAATGAGCAGTGGTTTGAAGTAAATGGTATGTTAGCTATGGTAGACCCTTAAAAATGGTATTATCATTTACTCGAAAAATGATGATTTTTGGGCGGTGCAATTCTGAGGCTGGATTGAAAAAAATCTCTCTGGCAAACTTAATATTTATGTACCACTTCATACCTTCGATGCCAAAAAGTAAATCGTAGAATCAAAAAGTGCATTAATAATAAAAAATAAGGCATGGATCTCAGGTTTTCGAAGGCAGCAGTAAATCCAACATCCCCGTGGCTACGGAAGACCATCCGAAGACTGCTGATCCGTGCATCTCCCCCCGGATGGCAAATGGGGGACAGAGTTGCCGTTGGCAGCATTGGGGGCCTTACTCTTTTGCCGCCGCCGCCATCGCATGACCCCCTCGGACAAGTGGAGCCCTCTCGCCGAGAGCATCTCTGCCTCGGAATAGGGCGAGCTCGGGAGCGGAGACTCCAAGCGATCTGTTGCAGCGTCTTCCACCCTTTCGCGTGATTTACTCCCGTCTCGGCCGCGTGTGCTTGTGTGCGTGTGCATATACACTGCTGCCTCCTCCCTGACCTCACCCCGCCCCCTCCGTGGAGACCCAGCTTCTCTCCCGACGGCGCTTGACCCGGCCCAGGTCGTGCCTCGGGGAGCCCTGGGGTGGGATGGATCTGTCGGGGAGAGGGATAGGATAGAGCGGGGGGAGGCTTGAATTTTTATCTGAGAGTTACGCCATATTTAATCTACTCTGCTCCATTTTTCATCCCGGTACTACCTCCGCCTTGGCTGCGTGTAGACGTTTTTATTTAGTGCGCAAAAAATGTTATTTTGGAATTAAGAAGTTTTTTGAATTGAGAAGAAGAAGAAGAGAGTATCATTTATTAAAAGTCGTAGGTATTAGGCTAAAATACTCTTTAAAATGAGGTTCTCTTGATTTGAAAACCGATCCAATAAATAAACAGTCAACCAATCGCAATTATCGCAAGAGTCGCCTTCATGAAATGTTCAAATACTAAGATGTTTCGGAATAGCATAAGGCCACAAAAAAATAAATTGGAAGAAATGGCGGTAAAGGATTGGTATGGATGAAATGACGAAGTCAAATTAGTTCTTAATATAAAGTATTTTAATGCTCGAAGTTTAAAAAAAGCCTTAGATATACTCATGGAACTACATGGACCGCGTAACTCAGTGGAATGGCAAATCCTGTTGATGATGATGTATGCCATTGGATAATGCTTGACATGGCCTAAGACTTCCCTAGCGAATCACCTTCATTTTTTCAAAACTGGAAGTGTAGAATTTAAAAGTCGCGGAGTCTGAAATATTTGTGTAATCAATTATCACATCTAGTTTCACCATTTTCCTGACTTAACACGATATTAGGTATCCTTTCTTTGCCTACGATCTACCCAGCTGTTTCTCTTGGAGGCATAGTTTACCTAACTGAAAAACTTTATTTTTTCCCCATAATTTACGAGTGAGAATTTTGTGCGTGTTCTGAGGAAATATTTCTTTGAGATTTTTATGTCCTCACTATTTTTTCTGTTTTCGAAATTCTAAGCTGCTTTGAATTTTTTTTCCGCTGTTTTACATGCCGAGATTTTTGATGAGTAGACTTGTCATCTTCATAATTCGTATCAAATGGTTAACATTTTCCGACTATTCATATCTTGAGCTTAGCAACAGCGGCACAACTCAACCCGACTATAAAAGATTTTTAATGGAGTCGTTTTTGAAATCGTGCGTCTTGTAGATCACAACTTTGGCTAGCTGAGGAATAATCTTCTAGGTTATTTACAGATACTATTCTCCAACCGTTTTATGCCAGCCATATTATGGACCCTCCGGCGCAGCTCTGTGCGTGCTTGCTTAGCGGTTGTACCATTTTATATCTCGCAATTTCCGCAATATTAACGCAGCCAGTGCCTTCACGGAATATAGGTGTCCCCAGCTGTTATTTTCATAACATATATAGCCGCCTCATCATCCTGTTTCTGTTATCCCTCGGCGACGCGGCTCTTCCTCTTAAATTCCACAATTTATCTCTGACCACGAAAGGCCGTGGAACACGTTTCAATTTTCATACTCCCCCTCACTTCGTTTTTATTCCCTCAACTCTCTTTCCCTTCCGACTGCGGCTGACTGTGACAACCATAACGCACGATTAATTTAAGGAGATTTTTTTCCCGCCTCATTTTTCCGTTTTAAGCTCCTTGCGACTTATCTCTCCTCGAAAACGGCCTTTTTGAAGCTTCCATCCTTGTATCGCACGAGTAGGATTACTGAATTCTCGGGATGGATGGCACAAGTTTGAAACGAATGGACTGGGGATGATGCGCACGGTCCTACAGATGTTCTTATGGCGTTCATAACCTATACGCATGTTTGTGACGTAATCCTATTTCGCATTTTTGTCATGTAAAGTTTCTTGTCTCATTTTGCCAAGCATGTCTTCCAAGCGGGAGGAGATGCGTGCTGCGGTTTGTCTCTTATTCACGGAATAATTCCGTCGTCGTTTTGCCAGTAACCAGTGCTTCGCATGCAAGGAAAGAGTTAATGTTTGCATTGGGGAAATAGTTCCTTGTAAAATTTAAGAAAGAATGATGTTGTACGACGTGCAACTTGTGCCGGATGTCATAGCCGACGCTTGCATTCCTGAAAATTATTGCCGTGCTCCTATCACGAGGTCAGAGATAGTAAATGATACTTCCTATAGTTCCCGGGGCGGTTGAAAGTCAAAGGAATATAGTTAGATGTAGCGAATTAACCAACGCTGACAGTTTCACGGAAACAAGGTTCATGGCATTCCTTCAAGCCCTTTTGAGCCATTTCAATGTCAGGGTCAGTTGCAGGGCTCTGATTGTCCACATCACCAGAGAAAAAGGGTTGTGTGGGATTTTAAATGGATGTGCAACCGCATAGCATCATTTCATAATTCTTATTATGAATTTATCCGCTCAATTTGGTGCATTGAAAAGGATCTGTTGTTTACTGACTTTTCCACACTATAATCTAACTTTTACAAAATTTTATTTACTTGGATTGATGAATCGTTTTTTTTAAATGGAGCTTTGGTCTCTGTCTCTTTACTAAATTTTGATCAGAACCGCTAATAATGGGAGCATTTTTTTAATTATAGAATTTACTTACCGTGTATTTTACGCTCCTAAAAAAATGACACGGCAATACATCTCTTTTCCTTATAGTTTCGCTGCATTCTATTAAAGTATTGTGGTATTATTAACAGCGTGCACTACTTTGAAATTATTTTTGCGTAGTGGCTAAACACTTTTACTGTCTTACCGGTTAACCCAGATCTTTATTTTACATTTCTAATGATACAGACCTTTGATTTTCAATTTAATCCAGAGAGTCTTTGGTAATCATGTTAATTTTATTGGAGCATTTATGGCAGTGTTGAAATTTATTTCCACGCATATTCTATCGTCAATCCAATAAAATTTAATGTTTTTCAGTATTTTTATTAACCGCCTCCAATCGAAATTTGTGAAACGCTAATTCCAAACCCATGAAACAAATATTCAGCAATCTTTTTCAACAACCTTTTTTTCAATTGAATTATTGTTGCCTTTCCTTTTCTTAGACTAAACTGGTCATTTTTAGATTCTCTCAAAACTTCATTTCAACCCATCTCAAAAAGTTTTGGGATTTTTTTAAATATGACATATAAAACTGATAGTTCTAAAATCTTTACGATATTCGGGATGTTCTTTTGGTACTTGGAATAATAGTTCTGAATACACCAAAAGATGAAGTTCGCAAAATGAAATTGTCATGACGAACCTTTGGAGTATTTAACTTTGCACCCGACGCGTGGCTGCGTACATAGTCACTTGTTTCATGCAGTGCTGGTACTTTAATACTGGTCTCCAGTCCCACAACCTGTTTCATATTTGTCATCCATTATGCCTGTATCTGTATCAAGCGCCTCACCTCCTAAAATTTTCAATGCTTCTGATGGAATCTCATCGTTGCCAAGGGCTTAACCTATTTTTATATCTTTGAATACTCCTTCAACTTCCCATTCTCAATTATAGGCCCTATGTCATCCTCATCGAATCAACTTACATCTTCCAGATTAAAAGCAATTTCCAAGTGTTTCTCTCGCAGAGATCTGTAATGCATTTTATTCATGGTTCCTTTTTCTGCTCCGTATTATTATTAATCTCTCAAATCTCCTTTTTTACTTGTTTTTCTTGGTTCTGCTATTTGAAAGCACTCATACCCTGAACAAACTCTCATAATTTCCCTGTCACTCCAGATTCTCTAATGCTTCGTGCCCTTAATTTACTATACAATTCCGGAACATCATCCTGTTTTCCTCAGTCTGGCTGTTTTTATAATTACTTCATTCTTCCATTTATCAATCGTTTCTTTATTTACCCACGCCATTCTTTTCTTATTACTATGTATATTTCGCACGCATTTATCCAGACCTTAACAGATTATATCCTTCACAAGTTTCGTTTTCTCCTTAATATCTAAAATTGTATATTTTTTCCGAATTCTCCGTCAACGTCTTCTATGCATAACAGCAAAAGCATTCCTTAAGGCTTCAAAGTCACATATGCACGTTATTCATATCTTATTGTGCGTGACTGTAAATAAAACACAGCAGTCCAATACCATTTTAGTGCTGAAGTGACTCCACTCTGTTTACGGGGAAAAGTTATTTCTCCAATACACGTAAGCATCCTTTGATAAGGATTTACCTACAGCGTAAAACACCTTTTAAATTGCCTCGAGGATTGTTGCTTTGCGTTCGTTTTATCTGATAAGTATTCGATATGAACTCAAATTCTAACGTCCATCCACACAGTAAATCAGGGATTGGGATTCGCAAGCATTTAGGATTGATATATGAGCATATTTTAATCAATACAACGGATTTACAAAATCATGGACCTCTGAAGTATCTCTCGAAGTTGCTATCAACTGATTATTATACTGTTGGCAGGATCCTTCCGAAAAATATCAGTTTAATTCAATCCTTATAATGATTTACTATATTGAAGCATTGATGCTTGCCACCACTCGTGGATTGCCGCTCGGTACTTGAACCCTGGAATGAGGGGCCAATAAAATAACTCCACCATATTAAACCCATTACCGTGGAAGATAGGGAAAGTGAGAGGGGTCCAAGGTGCGACGAGGGCAAGAGTGAAGGGATTGGTTAACCCGTCGGGAAGGTCGAAAAATGAATCGGTCCGTGGGAGGTGGCGGTGACAGGCGGGGGAATCAGGAGGCGATGGGGGGGCGTGAAACCAGGGCTCACTGTTGAGTGCCGCATGGGAATGAGCGGGTGTGAAAGGAGGTGGCATGCGGCTCTCCTTTTCATCTCCGCCGACACGCCCGTATCAAATGCCCTCCCCAACAGTTCACCACGCTAATCCCAGGGCGAATGTTTGCTCCTGGGTGTTTTGGATCCCCTCCAGCAGTGGGAGCCGCCGGGAAATATCGACCCTGAGCCTCGCGCACCCGACGCAGACGTCTTGATAACTTCCCCCCAACGTACCTTGTCTCCCACCTCTTGGTATCACTTTTCACCTCTTAGCCATACGGTAGTGAATATTTCTCTATCTTGTCCAGGTCGGCCTCTCTTTCTCCCGTCGGAAATCACTTTCGACCGTACGTGGATGAATTTGAGTACATTCCGGTTTTATAGAAAGTAATGGCCGGCAGTCCGAAGTTTATACCGTTGAAAATATTGAGTGCATATATGTTTATGTAAATATATGTATATGTATATGTATATATTTTTTTCTATTTTTAATTGATTAATAAATTTAATCAATTACAAAAATAGTACACTTATATGTTCAATTAAAAAAAATGATTCATCCTGTTAAGACGTTACATCACCACTGATCGTATTTTACATTCCTATTGCGTTATATTTTACGAGTATTTCGATTTTATAAAAATCAGAAAACAATGCAGCCCTAATACAAATAGTAAAAAATGAAGTCGGTATCTATATTTTGCAATGTATAGCTACAATTATGGAGCTGGAAATAATTATGAGCTATCTTGTAAATGAAAATTAACATTATTGATGGGGTTTTCGTCTATACTATCGTACACATACCTAATCCGGTCATATTAACATAAAGGAGTAAATTTATCATGCTTAAATTCCCTGCCATTGGGTTGCACGCGTTGGCCATCTCATCTCTTCCACTTAGATTGTTTCTGCTTTTCGATAAAACCTTATGTTTTCGATTACAAATAGCTTCTATAAAAACCAGGGCAAACTCAGGGTAACGTCCAAACTATGACCCTTTTTTAGAACTGACGCTCGCCAAAATGCATATCTATGTTCCGGTTTGTGTTGCTGCACGAGAGATAAAAATTATATATTTCAACTTAGTATTTAAAATAACAGCGTTTCGTTTTTATGTTAATTGTAATTATTTGAGATGATACTTTATGTAAGTCAGTGAAAATAAATCGTTAAAGGAATTTAAAGGAAAGATAGAATTTCACGTAAGATAAATTCCATGAGTAAACAAAATATTTTGCTAGAATAGTAAAAGAATGAAAACTATGCAAAAAGTTTCATATTTTCTGACGACACTACATTTATTAATTCAGTACACATTTCCTTTTCTCTTATCATTTTGCAATGCAATTAATTTTACACCCGATATGATACGTTTTATGAGGTTATTTCATTTCTTCTCTGATTCTGACATGTAGGCTTTATATTTCTCTATAACATGAGTCTCATACTATATTTTCTTTTGTCGTTTCTGATGAGCCCTTGTATCCCTACGTCTTTTCATTCCTCCAGGGCATATCTCGCGTTAGACTCGTAGATAAGCATGGAGGAAGATGGGGAGAGTAATCCGTGACTCACAACTCTTCCTCTTCGCGTCCATCGGGGAGATGTGGGTAATAGAAAGAAGGGAAGGCGGTTGTGGTGGAATGGGGTGAAGTAGTGAGAGACTCGAAGGGCTTTTGAGGAGCTTAGTCACACCTCGGGGCGATTTAAAGGGCGATCGTATATGGGAGTTGGTCTCGGTACACCCAACCTTTCATCCTTGATTGCTTTATCCTCTCCCTCCCAGGTCCAATCTGTATCTCTTCAAGACCCTTCGCTTAAGCCTCGTGTGTGTGTGTGTGCCCTCTTTTTAGCCCCAATCCATTCTCCGCATCTCCTCCATCCACGCCTTTCATCTATATATTGCTTTGTGCCTCACTTCCCCACCTCCAAGCCATTTTCTTTCTCTCTCTCTTCATCTTGCTGGGAACTGTTATGGGGTTAGAGGGAGCGAATATGCACGTGGAAGGAGGGGAAGGGAGGCATGTAGTGTGAGGGCTGTCTTCTGGAGATGGGGTCACGAGTCAACCTCTCGTCGCCCTCACGCGAGTGTTTCTCCTCCAGGAGCCGGAGGCGTCGTCGTCTCGTACCGGAAGGATTGCGTCGGGTAGCGAGGCCCTCGAAGGGTAGTGGCGTGCAAGATGCATTATAGTGGTGTCATACCTTACGTTTGATTTTTGCGGGGAGTGGAGGGTTACGACATGACAGTCGAGCTTGCTTTCTACGAGGGACGATGCGCGCCTACATGCCACGCTAATAATTAGCCACTCTCTCGAAGCTGCACTCTTCAGTGTGTATGAAGTTGTAATCGGTGAATTATGAATTTATGTCTTAGATCCATAGTGTATAAATTATTCATGTCCTTGATAATGTGGTGTGAGTGCTGAATATTTAATTTTTTTGACCAGATTTGCCACTAATAACTTTTTAATTTGGGAGAGTAATGACGGGAAAACACGTAAAAAGTTTTGAAGTATACCTTGAATATTAAGAGCTGAGGTCCATTACTACAAAATGATCGTTAGAAAAATGAAAAAAATCAACGATTTACGTTATGAAAGCCATTAGGCTCCGTTGTGTAAAAAATATTAGTGTGAAAGGTAGTAAACTGATGTAGGTAGGTTTGCAAGTGTAATCGGCTAATTTTGTCTTTGAAATTTTTTAAATGGCAATAAAGGCGACGAAAATTTATGTGGCTGTAAGTCACCTCATGTATTATTCCAGTTACCTTTTCTTAGAGATATACGCTGCGGCACATGGCTTGCCTGTGGCTTTTAAAGTTAATAGAAAACGAACTGGTGTATTGTGCCATTCTTAATATTTTTACCTAAGAATTCACCCGTTTCGGTAATGACTAGTTGTGATTTTCATAATTTTACTTCATTTTCATAATTACTAATTCATAAGTATTATAAAAATTAAAGTACCTTTGATAAAACGGAAGTTATACCGAAATAATATCTGCTATTAATCAAGACATAGGGAAAGTAAAAGTCAAGTAAGGGATTGAGTACTCCTGTGAATTTTTTTGAGCGGTACTTTAATATCAGACCAAATATTTTCGTGTAATTTCTCAATAAATAGGCGGATACGCCTTTTCTGTTTCCCGGTTAAAACAAATTCTTGATGAGAATAAATTTTTCTATTTTCTATGCTCAGTTCTTAGAAAAATTATTGCATGTTTTTTGTTCGAAATTTTTGTTTTCCATGAGTTTTATGTTATGTTTACCACAAAAAGTCTCTTCATATATTCATTATTGAGAACAAATTGCGGTCACTGACTAAATTTACCATACTTCGGCACGAATAGGGCGATAAAGCGATGATGACACGTATTTCAAATAACGGTAAAATCTATCCCATCATAACTATATTTGCTATCGGCTTTAGATATCGCGAGTCTTTTTACTTTAATATTCAACATTAGTGGTTATACTCGGCTGCATTTTGGCTGCGTGACGTACCGTAATACGATTCGTGATCCTGCCATGTAGACGAAAATGTTCACTGTGCCTACAGAGACGGAGGGAGCGAGATGAAACCTGACTTGGAGGTTATGCCTCATCCCCAGGCAAGTGTCCTGCATAGCGTTTGAATCCCATCGCGGGGATACCATTGCGTTGACCTATTGCCTCGCCGTCATAAATCGGTTTCGCACGGGACCGTAAGCAATAAAGCACACTGCGCCGGGAGAGAAGTTTGCGACATTACCACGAGGGCGAATGGTCGTCTATTCCCCAACCGTGAGAGAGACAGGCTTAAGACCGCCGTGTAGCAAATGCTATGTTGAGCGAGAGGACTCCTCTTACAGCAAGCGTAAGCTATGTGCGCCCTCTCAGCATTAGCTACCGCATATCATGCTATGCTATTCGATGGCATAGCAGTAACCTATAATTACTCCTTAACTTTAATACTGATTAAATCTAGAAATTATTTACCTAACACCTTTATTCAAAGGTTTGTATCCCTATTACCATGTCCTATATCGTTAATATTCCTTGGGGTCTTCATTGTTTTTAATAAAAAAATCTTTTAAAGGCCTGATTATTTCTTTAGTTTCGAAAGTAACTTCCGCCTATTTTTATCCTTGTTAATCTTAGCGTTCGTGTATTTTCCTATTCCCAGTGTTTAGATGGGATGTTGAAAATCCTGAATCAGTTAGATGTATTTGCCGTAGTTGCTATGTATTTTCTGTCGTGGTATAGTTCAACATTTCCTCCAAGTACGTCCAAGTAATAAAAAAGTAAAATATAAACCTTGGTATATTTGATTTTTTCAATGCGATCTTCAAATGATTATATCAACGCTAATGTCCATACATGGCCTCTCTATAAAAGAAAATATTTTTTTTATTTACACCCTAATCCAAATTTTAGCAGAATATTAAATATTATTTAATATCTCCTTGCTTGCCTGCT
This sequence comes from Ischnura elegans, assembly GCF_921293095.1. Lineage (NCBI taxonomy): Eukaryota > Metazoa > Arthropoda > Insecta > Odonata > Coenagrionidae > Ischnura > Ischnura elegans. The sequence goes on from NC_060247.1 coordinate 26,402,223, forward strand.
AGTAATTTGGCTTTGTTGGTGGAAAACATGTACTCAAGAACGGCCTCGGACTTTTGCAACGTCAAGTAGCGTTTTACATGGGCTTAACGCCGACGCTACAGGGAGCTCGGAAAGTTCTCATCGGCTCGCATGGCTCGTTTTCTGTGCTAGTAGGCATTGGGGAGGGAACAAGATACGTAGCGAGGTTCGGCGAGGAGTCAGAAGGCATAAGCAGTCGGGAGACTTCAACGAGCGAGGGGTGACTTCAACGGAAGAATGCAAAAATGTCTGGTGGGAGGGTGGGTGGGACTGGAAGCCCCCCCAGCGTCACCGTCCGTTGTACCGGGAGTTGATGCGTCACGTCGGGGGTGTGACTACACGGCAGCCGGGGGGGTTCAAAAAGCCACGATGGCTGGCGGGCGCTGGACCCATCCTCTGCGTGGGAGTGGAAGGCTTAAGCCGCCAGGAACGAGGGAGTCACGGCGGCTGGATGGATTCAACCCCGTTGGCTCTCTAGCCTTGCGGTAGATGTCGCTTCCTCTCGCGTGATTCGTCGTTTTTCTATTTTTTTTAAAATCTCCTCCATTCTTCTCTCCCATTCCATCTTTTCCTCCCGGTTTTTGTCGTAAGTTTGATCCCCCGACCCCTTTTTTCGTCTCATCCTCCTCCTTTGCTTTCTTATTTCTCTTATTCCTGCGACCCTGTCTTGCTCACCCCATGACATGCCATACGTTTTTGGGAAGCGGGAAATCCTCTTGTACGGCGCTGAGGTCATGATGAAAGTTCCCGCAATCGCCATATTGTTTTTTGAGCCTCTTGCGGGAGGGAATTCCGTGACCTCATTCGTTGTGTTCTTTGTCAAAAAGAATTGCCCACCTCTTGAAGTGTGAATAAACGTTGGAGTAAGATTTGCGGTACGAAATATCTGATGACCATCAGGAAACCGGTCGTATTTCTAGTAGGTTTTACTGCCTCTGTCTCCCACTGCCTGATTCGGCTGCTTAAGTATTAATGGCTCCACTCGGTATTCATTGACGTTTTAATGGTCAGAAAGATAGTAAGACAAGCATTAAGTGCCATATTTTCCATTTTGTACGGTTTAATGTGTTTCCAAGGGTGTTTTATTGGGAAAGACTGCAGTAGAAAGCTAAATAATCCTTCTCCATAGTTCAATCCGACATTAAGTATTATTAATAAAAACAATATTTTCCCCATTTTTCAATTCGGCCATTTTTAATTTGGTCGTTATCAGGTACAAATTTGTATTTTAAATAAAATTTAATAATGAAATAATAATAGCTATATTTTATATTTGTTCATATCCATAAAATAACAGCATTGTAATGAAAAATGTTTTTTTCATGCTGCCTTGGCATTTGAATAATTCCTGGTGACGAGAATTATTATATGATATTATTAATGTTGAAATTTACTTATTGGATCAAATCGTATGGCTTATTTATTCAAATAGAGTTTAGATTGATTGGATTTAAGTCGATAATTTATATTTTGTTCGATAATTATATCCATAATACGGAAAAGGAATTTATTTAATCTGTAATTTACCTTTGGCTACTAAATTTGACTAAAAAGGTACCATAAGTGATTTTTTTGTTTTGAATGATTGCGTTGAAGCTGTTGTTATTATTATGTAGCTAAAATTTCTTATGAGTTAACAGACTTATGGTCTCAATTTCAGTCTCGTTGAAATAATTATGTGCTTTAGAGCGCCTGAAAAATCATATGACCTACTGGCTGCAGAAGGAATGGCCTTCTATTTCGATTGTAATTAAACTTCTAACTGTTCAACCACGTAAACTTTTTTGCATAAATACAGAGAGGGATATTCAGTTTTCTGCATTGCTTGAATTGAAAATATTAATCAATCATCCATCATTTCTGGGCTATCCTTTATAGCAACTCGTTATCATAAAAAAGCTCATGCAAAGCAAAAGTACAGTGACAGAAATTCCTTAATATTGCAAAAATATTCATGATGTATCAAAGCCTAACTAGAGTCCCCGCATGGCAATAAAAATGCAAAAGTCAAAATAGAATTTTCTCCAATTTATACTTCAAGTTTTATCTAAGACCAAAACTCCCTGCATGAAAAAAACTCGTACCTACTCTTAGCCCATTGCATTGATTATACACTTTATTAATTACTCTCTACTTATCCACTTTTCTCGACAATTATTGATAACATTACTGATAGCTATCCGTTTCCTACGTACTCAAACTTAACTGCTTTTAAATATTAAAGCCGCATTTATTTGAAATAAATTTTAGTTTCATGCCTTGACCGAGTGATGAGATCATTTATTTTCGTATGACTAAACAACGAGTTTGATTTTCTGTTATTTTTTTAATGTAAAATTTGCACGGAAATAGGTGGGGCGTATTTTTATCTCCGTTGTTCTTTATTTTCTTTGGTTTAATTTACTTTCTCGTTCCTTAATGAAGAGCCTAGTTGTAACACATGAAGTTGTTATGGATTATCCTGGAGTAGAGTATCCAGGTCGATTGCCTTATCGAGCGTGCTTAAAAATGATAAATAGTAGGCTGATGGAGATAAGTGGTTGTGATGGAAATATAAAGAGGGTGTGAATACCTAAGGAAATTGTCGGATATTTATAGTCATGGAGTGATGATTATCGTGACTCATGGTTTTCTGGAGATAAGTGTGGCGTGAGTTACTGCTGGGGACAGTAGTTAGATGAAAAATGCTTTTAGACCAGGTTTTTACTGGAATATTTTAATTTATTTCTCAGATTTTAAATGCATGAATTCTTAACATTTTATTTTGCAGCATTCTTCATAGCGGCTCGGCGATTACCTAATTTCAGGTTTTACAGTATGTGTGATACACACATCGACATTATTTTAGTACTTACGTGCTGATGTATTCTACTTGCAGTGATTGCTGGCTGATACATAAGTCATCACCTGGCCTCGCAAATCCTGTCCATATTTTCTTTAATAGACTCATTAATGGAGTTACGGTAACTTTCAGCGACGGAATGGGAAAATTATCGTCGAAAATGCATCGCATATGGCAATTTATGCACCAAAACGTTTTCTATGATTAAAGTGGTCATAATTGATTTTAAATTTGCATTTTAACTGGTAATTATGTAAATAGTGGCCCAAGTTCGTTTAAAGTAAAAAACATAAGCCATCATCCAGCACTGCCTTTTACTGTTGATGCCTCTGGCTGGAGAAAGATAGATTTTCTGATCCGCTATGGCTGTGATGTGAAGGAGCACCGTGTCTATTACAATTTCTTTTAAGACTTCTTTTCAATAGGTGGTATGGTAGGATAAGTAGTAGAGATATGAAAATTATTTTTGAGGGTATCGAGAAAAAGAGTTTTATGCCTGCATGAAAAAATGCTACGGTAGCTATTTCTTTGAACATAATGAAAGTATCTCCAGCAGTGTTCAATAAATAGGTATTCAGGGATCTTAAATTCTGAGGCCTTATATTTGACTTTTCGTATTAATTCTTGCTGTTAATCAAGTTTTAGGGTATACTAAGGAGATGGCCTGATTGCAGGTGTAGGATTTTGCCCTTTGAAACAGTAATTCAGCTTTATTGGGATAGCTCGAGTTTTGGCATGTGAATATTCTTATCATCATTTAGTGATATGGAAAAATTATACGATTCTCCTGCCATCAAACGATTCTAAATCGATGTAAACCATTTATTAAGACCTTATTTTAATAAATTTATAATTGTTGAAGCAATTTGGATCCTAAAATACAGTTTTTACAATACAGTTTTGCCTAATACCTCAAGATGGATAGCTTATTTCCAACAGATCTATTGGTACATGATGATCATAATACTATAACGATAACCAAATAGGATATTCGTCACATACAAATAATTATCCTGTAGCGACTTGTCCACAATTTTACTTGATGGGTATTAATTTTTCAAGTAGCATTAAGAAAGCTAGTTCTTACAAATAATTGGATTAGTTAGGTCTTAAAAACGCCTCACTACAATCATTTGTACCGCCGTCAGAGAAATTATAGTGATGTACTAATGGAGGAAATTTAGTTCATTCAGTAGAATGCAGAAAATGTGATACTCCGCGCATTCATTTTAAGGCATTATTACAATTTTATACAGCGTGAAATCTCTTTGTGAAATAAAAGCTCGAGATGTTGCTGCGGTAAGACTTCGTAACCCGCCGACCGATTTTAAATGCCATTAGTGGGGAAGAACATTTTTTCTACTGCCTAGGTGCTGTGTTGCAAGCACGTCAACTTATTTACCTTTGGACAAAGTGACGCGCGAATTTTTCCATTTATTTGCAAATAGTATTGTTACCTTTTCCGTGGTGTTTAAACTTTATTCCCCTATTTTGGAGGTCTTATATTGAAAAGTGATATCGCAAGAGAAAAAAGTCATAGCATGAAATGGTAAAGACTGGAAAATTCCGTTTAGTTGTGTGAAAAAGAAAATATCAACGTAGGTTTCCCTCATAATAGTTCTTTCCGTATATTGCTGTCTTCCTTTGACTGGACTCAGTTACTGCAATGATCAAAAAGGATAACAGTTCAATGCAGTCTTTAGCCTTATGTTAATATTCTCCGCTATTTTTTTTACTGAATTGAATATCTCATTCGTGGCATAATTTGTTTACGACAGCTCCTATAGTGATGCTGAGAGCCAATTTTTTCTCAGCTTTAAAAACCTCCATACATTTGCTTTGATATGTATTTATCTTCATCAGGCTGATTTGTCACCCTGCCCATTTCAAAATACCAAGTGGAAGTCTTGGTCGTAAAGAATCTCTTTTATCGACGACAATTCTCTTGTAATCTCATTGTTGCTCATCGCCACTTTCCTCTTAGGTAAATATGTAAACCATCGTTCCGTTTTAATTTTATCTTTTAATGCTTTCATTAACCTCTTTTGAAATGACCCATGAATATGTAATTACTTCGTCGCCTTTTCCTCCATGCCTCTCCTTATCGATCTTTATCTTGGAGACCATTTCTCATCCGACGTACCCTCACTTTTTCTCCACCATTGTTGTCCCATAGCTCCCTCGCTCACGTGCGTCGCCCGGTCCCGTTTAATACGAGTGTGGGAGTCCCATTTTACAATTACAATATCGCTTGTAGTCTCGGTCACGCCTTAAAATTCTTATCTCGAGTCCAATGCTGCGAGAAACTGCCTCTTTTATTCCACAGTTCTCCATCTCCCCGTCTTTCGTATCTGGACCATCTCACTCGGGTTTCCTCGCCCTAAACGATGCATAATAGGCCACCCGCCACACTTCCTCCTCGCACTATCCTTCGTTATGGTGTGCTTTCTCCCCCCCCCCCCGTATCCCCTCACGTTTTGAAGCTGCGTTAAATCCTTCGGGGAAAGAAAGACCGTTTTGTGGTTATCATGCCTTGTGCTTTCGTTCTCCGCTTCTCTTCTGCTCTGTGGCGGCTGTGATCGTTTTATTGCGGTTCGCTCTTGTGCGAATGAGTGTTCCTGAGAACGTCGACTCTACTCGGCGTAATTTTGAACGCCACTGGGATTCGTCGCATTTGTTCGCCTCTCTTGTTCGCGCTACACTTGTATGCGTACTTTGACGATCATGTCGTACGTTGAAGGGATACAATGTAGTGTTACCTACGTCTTACGAACCAATTCTTGAATTGAGGTAATAAATAATGGTAAGGCGCTGGAAAAAAATGCTAATTGGAATGAAATAACTATATTTAAAATCGGGTTTGATTAATATGGAAATTTTTACAGCATACAGATATAGATATATTTTTTTAATTGACCGTATTCATGTATTGTGTTGCATTTGTGAAAAGCTGGTTTAATCACTTTCTGGTTCAATAACTCACCGTATTTAACGGATAAGAGGGAATACTAAATTGAAAGAGGCAATGAATATTGAATTTTCTGCGTACCTAGTTCAGTGCCACGTTTGACCAATTTATAGGACAGAATTAGCAAAATGGCTTGAAAAACCGGGAAAGAGGAAAATATTACGTTAAGCAATCATTTTCTGCATCTTTTGGCTAATATACTGAGATAATATTATTCAATTTCATCAAATGCTATCACCCGATAAAGTAATTTAGAAGACTTCTTATGACGAAAAATGAATATTTTACGAAATGAATTCAAGATATTTATCCTCGTATTCCTCTAGAAAGTGTTCACGCATTAACTGCAATCGTGTACTTATTAAAATGAGTGTTATTATGTGTTTATTGGGAATTCAAAACTGTTACTTTTTTTTGGTTCCATTCATGGAATAACTTTGGATAGCATAATAACATGGAATTTGGTGCAACGTGGCTTTTGCTTACACTCATGGGCAGATTATTTTGTAGCAGAGGTTCTCTAGGTTGAAATGTGAAAATAGGTCCTAATAGATGTACTTTAAATAATATAGTGGATAGTCCAAGTAATAATAATATAGTATAAGTCCAAGATAGCTATTAATACTATTATTTGAGCTTAATAATACAAGATGTTGAAATAAGTCAATTTTACTCCCTCAGTGACCCAACTCGAAGATTGAGTAGGTGAGGGAAGAGCTCATCCCAAACTAAGCCACAGGCGTGTAAACCTCACACATTCAGGGGGTAGGGAGGCCAGTTAATTTCCCTGGGCCACCTAGCACTTCGAAGATCTTGTTTGTGGGTATCCGAAAGCTTTAAATGGGAATTGAATCCGGAACCCTTCCATCAGCAGTCCAACGCTCGATCCACTGGGCTACCACGCGCTCCCCCAAGTCAGTGGATTAAATATTTAATTAATCCTTCCCTCCGTCAATTTCAGCACTTTACTTTCAACCCTGTAATTTCTTATCAATGAGCTCGTATCTACTTTGTTAACAGTTACTTTATTACATTTAATAGTAACAATGGCGCCGACTTCATGGGGCCTGAGGGGGCCCGAGCCGGGGCCCCTCAGGGAGGCGGGGGCCCCTCAATAATTCAAGAAAATAATTAAGTTATATTATGCTTTGGGAAATCACAAAAATATATTGGTATTTTCCCATGTTTGACGATAGATACCTTTTAAAATACATTCAATAAAGTGTTAAGACAAATAATTTTAAGGTAGTAAGCAGGTTAACTGAAAAAACAAGTGGTGTGAATTATGATAGTGCTACGGTGCTGAGACACACTTTGAATTTAACCTCTTACCAGGGTTAGACCCCCGATATGGGCCCACCCAATATTTTTTATAAGTCGGTGCCCCTGAATAGTAAATACATTTAAAGTGTCAACAGGTAGGTACGTGTTTTTCCCAGTCTGTGATTTAGAAACAGGAGAATGGAGACGACGACATAATGGAGAATTATACATTCAGTATCAAGAACCCTGCACTATAGAAGTATTAATGAGAATGAAATTAGAATGGGCTGGACAGTTTGTTACAGTGAGTGGGGAAATATTTCTTAAGGTGGCTATGGGCATGAAAATAGAAAAAAGGAGACCAGTGGGGAGACCTCGCCGGAGATGGACAATTGGAGTAAGAGAAGACTTACCACAGCTAAAAGCCTAGTACAACTGGCGCAACATAGCAGAAAGCAGAAGGGAATGGAAAGCATTAGTAGTATCACCACGCCGTCCTCTGGCCCTGATTGCGTAAAATAAAGTAAACAGGTAGTAAGTAAATTAAGAACATCGAGGTTTCTTTCGGTTTGAAGTATTTCGGTTTTCGTGTGAGAGTGCCAAATAGTTTCTCCCATTGCCTTTGTCGCCTACATATGCATGTACGTTACCCTGAGTTATTCTGAGAAATGCTTGTACTTATTAGTGGGGCAGTTCGGCTGCAAGGAAAACATATACTGGGGATCTCACAGTATAAATAAATGAACTCAAAATGTCTGGCAACCGCACATTTTTCTTCTTTTCATACCCTTATTTTACTCTCCATCCGATTCAACAACGATGTCTCGGAATTACAGTTTCATACCGCGCTCTTGCAGAGGTGGAGACACAGATGGGGGGAGCAGGGGACGCCATTGCGGGCCCGCCCGTATTGCCAAACATTGCAGAACCACAAATATAACTTTTTTGTATCATAAGATGGTATTGTCTTTTATTGGTGTGTAATAAATTTAGCTAAAATCTTCTTTAACTCTGAATGTGACTTGATTGTTTGTTATTAGGGTCAAAGTAAAGGTAACTCAAGATATCTGTTGCGCCCCCCCCTCGAGTTTAGTCTGTATCCGCTACTCCGCTCTCGGTAAGAGAAGGGTGAAAAAGAGGGAGGGGTAGAGAGAGAGAGAGAGATAGTGGAGGGAGGAAGCTTTAATATTCCGCGGCGCATTATCGTTCCGACCGCACTTAATCCCCTCGGCTAGTCCATCCATCCCCGTCACACCTTTCTCCGTGTGACGAGTCCCCGTATCCAAAAGGGGGCGTGAGCACCCACGCCGACGCCACCGCCGGTAGGAAGTGGATGGCTCCCCGCTCGGAGACTTCGGGTATCACGTTATTTCGTGGTGGAAGAGGAGAAAGCCAGATTGAAAAGCCGGCGGGGTGACACCAGCAGCCAGCCACCACTGGTCGTGTACCCCAAAATCTTTCTCTCTCTCTCTCTCTTTCGGGGACACTCCTAAGATGGAATTTATTATTTTATTTTTCAGAGGAGGTGGTTCCTTTCGGAGGCTGTAAAAAGGGGGATGTGAAGGGCAAGGGAGGAATTTAACGGTACGGCCGGATGGGGATGTTCCATGCCGGGGAGAAAATAATAAAGTCTAGGTGATTTTTTATCACGAGAGAGCGTGCCCTGCGTCGCCGGCCAGTCACCGGCGTAGCTCGATTCGCTGCCATTCGATGGGCAATCTCGTGGGCAGCGTTATAACTTATCGCAAATGTTGAGCAACAACGTCTGCGGAATGGACGCTCATATATTTTGTCTCTCAATAACGAGTTTTCGAAAGCGCTGCTGGTGGTGCAACTCTCTAAACAAAAGGAGTTTCGAGTTTGTTCCTGGTATGCTACCAAAGGAAGAATACGGTTCTCCCACACATTGCATTGTTGAGAGGTCCTTTGCAAAGTCCTCGCGTTCCTTGACCCCGACGTTTCGGTACCCGTATCACTTTTAATGCTCTCAAGTTTAATTTATTGTTACTTTCTGTTTTTGATATTGTAATAGTACAGCAGAAATAATGAGCATATTTTATACACGCTGTAACTTTAACTTGCTTCAAACAAGCGTAATTTTTGTAATTTAATATTGTTCTAACATATGTAACGTAACGTTCTAACAATTTTTCCAATGCCAATCATGAAAAGAAACTATGAGGCCATAAAACATTTGCTATTGATATTGCACGTCTTTCCACATTTGCAGACATGCAATAATTAATTCCTTACACACTATATTTTACATGGCCTTTCTGGCGAATTTCTAGTGCTATTAATGTAATAACTCATAAAAGTAGTGCATATCAAATACCCACACTTACATTATAATATCAATTCGCGATATTGTTATCACTTATGATCCTGAATGAAATGAGGCATTATTATTGAATCTCACCAAGTAATAATAACATTCAATATGAGATTTAGGCTAAAGGCTCGAAAAGCCTAGAGGTGAAGGAAACTAAGTAGTTTTCACTGTAAACGTTGTTTACGAATCATTAGTTGCTGTACAATAGTTTGATTTTTCTATCTCCCTGACCATTTGTTACTAAAACGAAAAGAAAGATATCTCTGGAGGCTTGAATTAGATAACAGCAGGTAGTCACCAGAATTTCTATACCTTTGGCAAGGAGTGTGCACCCTGTGTGTATCCTCGTGGAGACAACATTTTTGGTAAAGCATCACCAGCGTCACCAAGTGTTACGGCCTTTTTGGTGACGCTTCGCCAATAATGTTACGTCCTTCGTGATGTGACGTTTTGTTTCCAAGCATTTCATTATCATCAGATCTTCTTTATTCTAAGGAAACAGATTACTCGCTTATCGATTAATTCTAAAGTATTCAGACGCGATAAAGAGCTGAATAAGTGAAACTGGGAAACTGGCAGCCAGGGTTAGAAAAAGATAACACTGCAATTCGTCCCAGCGTTTTTATAGTATAGAGTGTCTGGATAAAAATGTGACTGAAATCTTAAAGCCTTTATAACTGCTGTTGTAATGAATTCGGGTTGCAGGGGAGTGCATTATGGGTGTGTGTACGTTGGGAAAGGAGGGTGTGGTTCCTCCTGGAAGGTGTGGGAGGAGGAGGATAAGCCATGCAGAGAGGCTTTTGCGGCCCAAGGCATAAAAAGGGTGGTAAAGGGCGTGGTGAGGAATCTTGGGGGAAGAAAAGAGGATTGTCTTCAAGTAGCAGAGCAAAAGGGGTTAGCGAGCTTTGCTAGGCCACGTGTTGCGAGGGGAAGGGTTGGATCTCAAAGGGATGGAAAGGAAATGACGTGGGACTTGGCTTTGATGCGGAATTTGGGCGTGGGGCTGGAGATTGGAAGGTGGAGGGAAGTGTTTAAAAATTGAAAAATAAGTGTATGGCTTTGCGATGTGTATTGTAAGTGGGGAAAATGGTTTTAACGGGACGGACGGCGTTGCGCGAGGAAGTGAAAATGATAGAAGAGGAAGTGATTAATTCATCGGGTGACAGGATTGAATTGCTTTGCTTGAATGGCGCAGATAATGTATAGTAAGATACGAAGGTCAATTTAAGACCCTCTTAAGTAAGTGCTTTTTTATAGAGCAATGCAAGTTGTTGAATTAAACTGACGCGTCCTTGAAGGTGAATCTAACTTCCACGCTATAATAAATTAGTTCATTTAACAGATTTTGAAATGATAATCAATAAGGATAGTTGGAGTTTTTTTCTTCTAGTATTGAAATATATGTTAGCGGATGTATAACATTTTCAGCAAATGATAGGTGCCAAATTACATGGTGCCATCATAAAGCTCGATGACACCAATATGCAATTCCTTTGGCAAAGAGGTAACCAACTCAGATCGGTAAAGAACTTGAACAAATTTTCCTCTCTACGTAAGTCAACAATGAATCTTACGCAGAAGTTAATTAGCCGTTATAAACATTTTTCAAGCGCACCAGGTAAGAAAAAAAGAAAAGAAGAAAACCGTGAAGAGAAAGGAAAAGGAAGTATGGAATTTGATAGGGGTATCCTCGTGATGGAGGTGCATCGTAAGTGATGACCAAGGGTGCAGAGAACAGTTACGCTGCCGCTGGATATTTTCGGCAGGGCGTAGTCATCCCGTGGAGGTGGTGGTGGCCAACCAATCCACGAGGGGTCACACCGCAAAAGAGGGCGTGGTCGCTGCTATCATCCCGAGAATCGCCCCCGGCAGAAATGCGCGACCAAATCGGAATTGGTAGCGGTCCACGGTTCTCGCCGACCTTCTCGGCACCCATCCCTTGGGAACGCAGCGGCGGCGAGCGTGTGGAGAATCGGCGTAGAATCTTAAAGGAGAGCGGTTTAGAAGGAAGGGATCGAACAGCCGCCACTGCGATTGTCTCCGATAAAATTTTCGTGTATCTAGCATCAGGAGCCTTCGATTAGTCTCGAAGAGTTTTGATCTCCCCTTTTCGCTCGAGGTTATTTAAGCCGTGAAGAAATTCATAAACCTTAAAGTACACGTGAGCTTTCATTTCACTGCGCTGGCAAAAAGGGCCGTGTTTATCTGAAGATATCGCATGTGTGCGATCAATTTCATTTTCTTTGGTTTTTTTTCGGCCACGGCACACGTGTGTGACCGTTTATACGTATGAAAAGCAATGGAGATGAATATGTGGCAAACGTTTTGGCTTTATTTACTTAAAATTGAAGAATGTTTCACTATTTGAGTGATTGGCTAGTGTTATTATTTGATGTAGTAGGGAATTCAATTAAAGTTAATTTATCAAAATTTATATATTGTCCACACTTTTCATTTTTCAGTGTTAAAATTAAGAATCTTTTTTAATTTTTCATTTTCTTATGTAAAGGTAACTTCCATATTCAACTTTCAATTTATGTGAGCTAGTACGTCATAGCAGGATGTTACAATTATTTAAATCAACTCATTCCAACCAAGTTTTCTTTTGTTTTTGAGTTTAAATTGTTTACAAGGAGGTTTATTTTATCTTACATCCCGTTAATTAGAGTTTAATTTAAATTTCAATTGATAAATGCTCTTATTTCTCTATTTAGGTCATCATTCGTCAATTCGTAATGAATCCTGCATGGTCACATTTTCCCTCTTTCTTGCCGCCTTAATCACTTCATTTCAGTAGCTATTCCAGACGAAGTGATTGCTCCTGTGGTCCATGTGGCATTGGTGATTTAAGGCTTTCATTTAAAAAAATGCTAACGTTTTAATAATCCGCCCCCTCTGCGACCGACAAAAGGGGATCCCATCGGCGGGTGTCCTCCCCCAAGATCGAAGTGATTTACGGCGCTCTCATTGGGAACGATTCTATTAGGATGTGTCGCCCACTGTGTTCTGTTGCGTGATCTCCGCATCTGTTCTTATCTTGGTCCCCTGCCACCTTGGTGTCCCTCGATGCATTATGTTTTCATTTCCCTTGTGATCAATTCCAGTGCTCTTAATTGGAGGCCTCTTCGAGACCTCCGACGGACTCCTGTCTTCATCTCTCCAAAGGAATGCTAAATCACCCCACAAACCCAAGCATCTTCATATAAAATTGTGCCACTTACTCCCTTCATTTCAAGTATTGATAGACATATTAATTATCTCAAATTGGAAAGATGATATGCGGTAAAAAATATACATTTCCAACGGTATAGATATTAATTTTGTGTAATTATCTCGTCGGCAATGCCGTTTATTCTTAAAAATGTAGCAGTCATTTAATTGATTTCTTTTTAGCGGCACTGCGTAACGTTGTCTTGTTTTTCAACGGTGGTAATTTTATCTGTGGATTATCATAGTCTAAAAACAAAAAAGAGAAGTCTTCTCGAAAGATAGAAATCGAATTATTCCCCATTCCTTCTGTTACTTGAGGTCTTAACTAGTTCACAATTATGACTTATTATTTTTCCTAGTTTAAAAATTATTAAAAGTTTCCATTTCATTAAATTGTGAGATTTCTCGTGTAATAAAGACTATGATTACGAGTAAAATAGGATATTTTGGAGTTTTCCTATTTTTTCCATATTTTGTATTTAGTTTTAGCCCATATTAAAATCATAGATATGAATGACTTAAAGGAATATATACTATTACATGGAATAGCCTAGATAACTAAATAACATGACTTTCGCCTTCAGTTCACAATTAATGATCTCTGATCTTCAAAAACTAACACTAGCTCTCATGATAATAATATTTTCTTTCCGATTTCAGTAATTTTAAAATTATTTAATAATTTAATTAATTCATCGACCCTGATTTTCCCTCTACCACCACATTTAACAGTTTTCCTGGAAAATATAATGGTCATTTTCAATAGAGGCGATGAAAAGGAGTATTATATTTATTCTATTGTGTCTATGAATCTATGGCTTAATTTATTCCGTAAGAATGGTACCTTTTGTTATGTCAGCCTTAGTTACTAAAAATTTAGTTTCTTTTTCTCAGATTTAAAATGAAGTAGAGAATTAAATCAAATCATTGTCAATTTACAACCGTTGCGTTTGGAATAAATGACTGTAATATTTTCCTAATTTATTTTTATATTGCATCATTTACAATTTAATGCGCGTCCTTTGTTTCTCATATTTATCTCAATATTTCTTTCATGTAATGATGAATTAAATTTTTAGGATGGCAAGGCTCTTAGCTTTCAAGGTATTTTCATTATCATTCAATTGAAAATTCATGTTGAATGCCAAAATTTGGTAAAAAGTAATATTTTTGCTGAGAAGTTAACCGAAAAAGTTAAACTTGTAAATGTCTTTTTTCCATTTGTTACAAAATAATTGTTTTGCTGAGAAGAAAACCGAATACATAGTTGCGAATGCGTTTGTACACTTACGTCTCTCGAGGAGCAATCAATTTTCTTCATTGCCCAGGGAGGCCTTGGTGGTCCAAATGTTACATGGTTTAAGGGTTGGACCCTTCGTCATTGTCACAGTGGAACAGAGCAACGCCTCCGTCACATTGTACTTAACGCCCTCAAGACCAGGCAAAGAAGGCAACTTTAGGAGTCACTCGACACCACCGCCAGGCACTTTTCTGTGCCAGAAGGGTGGGGGATGCGGGGTTAAAAGAACAACATGTCCCATTGCGTCGTAGTGTCTTTTTCTGCCCCGCCTGTCTCCTAAACTCTTGTTATATCTCTTAATCTCCACCTCCATTGGACCATTATGTATAATACTTGAAAATTTAACCAAAACCTCCTCTCTTCAAGTTCTTTACTCCTAGGATCAGAGCTATCGAGTTCCAAAAATTAGTGCCAAAAATGAAGTTTCGGTGCTTTTTTAGGTGAAAGTTTCCCTGAAAGAAGCACCTCTGCTATCAGGTTTCCGTTAACTTTCAGTCAAAAATTGCTTTCTTTTGTACTTCCCAGTTAAGTTTTTAATAAAATAATAATGATTGCTTACATTTAAAAAAAGGTTTTAGATTATTATGCTGAGGTATTGGGTAATCTAAAAATAAAATGATATAGATATTTTCCTGGCGTGCATTCCATTTTTACCGCATGAATCAAGCGAAAAGATGAGTGTCTAATTGAATTGTTTTCTTTGAAACTGAATTTTATTCGCTACACTCATGCAGCTCTATTTTTTATGCTCATATTTTGTCTCGTGGAAGTATAATTATAATGCATAAAGCTAGAAATTTGAACTTTGTTTGAACTCAAATTGACGTTTTCGTTGTAAAATAATAAATATTCTCTACACAAAATACTTTATGCACCAAAGTAAACACTATCCCTCCCAAATATGTTCAGTGGAGAGCCAGGCAACAATATTACTCTCATTTTACTGGAAATAATTTTTGGCCCATACTTAAAAAATATTGACTCAGAGAGGCGGTATATTTCCAGGCGAAGTATATTCCCAAACCACATGTTATCGATACCATAGCATATAGTCTGGTAAATTCCTCGCTGTCATCATTTATACACATTATTATCATTCGTAAAGATTTTTTCATGCACTATCGTCCGTTTTTTTCAAAATTATTCCAATATATATTTTCGCGCTAAAATAAATATTGCGCTGATCTTTTAATTTCTTTAATCTTTTAATTTCTTTGAAATTTCAGCACATTCCTATACCGTGAATAAGTTTGCTTAATACAACTACTAATATCGGTGAGGAACCTTTCGTGCCATTGTTTAAAATATTTTATACTCTTTAGAGATCGAGAAAGGGATTCATGACCGACTTAGTTATTGTTTCAGCGAGAAATCCTGCTCTCCGTGTAGTTGTCACACGGGAAATCCACCTGCCCCTGGGCCCTGGAGACGGAGAGCACCGCCTTGCGTGGACCATAGAGTTCCTCTCTTCCGCCCCCGACGCCCACGGGACCCAGCCCCCCCTACCCCGTCTCCCAACCTCCCTCAGATGGGGCGGGGGTGTGTGAGGCCCACCCGCCAGTCTCCACTTTCTCCCTCCACCCCTTTCTCTTTCACTTCCCCCTCCCTCTCCTCCTTCGAACCCCTTCCTCCCTCCTCCGGGCCCCCCCGCTGTCCCGCTATCACTCCCGTCCCCTCCTACTAGAGATATATTAGACGCCCACTTCGCCGATATAACCTGTCGGGGATAAATTAAGCCATTTGTCTGTACGAGCCTGTTTCCTTCCTATCTTATTCTCTTTCCTCCTCCATCCTACCCTTTCTTTTGTTTCGTATTTCTCTTCTCCTCTCTGTTTCTTTCTCCCAGGCTGTTTTTTTTGTACAGCTCCCTGCGGAGTAACGCACGATCACGCAGCCATACTGTCATTGACCACTTCGTCCCCTTCCATTTTCGAGTTCTTTCCGGGTATGCTTGGATCATTTCACCCTGCAGTTCATTTCATATATTTTTCTTCGATCGTCATTTTTCCCTTTTTCCTCTCCGGTATTCGTGGTCTCATTTCTAAGTCTTCTTCATTGCCATTCCGTATTCAAATATTCGAGGTTTTTGCCCAGATTTGGGTGAATTTCCTTCCACATTCAATTATTTTCGCATTTGCGAAATGGAAGAATCGACAAACTATTTCTTAAATAGCCTGGTAATTTTCTAATCCCTGCCTTTTAGGACTTAGTGGTGACTTCGGAACTCGTATTTAAATCGCGATCGTGAACCTAATTCAGCTGATTGGAATTTATGCCTTTTTTGAGGTATTTAGTCAGAAATAGAGTCAAAATCCATTAACTCCTATGCCATATTATTTTGTGTTACAGAAATATATATTCCCGCTACTGAATTTGAGATTTACGTGACAACGGTCATAGATATTGTTTCTATTTTTACCAATAAATTTCGCCTTCATACACCCAGTTTTCAACCTGAAGGCTGATTGTGATAGATGAGAGTCTAAGATGATTCTTAGAAAATCCACAGACCTCAAACATGTCGGGTAAGAGACTCATACCCCTCCTCTTTGACACCCTGCTCCACGAGAGTTTCTGCGTTTGGGTGTTCACAATCTACTCACGCAATTGAATCTCGGGCCCTCAGACCATAGTGAATAGGTATACGAACTATGACACCTCGCTTCTTTCCCATTAGCTTGCCTAAAAATAATAAAGCAGGGATAAAAGAGGTGATGCATCAAAACTGATTCTACATCTACATCTAAATCTATATAACACCCCGCAAGCCGCCTAAAAGGCGTGTGGCAGGGGGTGTTAGGACACCAGCCGTTTACAGCTAAAAAAAAAAAAAATGAAGTACTCTAACGAGGTTGGTACTAGCGTTTATTAAAGTCCTTTATGGTTCGGGGGAAAAACGAATTCCCATATTTATCCGTTTGGCAAAACATCTCTCTTAATTTATCGCTTCTATCGGACCTGGAAATATAGTGTGGCTCCAACATTATGTTCTCTGTGTCGCTCTTAAAGATATCCATTCTCAATTGTTCAAGCAATCTAAGCCTAGCGCGCAGCCTCCGAGTCTCCAATGGCTCCCAGCCTAATTCGCTTAACATCTGGGTAACGCTGCCCGTAGCCGTTTTTGACGAAACGCGCAGCCTTCCTTTGTATTTTATTCAGTTCGCGGATTAAGTCTTTCTGCACCGGATCCCATACGCTCGCTGCATATTCAAGGTGCGGTCGGACGAGAGCGAAATAGCACCTTTCTTTTGCCTCCTCTGATTGCTGGTATGTAACATAGGCGCACGTGGAAATGGAATGAAAACTGGCGATGAAGTGGAGGAGGAGACAGTAGGAAATACATTCTCAGAATGTTGAGTGCCGATGGTTTTATGAAATAATTCTACAGTATCCTTAACGGCTCTCTTAATTTTCTGTCTTCCTTAGAAGTTTGGATTTTACCAGCTTGTTATTAATTCTCTGAATATTCATCGGTATTTTTAATGCATAATTGGTGCTTTTAAGAATTGAGCAAATATCAATCAGTTATTTCGCTCATTCTAGGCTTGATGAGTTTGAGCTTAGAGATGATGAATTAAATTCTATCTAAGTCAACAGGAAATACGATTCGCACTCTGGCAACATGTCGTTATTTTTCCATCTCAAATTCATATGGTGCCAGTAATAGTCGATTTTCCTTGCCATGAAATATAGTTCACGACATAGAGATAAAACCCATAAAATCTAGGCGTGTAAGTATTGTGTATTTCAGGGGCAGTTCTTGATGCAGTAGATTTAATAGCAACCACAATCACAAAGAATGGTTTTTAGGTTGAGTGGTGCATGTCAAACCCCGATAGTGGCTTGGATAAATTATTTCTCGCATGCAATACCATAGTTTTCATTCAAATAGAATTTAAATGGCTCAGCATTTTAGGGTTTATATACTGGAGAGTAATCGTGATAACTTTTCCGGTAATGAATATGGGTTGGATTATCGAATTAGGCAAACCATGGCCCTATGCGGTCTAAAGTTTGGCTGGTTTCAATGCGAAGCGAGCGAGTCATTTATATTCCGTTCACGACTCTTCGGCTCGATTCTCTGCGCTGGTATCCCGGCCGTTTCCTCTTACACGGTCCATCCTTCCTCCATTGACCCTTCGGCTCGTCGCCATGACCCTTGCTCGGGGTCTGCCCGCCCTCGTGCCGTGCAGGGGTCCACCGTCGTCCCGCCGACGACGAAGGTTATCCATCTGGCTCTTCTCGCCCGCCTCCCTCCCTCCCCCCCAGTTCTTATCTGGCCGCAAACGGAGCCTTTCGTCACGTCCGCCTCATTTCACTTGCTCGCATATCCCTCCCACAACTTAAGCGTCGCAGGTACTGCCCGCTCAACACCGCCGCCCGTAGCCCTCTCGCCAAGCGGGCATCTTCTCCGGTCTCAGCCCATTCAGAGGGTTAACGGGGAGACTAGGGGAGGTTTTTTTTTTTTTAATTTCGACTTTTTTTTTAAAGCTGCCAGCTCATGCGCTTGCATGACCTCCTCTTGTTGCACCACGCCCTTGCCGATGCCTTCATGTCCCCTTAGTTACCCTCGCTTGACTCTCCGAAGGACGTCTTCCAAACATAGATCCGTGTGCGGACGTGATCGCTGGGCGTATGAGAACTGTGTGCTCTTTCTCTCTCTCCACTCCCACTCCCTCTTTCTATCTCACTCGTACTCAACGAGAAGCGTACCTGCTCTCCGCAACGCGACGTCTATCTCCGTGAATAATTCATTTGTCTCGACTATCCCGTGCTCCGGGCCCGGAATAAAAATTGAAAAAGAAAATATCTAACGTACACTTTGCGTCATTGCTTTCGGCTCTCCGGATAATCGTATTGTTCTATGACCGCAGACTATGATAGACGCGAGGGAAATCTATGAGCATGCGATGCTCTCCCGACGTGGAACTGATGCGGCGGCAGTTAGGTCTTGATGCGAGACATAATGGAGAGGATTAAGCGCGGGGAGAATTGAGCGTCCGACCGACGTTGCACACCGTGAGCCTTTTAAGCGATAAAGAGGGATTTTGTGCCTACCTCCGTGGATAACCATTCAGTCAGGAGGATTGAGACGTGATCTTGATGACGAATCTCTTCTCCTTCCCTCGCTTGATGACGGCTTTCAATCCATCAGATTGACGCCGAATTAAGACACATGGAACGTTCCATCCATGTCGTTTTGTACGAAAGAGTATGTTAAACTTTTGAAGTAAATGGGTGAGAGGATAAAACAACTTTCAAAGTAGACTCACTTATTATATGCGTCTGCATTTGTTACTTCATGCAAAAGTTTTCATATAATATGTTCGATCAGTATTGATCATAATTTTGGATGTGTTACTAACTGGATTATTTACAGAAATGCTATTATTACTGTCGGGTGCTAGTGATATTGTGGGTCTCAATTTTGATTTATGGCCTCCACATTGAAATCAGATGATAGGCCCATTAGTGTGCCTGCGTATTGTAGATGATGCATTAAAATTTTTTTTTCAGGTGAATGGAACAGAACTGCGGCGGAGGGAAGAAGTTAATTCACAGAAGCACACTAAACAAATAATTTCATGCGCCATGAAAATAAATGACATATTTAGTTATAAATTTGTGTTTGGAATGATAAAAATGTGATAACAGATTTTATTTTCTGTTTCGTTATTTTATTACCTGTTTCAAAAATCTCTTTAATAACTGTAATTATGATAAAGGCTCAATATATGATATTGAGCCTTTTTAGACTTCTAAGCCTCTCTATAATTGCTAAAAAAATTGTTGGTAAGAATTTTAAGCAAGAAGTACTTTAATCATTAAGACCTAAACTTAATTTTTGATGGAATAATTTTTAGATGTTAATTTTGTACTTCCACTATCTTAATAATTGCCATAAAAATGAATTTGGGAAGATGAGGAAAGATTTGGGAAGATGAGGAAGATTGGAAATCAGCTATTTCATACAGGGTGTAGCCATATGCCATGTTACCATAACATTTAATTTTTCGAAGGAATTAATCGTAGTATCAGTGCACAAAAGCCCTGAAATATAGTTTGACTAATTTTATGTTTATTTTTCAGTTTCATCATCGAAAACGTATTCAAGCGTTAACTGAACTAATTTAAATGATAAGGAAATAGTATATTGCTAGTATAAACTTAGAGCCTCAACATTGCAGCTTCTATATTTTGGGGTCACCCAAGGGTCATTTTCGTCAATAGGGAAGGCATTTTACGAATTTTTAAGTATCGATTCTATAACCATTGTCCCTGATATTTCCTCTTATCAAACTATTCCTTTTTTCATGTCTGCTCTTTATATTTTACGCTGTTTTTACTTAGGTTTTAGTAGAATGATCTGTCTGAATCTTTCTGGATCTACATACTACCCCACCGACAACCCCCATGGGTGCTTTTCGGGGACTGTTCGGTTGTAAGTCATTGACCGGAATAATAGGGCTAGTTGTCTACTTAAATACTAGAAGTTTTTTTGGGAGGTATTTGATTAGTTATCGATAATTATAACGGTCATCTTTTGCATACGGTATGGAAACATTCTACATCTACATCTACATAATACCCTGCGAGCCACCTCTAGGGTGTTTGGCAGGGGGTGATCAATCACCAGCATGCAGCATGCATTTTGACTCCCACATGCACACCACACCGTCCAAAAAACGTCCCGTATAATAACAAACTATACTACTATATGCTGTTAGAAATAGAATATAGAATAGAAATTCAGAAACATGCATTAAGTTTTACATAGGTTAGTAGGCTACACTACAAGTCATGCTATCTATTTACGAGTTCTATTGCTGCCGTTATAATCTCTTATTGACCGTGGAAAAAATGACATTCGGAATCTGTCTGTTCTGCAATCTATCTCTCTTATTTTATTTATATGATCTGATCTTCCGTAGTACGTTGGCGTCCGCAAGATATGGTTAACTTCGTCAGAAAAGACACTGCTCTTGAATTTATCTAAAAGGTTTAGTCTATTTTTCAATCTACGGTCCGACAGAGATTCCCATCCGAGTTTATCTAAGAGGTCAGTTACACTAACAATACTATCGTAACGACCTTTCACATACCTGGCAGCTCTTCTAGCAGCTATCCCCTCGCCGATGTGGTAATATCATATTATATTTTATATTCATCGCACCTGTAAGCATTATGTGGCTCCAAAATGATATTCTCCGTTCACCGATGGAAATTTTCGTTTACAATAATTTAAACAATCATATCCTATCACGCTGTATCTCTTATGGTTCCTATCCCATACCTTATGATGTTTTAGGATTTTAATTCATCAACTATGGCGAATATCACATTTTTAATGGGTTTGAGTGAGGTCGAAATAGATAATAGTAAGAATGAATATTCTGCGTCGTAAACCTATCGATGTGTACTTACATCAATACATCATTACGTAAAATTTGAGACTTGCCATGTGGCTGTCGTTAGGGGCCACATTTTCCGCCATGCGCTCCGCTGATCTCAGGTATAGAATCGAGATCTTCGCCATTGAATGGAAACATTGTGTCCTAGACCCGTGCCTATCGCCGCCTCATCTTCGGAGCAAACGTGAAGGGCAAGGGATGCTTTGCATTTCTTACTCAGCAGGAGGCACTCGCAGATAATCTACTCTTCAGCTACAGATATTTTGTGCTAGAAGAAACTCAAACCCTCAATGGCACCTTGCTGATCAGAACGTGCTGTACTACTACCTTCTAAACCATCATGGCGTTGATGCAAACTCTGTACTACACTTCTCTCACGAGATACCGGGTAGATTAAGGAATGCGACAGGTGCAAAGTGAAGTGTTCTTATCCTTTCAACAACGTCAGAGAGATATAGTTCTCACAAACAGCCTCGTCGTATTATTTTTGTACGCGTTGTAGGATCTGTGCATGGTTCTCAAAGCCTTGTGGAGGGTATTGCAAGTGTATAGTTTGCTGGAGTATACCTTTTTTCGGGTCGACGAAAAGTAAATCATTCAAAAGGTCTCCTGCAAACTTGTGTCACAATGCTTCTATTGCGCCGAAATCGTGAATCATATTGGATGAAATCATAAGTTTCTCTTTTAAATTCAAATTATATTTTTAATGAAAAACACTGTGGACGCGATCCTTGAGCATTCAAAAAAAATAATGATGGAAATCTTCAAATCATGAAATAGATGTATGCGGAAGTAATTGACTGAACGCAGTTAATTCTCCAGCCATTGCGTTAGAACCGGCATGGGCTTGAATTTTGTTCACTTCATTTTTATTATCTCAGGCATCCTCACCGGTCAAATATTTTTTCTTTTGTGGTATTCATGTATTTGTCGAAGATATCAAGCATCAGATTTGAGGCGATCAAATAACTGTGAGACATCCCATAAATTTCTCTCTAAAGAAGGCTTTAGTGGTTATCAAATATGGCATGTAACATGTGAATAGAATATAATGGAATGTTATATATATATATTTATTATAATCTAGGCATCAATCTTTGAGCAAAAAATAATTACAGGGAAGAACTTGGCTCAGGAATAAGAGAACTAAGTACATGAAAACGAAAAGCAAAAATGTAGCAGTTATGATGAAAAGCAGCGGATGAGAAGGAAACGAGGACTAAATTTTCACAATATTCGCAATTTGCGGGATAGAGAATATAGATAATGATATAAGGATTATTTACATAAATAGCTAATACATTTTATGTAGCAAGAAGTTTAGTGGAAATGATGTGAAATTTTCATTTAATGTGAGAAATTGCATGTTGAATGAAATTAAATACAATTGTATCTTAATATAATAGGGGTATACGTTAAATAACTTCTTATAATGGAGTGCACCACTTTTTACAGCTGTTTCGGCATTGTATCATCAAGTTATAGAAATATCATGGCTACATATCAGTTTTTATGACATGTACATTTTCAGATATAGCATTTGAAGTAATGAATGATAAATATTTTAGACAGTCAAACTACCTAAAACATTTTTTGTTGAATAGATAATATTTTGGGGAAGGGTGGTTGTGAAGGAATAAGTATCTGCCAAGCAAAATTTTTGTCAGGATTCCTTTCCAAATATTCTGCGAATTTTACATACTCGGAAATATATTGTTTCTGCGAAAATTAATGGAATATCTATGTCGTTAGTTTTAGGTTTGTGGAGGGAAATTGAATTAACGTAAGCATTTTTCCTCCTGACTGATTTCATTCTTCTTTTATTTCCTTGTCTCTCCTCCGTGGTCTCCCGAGCATCTCGTTCTTATTCTTATATTTCCTTGCCCTCAGCAAAGTTTATCGCCGCCCGATTCCCTGCCCCCAAACGGAGTGCTGGCTCAATTTCCTCCGGTCGGCTCATTCTTTTGATCATTTTCTACGAGAAAATTCCTCCTGCGGGCTCTCGAATCATGTGCGTGTTCGAATGGAAATCGACGTTCATTTGTCGATTTTTGAGACAACGCCGGGAAGCATTTTTGTGAATGACCGCGTCCAACCGCCTTCCGAGCTGTCTTCCATTGAATGTTTTACTGCTGCCGATTTCTGAAGAATGAGAGGGAAATTTTTGTGGTACCATGGCGAGTGTGGACTTCGGAAAACGACATTTTTCCATCGGCAGTGAATGCTGAATGGTCACTTTCTAATTTTTTTTGGGGACATTTTCTAAGTGAGGAATTGGATGCTATTCATTCTCCTAAAGGCTTCCCTCTTTCCTCAACTTTCTTTGATCACAGTCCGTATTGCAGCAGTTTCTTATGCTCTACTACTCTGTCAGTGATGTTCGGCGAGCTGAACTAATGCTTTTCCCCCAGTCAATTAAAGAAGACAGTTTATCATGTCATACCCACGTGACCTTCATTTTGAGTTTTGGTCCTTTCGATTTTGTAGTATATCTAAGGTACCTAATTCACTGTATTCTTTCATTCCATTCATTATCTATTGAATTAAAATAGGTCCCCAAAATGCACCTCACTAAGAAATATTTTTTCTATATTTTTAAAATGTGACTAAATTAAATATTCCAAACCTATCATACTTATGATATTTTACTGAGTCATAGGTTTCTCGCTGAAATTAAAATTATGTTTCTAAGGTAAAAAGCTGTGAACGCGTGTTTGGAGCATTTAGATACAGGAACGGAGGCAAATTATTCAGAAAGTGTGGCATCAAGAAATAGGATGCCGAATTCTGCCTATTCGTGTTGTATCTAGGCTTGCTTAGGAAAGTAATTGGTTAAAACGGACAGTTGATTAATTTCACCTCATTTGACGAAATCCATCTATTAATTTATACAGTCCTGGTGTTACGATATATTTTTCTTGTCATTTTAATCATTTTTAAACGTTGCTAAAATTTTTTTTATAATGTATATCTACATAAGCTCCCTTACACGAGAAGAATTGTAATAAAAATGAATACATTACTTTCGGGTAATAATGCAAGGAGCGTATTTTTCAACAATTAAATTATGGATTATCGTGTATCAGAGTCATAGTGTTGTTTATGATTATGCCATCCACCCTGGAAGTTGAAAACTAGGTCAGATAAAAGAACATGTTTACATTTAAGCAAATGGCCGTGCCGGTGTTTTGAGAGAAGTAGTTTTTCTGCAGCAACAGACACTTTGGACACACCGAATGACTTAACCGTGACCATTCCTGAGAATTACCATCACCCGGCACAACGTGCGTCCTTCTCGATTCGTCGCAGTTATCTTTATGAATTCCTTTTCGAGGCTGCTCCGATGGACCGCTCGGACGCACTGTTTTATCAATTCTTCACGGTGTCTCGAGCCGCACCACCACTCCCTACGAGAATGACCCAATTTATAAGGCTGCGTTGTCGAAATACTTATGGATACCGTACAAGATGTGCTAGACTAGAGCTATTTGCGTTGTTATGACAAGCAAGAATAATCTTTTTGTTTCAGCTGAGATTAATGTATATCGAGCAATTACTTGCCTGTATGGTCTGGTTGAGCGGAGTGTGGCGAAACTTAGATTTATACACTTAAACTCTCTGTCAAAATATTTGTGATCATTTGGAGGGAGATCAATCGCTTTGTCCGCTTGCAATGCAACGTGCAATTGCAATAATGCATTTGAACTTTCGTGTACTTATTGTGCCATAATGCCATCAAAGCATAGATTGATAAATCGTGGGGAACAATTTACTGAATGATATGATAGTGGCGGTCAGGCTTATTTGTAGATTATACAACACACTTTTGTTTTTATTTGTACATACAGCAATTTATCACATCACATTTCATTATCCGAGAAGATTCATTACAATAGTTGACGAAAATTTTGCTGTACGTAAATTGTTAATATGTTAACTATGTGCAGAGAAAGGCCTTCTCTATTGAAATAATAGAATAAATTCAACCATCCATGAAAAGAGAAAAAAAATCTTTGAGATGTAGTATTTGAAGTAATTTGATAAATATTTTATATTTTATGAATGCATCTATTAATATTCTTCACTGGTTGAGCTTTTATTATTGTTTTTTTACTCTTCATTGACTTGATGCCCTTCGTCTTTAAATTTCCCTGAATTTTGTAATCAGTTAATTCTTGTCTGAAATATTTTAGCGTGCATGTTTTATCATTCGCAATTATAAACTAAATGAAATTAATTTATTTTATCGCGAACGATCTTTATCGAACTATTAATGGCCAAGCGTTCGGTGGGTGTTTGTGGACTCATATTTCTATCCCGGTAGAGTGCGCAACACTCGCTTTCGAGCTCTTGTATCCTTCGCCGTTATATGATAGCGTGCGTTATGGCCTCCTTTATTTTTATCGGCGTTTTCAACATCTAGTGAATCCGAGCACATACACGCACGCTCCCAGCATGCATCGCTCGCTTTTTGCTTTCTCCACTTGTCCCAGTACCGTTTGCGCCTCTTTTTATTTTCCTGCCTATTGTTTGCCTCACCTATCCCTGTGCAGTGCTCCCTCCCCCGCGTTATTGCGGAGATTATCTGTAGCTCTCTTTAAAATTTCCTTTCACGACTGTGCTTCCACTGGGATACGACATGACTACCATCCACGAGAAGAGTGAGCAAAGTCCTCAGCGGTGGTTATGTGTGTCCCTTCCCGTCGCGTTGTACGTGTTTGTATTTCGTGCAAACCGCGATCAGTGAACTGAAATCGCGCGTTAATATGCGAGGCCATGTGAGAACTTTCCTGGAAGGTCTTTTAACCTGCCCAACCCTCAATTGAACAGGGAAATAGGTTACGGCCTGGCAAATGAGAAGTACCTTCGTTTCATGCCGCAATCCTATCTTTTTCTTTGATTGTTAGGATATGAAATTGTTTTGAGAGTATTGAGTTTCAAGAGTGTGCTTGTCTATCAGTTTAGAGACGCTTCATTTTATGCAAAATATCCAAGTAATCATACCTTTATTTTTTAATGAGCAATTATGAAGAGTAATTATTTATGTCAAGAAGTTGAGCGGTTATTTTTTATTTTGATGTCCGTTTTTATTAATAACTTTGTGTGGCCTAATTGACATTCCTGGAAATCGTATCCAGTTGTAGACAACTTTGTCGCGCAAATAGTTCTCTAGTGATTAGAACAGACATACATCTATGATCTAGGATCAATTACCTGAAGCTCGGGGTCTGAATGGTCTGTTAACATGCATGTCGTTAAATCCTTCGCGGATTGACCGGCGAATACGAAACCCCCGACCCATCTTCCCCATCCCTCAGCCACCGAGAGCAAATCCTGGTCGCCGAGACGGAACTCAGGAAAAATATTCGTATCCGGTCGGATTACTGTAGACGACCGAGATTCTTTGCACCCGCATTCGCGCGACTCACACGCCGGGGGCACTTTTCCTCGTTCGCAGTTTTATTTCGTCTGGGCAGGGTAATGCTGCGCTCTCGAGTCATCTGATCCCATATTCCCGTTGCAGCGTACACAACCTCTCGGAAGTAGGACGGGGATCTTAACAGCGCTGCTCGCATTCTGGGAAAATGTTCTTGCGTTTAAAGCGCGGAGGGCAAGCCATTGATACTAGGCCTCCGTGGGGAATCCACTCCACCTTTGGGCGGTAAATGCGCGCTCAGCCTCCGATATTGTCGTCTATTTAAGGAAGTATCACTGTGGTGAATGGGAATCAACGTGATAGCCAATCGATTCATCATAGTTGGAGTGGATCTCATGAGACCTGAATGAGGGTGTTCTGGCGGATTTGCGGTAATTGATGCTACACAAAAGTCACAGAATTACGGGGAAGTTTTATATGTTTAGGACATAACAATGGCACGGAACTGTTAAAATTGCACACGCGTGGGCGTCAGTATAATAAGTCAGTCATAATATTGGGAAGAGCGAGTGGAACCTTCCAAAAGTGTATTAATTTTTTACATGTCTCATTCTCTCCCATCATTTCAAATGCATTGTAAAAAATCAGTTAAGTGTCTTATATTCTTTTGGTTTAAACTTACGTGTTAGTAACTCAACTTTTTAATAAAATGGTGCCTAAAAATTTCGATTTGGCCTGCATAGAATTTTGGAGAAGCAATTAATAAAGGGTAATACATTTTACATTTACATACCTGATACATTTTATACATTTTTATTGGCTTTTATATTTTCCTATGAATATTTATTATTTCGCCAAAGTGCCCAGATTATAGTATCAAGAGGCAAATTTGTAGTCAGCGTATTTGTCGTGAACAGGTTTTTATCCGTTCAATCCTTGACGTGGATCATACACCATGTGTCTGTTACATAGTTGTACTACTTGGCGCGTATGCCTTCCCTGTTTCCAAATTCTATCCCTAGGCAAATCAATGGATATAGATCCCATATAGTTTTCTTCCTGATTTAGTTCTATAAGTAGATATTCATTCAAAATTAGTAGCTAACTTTCAAAGATATTAAAAATTCAATGAAATTAAAAAAGTTTATTTTAAAGTAAACCGTGCTACTCTATTAGTTACACTCTTGAGGAGAAATTATGTTAGAATTACGTTCACTTCGTCTACCGATTGATGGCGTTCTCTAAAATTTATCCAAAATCTAAGAATTTACGTCAGCTAATCGTGGAAATTTTTTATTTGAACTAAATTTGTTTACATGGACATTTACATTTATGATTGCCCCAGATCAATTTTTTTTTCAATTGCAAGTGCTGAGGTAAATGTGGAGAAATGCGAAGAGACATCTCGTTGATCATATAAATTGTTAATGGGTCCAATATAGTTTGATTCATAAATAAAAATTAACTCATTCAAAAATAAATCTCTTCCGCGAAGCTAGAAATAACTGGAAATGAGGTTATCATTTTCCCAAGAATATCAAATTATAGACATCAGATAATAATTTCTTTGTATTTATTCGATTCTTTAATTTTAATAACGCCATGAACACTCATTTCTAATTCGTGATATTAAAAAAAAATTCATGCATATTAGTACATAAAAACAATTTTTATGATGGTTAATTCCTTTTTATTCATTTCATTCTCTATTTCCCCTGTCTTTCAGCATTTCGTTCTGTTACGGACGCATGGGTTGGCCCTCGGATGGTATTTTTGCAGTCCCGCGCCGGCATCCCAGGAGTCGTCACGCTGCAAACACAACACGGCCCCCAGAGTTCATTGTTTCCCGCCGGTCACATTTTAAAGCCAGCGCGACGCCGAGGTATGAACCTCCCCCACCCACACCCTCTCTCTCGCTCTCCTCAGGTTACCGCAGATCGATAAGATTTCTTCTCCATATCTTTTTCGCTTTCGCTCCTTGTCGCATACCGGTTGGTTGCGTCGCCTCTTTTTTTGTTATACCTTGCCCTCCCTCCCTCTACTTGACCTCCTCCCACGCCTCGTCACCACCCCCCCCCCCCCAATTCCCTCCTCCTTCGGACCCCCGTCCGCGCACGGCAGTGGTCACCGCTTTCTGGACATAATGCCGCGGTGAATCAGATACCGGATTTTCTGCTTCCAGAATTATTGGGATCTACTGCGGTCGAGAGTTATTGGGCTCTCCGACAGCGTGCTGCAAATGGAAAAGACCGTGGGAAATTTTGAACGTGACGCTGCTTGATAACGACTCGCGGATTTTTTTTTTACCTCCCATTCCGATCCACTCGCCTATCTCTTTATAAGTCAGCTCACGGTTTAGGATTTACTGTTAATTGTGATTAATATATGCCATTACCAGCATCCTCAGCATGGGCTCCCCTCCCAGTGGCGAGCTAGCCGATACGTGGTTGGGGAAATGGAAGGAATGGGGAGGGTCGGAAGTGAAAGACCGTTTGATGCATCGTTCAATTTTTTCTGTGCAGCCGGCGTGTGCATATTGCATGCATCGTTTTGTGTTTTTCACCGCACCTCAGATGAATTTAAATGCTGGTGCATTGAGTACCGTATGTGTTTCTCTATTGTTGAGAGCACATTTATTTGAAGTGGCTAAGGAATTCCATTTCTCCTCTTTTTATTCCTCTTCAAGTTGACGTCAGAGTTTGTGATTTATTGTGCGGCATGGTAATTCAAAATTTATGACATGGTTTCATATCTAGTAAATGCTAATTTTAACGTTATTGTTCCTGGTGTTTGATATTTTACTAATCCTGTTCAATGCAGATATTTTATTTTAAGGTGTGACTTCTGGAAAGGTTATTATTGAACACCATGGTTCTCTAGAAGCAAAATAAGGACTCAAGCATCTCCATATGATAAATATGCTATTTAAATTTTTTATTATTACTTATCATAGTTAGTCATTCTTATGTTGTGGAATACTATTTATCTAAAGCTGCTATGCTTGTACGATGAAAGCTATGGTGGTGAAAAGAAAATGAACTGGAACTTTATGCAAACACTGAAACTAATAGGGAAAATGGTATTGCTTTTATATTAGTAGCACAATGTAGATGTTCTGTTTACTGACAAACCTGTTGTTAGTGCTAATGATGATACGCGTTTAGGGCTCACAGTGAACCACAAGTGCTCTTAGATAATCGTATTTTACCAAACATAGTGCATCGCTGCCTGTACCAGGATTGCCTATTATCTGACCGTTCTGTAAAAGCAATTGGCCATTGAATTATTAACCTACCTTCATATGTATGTAGGTTGGAAAGGAAGATGAATTTTTGAACGTAGGGATGATGGCGAATATTGTTTGTACCCGATGATTGTGTCAATATATTGTTTCCTTGTTAATACTTATTTGCTAATTTGACAATATATATTTCTGAAAATATAATCATTCTAGTAAAATATAGCTTTCCTTCAAAATTTTATGAATGTCCCATTATGAAATATACCAGTGCTCCTTTGCCTACACTACTGACATACACTTAAAGATTTTGAATAGAGCTATGCTAGTTTTTAGTAGACTTGAATTATGGATAAATTATTTTCTCAATCAATCAGGCATGTTGAGTTGACAATTCGTACGGAGTACGACGACGGATTTATATTTTTCATGCTTCATGGCCCACTGTATTTTGTTATAAGGGATTCATTTTAAAGCTCATTATAGGATCCAGGGTGAACACACAATATATTTGCATTAATGTTTTTCGTATTTTGCGTGTCCATCAGTGATGATTCCTTGCATTGGATTATTTTCGATATTTTTTTCCAAAGAGATATTTGCCTTAATGACTCATATATCTAGAGCTCGTAACATCAAGTTGATCTAAACGAAGCCTTATTATAATATCTCGGGGAAAATCTTTCGTCTTTTTATAATGCACGAATCATAAATTTCCTCTTAACGCATAATATTAACCACAATCATATTAATAATAATTATATCATAAGTTCTCTTCTGCCCACCCTAGATCGTTGGGTTTGAATTTTTTTAGGCACAGTTTTTATGAAGCTGGAGGGAAATTATCATTTCATGCTGTCATTTGTCGTTTATTCGAAGGTTCAAGAGTTTATTGAAAATAATGTAAGAGGCATATTTATCCCTCATAATATTTTGTGAAAGGGTCTCGGTTTTGGTAGTTACAACGGTGAGATATCAGTTTATAGTGCGCATTATTCATTACATAGTACCTATAGCGAAGTGTCTGTGTTAAGGCTATTTGAGAACTTAAGCGTTTAACTCGCATTGATGCATTCGAACATTCTCTGTGGTGAATTATTGCTTTGTACAATGCTGTATGCCCTAACACTTACCTATGTATGCATATAAAGTCAATTACCCTAGGCAAAACAACCTTCAATACTATATTATCCCATTGGCTCGAACTGAGAAGATGTAAAAGGATTTTAATTTTTTTACGGCTTTCAAGCAATAAAACCCCATCCAGAATCGCTAGTCTCTCCTTTTTGTTTAAGAAGAATATTTGATCTGAGATGAATTATTCGTAAACAACTTTCAATCATGAGCATTTTATATTAGTGCTTTAAATAACCCCAGGTGTGTAGTGATTATTTTCGAAGGTAGATAATGATTATGTTCGAAGTAAATTGTGAAAGTGGTTAGGTTCCTGTGTAAAAAAATATATAAAAAATAGTGAATACAATAGGTATATAATAACTTACATCGGTTTTGGGAACAGCCAAAATTTCTCTCTTTCACCAGGGGGCTTATGAATTCTTGTAGTTGCGCACCGGCATATATTTCTACAAATTTCTTATAGCATTTTTATTTTGTTTTTGAAATATCGCATATGATCTGCATTTATCGAGAATCTTTTCCCACTAATATATCACTGATAGTGTGAGGCTTGCTTTATACTTTAGTAGACACCACTGAAACAGTAACACCACCACTACTTAGGCCAGGTACGTATGATACTTGTGTATAATTTCGCCAATAGTGTATTTCTGGCATCATGGAAATACGTAACGTATTTTTTAAGGACTATTTCTGTTGAATCAGAAATTCTCTGTGAAAAAATGATGGGATCCATCGATAGCATTGAGTTGATTATATGAGAATAAGGCAGAAGGACCACATCCTTAGTTCCCATCTAAATAGTGTCGTTGTAATGAGGAGAGTTAAACCTATAATACTTGCTTATTCGCGGGTTACTAATCTGGCGTTTTTCCCATGGGATGATTTCATCAGCTTTACCTAACATGGCATGTACCTTTGTAATGGATCCGACCAAATCCAATTTTCGTTTCGTGTCATATGGCCAAAGATATGTTGAGTGTTGAGCAGCATTTTTCATATAAATTCAATCATAAATGGACTACGAAAACTTGGGGGCGTTTTCATGAATTCATGAGTCGGAGTTTGTTTTAGGAGAACACATTACATTTCTTCTGAGATTAAAATGAAAAAAAAAAAAACCGCGAAAGTTGCCGCCCGCTTTTCATGAGTTGCTGACGTCATGGAAGTTGTGATTCATTGTCACATTCAGGGAGAACCTTTGAGTGTGGGAACGAATCTCTGTCCAAAGGTTAAAAAAACATCTAACCACGTTCGGTCAATGCATAAGGATGAGAAGTAGCGGGGAAACGACTACTCGCTTGGCGAGAGCTCATGATGTCATCAACTTATCTGCATAGGGTGAAGGGCCGTCGAGTTTTGTCGCAAATAGATCGAGAAGTAGCTCAAGGTTTCTTTTATTAAATCCACCAAAATCTATCATGAACACAAAATTGAGAACGACCATGAATTCACTGCTCTTTGGAATTGGAAACTGATTCACTGTATGGAAAGTATTCCAGAGTTATTTATTATTTTCATCGCTACGTTCTCCATTGCAACTTAAGGAGAGATGAAGAACAGACATCAGGATTCCCCCCAAAATTACAATTTCACGTTAAAAGACCGTGCAAGATATATGATTTTATTACCGATTTGGCCTTTGTAGCGCGCAATTGTTCCCATATGAAGGAACTCTTTCATTGGCTTTTATCTGCCAACGTAGTCCCTTCCCGCAAAGGGTTTAGAACGCTTTACCTTGAAGTGTAAATTGGTATTTTTATAATCATCATAATTGGTGTATTTCGAAGATTTTTGAGTACAGATTGTGTGGATGTAGTTTTCATATCAAAATATTACCGCAGATGAATAGCTATCGATCAATAGTGTTATTTGTGGTTTGGAAGCTGCAAGCGATTCTTCTTTTTGAAATTCAAAGGTGCAGTCGTCGAAGTGAACTGGATGTGACGGTAGCTGCTTCGCTTGGTGAACACCGCTGATTATCGGCACTGCTTCGTTCCCTTGTATGTGCTGCCATCTACCACATCGTGAGGAAGCACTTGCGCCCCGCGATTCAAAACTGGTTTGCTCCGTTGCGTCTCTCGCTGGAGCTGGACCGACCCAATGCTGCATTCGCTCATATCTCCACGATTATTTGCGGTGATTTTCATGTTGCTTGAAATAAAGCTTTTAGTTTCCAATCGCCAGCTAGTAAATGCATAGAAGTGCGGCAGGAGACATGCTGTGTCCCTATTAGCAAGGTTTTTTTTGCCGATTTCCTCAGATTCACGTTATTAGGACGTCTTTATCATTTAAGTAATAATTTTCATAGGAATTATTCGTAAAAAATAGGAATAAATTCATGGACTCTAAAGAAGAGTTATCTGAATATAGGTCTGAAGAATTATAGAAAAAAAATTATCAAATAATTTTTGAAAATGGGAGTTTATTAGAACTAAGGGGGATTTTAATTAATAAGGGGTATTATGGGAGAAATTAATATATCTAATTACCAACCAGAAGCTTAAAATTGAAAATATCTTCTTGTGATAAAACTTTCTATGGCCTTCTTTAATTGTTTGGATAAATAGTTGATAATTAACTCTTAATTGTGAATATAAGTTGTTGGAAGCTAAATGCTATTTAGTACAAAATGAAAAGTGAATTAGTTTGCATATTAAATTTTTCCTCACCTCCTTATTTGTGGCCGGAGATAAATTAACATTGACTTTTATATCATAATGATTACTGCTGAAATGAAATGCTAGAATGTAGGATGGGGTGAGCATCGAAATTGGGCGGTGTGCATAAGTGGCTCACATAGTTGACGGCAGAAATTTATTGTAAATCACTTTCCAATCCTTCCGAGACCACAATTATACATATGTTTTTGGATAGAGACAGCACTTCTGCCGAATGCATCAACGTTGATGTTTCGTGAATTTAAATCAGGATCTCTGACTTCATCATCAGCATTTGAACAGAATTTTGAGTTTGGACTCAGCAATTTAATTTATTACAACCATTTCACAGGTATGGCTGAGTAAGTTGCATAAGTATTTTGGATCTGTTGAATCAACATAAGATTATTAATTCCAATGATGAATCATTGAATCTATTTACAGCTCTGGTATCGGAAGTTAAGAGTCTTGTTTAGTCCAGCGAATTGTACATTACAAGCCGTGTTTCATTGCTGAGGTCAATTTTTATGTTCTGCATAGCGGACCAAAGTTATTATAAACGAATTCTATGGACCACAGCCTAAAATCACGATTAGTAAAATTTTTGGATATTTGAAAGCAATTGGTATCACGTCTTTTTGATGACTACTTTTAATTTTATTGCTGCTGGATTGCGAGAGATTCGCTTCGGATTGATGTCTTTGCTGTGCAATTAAAGAGCTGATTAATCCATTAATCCTTGAGCACGAGAGATCTCTGGATGCATATTCTTGGATGGCATTTGTGTAAGGCTATAACAAACGAGGACCTTGTTAGAGGAACGCAAACTGATAATTAATCCAGGTCATCGCTTCATTCCGTAATCAGTCAGCAGCATTCCTGCTTGCATTGCTTGGCACGGATAGTAGGTAACCTGGCCTTTATGAATCGAGCGATCAACGCTTGACCTTCTCTGACTCCCTCTAGTGTGGAGCCGCCCGCCCGCGCTACCGAGCGCCTCAGCGATCCCGAGGCTGACTCATGCGTTCATGGCGAAGGTGAACTTGGCTCTTTACTATTTCTTTTCCCTCCCCTTTATCTCTGCCTCGCAAGATTGTCGGAGAACAGGCACAGGTCAAGCGAAACGATTACTCTCGTGTGAGTGGCGGTTCGGTTGCACGGAATGGAGCAACTAAGAGAGGTGAAAAATAGGCGCGTAATGTCTCGCGAATTTTCCAATCCGCGGGTGATGTATGAAAAGTGATTTTTATTAATTTGAACGCTGAAGTGCGTAATGTGGGATCCTTTCCTTGGACTGTTCATTGTTCATTTGTCGGCATATTTTAAACGCCTTTTTCTTCATGAAGATTAATGCATGTATGAATGAATCTAGCAGTGAAATTTCGTTTCACAGCTGTTGAAATGTGAGAAAAAGTGGGGGTAAGAAGGGAGGTGCGTGCTAAATAAAGGTAATTCTCGTAGAATATCTCAGTTTTATAATCTGATTTTAAAAAAATATCCATTAAATAATACTTATAAACAACATTATTACCCATTAAATTCCCAATATTATTCGTTAACACTCATTTGGTCTTACTACTTCAATTTGGCAGTGGTATTGTTATTATGTCGTTAAGAGTTTTGCAGTTGTTGAGGTCTTATCGGGTTTCCTGCCGGGTGAGTTCACTGTAGGCCTTCTGGCCAACATTTTAGGCCTTCTTACAATTTAGGCCAAAAGGCCGACGATGAACTCACCAGGTGGGATACTCAAGAAGACTTCACCAGCCTTATACGCCGGGAAATAACAAGATCATATTTTGTTTTGTAGTTATTTTCACTTACGTATAATTACATTTTCTTTATTTTTTGCCCAATTTATTAGCATTTCAATGTATTCGCCATTGGCCTTCCTTAAACTGAGTTTTGAACGCTCTTT
Source organism: Ischnura elegans (assembly GCF_921293095.1). Taxonomy (NCBI): domain Eukaryota; kingdom Metazoa; phylum Arthropoda; class Insecta; order Odonata; family Coenagrionidae; genus Ischnura; species Ischnura elegans. The sequence continues at coordinate 26,437,895 of NC_060247.1, forward strand.
GAGACGATTTCTGATCTTTCATATGAAATTCTCCGAAATTCTCATTTATTTTACACAACCTTTTTATTTACGCCATATGCCTACTATTTTAAATATTTTGATCGGGAGTTAGGGAGGAAATCCATCTTCAACGGAACAAAAGAAATGGATTAAGCAGCAGGATACTATAAAAAAATTCTTATGTCATACGATTTGGCTGTTTGTAAATATTCTGGTAGCAGAGATTATAATTATTAATGGAGGTTTCGTCTGCACATTATCCCCTAACCGAGAAGTAATGTTTGATTTAAAATGGAGTGCTTACATGCAATTTTTTTCTTTCCCATTTTTCTCTATTTTCTTATCGTAATTCGGTAAGAAGTCTTTGTCACGATTACTACGGTCATTTGATATCTTATGTATAATTCTCTTTAGAACTACATTGGTGAAATTGCTATCATTTACATATAAATTGAATTAAAAATTGAGCTTTTTTTGATCCTGTTTACAGTCAATTTTAAATGCTAAATGTTGGAAACATTAATTTTTTATATCATTTGATGATATCAAGACTTAATTGCCCTTAATCTGTAATACTGAATATATATATATCTCAAAATAGGACTCCCAATTTGCCTACTAAAAAATTGAAGAAACTAAGAGGATCGTCACTTCTGAAAAAGAAGTTGACTCAAACTAGGTACTTTCCGCATGTTTAACTGGGATATGGGGGTGGTTACATGATGAAAACAGTATGGGGGATCCGATAAATTTTCATTCACTTAGACTTTGGGTGGCGTTAAAGTCCTCACACAATCGAAATCAAATCGACCACTCCTCCGAAGAGAAGCCCGCCATCGTTTCAATAGGTGTTACGCGTTGCAAACCATGAGTCCCACGAGGCTTTCTCGAAAGGGATCGAAAAATCGCTTTGGAAAAATCCTTTGAAAAAAAAATCCCTTGGCGACCAACACGTAATTACGCAGCTCGGCGTTTGTTTTTCCGGTCTCCTGGCGGGAGGGATATGGGAGGAGTGACTTGGGAGTGGGAGAAATTCATAGCAAGGTAGAGAGAGATATGTGGATATAAATGGGGACTAATTTACGCGCGGGGAGCAACAGCGGGTTTTCCTCTCTGTCTATCGTTTCTCGTCCGAAGGGAAAGTGCACCCGAGGCCCAGTGGTGGTGGTGGCTGTCGCCGACCAACGCGCACTTGCTACGTTTCGACATGCTCGCTACTCCGTCGTCGGTCTATCGCTCGCCTTCGAGGAGGTTGAAAGTGCATTGCGCGCGACAGGACTTATCGTGGATAATTGTGCTTGGTACACGAGGGTGGCCGGAATAGGGGTTCTTGAGGAGGTTTATGCTAGGCGTGGGCTATTACGATAATATTAATGTAGTTATCAATTATTAAAGTAATTAGATCGAAAATATCGTATTGATTAAGGCCGCAAACTATGTAGACAATGACAGTGAAATATTAATGTAATCGAATGGTGTCTTTAATTTTCGCGAATAAAAATGTTCGTGGCTTAATAAATTTTGCAATTTTTTACTTGATTTTAGTATTTCTCTAGGCGTTATTTACATTCTTATTTTTAAAATTTTCTTAAATTAATCTAATAGTAACATTATACCAAATATAGTAATATTCCACTGCATTCGTGTAATATACATAATTTTTGTAATTGTGTGAACTTATGTTCGTTTCATTGTTTTGAAACACGATATTAATTTAGTTCTCCAGATAAGGTACGTAAGTGATCGAATGATTGATTCATATGTTGGCTATTCATTGATCCTCACAGAAATTGCTAGCTCTGCTTGAATTCCATCGTTCTCAAAATCAGAATTTCGACAGACGATCATACAGAAAACGATTTGTTTTTATGCGCGGAACAGCATAAACTTCGATTACTAGTCATTGTCCCGCCTGGCTCACAGCGGGAGTTTGGGTGTCGCTGTCTCGCTAAACAAAAGGCGCGTCATTCCAAGATCAGATTCACGAAAGACCGAGAATATCTTGCATACATGCAAAGTGTGAAGACTGGAATTGGTCGAACGTGAATTTATTAAGGCAGGGTGGTAAAATATCCTGTTCTAATTAAACATGATCATTTCATACCCAATTGAGAAAAACTTAGTCCTTGAAGATGTGCATTTTCGTCCCCCATTTAAAACGGGTGTACTAGTTGTTGATCGTAATACCTCTATCATCATGAAGGAATACACATGTATAAATACTGGATTTTTTTCGGGAATTATGCACTTCGAGTGAAAATCTGAATCTCAATCCTCCAAGTCTTGTTGAGTTCTCCATCATTATCCCTGCCTTCTCACACATTTGCGCCATTGCTTAAAACTAACTTCATTTACTGAGTGGAGAGCAGAATTGACGCCATAAAGCATATGAATAATGGGCTTTGGTGCTCCAAGAGGGGAGGCTATTTTAATCCACTCATTCTGTAAACTAATAATGGTTTGGATTGGTGAGAATAGAGCTTCCCTCGGGTTTATCCACTTTTTCCACTTTAGCCACTTTCAAGGTAGTTCCTATCCCTACGCCTTATAGAAATTCAAGGATTTAATTTGGATGTGCCCGAAGACTTCATCAGGGTTTTGAAACTGGAATCCTTGGATCAATAACCCAATGCTCAACCCCTAGCCCCATAAGCTCCCATTATTACTTATGGAGAAAGTTCAATCCCCACGACGCGGCAAGCACTGTTATTATCATATCGGCGGGATAGCGATTTTCTTAGTAAAATTTTGTCATGCAACTAGTCATTTCACGTGAATGTTTGAGCATCATCCATATAGTGGTGGCCTCGAGAATACAGTGTTTATATTTGTAGACTTGACGATCGTCCTATCTCTATATTCACGAAAGAGTGCCTCTTTGATCACATCTGTCAAATAATACGAACCTTTGTGTACTCCACCATTGTGGAAGTAGACGCCACAATGTGTGCACTCACCTATGATCCTATTCATGCCATGATTTTCTGGCAGTTGTTTAGGATTCCGTATGCGCAGCGCAATTCATTAGGCGTGTGACGCTGGTGGTTCATATAAAACTCCTCATGTCTCCTCTCGAAAAAAAATAAATTTTGGGGCCAATATTTTGCTCCATGAACGCATCCAGTGTTTGTATTGCCGAGAAATATCTCGAAGGCTAAAGGATTGAGTGGCCGCTGCAGTCTTGGCTTTCCATCCTCCAGGCCCAGGTACAAATCCCTTAGGTGACGGACATATTTGAATAAGAATGACCGTTACAAGCGTGAATGTTCAGTGGAGCCGATTCTAAGTACAAAACTCCGTCCATCGGATGGTGCACTAAGCCGCTATCCCCATGCTGCCTTTCGTTATTAGTTGGCTAATGCCGACGCTGGGTTTCCCTCCACCATTCCTTCCCTCTCCTTGGTGCAAATGACCTAAGCTGTCGGTGACCTCCCCCGAATACCATGCCTAGCAAAAGCGCCTCCCGTTTCTTTCAACCGGCTTGGCTGTCCTGTCTTGCTCATGCCCCCACCTCTCTTTGCCGCCACTCAAGCGCCTGCGCGATCCGCGGTGGCAGGCGGGCCGCCCGCCGCCGGAGTCGCCTCGGGGCGGGCGCTCTCCGCGCGCGCGAGCCGAGCCTCTTGCCGGGGGAAGGGAGACGGACGGCGCACGCCCGCGCTCAACTGCTCGGGGAATAAGCGGCGCGTGCGTCCCAGGCCTCATTTTTTCCTTTCATCGCTCCCTCTTGAAATCCGCGCCGGCGCGGACCTGCCCGTTCCCGCTCGCCGTGCGCCGACTTACGGCACTGATGGGGATCGCCCAAGCTCTGAATGTTCGCGGACGCATATCTAGATAAGTGTTCCAATGGAATGAGTAATGTATCTGGACGGGTACATTACTCATACGTACGGCTATAGGTATATTTTCCGTAAATGCCAATTTTTTTTAGAGTTAGTGTTCATTCATTATTGGTTGATGTCACTGCGTTTTATTGAGGAGAGTTGGAAATTGGGCTATTTGGTTCAAGCTTCATTTGTTAGAGATAAGGTATTCCAATTTATGTATTTTTATAATAGGTATATTTTCTGTTTCTTTACTTTGTTCTTCGAGGGATAGACTATTCATTAATTTATATAAATCTCGCGCTGCCACCAGGCAATTACCTACTTGTAGCAATATCTGATGGCCTGTTTACACGGTACATTTACACGTAAGGGTTAATGTCTAAATGTATGAACGTGAGAATAAACGCCAAAATGCACCTTGTAACCACCCAACTTGTGCGAAAGCATGCACTGAAAATAGAGCGTGTTCTAATTTGGTTCATGCATTCGTACATGTTCCGTTCCGGTTGGCAAAAATCATTCATACAAACAGACATTATCTCGTACGTGTTAATGTATCGTGTAAGTAGGCCTTAATAAATAAATAATCCGTTCCGCAGGACCGATTGTAAAGCGAATTCCATCGTATGTTGAAGTGGTATGTTTTTTTCAATTTATGAAAATAATTCCGGAATTCATTAGAATCTGATACATACGTTTTCAAGTTCATAGTTCATTACTAACCATTTGTTTTTATTAGTCACAGAGCTTCTAGTCGCCAACCCATCACTTATTCATGAGGAAATGCGTATTGAAGCCTATTTCCGGACGAGGATTTATTTTAAAGGGCATACGCTCATGTAAATGTTGCTATATATTATATAATTTATTTTTTTAACTAATAAGGCATATAACTAATATTTGTAATTGAAGACATCATACGATTGAAAAAAAATTGGCGAATTTTGAAATGATGAAAAGCGCACACATAATCAGCTCCAATTGTATGTCGAACCTACATTAAAGCGTGGGGCTACTGTTACGCTATGGAAAGAATCTATTCGAGTGAGAGTAAGGTAGGTAAAATCTGTCTCCATTTTAACAGAGGAGGTAGATGAAACCCCAGAAAAATTACATTATTCTTGTTGGAATTTGAAAATTATAGGGTGACTCTAATTGATTGACTCAAATTATTAGCACTAAATTTCATAAAACTTACCTTTTATCTGTTTATTGCTGTATTGCTGCTTCAAAGTACACTTCACTGAAGTATTACTTCAGCCCTCAGTGGCTTCGGGTGTAAGTTCTTGTACCCCCCAAAACAATGGTCGCTGTTCTATTTCTTCCGAGACCTTCTGCCGAGCTCGGGTGTTTGTGATCATCGTTTATTATTATATATCCTGGTGTGAAGGATGTATTTTATTTAATAACGTATGTATTCAATTTCAAAACTGTATATCTCATAAAATAAGTGTCATAGCTGTTTGACATGAGCAATAATTGACATATCACATCCATGTGGTTTTAATAATACCGTTAAAAATACACAGGAATAGCGAAAAGTGACTGCTTGAGCCACCTTTGTGGTTGATCTAGGGTCGCACTATAATATGGATATTAATTAGTTCAAGAAATTAATTTTTCTGATGATAAAATATTTTAAATTTGGATTATAGATCTAGAGTACTTATAATCAGAAACATTCCGCCATTAGTTACGCTACAGCTGCTAGATAATGAGGTTGAATTTACATTTATATGCATTTAACCATGAAGGAAATAATTTCTATCAGTTCAGAATTATTATTACATGGCAGATAAATAGCCTGACACAATTTTAGGATTTTCAATGCGGTAACCTCGCTCGCCACTTGATTCTGAAAAATATTTGTCGTATCAGTTGTCGCCCTTCCGGATCGCAGGGGTGAATGGTCGAATGCGGAAGCGAATTACCACGTTGCTCCTGAGTTCGGATGGCGGTTATTTGTTTTTTTATGAATGAGAAGATAGCGGATAATTTATTCTGGGATGAAAAAAAACTCATAACTGCTCTGTAAACCGCAGCAAATATAATGACTGAATTGATCCATGTGAAGATGTGGTGAAATTTTCGGGATGCTTCACCACGGCCTTGATCGTTTCTCCACGAGATATTCTGATAAGCTTGGTATTTAGGTTCAGAGATACAACTCAGGAATTTGTGTGGCTTTTTTTGAAATCTTTAATAGCTATGTGTATAATGAAGTAATTATTTTTTTATCTTATTAGGAATTTGCTCGGAATAAATTGCTCCAGATTATACATTATAGTAAGTAAGCGGCAAAGCTACGGTAGCACTGGTCACTGTATTTTTATCCAATCTTAATCAATATTTCCATATTTTTAACAACATATCAAGGGACTATTGCCGGTAGAGAATTTTCAAATTTAGCTCCGAGTATTTTCGAAGAGGCTTTGAGAAATGATTTCGTAAGCCATAGTAGTAAAATTGTGATTGAAATCTGTATAATACCTTTTTGTGGAATTTACGGTTTCAAAGTATGAATAGATGCTCATGATTTTCTACGTTTATAATAAAAGAAGACTTTAGATCCTTATCATGGGCATTACCATTAGGGAAAACCATGCCGAGCTCGCAAGAGAGACCGCAAGTACAAATTATCTCCTTGACTCGTAATTATGTTCGCACAAAGCCCGTGCTCTCCTTCTAAAGAACCTAACTTTCCCGTATCCAGTAATCTTCTCTACTGTAAATATTCGTCATCGCTGATACCTTTTGAAAATCTACGGAATAGCTTGGTAAATATTGCAACTTGACAAATTTCTCTCACTTTTGTTTGGTAACTGATTTCAATAATGAAATATTGTTTTTGAGAAAAAAATAATCAAGAGATAACGTATTTATAATGGATTCCGCGTTAAATAGATAGAAAACGGTCGAGGTTTACCTAATAATACAGGAATTGACCAAGTTTCAATAATAATTGTGCCAAGAATTCAAGACTCTTCCAAGTAAATTGGTAAACCATTGAAGGTATCGATAGAGTGGTTCTTTACCTAGTGATATGAAAATATCATGAAAATAATAGTTATGACCCTTAAAGAGTCATTGTAGAAGCATCAGACGCACTGTGTCCACTCCTGTTACGTCGATATACCCTCTCTCTTCTTCCTTCCTCTTGAACTGACACAAGCATCACGTCTTTGATGATGAAGTGAATCGACAATCGCTCCGAGACCTTCTCACTCCGCGATGATGAAAACGGAGCGAGACGTCATTGGGGAACAGCAACGTGTCGAGAGCGGGGCGCGATGCTCGTTTGAGCGTGAGCTATCCGGGTCTCGAGGCGTTCGGACGGACCCACGCGGTCGTGATTGCCCCCCGGACCTCATTGATTCCGCCGTCTTCGATTGGCAGTTTCCGTCCAGGCCATTCCTCTCTCCTCCACTGTTTGTTCCATCTCTCATTTTGATCTCTCCCGATGTGAACGTTAAGTCTCTCGGGCAATGAATAAATAAGAAAAAAATAGGTCCTGCGAATTTCTCATGAATATGCAGTAGGTGGAAAACCAAATAAAAAGTGGGAGGAGGCGCCTCTCGTTCGATTGCGTGGCTAATTCGATTGGGAGCAAGTTTTCCGTCACCCCCATCGACTCTTGCTCTTTTTTTTATCGTATCTGCTCTCGAGTTATTTTCCTCCATCCACACAGGCCCCACAGGCTATAAATATATACTTGTCCCTTTCTACCTAAAGTTTGTGGAGATTAAGTTGTTGCTTTTTATGTATTACGCTTATAAAATCGGTTTAAGTCTTTTTGATTCTATCGTTATTGTATGGAACACTTTCTGAGGATGATTCGGTACTGCCGGATTTGGTCCGAGATTTTTTTAAAGTTTATTTTTAAAGCAAAAGTTTCACGAAGAATGATGATATTTATACGACTCAAGCACCTAAAATTAATTTGGTGACCGCTTCATTGTTGTATTATTTTGAGATATAATACCTTTTTGGATATATCCCGGACGTTCATTTCCAGGTAGTAACATAATAAGTTTACCGTTTATACCCGACATATTGAGGCACGAACACGAGTATTTTTACTAGGGTGTGAATGTTTTTTTTCATTCAACCTGGAGATTGCAGAGATTAAATTATTGTTAACTATTTATTTTGCATATAATTTTTATTTTTGTGCATTTGAATTTACCATTATTGCATGAAAGTCACTTTCGGATTAAGTCAAAGTCGGATTTGGTCCGAGATGGAGATCACGTTTGGTGCTATTGTCACCAAATATATTTTTACCATCGTTCTTATTTTTTTAGAACTGTCTTCAGTAATATTAAAATTAATTTTTAAGATAAACATTTCTGGAAGAATACTATTCATACGACTAAAGCACCTAAAATTCATTTGGTGACCGCTTCATTGTTGTATTAATTTGAGATATTATACCTTTTTGGATATATCCCGCACATTCATTTCCTGGTAGTAACCCAATAAGTTTACCGTTTATTGTCACTTTTATCCTTCGAATTTTTTTATTAAATCTGTTGAATATATATAGTCTTTCTGTTAATTTTTCATATATATTCCCTCAAAATATAGCGCAAGTTAAAACTGGTTGTTTTAGGCGAAATGTGTTGGAGCCCTACCACCATGAATGAAAAAGCTTTAACAAGTTTCATTTTAAAACTTTATTAGCTACACTACGCGACGCGCTTCCACGTTTTCAAATAATTTTCAAGGGTGACGATAACTCAGCGTCAAATCCTGTCGTTCGATGCAATCATGAGGATGAAAATAAAGTTTTTAAATGAAACTTGAAAATATTTTTCATTATTGACCGTGAAAGTTGTTAGTATACCATTTATTCTATGTTTAATCACCTCAATGATATTTTCTAAGAGTGTGAGCTCAGGTAATATATCAAAATTTAAATAAATGGAAGTTAAAAAGCTAGTAGTATTCAGAGAGGGATGCAAGGTAAGTAACGTAGAGTTTATAAGTAGCACCGGGGACTCTTTCATTTCCCAAAATATAATCAATTGTTTTTCATTTTAAAACAATTCATCACTTTTGAGTTTAATTATGTTCCCACATGCCTTTTGTGTGCCATAGTTTTTTGCGAAATATTTTTTCATCTCTCTGTAAGCAGTTTTCTCAGTAAAATGTGGGATAACGAGTATTCATTACATATTCATTGCTAAAATGTCGTTCTTTAGGACGCTTACAATAAACGTGTTCATTTTTAAGTGACTGCCAAGTGGTATCGCAAAAAGAAATACATGATTTATGAATACTTCCAATTACTGCATGATTTTTCTCTTAACTTTGAAGAGGTTCACGATTTCTAACGATTGATACTGAAGTGAATATAATTGAACCATATCTCAGCCGTTTGCTCCAGTTAATTGTGTACTTCATTCTGGAATGTTTTTTCCTCAGGTCTTCAAATGCTAGAATTTTCGAGATAAATAATTCAACGAGCTGTGGATATAAATGGCGTCAATAGCAGCTCCGGAGTTGTCACCGATTTTTTTCTTCCACTTCTTTGCTCTCCTTGCCCGAGGCAGAAACCTCAAGCCCGCTCAACCGTGAGATGGGGAGGCGGAGACATACACAACTTCTGACTCCTCAAGCGTAGCCGAGAAGGTATGCCGCTAGCTGATTTTATTTTTTATAATAGCTTTATCCCTTATGATTGGTAGAAAAAATGGGCTGAAGAATTGAATTGTTTGTATTATTTGTATCACAGCATTGCGCACCATTGCTAAGCATTTTCTTCGTGATAATTCAAGGTATGATTCATATACTGTAGGAATTAATTGAATTGTAATTTAAGTTCTACTGGAACTTTGGAGCATGTTGCCAAGAATATAACGTGCATATTCGTTACTGTACTTTATATCGCTATTATAATTGCTACTTCATTTCTGTACTAATGGTTATCTATTTAATCACTACAGTATGATGCTGACTGAACATTTTTATATGCTTTATTCAGGCTGTATATTTAGAGCACTCGGCGCCTGAAAACTTTGACAAGCTCATTATTTTTTTGAGAAGCATATTTACTTTAGCCACCAATCTATGAGTTATTCCTTCCGAGAAAAGAAACTAGCCGCTACTTTTTATGTATTTCTCAGGTTTACCTGAAATTACCCTCCCTTATATATTTCTCAATGGTGCAAACCTGCGCTATTTATGGACCCTTTGGACTGCTCTGATATTACTGGGTGGGTGAAATTAGCTTTAGGACTGTAATGGATTATATTTTCCCTCTGGAGAAAATATGCACAATGCTTATTTCATTCAATTTTAAATATCGTTTCTTATCATATCTGAATGATTTAGTTTAGGGAATGAGCGCGATGAAGGCTCGTGTTGTCATTCTTACCGGAAAATATTTCAAGCCTTGAAAAATTCAAAGGAAGTGTACCTACGCATTGCAGACATTTCACCTTAATGTAACTTATGTAGGTGATGGTGCATCTCAATTCCATGTACTGAAGGAATTCAGGCTGAACTCCCACGGCTCTTCATGCTATAATTGACATGTCCACTCATTTCTTTTATCGGTGGGGTATGCCGTGAGTTCGTATCTCACTTTTTATCCCAATCCATTTGCCGCCAGAATTCCTATTACCTAATGTGCTCATTGCCTATTTCCTTCATTCCTCGAGCTCCTTGGTCGTTTATCTTTTATAATTACGTCGCAATTTCCTCATCATTGGCATTGGCAACACAAAAATGTGCAACTCTTGTGTATGCCGAAAAATGCCTCCGTGAGAAAATATTCTCTCAATCCGAATACGAGGGCATACTTTACGTCTCTGTTCTCCATTATGCATTCAGGATGCTTCACCACCGGTTTAAAAAGCCATTTCCAAGGAACTCGCCATGATTTCACATACGGACCTTCGCTGTCACAAGGGTTCGAGCTGGTTTCCGAACGGAGGAGGGGTAAAAAACAAAGTCCTTTGTTGCCGCCCACACAATCAACCGTGGTATCTCAAAAAAAGTCTGCTAAGGGTGGAAGATCGGGACGGAGAAGAGCGAGTGGACGGGTCGGGACGCGACGGTTGGACATTTGTAGGTGGAGGGAAGCGAGTCTGTTATCGTGCTGTCTTCTCGAGAATAGGAGAAATAAGAAGAAGAAAACCTCAAAGCAAGAGTTTGGTCAAAAGTTGAAAGTGGCTGAGGAGAAACAAAGAAGCTACGGCGAAAGAATTAGAGAAAAAAATAAGTAGTTGTATCTTCTCGGCAGATAATGCCTACTTAGGTGAATTAAGTGGACTCTCTAATGGTAATCAGTTCCGACTTCGTAGAAGCAAGTATTGGTCGAGCGTGTGCCTAATAACCTTGAAAATAAGGGAGTTCGTTTGTATCTCGCTGCCATTTCTCTAATAAGGTATATTGCACTTTTAAATAGCTTCTTTTAACGTCACTTTTAACAGAATTGTTAACAAACTCTAAACCGGCTAATTGGTGCAGTCTGTAGTGGTAATGTAAAATAGTTAATGCAAGGAATTTTGAATAAATGTGGCGTCTATATGTGAATCGGAACGGAATAAAGTTTTATTTATATCTTTCATAGGAAACGGGCATTGTTTTCTAACCATAAGGGGTTAAAATAAGTATATTTTTAACTGGGAGACATTTTTTAATTTCTCTGATTTGATGATGATATATTCCTTAGAAATTTGAATGATAATTCTCACCCTAATTATAAACTTATCTTGCAATTTCATTCCATACATTGAAGCACAAATATGCTGTCTTTCATCTTTCTTCCTTCTACTGAATTACCCTATTTCTCCCTCCAATGAGGTAGGATGAATCGTGCAAGTAAAAATGTGCAGAGGCGTTTGTACAGTAAATATTTTAATAAATTTAATTGTTGCCCACTATTTAATGACCCAATGGAGAAATGATTCTATGCCAAAAAAGGTTGAGTCCTCCATTAATGTCGGGATAGATTTATTTTTACGTTTCGCAACGTCGTGCTTCAAGCGTGATTATAAACCCGGCTGTTAGCATAGCACACTTTCATGTTAGTAATATCCTCTCATGACCCCAATGATACGTGAATTCCTTCGTCTACGGTGGTGATCTTACATTTCTCATCTAATGCGTTCCGCTTGTTCTTCGGAGTGAGTAAAGAAGTCCGGATGATCTCCGCACTTGCTCGGGGTTTACATAAAGTGAGCCACCAGGCCATTGCTGTTCGCTTCTTTTGTCAGTTCTCTCCCCTGAGCTCGTGATCATCTGTATTTGTTCCCATACTCCTTTCCACTCACTACAGAGAGCAGTTTGGTGCCCCTTTCTCCTGGAATTCTTTCTGTGGTCAAATATCAGTGAAATCATCCCTCATCACGCATTGACTAATCCAAATGTCCATGGCAGGGAGGGGGAAAATAGAATTAATATCTACCTAGCGTCCTTTTAACCATGTGGTATCAATGGCGGCCGTTGATTTTGGCAGGTCTGAATAAGCTTTCGCAGAAACAGTCACGCCAAAACGTATGAAACTTAATGTTCTCTCATTACTTGGGAACCAATTGTCAAACTCATAATTTACGTCGAAATAACCATATCTTTGGAAATTAGTTGTTTGTATGTGCTTCTAAAGTATCTTCACTGTTTAATAACCGTAGAGTTATTGTATTCTTAAGTTTTATCAAATTAAATTGATTAACGAAATTTGTGGCGCTCAATGCAAATTCCAAATATTTTCTTGACATGTGGTAAGTACTACTTGCAGCGGCTGAGATGGCATTACTATAAACTGTGATGCTGATTCTTTGACTAAGTTTTGTGAAGGTAGTTATTTATATAGTTGGCAAGGCGAGCCCCTCAAACTTTCATGCTAAGATGAATAATTGATACATTAACATCAAGTGTTACTATCACTAACCATTCTTTTTCCTACGCTTTGGAGCAAAATTACGTGTCTCACATCTTTGGTAATTTCTCAAGAACCGTGTGTTGACGGGAATAAGGTTGGTAAATATCACTTTCCATATGGACATTGCGTCAAAAAGTGTTCCATAACTTCGAAGGCAATATGATGAATCTTTTGATTCATTTTTCATTCACCTTACCATACCTGATAGGCTACTCAAACTTTAGGAGATTTTTGGCCTCACCAACAATGCCCCTCTCTGTCGAAAGATATCGTGCTTCCCCGGCGAATGGACTTGGTGAAGAGTTCTCGGAATCGCCACCGGGTCAGGAACTCCATATCTGCCGACGTTTCGATGTCCGAGTCGGACATCGAAACGTCGGCAGATATTGAGTTCCTGACCCGGTGGATATGGAGTTCCTGACCCGGTGGCGATCCCGAGAACTCTTTACCAACCCCTCTCTCTCGGTCTTGCATCCAGCCAGATTCTCTATCCATTCTTCTTCTGTCTTTCTCAATTTGATCATTCCAGCGTAGACGTAGCTTCCCTGGAGGTCGCTTTCACCTTGGTACACCATCTAATACTGCTTTTATCATTGCGTCCTCTTCTTTTCTCGTTACATGGCCTGCCTAGCGTAATCTTCTACTTTTCATCTCTGCTACTGTGTCTGGGTCTTTATAAATTTCTCGTGACTCTTTGTTGGTTCGGATCCTCCATATTCCCTCGCTGTAAAAATTAGGCTGTACAGAAAAGCCTTATTTTTCATGAATGAATCAAATTTATCCATTGAATACCTAAAAAAGGCGGCGATGCATTGCGGTGATTTGAGCCTTCGTTCGCGGAGAGGGCATCATGGATTCGAAAAAAGTCAAGCTTTTAGGCACATGATCCCTTCTGAACTTTTCATTAACCAAGAGTAATGAATTGTCAAAGCCTCAGAAGTGACTCATTGGAAGGAATTGCCCCCTTTATCTGAATGTGTGCATTTCCGAAGTCCTGCGAGCAGTATTTTACTCAAGTTGAATGAAGACCGATTTCCTTGTCGGCAGCATAAGAGTACTCTACAAAATGAAAATATTTCACAAAATATCTCTATATTAACATTAAAATGGCTCCATTTTCGGAGAGAAATTGGATGATACCAGTATTCGGATGGATTTGATTGAATCAAATCGAAAAGCTTAAATTTTGAAAAGGAGGCACATTGGGCATTTTCTGGAAGAGGTACATACTCCGATATTAAAATTGGAGACAAATATCAACGGAAAAAGAGGGTCCTTTGGTCTATATTTTTCATGATAATTAGGATCGTACATTTCCTTTTTGAACATTTCGGATAAATAACGGACCAGCCTGAAGGTCAAATGCTTCGGGAAAGCATTTTTATTGCCGCTTAAGTAGTCGTAAAAATCGTTGATACAGACGACACTGCCGTCGGCTTCTCACTTGGTGTGCGGATACCGTGGTAATTTATTTCCCAGGATCATCCGAGGGTTGTAAATCTGTGAGAAGAGGGTGGAGGGATAAGGAGGAGGGAATTGGGCTAAGGAGCACCTCTCCGTCGAGTCACGGGTATTATATATTTCCAAGTAAGTACTATTCCCGTCGAGATAGTCTTGTAATATCTTCTCCATCTTCCACCTCGCCGCCTATTTTCCTGTTTTTAATCTATAGGTAAGCTTATATCAAATAGAGTTTATTATAAACACACTATAAAGAATGCAAACGTATTTTTATGCGCCTCTGTGTATTCTTAAACCCTTTTTCAATTGGACATGGCTATTTTAATACGAAAAAGTATCTCATTCCAAATTTTTATAGTGATTTTGAGCATTTATTTACGCAAGCAAAAGTTTTGCTGGATCGAGTTTCATTCTTCAGCCTTTGAGATATGTCAGTTATTTTGAATAGTATATGAATCACTGCGCACTACCACTGGGCTATCAAGGATTATTATTGTGAGAAATTTTAATAATTAATTATGCACTTAACTCTGTATCGTAGTAAAGTTAGCGATAGGGTTTCGACAACACTTCCACTTCACTGATCAAGATTAGCGTTAGATAACCACTAACCAGTGACTTTAAAACGTACCGTTCAATTTTAAGTTATTTCCATCTTATTAATAATAATTTTTGGGCCAAAAACTTTAAACGGTAATTAAATTTATAATGAAGCAGTCAGTAAGAATATTTCACTCATAATGCAATGAAAAACGACCAGGTTTTCGATTTAAATATGGCTGACACGTTTCGTTAACAATCGTATGGTTTTGTTCAAATTATGAAAATTTTCATTAAGAACGGAGAACGGTGTCTATCGCAATTTTTGCGGCTGAAATATTTCTTTGTATTAAGTTTTCCTGTCACTTTACAAGTCCACTGCCTGAAAAACACTTTCGAGAGAAGGATTCATTTCGAGAGGGTACACCATATTTCCCCAAAATTTCGGGGAGTGGGTTAGAGAAACCTTTTACTCGCCACTCGCAACAGTATTCTCGTATACCATAAATTTAAAGTGAAGTGAACTTCCAGTGCTTAGTTCCACGATAAAAGAGCAGCATCATCGTCAACCCATAACTGTCCGTCATGATAGTCGAGAATTGCTTGAGATTGCCTTTTATTCATTTCCGAAAAAAGTGTAATTCCTCCTCGCTTCCGCTTCAAAAGTTTGCTGCATATATTTACGGTTCTTTCCAATGGCGAGAGTTTCCCTCCGTTCGACAGAGACTCGTCTGGGAGAGCCCTCCCGCCGAGATGTTTCGGGAGTTCGTTAAAAACCTCCCTTAATTCGTGCCCACTCACTTGCCGAGTCACCCACCAAAGGCGCCGTCACCCCACTTCTTATTTATTTGCGCGTAACCGGTGCCGCTGATCGCATCCCCCTTTTCCTACCTCGAATCCTCGGTTCGCTTCGTGGACATCGCTCCGTGTTTGCCAAGGGGGAAGCGGGGGAGGACCGGGGAGTCATCGCATGTTGTAAGGGATGCTTGCCTTCTCTTGTGTGTGCCTGCCAGGCTGCCGGGACAAGCGCGGGGCTCCTTGCTGTCTCCTGCTTTTCAGCTGTAATTCCTCGCCTCCTCTAGTCCTTTTTTGTATCATTATCACTACGCTCGTTCCGCGGCTACCGGCATGCATTAAACTCGTTTGTATCACGATAATAAGACCATTCAACGTTAATTTAATGAATTATTTGCTCTCTGGCTATTCAAAATATACTTATTTCTCTACTTAACGGGATGTTGCAATCATTGTGGTCATATTAAAAAATAGCAATATCTTTTCTCCCTATAAGCCTCAAAGTGAAATTATTTAATGGTTTCACCTGAAATTTAGCATGCATTGCGTTACCCCCCTTGAGTTTGAGACTTTAGAAGATTTCGCCATCAAGTTCATTCCTTATTCATACTACGGGTTTCCAACTTAGATCTTTGAGCTGTTTGATTTTCAATTAAGAACAAGGACTACAGGTGGAGTATCAACCACTTAAACGTCTGATATCAAGATTTTGTCATCCATTGCTTTCCTACTTTTGTGGATGTTCTTAAAATATCCGTCGTAAAAACGGTGGACTAGCGGTTAAAGATCCACAAATTTCATTCTTTTCACTTGTATTGGATGATATCTGTTTTACAAGTAAAAAACTGGTGTTATGAAAAGTATCCAATGATAAACGTACCTTGATTACCTTTATTTAAATGCAGGCTCTCTCCTAATCCCTCAAAAGCAATTCACAGCTTGGTATCTAATGATCATTATTATTATTATTGCCGTAATATGTACGTGGTGGCTAGTCAACATCTTAACTTAGGTACTACTTGGCTGTTACTATCGTATGCGAACTTTCAGTTCATAATGCCAGGGTTTGTCCGTGTATTTATTGAGCATTTCCACATTTACTACCTTTGAAAGTCCTTGAATGCATTTGTCTCCTTATTTAAATTTTAAATATTTTTTTCAAGGATTTTTATTAAAATTTCTATATACTCGTTCTGGTGTTGGAAAATGTTGACATAAGCGGTATTTTTTGAAAATGGTGCCTAAAAACACCCCGTGTTTTGAGGTTTCAGGGTAATAGTCTCTTGAGTAATGCGTTCATGTCTACCTTCACATTTTTGGGGTCGGACATACATAACGCTGAGGTCGTAAATTTTTTTTAATACCAAAAAAGTGGAGTGGCGTTAATTGGTTTCAGGAGGTTAGGCAAACGAGGGAATTCTTGCTCGTGTCTTATTAAGTGCCGCCTCCGAACTGCATTTTTATTTACATTTCTCCGGCGGATTTTTGGCCCTACGGGACAGGGAGAAGGTGTTTGGCCAGTAGATTCCACCTTTTTCCTCCTCAAGCCGGGTTAAAAATTACCAAAATCGGGATGGAAAACCCCGGGGGGCATGTTTGTTCGTGGTTTTTCTTCTGAGCCGCTGAAGTGATGACCGCGCGCAAATAATTCTAACTTTACGTCGGAGGTGATTTAACGCGGCCGAAACCACACCTCGAAAATCGCTTAAGGGCGAGTTCTTCAAGTGAATGTCTTTGCCTGCGGGTACGATCCATGTATTTGAATTTTTTTTGTAACTTGACTGAGAGAAAAGACTTGTGTTTGTTCTCTCAAGCACAGTTAGAATTGGTTGGTCTTAAGTGATTTCCTCATTTAAACGGAGTTTTGAAATTCAAGAATTCTTTGAAAAAAATATGTACTGAACTATTGCGTTCCATTAGTTCCCAATCCATTTCAAATTGCACCTATAAGTGCTCTGCGCTTTATTTATGAATATACATTCTTTTACACCCAAACAATTTTTATTTATTTTAAAATGAACGAAAAAAATAAATAGATAATGAGATGTATTCTTTCATTTTGGCTGAATATTGGAATGATATCTTATCGTTAAATTATTTTGCTTACTTCATTACTCGTCGACTGCTTTATATATGTGACTCCTGTTTTTTTTCGAGGATATATTTTGTACAATTTAGTTATCCAGTTGTTATGTTTCTTCTACATTAATAAATGCATTACGCATGATGAAGTTATAACTTATAATATAACCAGGGGCGGTCTGGGGTGGTTTTGAGCCCTCGGCTGGGGCTCATGTAGGGGCCCCTCTTACCGTGAGATTCGGGGGTCCTCCCCCGGAAAATTTTAGGAAATTGCAATCCCGGAAATTGATATTGACGCTATTCCGGCTCTTATAAATTAGATGGAAGTTAATAAAAAATGGCAATTTCTTCAGAAATGATACTGTGGAAAGTGAGAACTTTACCGCTTATAAATTTTATAATACAAATCTAAAAATACCTCTTAAATAATCTTTTCGAATAACCATTTTAAAAAAAGGATCAGGTTATCTTCATTCTCTTTACTCAATTATTCAATTTATTTTGTTATAATCTTTTTACACTGAGTATGTTGCAAATAAAGCAAATAATGAAAACAAAGAATTTTACTGCATGGGTTCAAGTAATTCGAGCCTTTTTTTATTACAACTTCCATATACGCTTAACGATAGACGCGAACAGAGTCCACTGGATGGCAGTTCTCTACACTACTTCCTCATGGGGTTGAGTCGTTCCATAAACACTGACTCTATGGGAATTGAGAAATCTGCCATCTTTGATCTTTCGTCTCTATAGAGTCTTATTATGGGGGAAAGTGAGATAGACCCAGTTTCTTTTTTTAAATACGTGATTCCCGTCCCATATTGGGTATTTATAAATTATAATATATTCAGTCTGGACGTAGTAGGAACATTTTACTAATCATTTTTAAATTTTAAATCGTGAAAAATTAGAAATTCAGCTCCCTTCAGTCAGTTTTTGACTCATGTAGTAACTAACTATGAAACTATGTAGTGAATTATCGACAATCCAGAGGACTCTGGACGCGTGCGTTGTGGGGGCCCCCTAAGCTCGGGGCCCTCGGCGATCGTGGACCAGCCGACATTGCCAGACCGCCCTGAATATAACCAGCTGCTGCAATATTGATAGTACGTTAGAATTCAGGGTAAGCGTAGGCGAAAAAGTCTAACGATTGACCTCTGCAATGTTATACCACAATACTCTTAAAGACTCGTACTATGTTTCCTAGTATGATAATGTAGGTTGAATTTAAACAGAGATTACGCTAATCCCTAGCTGCATCACTCATAGTCGGGTAACATAAACGCCAGTATTTTCCAGGAATATTTTCAGAAAATAATGTGATCGTACTATGAATTATTATCAACTATGAATGCATTCATTGCTATAAGTCGTGCGGAGCTTTCTCGAAGAGCATGGAGTTTTCTCGAGGCCCGCGGTAGGTCTGGCTATGTTTCATGCAATATTGAGATAATTCTCTTTATTCGTTAAAAATAGCTTTGTTACTATTTTAATTTAAGAAAATTTGGTGCTTTTATCATTTTCAGATTCTGCATGTTTTTTTATTCTTTAAATCATTGTGCATGACCACAAAGCATTGTACAATCGCGGCGTGTTCCAAAAGATTTTTTATCGAGGCAGTTGAATAAAACCGTCCCCTAGTGCCTGATTCATCTGCGAAATTATACCTAATTTGTGGAACTGCTGAGGGGAGGGGCGACTACTCCTTTCGGGATCGCCTCAATAAATTTTGCGTCTTAAGGGAAAGACAGCTGACCGAGGAAAAAAGATGGAGCAATAGGGGAAGGAGAGAGTTGGTCAACGGGGGATGGGAGGTGATTGGAAAATCACGAAGGAATTCGACATTTCCCGTCCTTCTTTTCCGCACTACAGGGAAAAAAAACTTTTTCCGCCGCGCGTCTTTTGCGAAAAGCGGGAATGTTTACGACCGCAAAGTGGGAGACGGACCCCTAGTGGGAGACAAAAGAGTCCTTTTTGCGAATTCCACTCGGGATATTAGAGCCACCGAAAAAGACCCAAACGTCCGATCAGTCCTGATGGGAGAGGGAGGAAAGGGGGCGGAGGGTGGCGAGGAATAAATCAATTGTATGAGTAGGGGTGGGTGGCGGTGGTGTAGCGAAAATGAAACGGACATCCCTTACATCCGCAACTCGGTGGCTACGGTGTCAGGTATCTCCATCCTACCCGTTCTTCTTTTCGCAGTCGCAATATCTTACCGAGTTTTGAATTAGAGTTAAAAAGAAACGGGCTTTGGCAGGAATAGGGTATTAAAAATGCTCGTATTTTTAATATGTTTTGCTTGTAATATACCTTGAAAAAATATTAGGTATGTTAAGGTCCACGTAATAACGTTTACTCAGTTTTGATAACTAGAAATGGATAAACCACGAATATTAACCCCGAAGGCAATACATTAAGACAGCTCATATTCCTTATGCTATTATTACAATTTGATAAATGAATATTTTTTACATTTTTTGTTTCTTAAAATTCGCATGTCATTATGTATTAATGTTTTTGGCAAGGAATGTGGAAAGGAAATCCATAGAAGGTCATGTGAGAGGTGTTTGAATTTCCTTTTTCTAGTAATAGCTGAAAAAATGTTGACACATGTCTAACACTGACCTCTTTGAACAATGTCTTGGCCCTATGATATCATATTTCATTGACTTTTGTTGATTTTTCATAGCCTTTCCTTGTTTTATTGTGAATCGTACTTGCAACTAGGATGTAAGAATGTATAATTATTTCTCCACTCCTTTTTGCGAACTCTATTTCGCGGTTCATACTTGTTGGTTGTTTGGTAATATTTTACGGATTCCCCATTCACTAGTTGCGATCAACTTACAATTCATTACATTTCCTCAGCCTTTCTATGCATATTAGCTTTTCGCCCACCAAGACCCTACGTTTGAGGGACAGAGAACCACGCAACATCCGCCTTGCCCATCGAAATGGAGAGAAGTCGTACGAACTAGCCCTGTAAGGGTTAAAAATAAAAAACTATGTAAAATTTAGGGGAGAGACTATACGGGGGAGGAGGGAGGTTAGCAAGCATCACCGCAGGGGGATATTCGGTCGTGACTGTAGGGAAATGGGAAGCGAAGTTTTGGGGCGGGGAGGAGTAGGAGACGAACGGTGGTTAGTCTTCTTGTGTGTTTTAGTCCGAACGTAGAGGAATGAGAGTACAAGGAGGGGGTGGAGGGGGGAGTGGACAAGGCTCACGTTTGGGAACGATCACAGTCCGAGAAATGTCTGGGAGGAGCAGACGTGCGGAAGGACGAGTCGGTGCTGTCCACTGGCGAAAAACCGCGTTCCATCCTTCGGCAACGACCCCCTGGAGGGCCTGTGGAAGTTTTTCTAAGGCTGAGAACGAGATGCTGCCCTGTTTTAATGCCTCAATAGTTTATTTTTATCCCTATTTTATTTTTCGCCCGCACGCTAGGGGCGCGGGAAAAATTGAACAAGGAAAAGTTTGGAATAAAAAGAAAGGAAGTGGTTTTTGAGCATTAAAAGCGAGAGCGTTAAGTTGAGACATGAAAAGGGCTGTAACGGGAGTGGGGAAGAAATGGTGGGACTTTTCGGCGGAAGTTTTTGGGGGAGAAACCATGCAGAGAGGGAAGATTTTTCGGTCCCCCGCGGCTATTCGGAATACTTAGATACAGGGAGGACGAGGATGGACACATGAAGAAACGTGAGTGGCCTCTGAACAATTGAATATTTTCGCGGTAAAAATCCGCTCGTGGGGGGGAAGGGTTGAGCAAATTCCGCAGCAGGCCGTCCTCGGGCGAGGCTGGACGTGAGGAAGACACTGACCGGACCGGGAGAGGGACGACGAAACAATGAGATCTCGAGGGAGGAAATTCGCTGCGTCGCATCCGCCGAGGCACGCCCATTCGGAATTTGGGATTTTTGGAAGAATCCGGCGGAGAGGAGAGTTGTTGAACGTGCAGAGGTGCAAACGCGACCACGTGTACCGGATTCTCAAATCTCCAGACAAATCTATCAGCGTGAACTCGTTTTCAGAATGGGTTTGTTAACTTTAGTTCTAATTTTCTGCTCGTGAGAAATCAGTGGTTTGCGAGGCTACTTTGTGGCATCGAGACATGATAGATGAAAAAGTAAACTTTTTCGTATTCCACACTGTATTTATTGAAATACTCGAACGGTTTCAACCTTTTCAAGTCATTATCAAGAGGTGAACAAATAGCTATACAGACAGGGTGCTAAGTAGGGTCTTACAACCATTGAGCAGAGAGTAGAGGGGGAACTTCAATGACGGTGGTGAATGGGTGATTGAGAAGCTACAAAAATGAGCTGAAAAGGTCAAAACCGGTTGCGTCTTTTAATAAATACTGTATGGAACACAAAGTATACTTTTTAATCAATTATAATTTAGTCCTCCTTCATTCATTTATTATTATTGTTCATTGCAGGTGAGTTCTTTATATCAAAATTAAAAGACATATATTTTTTCTTGCTTTGATACGCAGCCTACTTTTTGTGCTATTCGCGGTGAAAAATCGACGGCCATAACCATTTCGCAGATAAGTTGATAACGTAAAGAACAATACTGAGCGCGGAACTGCATCTCATTTACCCTTGGGCCTCGCGTGACTCATGATACCTCATCCTCTAGTACTATTTTTTCACTCAATTTAAGGTTTACCCTTGAATGAGTAAATGAACCAGAGCTCTAATTAAGTCGCCGACTCATGACTCGAGAAAAGAGGGCATGAAAATAGTATCAAAAGGCAAAGAATTATGTGGGTTTTATTTATGACTTTTTTCAAAGAGGTCAGCGACAGGCATGTATCATATTTTTTTTTACTCTTACTTAAGCAATGATATGCTTAAACTATTCACTTAACCTTACCAAATTTTACCATAAATTTCCTTACTACATGCGCTACCGACGTTAATATAAAATACTTAAATATGGAGTTAATCCCACAGAATAAGAAACCAATTTCCGTAAATCAGATATATATTAAAATTCTTTGAATATGAGATCACGTAAAACTGCCTGCTTGACTGATGGAAATATTTTTTCTTCGCGTTTTCTTATTTTAACAGATGCAACGGGGAAGATATTTTTACTCGGTATAACTTGTCTTTCCTTTTTCACCAATTGAGTTATTTTTATGTTAATCGATATCTCGTCGGATTCGACGACCCCATTCCTAACATTGCTCCTGTGTCAGTCAGTGGTCCATAATAGGTTGGTGCGTTTGTACAATTCACCTCTTATGCTACTTCCGACAAAATGATGAGTGAACGAATTTGTAAAATCTGGTGGAAACCTTTTCGAATGAGTAAAGGTGTAACAGTGACCACGCATACCGATTCTAATTACCCCTGACTCAACATAAACATGAACGTGAACTTATTTTATGGAAGGAGTTCTTGGGTTTCGTTCTATTTTTAGCCAATTCCTTCAATTTTGTCGGAGAAACCTTAATGGTACAGTATAAATCAATGGACGCGTTTTTATTACTCTTTTTAATTTCTCATCTGGCTCCGAATAAACTGATTAACTGGCAGTTTTTGTGAGATTATTGTATATAAACGTACTGAAGTGAAAATTACTTGATTCTTACTTCATACATAAAATGATTTTAGGATCAATACACATGGTTTTTCTCTAATTTGGGTGTTAGATGGATTTTATGGAGTAAAATAAATAAATGCAAGTAATCCGCAATTGATCGGTGTATTTTATGAATCATATCTTAAATCCGCCTAACCACTCAATCGGAGATACTGAGAAAATATGGTGGAGAGTGAATGAATAAACGGAACATCAAAAAATACCACGAGCACCTGATTCTAGAGACTCGAAATCCAGTTCGTCTCTCAGCATGAATTAAAAACCTTAGTACAAGAAACAGTCAATGATCAATTTTAGCGAAAATGGGATTTCCACAAATATATGAATCCCTTCCTCCCCTTTACCACCAGACGTTGTTATTCTCAACAATCGGGTATTACACATGCCTTAAATTCATTTTTCGATTGGTAATGTGTGGTGTAAATTCAGTTCTTGCAATTTCCTTGCATTTCTTCGGAGAAAAATTAGTGACTCCCTTTAAGTCGTCACCTCTTGATTCTTTTGTATTGCGCATTTCTGTATTTCATTGAACATCCACTGTAGCGATCAATCAGCTTTTCTAGTAAAATTTTGTAGAGACGGAAATCTTTAACGTACTAAATTGTTAACTTGACTACACACGGGACTATGGAAGCTCCTGATTCACCGTAGGTATAAATCTTTTTACGTGCATTTCACTTGTGTCTCCTTTACAGATTCTTGTTTTGATTAAAATTGAAACCAAAATCAGCTGCAAGTTAACATGCAAAATTGTTTTCGCCCTACTTACGAGTTGATGGGTTTAACGATGCTTATAGTTTTGATTTTATGGAATTTTGGATTAAATAATGGAAATGCTAAAAAGCATGACGAATTTTTAAATTTCTAAGGTTATTTTAAAGCATGAGCTCACAGTATTCAGGTCTAGTAACCTTTGCTTTCAGTATTCTTTTATTAATTTGTTGGCATGCACATAGTTAAATCCCACGGTTGATCCTAAACACATATGAAATTGATTTGCTAATGAAACAGTTTTTTCAAACTATCGTTGTGGAAAATAAGTGCCTCATTTCGTTATTGGCTCATGTAAATGCACTCTTGCACCAACATCGAGTTAGTTTCCCGTTGTTCAATTGCTTTCCAGTGTTACGAGACGCAAACAACGTTATCGATTGAACGGCTTCATCGAAGGAGCATGAAACGACTGCTTGTTAAAAGCCTTGAGGCCTAATAGGTCCCCCTTTTCTCCTTGTTCCGCCGTTTTACGACGCAGTTTCGTCTCGAAACTCGGGATTTTCAGATGAGAGTGCACGCGAGCCGACGGCTAGCGTGACACGCGGGAGGGAAGACTATAAAAATCTAGGCATTAAAAAATTTCGGACAAGCCTTTTTGCTGCCGAAAAGACGTCGGCTGCAAATTCACCGTTGGAAAATCTCCATCATCCCTGGACAACACGTTTGTGGCTGGAGGTGGTGGGGGAAGGGTGTAAATAAAAGGCCGCCTTAAATGAGAAATTATTGGTGGAGGAGATGGCAGTCGGGGAGCGAAAGGGGTTTTGATGGGGGAGAAGGAAGTTGCCGAGGGTGGGAGGGGAAGTGGCTCCTTTGGCATGAGGAAGGTTTTGGGTTGGAACGAACTGCAGGAAGAGTGGAGGGTGACGGAATTCGTGAAGGAGAGCACGAGGGTGGAATACGGCAGCAGCAAAACGTGAGGGAAACGGGAGATGGAAGGAGAGGAAGGAGAGATTGGGGCGGGCTTCTTTTTTCTTCCCTCGAGATGAAAATGTAATGACCTCCAATACTATTTTCCCAGGGTGGGAAGTGCTACAGAATAGGATACAGCTGTAGGATAAATATATGCAGCCGAGTGTTTATATTGTATCCGTGTAATTAGATTGATATTCCATCAGTCATTGCCACGTCATGTAATTGATTCGTTCATCTTAGTGGTACTATGCCCTTTCAGTTTATTGCTTTAAATTCATTTATCTTTGGCATTTACTCATATTTTATGATTTATCCTGTAGATGTATTATCATTTGTGAATTAAATTTGCTAAAACTTCCTTCATTATTCTTTATTGCATGTTATTTTCTGACAGGTTTCCTTTATTAATTTTCCTTTTTTTATTCCGAGACTTTTCTCCAAAACCTACACCTTCAACGCATATTTTAATTAGCACAAAGGTTGCCTGTTTGGGACTGAGTGCCAAGTATTTTGCAATATCGATTTCTGATGATCCATTTCTTCAGATTGGAAAGTCTCATTCTGGGACATGGACATCGATTCGAAATTATGATCCTTAGCTTCATAATTGTTCGTCCGTTAAAATCGTTGATGTTAAAGCTGTGATGGTTTTGAGTCTAGACTAAAAAAGTACGAATATTGTAATCCAGAGATTTCTTGAAATATGACTGTTGTATAAATGAGAAATTTGGTGATTTTGAGAACCATACATGCTCTTACTGACTTGAAATTTCGATCGAATTCAGAACCTGCTTGTAATGGTAAGGTAAACTAGTAATTGAAACGGTAGGGCGAAGAGTTTTTCGTTCGTAGAAAAATCTCAAGAATTTTACTCTGAAGGGTTTATTCTAGTCGAATTTCTATAGAAACATATTTTTCGAAGAGAATATTGATTGTATTTATTGTATCTGACCAGTAATTGGGAGATCCATGTTCGAATCCTAGCTAAGACAAATTATTTTATGGTGGCTAATTTCATCCTTGGTGTATTATTTATTGTGACTACCCTGTACATAATGAACTTTTTTGAGGCTAAGGTATAGCCAAGAAAAGGACAAACTCTAGGTGAGATGGAACAGTCTAATTGGTGGTGCTTCAGAATGTTGAACAAGAATAATTTGACCGAATGGATATTATCCAATCGATGTATCAAAATATCTACCATATTTCGCATTTGTATTTAGATTCTCTAGTGTTTCCTCTTTCTTCTCATGCATCTCCTAGCATTCTGAGTAATTGCTTGCAATTACTATAGCTTTTAAAGATAAATTCGACACTGCCTATTTGATTGGAGAGAGACGATCTTATGTTTTGTCATAGAAATCATACGCTCAGCTGATTGGTTGATGGGTTTCTTCACCAGCTTTTTATCGTCGATTTGATGGATACTGAAAAATGTCAAGGCAGATATTTTTCAATCCGTTCCTTACTCCTCAAACTATTCGCGACGAAAAATCGAAGGCTTTAAGCCTTTCGCAGATGAGTTGATTTCACAAGCTCGTGCCAAGGGGATCAACCCCACTCAGGTTTTCCGCAGCCCTCTGCATGGGTCTCGCTTTGTTCGTTGTTGTTTACGATCTATTTTTTTGCGATTTCTTCTCTCAATGAAAGTTCATCATTGATCAAATAATTGAGCCAAATCGTCAATGATGTCACCGACTTATGAGTAGTTGGCGGCAATATTCGCGTTGTCTTACTTTGTTTTCCAGGTAGAGTGGCAGAATGGGGAGGCTTTTTTTTTCGTCGCAATGCATCCATCATATGTACCTGAGAAAACTTTTAATGAGTTGCAAATGCTGGGTTTGATGTAATGGTCTTATATCCATGATAAAAGAACACAAATGGTAATTTACGCACTTTTAATTCAAAACTCAACATCCAAACATGGTTTCAACACATTAAAATGGTTTTCTAGGAACCACCATGGTTTCAAATTTTCAAAGTACCTTGAAAATTTTAAAATTTACCTTAAAAATGACACAGTGGGTTGAAACCATGGTCAATTGTTGGCTTTTGAATTAAAAGTGTGGAAATTACCATTTTTGTTCTTTTAACATGTATATGTCGAAATTCCACAAAAACAAGCCTGAAACAACTTTATATGAATGAGTTTATTGTACTTAGATATTTTTCTCCATGATAGAAAATCGATGGTTTTCGTTTGGTGCTCATCACGAAGTTGGAGTATTATTTTACTGGAGCGGGGGAAGGTCGTCGACGGCTTTACGTGGTGTGGAGTGGACTGTGGGAGGAGTTTGAGGGAGAGAGGCAAGATGGCTGGGGGGGATGGGATACCTGTTGGAAATGGCCAGATTTGTGGTGGGAGGGTGGAGGGGCGAGGGACATGATTCTGCGGACATCGTCTGGACCCCTCGGAATGCCAAACCCGCCTGCACTCCTCCCCACCCCCATCCTCTCCCCCACCCTTCACTCTGTGCCCCCCCTTCCCCTCTCAACCACCCAATCTCAATTCCCACTTTAATCTCACCGGCGGCCAAACCTGGAGGTCCTCCGGGCTCCCGTGTGTTCTGGTCCGGCCTGACGTCAGTTCTGTAGTAAGAGGGGAGTTGCGAACGGGGGAAGAAGGGATGAAGAAAAGCGGGAAGGGAATGGGTGGATTTTTGCCGCGGTCGTGTTTTTCGAGGTAGGAAGGCTGTCGGGATATTTCGTAAAACTCTCTCCATCCGCGACGATCGCCTTCAAGAGAGAATTAAATTGTTAAAATATTCGTGTTTGTTTAGCGGCTCGCTCGCTCGGGTCCCGAAAAAGTCGGCTTTTTCCCGCTCCCCTCTCTTTCCTCCGCGAACAGCCAACCAATCGTTTTATGAGACCATTAGAAAAGTGACCAAAAGAGTGGACTTTCCGGTGAGTGGCAATAAAAACATTTGTTGACCGTTCTGAGCGGAATGGGAGGCAAGGAAAAGCGGGAGAAGATGGCGATTATGCAAGTTTTTGTGTCACTGTTTTCCCTTCACTCTCCGGCGGAATATTTAAACGATAATTTGTCGATCTGCGAGCACACCTTTCGGAGTTTTTTTTTTCCTTTTCGACGTTTGATTGGCTGACTTGCCTATACGCAAGACAAACTGCTGGTCAAATGGTAATTTTGGTAATTGTATGCTACAGGAAATCAGATGTCTCTGGGTTATAAATGTACAAATGAGACGAATGCTTCCTGTCAATTTATTCACCATTTGCCTAAGTTATCGATGCCTGGTAAAATTTATGATTTCTATTAGATTCCTTGCTCAAAATTGTTTTAAAATTATCGAGTTATTGGGTCTGTTGCAAGTGAAACGTAGGAGAAGAAACGGCAAAATTAACGTTTTCTCCTAGGAATTTAAGGCATTCTCAATATTCAAAATCTTATTACCGTATCCGTCTAAAAATACGGGAAGTGGAAACCAATTAAGGATATTAAACATACTAAATGCAGGTTAACTGTAACAGTTTTTTCCTTAAATTATATTTTTTATAAAGTACAAGCAGCTGAGGTCTTAAAGGATATCCCATAGGTCCTAAGCGATAATGAGTACTATACCAGTCATGAAAGTAACAGTTATATCGTATACGTTGTGGAAATGTAATCATAGAATTTGGGTTTTCGAGAAAAATTCTTCGCAGGAATTGAGAGCCACGCATTTATCGCATGGAATATTCCCCCATACAAGCGTCGGAAGAGATGGAGTGTCACATTAATTTTCACAGATTAATACACAATTAATCGCTCAATATTTATATTTCTTCCGAAGTGGTTTTTCCTCTTACACCCCTTTGAAATAATTATTTAAAAATTCTTTTTTTTATTACTTCGGTTTCGATGCATTTGGAAGTTTCTCCAGAGAAACACACGTCTTGCACCAATGGAAGTCAGGCATTTTGACCCTTTTCTGTGGTAAAACTCTTCGATTATTACTATGCATCGTATCACCCTATGATCTGCTTCATAGATGCGGAATCACTTTCCTTATTTGATAACATTTTTTGAACGGAATCGGTGCAAGGATCCGAAGTTCCCTCCTTTTAATATTGCGTTTCATTTTGTAAATCTAATATATATAAAAGTATTGATTAATACAATTAATATCTATAAATTCGTCGGAAAAAATTGTAAAAGTGGTTACCCACCTCATCGTTTTCCTCCTTTTTATTGTTTTCTTTGATCCTTGCTCTTGCAGTTCTGGTAATTTGTTTCATTGAGCGTATTGTTTCTTTTAACTTGAGACTACTTGTTTCAGTGTTTTCCAAGGGGTACCACAGAGTTTTCTATATGAGGTAACATACATGGAGTTTTATTTTATCATCATTTATGTCGTCCAGATTTACATTTCATTAGTGGCTCTTTAATATTTACTCAGAATATATGAAATAATATAATTTATTACGCAAGGTAACGATTTTTCACGAAGGATCTTCCATTAATATCTCATGGGCTCATTGTCCATTAAATCCGAGACATTGGATAGTGAAAAATCGAGCCTTACCACTGCTCTTTCCTATTCGCTCACTCATTTCACCTCTACTTTGCTTTCTCGATGTCTGTTTTCCTATTCAGTGTGGAAGCCACTATGTTTTCCTCTGATTCCCGCCCCTTCCGTGATCCTACTCTTGCCTTCCGGGGTTTTGCATGCGGTTGGACAGCGTGCGTCTGACTCCGGGCCGCTTGCTTAAGGAAACCGATTTATTAGCGCCTGCAACGCCGCCTTTTTTTCCCTCGGCTCTCTCAGGGAAGAGCAGCCCGTCCAAACCCTTCTTCTGGAGAGCTGTCCCTTCGAAAGGGGAGAAAAAATATGGCCGTGCTCCCTTTGTCTCATCCCCGCCTCTTTCCACTCGCCCCGCGGCTGCAGTGCCGAACTAGACCACCCCGGATCGGATTCTGCCGCCTCCGAAGGCTGTCTCCTTACACCTGCCCGTTCCTTAGAGCGCCGTGACGTGGGCGAGGGTGGCCCCTGGAGGAGGAACGCGCCGCGGAGGCGAGGAAGGTCGCAGTGGCAGCTCGCGGCGTTCGATGCACTCTGCCTGAGACCGCGGTTTGGAGCTAATTCTACCGAGTCATCAACATTTGCGGTTCTGTTCGAAAATATTTTTGTTCAAAATAGGTAATATTAGATAGAAAATTTGTCTAAAGATGTAGAGAGTTGCTTCAGGCTTAATATAATGGAATTCTAACATACAAATAAATTAAAAGTTACTGTCATCTTATCAATTATTTTTAAAGATGAATGCTTCTTTGATTTAGACAATAAATGATTTTAATACTCAAATATGCCTTGTCTTAATTTCTTGTGTTACCTATTTGTTAGGAAAAGTAAAGATTTTTTAATATACAAATAAATATTTAATATTTCTGCGCACGCCTGTATAAAAAAAATGGGAAAATCTGGTATTTTCATTGAAAACCGAACATCACAATAAATAAATACTAAAAGAATGAATGAATCTCGTGCAGTTTATGGTGGTGCACATCCCTAGTTTATTCTCTTTATCTATATCCCTGCTATTTGTGTTATGTATCACTGGATTAGATTGTGTATTAGTAACGAATACCTATGCATGCCAACAAAACTGAAGTATGAGCGAGAATAATGATGAAGAAAGAGATGCAGAAAATGTCCTCAAATACTTCACATCGATGTATAATGATTAACAGGTTCTCGGTCGCTGCTCCGGTTGCTGGCTGTTTCGCACTTCTTTTGCTTTTTTTAAAATACCAGTCCATAAGAAAAACGCAAAAAAAGACGCCAGAGTTCCTCGCTGCTTGTTACATCGCCGATTGGGGTTACGAGTTTTGCATTTTCTTTGTTTCTCATAAATTCTTCACCTCTCGTTTTTACAGCCACTTCGCCGCCCGCGTTGGTTTCAGGGCGAACGTTATTCTGCTGTCGATAGTGAAAGGAAACAGTTTCTAGGCGCTAATCTTGTCCATTGTTTCCCAGGATATACTCCTGAAGTGAAAGTCCTAATATGCGCCAATGTCAAATTTGGTTTTTTGTTTGCTTAATTTTTTTGTGAATGCATGGGCAAATTTCGCAAAATTCCGTCTTTGATTTCAGTTTTTTAGTTAGTGTCATGGATATAATGGGAAAAGTTTATTCTTTCAGTTTCTTTTTTTACGGAAACAAACATGCAGCGCATTTTGGTTGACTCGTAAACTGCGATGCTTGGTAGCTATTAATTTTTACGCCGTGCATCGTTCCTCGAATAACGAGAACAAGATATTCTCACTCATTCATTTCTTTTTGAGAAGTCCATTCTCAGAATGCTATGGCTAATTGAGTTCTACATATTGACTCATGGAATCACAACCCATCATCTTTTTGTGCGCTAAAATATAAAAGCAATTCTCTGCGTAATTAGTGTAAATTATCTTTCCATAAACATGCTATTCGCGTCACGTACCCATTGTATTCATAATTTCGAGACTTCGCAGAAAGTGTAATCTGTGATTGCTATTTCATGTGTGATTTTTACTACGGCTTTCTGGTGATCATTTTTAAAAGTGAGAGAAGAGCTACTTCGAGGTTAAAGCCTCTCCCAATACACGCGATAAAGTAAGACCGACCTCCTGAATACCGTGACTTATCTTCATTTTCTGTAAAGAAGTGATCATTTTTAGGCTTCAATAATGCCTTCATGCACGTATATAGCCAGGGATAATTTAATGCTAAAATGCTAAATATCCACAAAATGTGGGTACATCTTAACTATTTTTCTTTGCTGCCTTAATTGATTGAATTTTATCTGGTTTGATTTCATTGATAAATAATAACAATTACATGACCAACAACGGTATTTTATAAAATTATAGAGATTTATGGTTTAATTTTAGGGGCTAATTGCGTGTACATGTATTAATTTATTTTTAAAACTATTAAAAAGTAATTTTGGGATTTTATTATCCCATGTTTTATCCCACTTAGAAGTACACCATCGACTACTATCAATTACTGATATTTCATATGAGGGGTTGAGAATTAAGGGGTACAAGTGATTTTTTTCTCAACAGAATTAGGTAAAGTTAATTGTTAGAATAAATACACAAAAACTTGGTTGCCAAGGGATACGAGTGAGTCTCTGTTCTGTGCTGTCATTGAGTGGAAAACCAAATGCATTACAAAACTTATAATTGATATGGTTTGTTTTGTATACCTACCTAATTTCTGTAACTAAATCTGTTTAGAACACAAAATCTCTTGTACCCCTTGGCTTCACTACCCCTCATATGTCATAACCGCGTTTTTACTTATCTATTCTCTTATTCTAAGTATATGCTCTTACAATAGAGCTCATTCTCAAATTGAGTGAAGTTGCGCGAGAGTTGCCGGAAGGAGCTGACGTGAAAAGAAAATAACGCGCTGGTTGAAAGGTATACTGCAAATAGGAAAAGGATTAACATCGCTTAAGAGAAGTACGGAGTGAAGGATCGGCGTTTCTTGAAAAGAAAACGATCGTCATTCTCTTTGAAGGCGTTGCAAGGGGGCAAAGCCTCGGGAGCCACAGCCGCCTGCACTGCACAATTCATCCACCGCCCACCCGACGCCGCCTATGCTCCGCTTCCTTCCTGTCAGATTACGTCCTCCGCACTCACTGGCCCACCTTTCCTTCCACTCACCCAGTGAAATAGTAATTTATGGCACGCTCCTAGAGGAATCCCTCCCGCTCCCTCTTGCAAACCAATGGGATTCTCGTGGGATGCGCCTCTCGCGGCGCAGTTACTTTAGTAAAAACGTCGTCGGTTCACTGCCCCTGCCTGCGCCTACCGAAGAGCCTTGAGTACCTGACCACCTTCTCTCCTCCTCTGCCCTTTGCGTCGATGCTCGATGGTTTTTGCTGTTGGTGCTCGTCCTCCCTCGCCTTTCATTCCATTGAGAGGGCGCAAATAATTATCCGTTTAGAGCTGAGTAGGTATTTTAAATACGTCAATTCTTTTACGTGTTGCGTCGCGTTAGATATCTTTGGATGGCTTCATTATAATTAGATAGTGTTATGCAGTCAAGTTCACGAATAAGTAATGGATATAAAGCGAGATGGACCTTTTATCATTCGTATTGAGAGTTTTACGTCTTTTATCTAGTACGAGTTTGCGGATGCATTACGACGCGTCCGATATTTTCAGCGTGGGCTGGTTCTATGACCACAGTTTAGAGTAATGTGATAAAATATATTAATAATAAGCAGATTGAAAACCCTTTTTGTTCCGGCGCTCTATTTTGCAGAGTAATTTGCTTGCAAGTAGATCTTTCCTGTCCAGCCAGCATTCTTTGTAGCCAATCTTTAGAGTCAGTGGATCACACTGCATGCATGTCATTCAGATGATAAAACATTAATTACTCTATAATGATCATTTATGGCTTCAAACTTTGCTACATTGAATAATGGAACGGACTAAGATATTCGTATGATAATTGTATGCATGAAAGTGGCAAATTTAATGGACATATTTATTATTCACATTCCAAATCGGGTACTGAAAAAGAACTTAAATCACATCGAAAATATTTCATCGACACACACTATTCTGATATTATGACATTTCATTACTGAATCAACACAGTGAAAATGGAAATATGGTGACCTGGTGTAACTTAAAAGAAACGAAACTTCAATAACCGAATGGCATCAGAGGATACCACTAATTTTTACTTTTGAAGCCTCAAAATTTGATTCTAGAGTCATCATTTTCATTACGTAATTCTTTGAATTGTACGATTCCAGACCGAATGACCAAACGTTAACGAGCGAACTATCTCAAAGAGTTATAATTATCTAATTCTATTAATTATTCATGTCTATTGACGCCTTAAAGTGTTATTTTATTTGCAAGGGGGCAAGTATCATTTATTCGAGTCATTCTGTGTCGGTAAGTAATGTCTTTATTTCAGTGTCAATGCTTTATTAAAAAGGTCGGTACATGTTTTTTATGTTCTTATTTTGCAAATACCGTAACCTTCTAATCTAATATTTTGCTTTAAATTTAAAATTTCCGTAACATTTTTTTCACTTGGTTGTTTGAGCGATTTGAAGTGATCAGACGCAGTTCATCTCACCTGAATTTATATGGAAAGTGTCACCACGGCGTTTCTTCCCAAAATTTATCGCGTTTTCACCCTCTTTGTAATGTAAATTTCAGCTACGTTTGTCCTGTTCATGCACCTTGGTCGCATTCATTCTATCATTTCGTTTTATTGAAGCGTCTG
Organism: Ischnura elegans; assembly: GCF_921293095.1. Classification (NCBI taxonomy): domain Eukaryota; kingdom Metazoa; phylum Arthropoda; class Insecta; order Odonata; family Coenagrionidae; genus Ischnura; species Ischnura elegans. The sequence goes on from NC_060247.1 coordinate 26,472,020, forward strand.
CTGCCGCATCTCTTACAAAAGCTTCTCGTTCTATCCGTGTAACCCTCGGCCACGCCCTCACAATACAGGGCAAAGTCGCGCTCTCCTTTCAAGATACAGCTGTGGTTCCGAAAAACTCACTCATTCCTAACACCTCATTCTTCTTGTTTCCCGGCATCCGAAGCACAAATCATTCGCGGGGTAAACACGCCAAAGGACTTCCAGCTCTTTTGAAAGGTCTCCACGGAGCATCATATTTCACGCTACTTGGGTGTGGATGTCCTGGTCTTTCACCATTATCCATCTCGAGGTCTCCTGTGTGTGTGCATATATTTTTTCCACGTTGCTCATTTCCACGCCTTTGAGCCATTACCCTTCGCTTCGGCTTCCGGTGCCGCTCTTGTACACACATACTTGAACACAAACGCCTATAGAATTAGTCCTCCTTTGGACGCTTCGAAGTTGCTCGGAACGATATTTTAAGTGCCATACCAACTTCGGGAGGAGAGGACCAAAGCGAGCCAAACAAAGTGGACCTGATTCAATTCGTGTAGCTGCCATTTTTTTCAACCCACCGAGCCTCACGCGCCAAAAAGTAGCGCCATTGCGTTTGAAGCTCGACAGCATGTTTAGGTGATATCCATCGCTCATGAGATTAGGGCATGAATTGAAGATTTCGGTCCTCTCTGAACTATCCGCCGCTTGAACCTTTACCTTTGTTCATGGATAAATCCCACCTGTCACTTTGCTAATCAATCTTAATTAGCAGATAACCATAGTACCTTGCGCAGTATTTCTTTTTGTGGTCTGGTTGTTGGTTAGCTGTAAGCATCGATTCTGCTCAGTGGCATCTACTCAGCTGCACAAGGTTTTCGCAATGCTAGCAGTGCATTTCTTTATCGTTATAGATTCGTCAGTGTGGTCCTTCAATTTGGTCTATTTGAGTAAACCACCAAATTTGACTTTTCATTGAATGGAAGTAGCAAATTATTTCATGGATAAAATACACTGGTTCCACTTAAAAAAATCATATCTTATATCAAAATTTGGCGTCGCGGCTAATAAACAATCAGCCCGGAAATAGTGTATTTTTGTTTATGGTTATTGTTTCTAAATTTAAAATATGGAAAAACTAGATATGTATATTTATCTACGATTATTGGTTTCAAATAGAGTGGAAATAAAGCTCTTTTGGTCACTTGGAATCTCTCATAAAGGTAATTAAAGAAGAAAGAAAAAAAGAAGTTGAAATTTCTTTGCACCGCGAAGTCTTTTGAAACGATTTTCAGATTACTTTTCCCTTTTAAAATTAACGCTGTTTTCATTATTGAACAATGAGTTTATACGACCGCTGTTTTAAATGGCGTAAATCTGTAGTACACCATTTATATGCTTATGCATTATTGGGCCTATTGCCTTTAAAATAGACCTGGTAAAAAAAACCTTAAGTCACGGTTTTGACTCATTAGGTAAGTCAGAGACAGCGATGAGATGAGATAAGGGCATGAATTGAAGATTTCGTTCCTCTCTGAACTAGCCGCTGCTTGAACCTTTACCTTTGTTCATGGATAAATCCACGTTTACTTTGTCCACGTTATGCTGACATGTTTATGTCCACGCTTACTTTGATATTAGTTGTTGGTCTTTTGTTAGATTTTCAATTAAATGACGACATTTCCCAAATACATTTGTTTGTATTGGCCATTTATTTACAGAGACATAATATTTAATTTTTATACACTCCCTCTCCTTACTTCAATTCTCCAAGGTACCTTACCTAGGTTCGTTTCTGTTATAATTTCTGCAACTTTAAGTGGAACACTATTAATGAAATCAGTCTAAAAAGGTCTTGTGACGGTTAGAAGTGAAGCTATCATCCTCTGCCTTGAAAGGATGGTTGATACATCTGCGGTGGCATACTCATTTATATTGTTGCTTTGCAGCATGAAATCAAAATAACAAGGAAGAGGTATATCTATTCATTATTAGAAAATAATATGTTACTTAAAATCGGTTTAAACCACTAATTTTACTGGAAAAATTCAGTTCCAATACTTTCTTTGCATTATCGCTAATTTTGGTCGGTTTAATTTTTGATAAGTTGATATATTTCAAGATTTTTCTCCTAATACTTGCGAACAGAAAAAGGTAGGTATTAGAAATTCGGCATTATTGGGCATCTGTTATACGGACTCAGCGTATAAGAACAGTGGCAAAATTGTATAATGCTCTCACCACCATTTGTCCATGGCATGTGCAAATTATATCCGTTTCGATACATTCATGATAAAAGTTGATTAGAGCTCCAAGATGTCTGGTTATCCTAAAAATTTGCTTACGGCAGCCATTTCAGTGTTCAAATACAATATAATTATGAACACGCCTCCTCATCTTCTTGAACGGTAAGGTTATTACTTTTACCATAACATTTGCTGTACGCAAACTTTCTTTGGCTTTTTAAATTCCGCATTCTGGAGATATACCGAAACAAAACCTTGTGCTTGATTGTAATATTTTCCACGCGCTCTGGCGAGGTATGTAGGTAATTTTTACGGTGTTTATGACACAGGAATTCATCCCCTCTACAGGAAAGACCCTTAGGGCTTTTCCATTTTCTCTCCTGTCCTTTCACCCTCCCTCTCCTCGTTCCCTCTTATTTCCTCGTGTGATATATTTATGCAGGCCATGGGACAGTGGGGGTAAACGAACGCGAGTAGCTTTCGTCGCGTGATTTACGCACGATTGTGTGCACAGAGTTGGTGCCCGCATTCTTCCCGCCCGCCTCTCCCCTGCCCACTTCACATCCTCATCCGATCCCCACCCTCTCTCCTCTCCGTCCTATCCCTGGCTCAAACTTCCTCATCCACGTCTTCCACCTCCTTTCCTCCTCTACATTTCATCTTTAACTGCATTTCTCCTCCATTTTATTCCCATCGTCCCACATCTTCATCTACGCCCTCTTCTTCCTCCTCTCGGCGGAGTTTTCCGGATTTCCTGGTACCTCTTTATCATTCTCCAGTATAGCCTCTTTGTCTCATTCCTCACAGTGGTTCTAGCGGAGTTGATTCAAATATTTCTAGTTGGTACATCTCTACCGAGCTGCACTAATACCAACGATTCCGTTGCAGGAAAATTGTCTCGGGCTTCTCTGTTAACTCAGGTCGAACCACCCTCTTCTTCTTATGCGTAGATATTCTCCGTCTTTACTGGAAGGGGTGTATCAGCGTTTTGAGTTATCAGTATATTATAGTCCAAGGTAAAAACATGAAAAAAATATTGTTTCGTGTCCCAAGTTACTGGAAGATTAGGGGTTACTAATGCTCATGAATTTATGATATTGGCTTTTGGTTCAATGTAAGAGGTGAATTTTTCTAAAAAGGTATAATTCCATGTTATAATTCAATCCTCACAGTGCAGTGACAATTTTTCGGAATTCGACGATTTTGCTGGAGGAGATCCTTAATATAGTGGTTGATTTTTTGTCAAATGGAATAGTTACATATCAGAGTAAGCGTGATGACTGAATCAACAATTCATTCAAATTCACATTGCTAGTGAAAAATAGAAATATATCGCACTGAAGTACGTTGTTGAGGACTGCGAGATTAGGTGTATTATTTTTTGATTAGAAAATAATAGGTGACGTAGGTAGATATCCCACAATGAATGTTCTTTTGATTTACCGTCGTCCTAAACTTCATATGGATGCATTGCTGTTCCTTCATCATGAAGTTTCCATTGGTGAAGCAATGGCAATATGTAAAACAATGTTCTTGTTCCTTTCGCATCTGGCAGTATTTTCTATGGCAACTTTTATAGTATCATATATTGAACTCTATTGACACATGTGAATATATTGGCCGATAGCGTTGATGGAATAATTGGCTGATGATGAGCTTATGTATTTTCACAGTTTCAAAAAGTCATGTATGGTTTATACGTTCTAAAGTTTCTTTACAACATCTTAAAAATCTAAATTTTTATTTCGTCGCAACATAAGTTAGAATATGAAATCAATTCCATCATTAAATGAGAGGGAACGGCGAGAGGAAGAGTGGAATGAAAGAAGAGAAAATAGAAAATCCAGAAGGGTTTTTCCGGCTGAGCAGATGGATTCCTGTCTCATCGTAAAAACACCGTAAAAATTTCTTACATACTCAGCCAGTGAGCGTGGAAAATATTACAATCACACACTAGCTTTTGTTTCAAGTCAACTTCAATCACATGAATGAATTTAATATTTTACGAGCGTTAGATCACAGATTAGCGTAAGAAATATTATATTTTAAAACGGGCTGAAGTTTAGAGGCCCTGCTCTGTGTTCTAGAATCTTGCCTCATTTGAATGGAAGTGATACATTTCTTTCTGATGATTGTCTCAAGAGGGTGTTTATATTTCTCCCAATTCTTTGGAAGTTGTTACGGCTGTTGGGAGACACCATATATGCGCAAGAGGAGTTGGTTTGAGAAGGGAAGTTGTATGCTTTGCTAAAGTATTCCCCCATCCCGTATTCATCGATCTTATCGACTTTGAATAAGTTAAAATCCGACTTTTCCACTTCTCGATGCAACCCGTGTGCGAGCGTTGGTGCGTGTATCTGCCTCGCGCATTGGTCGCAGCGTGCATGCGGTTTGTTTGCTACTGGACTCTCGTATGGGAAATGGCCCAACATTTTATGCCCTGAAAAATCTTCCTTCGGGAGAGAAGGAAGACCATGTCCTGCTGTTATGTCCGGCAGTATCTCTCTAGGATGATAATGGGACCCTATTTTCTGTAAATGGCGCTGTTGTACTTTTTGTCTCCTCCTTCTCGTGCCATATCCGGTCGTATTTTAAATGGTTCCGTAGCTCGGTAGAGACTCTTCGGTTTTACCTCTCTTTCTTTATTTGTTTCCGCCTTCCAGTCGATCCGAGTCTATGATCGGGAACGGCATGAGCAGGGGAGCATTAGTGGGCTAGAGCGCCCGTTCCCCACCGCATAGCCGCGGCTGGCCCCCGCTGCAAGTTTACTGGAATCCCCGCTTGTTCACGTGGTGTATTTTTGAAATCCATCCAGTTTCGCCGCTTGGTGGATTCAGAGATAAGAACGTCGTTTAGAAATTCATTTCATGAGTTCAGCAATGTAAGCAATTTTTCCCTGCCTCTTGTTCCTTCTAATCTTGTAATACTGCCCTCTGATATCTTTTTGCCGTGTGTGCTAGCATATCTTGGTTTTTCAGTGTTGAATATATATTGCGATTACCTTGTCGAGTTTTACAGTTTTATTAGAAAATAAATGTGCTAGCAGAGGGGATAAATTATTGAGAAAAGACTTTTCTTTTGTATGCCTTATGACTGAAAGTAGCTCCAATTGACAGTGAAGGTTGAGAATAGTACTGATAAATTCCATTTACGTGACATTTAGATAGCTATTATGTACTACAGTGAGGTAAATGTGTTATTTTCCTAAATTTTATTCAATACGAAAATGAATTCCTCTGAGTGGTGATAAATTCCCAAGAGTTTCCTAGATTCCTGTGAAAAAATAATTACATATGCAGATAAAACAAAATGAGCTCTTTTGGCTGCCTATGATTTAAAAAATTAACTTATCAAAAAAGCCGTTTTTCACATCCTAATTTTTTAACCAATGCCACTCATCGTTTTTGACCTTTGAAGCGGTATTTAGTTCTAAAGACTAGATCTCCAACTGATATGATGGTTGACTTTCTTGAAATAAGATAATAATTGATCAGGCTGTAAAGATTTTGATTTTAAGCGGAAATGTACGATTTAAACGTTAATTTATTTAAACGTACTTTGGTAAACGTTATTTCTTTCGCGGTGTAAGCATTAAGTTTCCTTAATGTGAAGTATATATTTAGAGAAATTATTTTTTTCCGTCACAGTATACTTTTCTTGAATGAAAAATAAATAATGGTGCTTACAATAAGAAGAGTATATATCCGAAATTAATCGTATGCCAGGAAGTAATTTCCGATATACTGAAATTGATATGTATTTTAGAGTTGCTAAAAAACGAAATGTCATCCGGATACTATTTTTGAGAGAAGGTATAAGTAATATTTTCACAAAAAGTACGCAGAAACCAGTATTATTCAGTTCCATAATCAACATAGTGGACACAATTTGGAGAATGGAATAAAATAACTGGAGAGGAAACCGAATCGCCGAATACTGGAGAAGATTGTCTGTTATCGAAAAATCACATATATGGTTACAGTGAGGCAATACGATATAATTTTGTTAGGGAAAACAAATACGGTTCTTTAAGGCATATCAATATTTTGAATTTTAAGGCACAAGTTATTGCGCATTTGTAATCCATTAGTGAAAAAGATCCTCATTAGAAGTAAAAATGGCATTGCCTTTCGGAATGTTCATTGTGAAACCAGTATCCAAATATATAAAATGAATTGATCAAGAAAAATTATTATATATAAACTAATATAAATGAATTCATAATATCTCTCAAAGGGTAATAATAAAAGACACCGAAGGTTTAAGTATGTTTATTAAGCAGTTTTTTATGATAAATAATGAACTTATGACGCAAGTTTCCGGAATATAGCGGTACCGGAAATCAAGTGGGGAAAAATAAGGGATTAGAGTAGATAAAAATTATACGATTAGCTGATGCAATCAAAACGATATTAGTGATGAAAACCACTGAAATTATACGTAGAATGTACGGGAAATGAAAGTTTAGACTTACATATTTGATCAGAAAACTGTCAGAAATATAATGGAGATAAAAGCATAGGAACTCGTAAAAGGAATGAAAACACTATGCAATAGGAGTTAGTTGATTAGTGAATCTACACTGTAATGTTGTACTACAATGTAATGCACGGGGAGAGGGAATTTCATAAAAGTGAGCGGAGCATTAGAAATCGATGACATAATTAAATTCAATTTTGAGGTGAATACTAATTCAGTATTTAGTCTTCCGTTTTCATGATAGCCCACATCATATGGCATTCATGAGTGATGTTATTTTTCACCGCGACCACCGATGATTATTGCTTTGAAAACGTTAAATAATTTTCCTCTCCAGATATCCGAAATTTTAACGTTCCCAAACTGAGTCTTTTATTAGGATTTTTTTCCTGTCGAACAATTCGTTTCGTTATTTACTGCCCAGATCATTCATCAGGAGTTGGGGAGGGGGAGATTGCAAAGAGACGCTGATGGCAAGTGTGGGGGGGGGGGGAGAGCGGCAGTGAAGGGAAGCTTAAGGGAATGAAGGGAAAAAGGAGAAAGAAAGAGAAGAGTTAGCGACCGCGAGAGCCGAACTGTTTTCGTTCAAAGAGAACGTGATCATTACCCGGGAGAAGAAAAGTAAACCGGTTCTGCTGGTGGCGCCGATCGAGTTTTAAGGGACGGATAAAAGAAGAACATCGGAAGCGGGCCCTTCGGCTGCCGGGTTGTAGTCACACATTGTATGGGCCACGGATCAGAGAAGGGTTCTGTCGAAGGGTTGAAAGAGGATTGGGAGAGAAAACGAAGGTTTTTGAAACGCATGGGTGGCAAATAGTAATTTTAGAAAAATAATGATTTTAATGATCATATTTACTTAAGTACTACAAAAGTTCAATTTTATTCCTTGCTTGTTGATTCTTACTGGAAATTCTAACCAAATTTTCAACTTGCGCTGAGAAAATTTGATGGTTAGGATAAAATCGGCCTTGATAGTGAATATATGCTGCTTGATTTTTAATTTTGAGTTGATTTATCATCATATACATAAAAGGGAAGTCTCTCAGGTGATTTGTTGATCAATTTCAGTGGTAACTCTTGACTTTACGCTCTCAGTGTTTTTACCGCTTTAGCATTAAAAGTTGTAAGGGCTTATAAATTATATTTTGATTACAAGGATAAATGTTATGCTCAATTCCCTATTTTCTTCATTGCCTGCCATATTTGAAGAAGAATTGGTGTGCATGGGATCCCATTCTATTTCATTAAATTAATTTTATTTATAATTGATTGCGTGGAATATTAGGAATATTTCTCCATATTAAGGCTTCGGTTATTGTCCACTCATGTAGGAATTTTACTGGTTTAATATCTGGTCACGTTTTAATGATAATTGCAATTAATGGATGCGTAGAGTCCTGATATATCTTTCGTAGTTCTTGAGGTCTGAAAATATTATTTGATTTAATAAAAACCTTTATTCCTACTCGTATTGAATTAAACTGAAGAAAAACTGAATAATATTTATGAAATTCGCCACTTCTTATATGTTATTGATAAATTCTAATAATTGCTGTTTTAGGTCATCTTATATTATATGGCTCCTTAAACTATGAATAACACCTGGTTTGGCTATGGAAAATTTTTACAAATAATTTGTTTTGCGTAAAGTTTGTCAATTAAATACAACGTTTGAACTAGTTGCATTCGGTTTTATATTTGCTTGACTGTGATACAGGCCTCTCGGAAACAGCCTTTTTTCTCGATTCTCATTATCATTTAATCTGAAATATATGCTTTAACTCTTGCGTTCGTAAGCTTTAATGACGTCACAATGGTAGACTAAGTGTTGACAAGAGAACCATAATCACCGTGACCGTAATGTGAATCATAACTAAAATGTATCATTAGAAAAAAATAATATGGAATATTGTCGAGCAATCCCAGCAATGATATATATAATGATTTTAGGAATAGCCACAATCGAGGCTGCTCCAGTGTCTCCCCCTCCTCTTCATCTCAAAGGGCCCATCCCATACGTCACTCTTCCTCGCCCGTCCCTATTCCTCCGCTCCCTCTTGGGTACAATGCCTCCCCTTCTCCCCAGAACTTTACGTCTTTGTAAGTTTGCGCTGTATCATAAAGAGAACCGATGACAGCACTTGTCAACGGAGATTGGTCGTTATGAGTTCTCCGGCCGTAACAAGAGGCCCGTCCGGAGATGTGTTCTCGGCTCTCCACTCACGCCATGATGCCCATCGAGCCGGAGATGTGGAAAGGGAAGGGGGGAGGGGGCGAAATGGGAAAGGGATTTGGGGGAGGGCCTGCTCGCAGAGGAGCGAAGGGGATGGGAGATAGAAAACATAATCCTTCCACCCATTTCCCTATCTCCTCGAACTTAAGGTATTAATATTTTTCATGCATCAAAACACCATGTCAAGTCCTGCTCCACGACCAATGATAGAATTTCGAAATAATACATTTAGATTTCTCAAATGCGGAGAGAAGTGGAGAAGATTGCGGATATTTCTAACCCATCAATCGTACCGTTTCCTTTCCAGCGATTGATTTTTTAAATTTCTTAATGAGTCTTTGTTTATATCCATAGGTATAGTAACTATCAATAGCTAGGTTCATACCAACACATGAGTTGATATGAATGCGTTACAATTTTGTATGTATATATTTATGTGTACACTATCAAGAATGCAGAATAAAAGTCAATTATGATTCTCTTCTGATCGATTTGGAGGTAAATATTTGTAAGGATTTTACCTGCAATTTAAATTTTTGTTATATGCCAGTGCAATTGAATGGGATTATGAGGAATAATTTTTGCATCAACTGCTATCACCAAGGGAAAAATATGGAAAATGGCTCCTTATGATCTCTATAGTTAAAATTCGGTGGTGACTTTTGTAGTCGTCCACGCTTTGCTATAAGACTTACCTATTTTTTTTTCGAAATCACCTGTTCATCGCGAATTTGTCTGTATCCTCGGGCGTCGTCGTAAATCTGCGTCCTTTATTGCGAAGGCTTCAGCTCTGTAGAGAATAGAACGTTAACTGCCTGCTGCTCACGGTTATTTTTCAGCAGGAATCCCTGCCCATAGTGGGATTTCCATGGCAGCGAACTCGCGTATTCGAAATCACTTCTCACACCAGAGCGGTTGAGCGGAAGAGAAAAGCGTCTCGGTGCGAGGAACGGCCTCATCTTCTTCCACTAAGCCCTCCTTCACCATATCGCTCAGGAATCCATTATTTCCTCAAGGACCGTCGTAACCCGGAGCCGTCGACGATATCAATCTCAACGCTCTCCGGACGTGGAAACTCGCATTAAGGCGTGTCATCTGGACAGGTCGTTTTTGGAGACTTCAACGGCTGATGGAAGGCTTATGGTTGAGAGGAATGGGGGATGATGCCCTTCCACCATCTGAGGAAACAATTCTCTGATGGGCGACACAGTAGTATGTTTGTTTTATATTGGCCTAGGGGACCGTTTCTTAAGTTTTCCTCCTCCACCGTGGAAAATTTAATCAGAATGCAGTGCCTTTAGTGGGCGTTGAAATGGGTAAGGGAGGTCAAATAAAACTTCCGCGAGGAATCCATGTTTTACGACGTTTTCTTTGATGCCAGGATGGTCAGAATTAATTCCACCCACGAATGGTCGGTCACGAGGGTTGAAGCCCCGTCGGCACTCTAAATCAAGTTCCGGAATAGGCGAAATTTAATAAGGCTGAAGTATATTCGAATAAAAATGAATGAGAAAATTGATGAAAGATACGCAAAGGAAGATTTTTTGGGGTAGTACTTTTTTCATGGTCAAAAGCAAAGCTTTATTTAATCTAAAAAGGTTAAAATTATTTATTTTAACTTTATTTCGCTTTCTTTGGCGATTCGGTGCAGTGATATGCTTGTAAAACCTTTTCCGACGGCTTCTCAGTTCAATAATTAAAATTAATCTGTATATATGGATACCTATCCTCCCCCTATCTCCTCTCTCTCCTATTTAGCATTTTTTTCTAACGTTGCCTGGAAACGAGTAAATGAAATTACAAATTAATTTTTATATTCCATCTCGGTTTATTTCCGTTCACACTTTCAAACAAGTTCTTTCAAGATTTCTTTAAATTGTACATACATTTTTCTGAGACAATGTGTTGAATTTAGTGACAAGAATTATGTAAATATTTTAGAAATTTTTGTCTAAATATAAGATCTATAATTTTTAGATAGCAAATCTGTGAGCCCGCCTGTAAAGAATAAATAAGTGTTGATTTCACCTGAAAATATATATTCTGGGGATCTCAGTAATCCATCTTTCTTTGCCAGGCACTAAAGGAACTGCCCTGAAGGTAGGTTTTACCATAACAACTAAATAGTTAAGACTGAATGCAATTGATAGACCTGTATTCAAATTCGCTCAGGTGAAATTTATAGCAATTTATACACGGCTTAAAAATATTTAACTTTCATTTAATTTTCGAAGATAGCTATCAAATTACCTCAAACATAATTTTGATGATCATTTCATACATTTCTGGTGAAACTTAATTACTTTATGAGCGTGAGTGACAATTTTTGCCGGCTTTGTATGCATAATCATAAAGCATCTAGGTTCGGAAAAGTGAGTTTTATAAATTGTTTGAGGAATTTGGGTAGCATAATTGGTCAAGGATTAAAAGTAAATTTACCTGTTAATAAGTCGGCCAGATTCTAATTGAGCAATTATTTTTTTTACTTATATTGCCCATTTATACTTTGACAAATTTAACCTTAATTTCCGCATTATTGTAGGTTTTTTCCTAGGGGCGTGTGTATTCATTAAAATAACTGAAAATTGCTCAAAATGTGGGATGAAAAGAGATTTTAAGTATTATATTCTAATATTTTTAACACAGGTAAAAATAATAACAAATAAAAGGTAAATATTTTTTATTCCACATAAAATTTATTCTTCAACACAAACAGGGGAATCACACAAATTCCTCGATAAATTTTTCAGAGACAAAATATTCTTCAATTTTAACCATGCATGCATGCATGAATATGATTACAGGTAAGATTACGAGATAAATTGGAGTGAATTGAGGTTATGATTGAAAGATAATGTCCCCGAGATGGAGTTACCCCTACTGCGTGGGCACACGCGGTTATGATATGGAAATCGAGGATGAGTTCTATACTCGCTGACCAAATGGTCACCGATATTTTGGACGCTTACCTCGGTCGGAATGAAGGCAGTCCCGACCGGGATAAATGTTTATGCTCATTTAAAGCACATATTTTCTGCATTTAGTGCCTGCTGAGAACCACGACATGTCCGATTTTGGCGAGCACCGGGTCGGAATTATAGAAAAGAAGCGCTTCTCAAAGTCTCAGGGAATCGTCATCTTTTTCGTCTGTTTCAAATGTTATTGGTGGTCGTCGGCATCGCTGAGGTAACCTGCAGAGGTGGATGGCAGTTATTTCTTTCATCCGCGTACATTACGATGCGCTATTTAGCCAAGGCGCCCGCTGGGAAGGGCGAGGCAATGATACCTAAGTTTGAACGCTTTGACGGGCAGGGAAGATCCGCTTTGTCCCTTGATGTCGCCATTGGATGGTCCTTTGGTAAAGTTTTTATCCCTACAAACGTCGCATCACCAAGTCCAATTTTATACCTATCCATTGTAATCATAGGCCTGCTTGCTCATTATTCGCTGGCCTTTGCTGTGCATGAACGGGAATCCTCGTCCCGCGTTTGAAGTGAAAAATATTGAAGCGGGAGTATATATTTTCCCAATATTCGATTGAAGAGAGAACATGATTTCCTTTGGGTTAGGGTACTCGGCTACTGTTGGAACGCTCTCGGTTCAAATCCTGGTTTTTGGATTCCCCCAAGTGAAAATCCTGGAATTTTGAGGCGACCTCCCTTTGTGATTATATCATTATTGTGGTTGGAATTCATTTCATTTTTCCAAGACTTGAAACTCATTTCCTTCACATGTTTTCATCTTTAAAGCGGAAAAAATTCAACAAGCTCTAATCTCAACGCTGGTATAATGTTTCTTTAAACGATATTTGACTTCCAAACATCTCGTTAACACAGGTATCCAAATAGCATTCATATGTTTAACGCAGGCTACAATTAAAACAAATGAAAGGTAAATATTTTTTATTCCACGTAAAATTTATTCTTCAACTGTATGTATTCCGTGTGAACGTATTTGGCCGTCCTCGGGCACAACTCATGACGAATTTTTACAAATACATAGGCACAACATAGGGTGGGAAAACGGAAATGTGAGGAAAGGGAGGGCGAGGAATACGAGGGTTAGAAAATGGGGTGGTGAGTGAATAAGGGGTGCGTATTCAGTATTGAAATAAATATCTAGTCGAAGAGTGGAGGGGCTATAAGTGTGAAGTGTGAGGTGCACATACGCTCTGATAATGGAATTACCAAATGCTTACAAAGCACACTAGCGAACTATAACGCCCCAATTGCTATGAAATTTAGTATGCTTCTAGATAACAGTGAGAGAATAGATTGTGAGAAATTTTATGGCCGCATGTCCTTTAAAATCCATGTAAAATGAAATCAGGTTAAATATATTGCAGGGACATAATTCCAAATTGTATTAAAATGGAATTAATAAATATAAATTCAAAGTATTTTCATCAAAGATTATTCGAAATAATTATTTCTTAATTATTGTTTTTGCAAAAAAGCCTGTTTTTAATCCTTTTTTTCTTCATTTTTTATTAATTTAGATATGCAACAGGCCCTTAGGACTCCCACTTAAGGTCATGAAACCACTGCCTACTTAAAGTGCTCTTAATTTCGCCTTTTGCAGTCTATTGCAGTACATTTTCACGATAACTATTCTCGAAAGAATACGTGGTCGAGGCTTGAGAAAAGAATCTGTTACACTCTTAGGCGAGCTCGCTCATCTATGCGATGATTGAGGCAACAGATAAGTATGGCTATTCATAGCATAGTATAATACAGCCATAGAGGCTAATGGGAAAAATTTTAGCCTTTAGGCGATGATGTAATTCCGTTTGTAGCCTCATTTCACAGAATTTATTGCCTTAATGTAATGTACAAGCAGGCCAAGCATTGGAATCGGGATTTTACCGTTTTTTTTAATGTTCCTTATTAGTAATTTTCCACCAAGCTTTCATTTGGATAGTTGAAAATGTTGTTACGAACATTTTCGCAATATTTAATCGTTGCATTTCATTTTCATTCATCCCAAAGATCGATCGACGAAACTTTGGTCCAGCAAACGGCAGTGGTCAGGAACGGCTCTCCCTACCAAGTATTGTCACTCGCGGAGAATGAAAGATGCGTCACCATGTATTGTGGGTTACATTTTTTTAATACAATTTTTTTTCGCATGTTCCTCGACTCCTAAGCCACGAGTCATGTAAAATTTCACAAAATATTTTGCGAAACACATTTGTAATCCACGAGCATGCAAAGCATTTGAATCGGGGCGTTATACATACTTTGTTGATGTTTCTTGTTAATAATTTATCCACAGAACTTTTAATTAATCCAATTGGTTTCGATATTTACTGTTTCATCCTCAAAGGCACAACTCCCGAGATTGAAAATGTCCATTAACAAAATTTTCACCACCACGGCTACTATTTTTTAAATAACGAACTGTTCCAGTTCATCGAATTTTCGTCCCTATTTTTTCCACATGAATTTACCCTTTGGCAGTATACTTCTCCATAAGTATTCTAGCACTTAAGTATTGCATCCGCACCTCTTAATTTCCCCGTTCCAACTCATTCACTTTCCTCTTGCTAATTCCCCACCCTCACCTTTTATTCAGAGTCAAATCCTTACGGAGATAGTTTAGGTATCACCAAATATGGATTCGTTTGTGGCAGGAAGGGACGCAAAAAATGAAAGGGGAAGGAAGAGGGGCGTCCTGCTGGTGAAGACAAAACGCCACACACGGAGCGAGCGTGCCTCAGTCACTCCGTTAAGTGAGTTGAATTTATGGTCCAATCCGCCCCACGGTTCAGCGCGTGGGTCTTGACCCTTGAGAACCTCCGCCACCCTTCGCCCGCCCTTCTCGAGAGAAAAGAATGCGAATAAGGTCTGAATGGGAAAAATGAGCTGACACGGATGAGGCGCCTAATTACCTTCCGTCTCACCGAAGAGTTCTAGTGCTAGGGAACGGCAATCTAACGATGGGCATGAGCGCACCATTTTAGCGGAGAAATTACTTCGCTCCTACAGCAGGTAAATTGTTACCCAGATGAATACGGGTTGAGTTTTAATACTTAGCAATAAAAATTCCTTTCAAGATATAACTTATTTATAATTCATGACCTCATCAGCTTTTGGTTAATGAAAGTGTACAGCTTTGACTGAATTTCATAGAAGTGACTTCCGCATTGTCCAAACTTGGATGTTATGGGTAGGTACCTTCTCACTATTCGGGCCTGATTTCTTTAGTTAACTGTGGCAGATATAGATGTGAGTATCGTTTCTATAACCGATTCTTATTTAGCCGTTCTTCAAATTATAGATTTTAGTGTTTTTGGTCAGTATTTATATATTTCTCTTATTGATTTACAACAGATCTTGGGAATGGATGGATGTGGATTTATTGTATTTTATATAATTGTCTTTTTATATATGTATCCGAGGAAGTAAGACATACACTGCCGTATTTTATGATTTATTTGGTTGGCCTTTGATGCAGTAGTAATGACAGCCGTAATTCACCATATCTTATTCTTAGCATCAGTCTTATGCCTGACATAAAATCCGTTTCACTGAGTAGCTTTCTCCTCTGAGGTAATTTACCCTATCCTTATCTCATAGTGGCTCTTGCCTTAACCGCGGGCCAAAGCAATCCTCCTCGCAGCCTCGCGAGGTATGTTCGCGCTTAATTTAGTTGATTTGTGGCCGCGGTGACGGCCGTTTCCCCTGTCCTAAACCGCCACCAAGTACCCTTCACCCGCTCCGCGAGGAAAGAACTCGCGGCACTATTAGTGGACCCCTGATCCTTCTTCGCCTCGTGTTCTGCCCTCCCGATGGGAAGTCCACAATGACCGGCCCTCAGAGACGGTGTTCTTTCTCATCCAATCCTATCGGCTGAGCTCAAGAAAGACGCGTAGATTTGTATCTTCAACTTCATATCTAGACTCGTAAATAACGAGAGGCGGATACCCTAACGAGTGTTTGATTGCAAAGGCGAGCGAGAAGATATCGGGAATTGAAGTGGCTGGTAACGCTTCATCCTGAGCGAGTCGAGCGAAACGGAGGGAGAGGAATAGGAGAAGGAAAGTTTCTACACAACGAGGACGTGAGAAACAGCGCGAAGAATGGGGAGAGCTGAGTGGAGAGGAAGAGATGTTCCCTGGTGAGGAAGAGAGAGGAGCAACGTTAAAAGGGCATTCATAAAAGTGGAAGCGGAGAATGGCTGGCTTTTTTAATTGGTTGCACCAGTTAATGGCCGCTGGGAGGTAGGGCCTGAAATGTTTTTACGCCGATTTTCCGTTCCGGAAGCGTTTGTCTTACCACTTTTATTTTTTACGGACTGTTAGATCAAAGAAGAAGAGACAAGCACGATTTCTGAAGGCTGTGAGAAATTCTTCATCCTCATTAGTGAATTTGATTAGTTACTGATCCATGAATGAAATGAGTGAAAAGTGAGAATTAATTATAAGGGTTTTTCTCCCGGATTTTTCCGTATTGATGCGTTTCGAACTTTAGGAACTTGCGAAGTTTGTAAAGTTGGATGCTATCAAGTCAGATATAAGCTCCTCTTTCATAAAACATCAATTAATTTCTAATTTTATTGGTTATTGCATTTCTACGTTCAACTTGCGCAATATTTTTAATTCCAACTGATATAAGTGATTCAATGGAGGAAACATATGTTGCTTGTTCAAAATTTTCTCAATTAGTTCATATTTGCAATTGATTTTGTTTTTAATACAGTATGTTTAGATCCAAGACATATATTAATGCCGAGATTATCTTTAAATCTAAGGTATCTTAATTCTGATTGATTTACCAATATTATTATTACCTTTAAAAAGCGTAGCAAAAGTGAATGCATGCGTAATAAAATGTGTGTAATAAAAAATCCTACAGTCGTTGCAACAAAATGGAATGTGATTAAAATATGCTAACTCAGTTTATTCGTAAGGTTGATATTTTTATTGCTTAAGATTTTTTTATTGGAAACGACTTCCTATAAGGCAAAGATTTCTTATTATTTCTTGCATTAAACCATCCATGATATTTGATAGCTCTTGAATCTTGATATTCAGGGGGAAGGTATGCCAGTGATAACAAATTACAATTTTATCAGCCTCGTGCGTTGAGTGGAATGATGTAGGATCCTTCGACTTGTATCGCGTGTGTTTAGCCTATTTAAAAATAGAAACCTATCTCCACTTATTTATGCTTCGTCTCATATCGCTACGTTTATATTGAGGAAAGATGTTCTATAGCACATAAATCTGAAGTTCTTGACTATTTTAACTCCCTAGCTCTGCACAGGAATTAGAATAAAAGAACCACGCTGTCACAGCAGCGAACTTTATGCTGTGTCGGCGAAAGCGATATTCTCGAATCACTGCCAGATGTATCACTTTTCAGACTTGTGAACTCTCGTGCCATGTGCGATGAACGATACGCGTGTGATTCAGGCAATGTTTCTTATGTTGAGGAGAGTTTTGTGGGGTGTTGTATGCGTTGGGGGTTAGGGGGTTGGTGGTGGGAAACGGAAGGTACCTACTACCTGCGGGGAAGAAGTGGACGCTGGGCCACGACGAAGTGCGAGATGGGATGAGGGAAGTTGATACGACTGGTACGGTGGATGAAGAGTGCGGCTTCAGATGTGTTGGCAACTCTATGTCACGGGATAAGATCGAATCGAGTTCTTTGGAGATCTCCAACGTCTCACTCTTTTACGGCATCCACACCACATTAATCTACCATTTACAGCGCTCGATAGAACAGATTAATTCATTCTCGCAAGGTTTGACGCTATAAAGCATAAACACACTCACGTGTGCAGTGATATGTCTTCCACGAAGTGATAAGAAATCAACTCGATTGAAGTCCAAGAGTACCTCATCATGAAAAGCCAGGTAAAGTTATGTGGAAGTAGGCATTGAAGCATACTTAGAAAATGAACGGTCTTTCCTGCTACTTTTCGTTGCTGTAAAGAATTGTACCTTTTAAGTATTCCGCTGCGCAAAAATGGAGTGGTGGTTATGAAGCACCTCAATGATATTTAAATAGATAAATTCTATCTTAATAGCTATATACTTACTTTCATTAAGGATATCTGCTGTGAAATTTTTGTTTCTGCTTGATCGGGTTGTGAAAGAATGTTGGTGAGTGCTGTTATTTTAACTTCCTTTCCTCAATAGAGGTTAAAAATATGGCTTCACTTTTATTGAAATTTGAAAAATCAAAATAAATGGCGGTCATCAACCAAACTTGTGAATGAACCTAACCTTCCAAGAATAAAGAAACAAATTGACTTTGGGATGTTCAAACACTTCTTACATCAACTGCCAAAAGTTTTACTCCTTGGTTTAGTTAGATAGTTCTTATCCAAGTCGATGTTTTGTGTATTTTTGTATCAAAATATAGTATTTATGCAGCATAAAAATATTGCGCCAATTATGGCTTCGTTTATTTATATCTCATAATAATTGTCATAAAGCTGTTATGTGTCCATGTCTTGCCATTTATTTTCTAATACTGTAAGCTTTAAGAGCATAGTATCCTATGCAGCATTTACTGCGTGACATTTTTATTAAATGCCATTGCATCGAATATTAGAGCATGCGCATGGTTTTACATTGGGAATGAAAGTACGGAATATTGGCCTAATTATTTCATTTCATTGTTAAAATTATTCTAAATGCATTATACCCTGGGTATAAGAGAACTCTAGGAGCTTGAGGACGATTCATATATTTGTACGCAGATGACGTGAAAGCACGTGGTAAAAATGATACTGATTCATACCTCCTATCTTAGCTGGTAAAGGATTGCAAGAAGGTTAGTGAGGTTAGGAAACGCTGCGCCGTGGGTAATGGAACATATTTAATACATCGGTAATTTTAGCAGATATAAAAAAATTAATTCTTTCGTTTCATTTACAAGTCCTAATTATTAGATATTTAGTTGAACATATTTCAATTTATTGTTAAAAAAATTACTACATTTTCACTGATGCAATTCAAAGCGAACTACAACCCCCTAGATTTATACAGGACTTCACTCTTGTCAGTAAGACGCATATTTTCTCCATGTTAACCGATATATTTTACTATTTCCAAGCGTAACCTTCAATCAAATCATGGACTTTAGTCTTTTAGATTTTTCCCTCTTATCTTGACCTCATTTAATTAATGATAAAATAATTCTTGGAGTATAGGTCAAATGTATATGATGCAAAAACATTGTTAGCCAACGTATCAGTTTATTTAAAACCATCATGAGGACTTTGAATGAAAGCATGAAAACAAAATAAAATAAAATGATATACAATATTATTAAATAAAGAAATGCAGCGAAAGAGTTTTTCATTATAATGATATAATTAAAAAATAAGAATTATATATATTATTATATCTTTTATTAACTGATATATTTTTTTAATTAGCTTACCTATTTTGATGTTGTATTTACTATGCATTCTTGAATAATGTTGAGTAGTTAAGTCGGCAGTAGATCACTTGTCTTTCAACTCGTCGTTATTTGAATATAATTTCCTTCTTATCCGTAATGACCCATTACAAACGTCAGTGCTTCATGTTCTTGGGGCGTTGTTCATTTTTTTCAGGGATTAATTATTCCTTGCTGTACGCATCGGGGAATGTATCATTTGAGCTTAGGTATTTTAATGTACAAGTTAATGCGTTCACTTTGAAAAATTCCCCCAAGAATGTTGAGGGACTTGGAACCTCTCGACTAGTGGTCCTGCATACGTATGAGGTCGAGAAGACGAGTCGCATGTCCCTACACATCGATCAATCAATTAGAAGGTAATGAGAGGGGGCAAGGCTGTGTTGCAGGGAAGGTAAAGAATTGCTGTTTAAAGTGACCAGCGTTGTGTGCCGTCCTGGAAAAAAATTAAAGAACCTAGAATAAGGGAGGGGGGAGATGGAAGGATAATAGGGGGATGAGAAATTAAATTAAGTAAAAATGCTGGGGTAGAAGGAGAATGGTGGGCATGGGGAGACTCATTGCAGGCAGCTTTAGATATACGCACTGAAACGCTGCGGGGACAAGGCGAGGGTGAAAATGGAATATAAAGTGGAGAATGCGGGTTGGGAGATCCGTGCTTGGGGTCTATAAATACACCCCTCCCTCAGTGCCACCCACCCATTGCCGTGTGGGTAGCATCCTACATCTCTCTCTCTCCATTCCCGCCCCGCCATTTCAGCCATCGGCAATATTTCCGGCTGCTGTCTTTGCTCTGCATCCGACGTGGATCTCCCTCTTAGCATTCCGATCGGCTTGCCCCTTTTCCAGCCCGCTCTCAAAAAACATCGCTCGGATTTCATTCCTGGTAACACACGCTGTTATCTGATTGGGGGACGGTATGTTATGAGGAGATGGATTATCGCGCGGGGTGATCTTAAGACATCCTCCCGGGCCAAGTGCTCGTCACAAATTCAGTGACTCGGTTTGGAATATCATTCCCGATGTCTTAGGCCGAATGTGGAAGATCTGGGTGTGGTGGTAGCATGGAGTTTCTGGTCCCAACCTCTTCCTATGAAGACGTTATTATCAAATTTTATACAGATTAAAATTATAACTTGATTACCTACAGGCTCAACCATTTTTTTTATGCAATAAATATTTTAGAAAAAATTAGAATTGAAGTGCATGATACAGATTCCTGGGGTTAGCTTGCACGTAATGGCTCAAGCGTAACTCAAACTTACCGTGCTTTACTTACCGTACACTTTACTTCTACCTGTCACAAATTTTGGCAATACGGGTTTCTCCTCTTCTTTTCCTTAATGTTATCCCTGTAACTCAAACTTACCGCGCTAGCACGGCTATATTCAAAGCTTGAGGATAAGTACCCATAAGTAATAATAAGGACCCATGCTAGTACGGTAAGTTTGAGGGTCCTTATTATTATAAATTCCGCTTTAATACGACATTATTCTCTAAAGTCTCCTTGGTGAACAGAATTATTACGATTATTGGTGACATTTGATGACAATAACGAAACTTGTATACACCCATTTTGCTTTGAACGACGCTTGTACGATGCGTGAAACAATTTGTATTATAAGTAATGGGCAACTGTTCCACAGGGTATATTTGGTGAATTTGTTATTGGCAATACTGTAAAGAGCTAAGAGCTTACACTTGATTCATTCTTCATAATTTTGGAAAATGAATATTTAAGAGGTGCATATATTAATAATGTACATGCAAAATAAAAACTCCAGTGTGAAAAAAAGCCTTTATTAAAACGTTGGTAGTTACTTTTTTTGGGCTTTTCGCCGCTAATAATTGGATACATATATTATGTATTAAGTGACAATTATTATAATTCTTTAAAATCCGCGTGCTAGTTGTTTTTCGAGTCATGCCAGTAAAGCACTAATCGTAATGAAAAATACAGGTTTAACATTTTTCAGACAAATTTTCCAATTACAATGTTCCGCACCTTTTTTATCTTAAGAACTGTAAACTTCTTCATGCTTTGAACTGCTTTTTTTAAACATTACTCATTTTGTCCATGTGGGTTTTAATAATAATTTATCTTCATTACTGCGTATATTTTACGTTAGCCCAGGCTGTTAGACGGCAGCACCTGGGTTCTTTATTATCCCCCATGATAGTTATATTCTATTGTGTGCTGAGTAGCTGTAATAAATTCCACTTACTCGTTGAGTGAAAAGCAAGCTGTTGATGTCCTTCGTTCTGTGACTATTTGCTCGAATGGCGTTGATAGCAATTACTGACCCTTGGTCTGCGAAAAGCTTTCATTCTCTTTCACGCGTTTTGCTGATAATTTATTATAAGTAATTATAGCTAACAATGGTTTACACAGGACCTTTTTCTCCACTCATAAGAGGTCCGCATTTACTAAATAAATGTTTTGGTTAAAAGTTCAGAATCATGAGATAATTTATTTAAACAGGATACCATTTCTTATGACAAGCTTTTTAGATTATGTTCCTTTGTGTTTAAATTACCTGGAAACACCTAATCCGTCACCTTGATCACCATTATGGCTTAAGTGGGTTCCGTGAATGAATAGCAATGGGGTCTACAGTTGAAGACGTGCTAGGGTTTCTTTTGTCCAAAATTTTCTGCTTGAAATATTCTCCTATTTATCATTTTACTCTTGAGAGGCTTATTAATACGATTTTATAAATATCAGTTAATTATTGGTAATTACTTGTTATTTTTGATTATCTGAAAATGGTTATATATAATATACATTGCGTATATCTCACATAAATAGGTGATCTTCTTATTGTGATAAAATTTCTTCGGTGAGTAGTTCCATTACTTACATAATTAATTATGACCTCAAGAACTTATCGAGGGTTAATTGATAGAATAAGTATGCTAGAATCAATATTTTTTTAAAGATAGAAGTTATTGGAACACACATGAACATGCTCATGGCATTAGCTTAATGTTCTTCGAGATTCTTATATATCCATCGATTGCGGTGATTATTAGCCGGGCTCGGTGGTGGCGGGGTAACGTCCTCGCCAGCTAAGCAAGAGGTTGTGGGTTCGAGTCCCTCCTGGGTAGGTTGCCCCATCCAGGGAATGGTTGTTCGTGCTCGTATAATTGTTAACTTGTTGATAAACCCCGATGCAATGGCCAAGGTGTGTTCTTTTCGGTGATTTATTGGGAACAAATCACCTAATTATTGTAAATGTCGACAAAGCTTACAGGTAGGAAAGGACTGGTCATTTTCATCACATGTTAAAGCTATCAGCCTCGTTTAGGTATTTCTCTCTTTCCAATTCATTGATTATCACTGGACGGCATGAAAATTGGCCCTGACATCATTCCTGCAGATTCTAATGTAAAATGACCTCCTAAATTCTTATATGAACTGCGTTTTTTTCCATCACCCACCATTTTTGGAGGAGCTCCCCCCCTCCAATTTTCATCACTTTTCGGTCATTTGGAGGAATAAAAAGGATTATTTTAGCATTTAAAAATTTTCTAGAGGTTTTTAGGGGAGCAGAATCCTAAAAAATTAATATTTATCGTAAAGAGGTAGAATTGGGGAGAATTAGTCTCCGTAAATTGTGTAAAAACGCATTGAAAATGATCACTTTTGCATTTTTTCGCAAATTTTCACGTATTTAAAAAAAATTCCAGCTCCCATTTCACATAATCCTCCCCCAAATGATAAAAATATATAACAACTAGAAACATCAGTAATAATAAAAACATTTTGCTGCGTAGCAGTGAACAACGATTAAAACATACAGCAATGGCTCGGAAGATTCACTTTACTACGATGGTCTCTCCCGCCAGTCCCGCTCAGGCTTGGACGGAATTTCTCTTGCTTTCGCAGCTAAAAAAGGAAAAGTAATACTTTCTAATTGCGCAAATAATATAAGATTGAGATTTTTATACTCTCATTGGAGTTAAAAGTATTCTTTCTCCTTAATCATGGAGTTCCACAAAGTATCAGCCTCTCAAATCAATTATGTATATTGAAGCTGTCGTCACCTTCCCTCAGAGTACCTGTAATGATAGCAGAGTCAACTCTTTCGGTGTTCTGGACAAGGGTCCTTTTTTCAAAGCAGTTTAAATTGTGCAAAACAATAAAAGTTTTTCTACTCCGGCTTTTTCCGAGTGAATGTCAGTATTTAGGCTTGAGTTGTGATTATTACCGTGATTTAATGTGTAATTATGTTACGCGTGAGTAAATATCATCCTCATCGATTCAGCTATGTTTGCGGTCAACTGCAACATCACAACAATAACCTCTTTCTTTTATTCTTAAAACTGCATATAAATTTTACTCTGACTGCCAAGTGTTTGCTATACCACTTGTTGCAGTACTTTGACGAAATGCTTGGTCAAACTACTATTGCTGCTTCTGAACTGCTTCCTTTGTGAATACAACAGCCGCGCCTGACAAAAACATTACATCTTACGGAACTGGCCTCTGCGAGAAAGCTTCACACATGGTTATAAAAATGTCAATCATGTTTCCCTGGTTCCGACAGAAAATGTTCACTTGCCACCATTGCACATCAAACTAGGACAGATGAAATATTTTGTGGAAGCAGTCGACAAGACAGGAGATGAATTTCAATTTTTAACTTAAAAACTTCGTTTTAGTGAGGCTAAAACCAAGGAAGAAATTCATGGGCCCCCAGATTAGGAAACTTTTCCAAGATTCAGCGTTTATGAAATACCTGAATCACAAAGAAAATTGAGCTCGCTTTGGATTCTGAAACGTGTGTTAGAACTTTTTGGGTGACAATGAAGTGATGATTATGTCGCCCATGTCGAGGAATTGCTGTCAGCGTATTAGGCCATGTGGTGTAACATATCGTTAAAAATGCATTTCCTTCATTCACACCTGGAATTTTCATAGAATATTTTGGAGCAGTTTCAAATTAACATAAGTTCCGGTTCCATAAAGATATCACCAAAGGAGAGGAGATTTTCAGAGAAGTGGAATGCGGGCATGTTGGTATGTATATTAGTCCTACAGCTGGTTTTTGTATGAGAAACTTCTACCAGTATATGATGGAAAATCAAATACCAAATTACTTTTGTTATTCATCGTTCTTCACATTTGTTATTTTTCTCTTTGTTGATGTGGTATTGAGGGCGCCAGCATGGTAGCGTACCTTCTGAATTGTTGGCACAAATTTTCATTATTTTTTCCATGCCGTGTTCTTAAATATTTGTATTATTGCTAATATGAGCTTTTGATCTATTTTTCCATCATTATGGGGTATTTCGGGTAGGGGAAGATGAAATGGGAGCTGAAAAATGAAGAAAATAAGTGAAAACATTGCGAAAAAAAGGGAAGGATGATAATTTTTTTTAATGTGTTTTTTAAATCATTAACGGAAACGAATCCCCCCAAATCTACAGCCTCATCATTAATTATCATGTTTTAGAACTTTTCACCTCTCAAAAACCTAGTAAGAAATGTAAATATTTATATGACCATTTTCTTTCCTAAAAATTATTGCAAAAGTAATGAAAAACAGAGGGGGGCTGCCCCCCAAAAATGGTGGGTGATGGAGGAAAACGGATGTCATGTTCGGATTCAGGAGGTCATTTTACATGAGAATCAGCAGGAATGGTACCAGGGCTCAAGTAAAAAGTATGTTTTGCCGTCCAGTGATTATCGGATGTAGGGATTAAATTTTCGAAAAGTCAAAGTCACTTTAACGTTAGATATTTCTGAGTACAAACTTTGTATACCTTCACGATTCCAATCTCGCCTTAGGGAAGCGTGCTGGACAAGTGTGTAGGCCGTTCCATCATTGGTTGAAATACACTCCCACATGCCTTGGTCAGTGGCTCTATATGAGCTCTACCATCGCTTGTTCAAAATAAATTTTATGGCAGAATCAGTAAGTAAGTAATCTCACCTTTCTGATTAATTTTCTAGTATGTACATATGTAGTGTATGTATATATTAGTTTTTATGTAGTTTCAGGGATTCCTACTATTCCACTGATCTTTAGGTTTCCTTCATCGTACTTTCTCATATTTTTCTTTGAAGAAACACGTGTTTTTATTCATCTGGGCGGAATTCTCTGTCTCAATGGGTGGTATTTGGTGAAAAGATTGAATGAATATGTTATATTAACTGAAGAGGCATCTAACACTTTCATTGATGTGTGCATAAATTCCAATAAAATTTACTTCTGGAAGTGTTATTTTTTCATAAATTGGCTACTGCTTCCTGCACGAGCTTGTTAATAGGGCGTCAGAGCATGCAAAATTGTGTAATGACTTTCTCGAATCACTTGCAAGCGGAAAACTCAACTCTTATTTCGAGAACGTGGGCGTACAGTGTCGGGAAAAGGATCTTTGAGGAATTTCGGTCAGCGATTTTATCGCGCACCTCATTACATTTCCTCCTTTACCGCGAAATGCTCAATTCAGTAATTAATTCACCGCGTGTGGGATTTAATTTTCGGATTCCGTTCGCAAGTACCCCGACTTCCAACGCCCAACTTGTCCAAATTTTGTTTCTTTTTGTCCCATCCACGCGTCTCAAGCCAATCCTCGTACAATTTTCTCTCCCCACCCCCTCAAGAAATAAAACGAATCAAATCCGAATATATATTTTTTTAATGTTCGGATGAACTCGTTGTAATACATTTCCCTCCAAACTTTTCAGATACCTATTTTAAAGGACAAGCTTAAAAGAGTCGGCTTCATATATCTCCGCATCTCTCACCCTTTTCTCTTTAGCCGGATAGATGTTCCGAGGCAGGAAAATGGATGGCCTGCGTCCCGTCTCCTTCTCCCAGTTCATCCCTCTCCTTTATCCACGCGACCTTAAAAAAATGTATCTATCCCACTGCCTCGTGCCCCCAACTCTCCGTCCCCACTATCATCTCCTTCCGGGATCTTCTAAGGGCCGCCACTCGGTCGGCGCCCTGCAGGATGTAGGCGCCGCCGCCGACGTCGGCTTTAAGATGGTCACTATGGTCTCGGGTCGGCATTAAAACGGTCGGGAATGAGAAAGGAAGGAAGGCACAAATCGGGATGAGGAGATGAGAGGTTCCCTGCCGCCCTGGCTGAAGTATTGGGGGAGAGCGCGGAGTGAAGGGTTTTATGTCTTCCTAGCACGAATATGATTTCACCTTTTAATGTATCCAGCATCATGGCGGACCATTCCGCTCGTCCAGTCATTATTTTAAAAAAATTGTTGTTATGATTATTTTTTCTTTCTCCCCGGCGGGTGGACACTTTTTTGAGGTGCCGTATCCGCGGGTCCGATGTAAATCAGAGAGGTCGGCGGGGAGGGCGCGAGGCAGACGCCGGGGGGCCGGGTAATAAAAAGAATCGTGGTCGCAAGACTGCTTAGGGGGCAGCGGAGAGGAGCGCGAGATTGTTGGTGCGCCGCTTCTCATCATGCCCTTGGGAGACATTCGGCCCCCTGGGCGGGACGATCTCATGCGGCGGCGGAGTGTTTAACAGGGTATCCCTCCCTCCCTCTTCTCCATATTTCGGGGGGCTCATCTTCCGAATACCGCCTTCCATCCCAGTGGGATTTTGTTCCTAGAATCAGTACACATATCTCACCATGAGGGGTCCTCCCTTCGATGAGCTCTCAACAAGTTCTGAGAGCGTTAAGTCTCTATCGCCACCGAGCATGCACTCGAGGGAGAAAATAATCCGACTAAGTTTGCGCCACCTCTATCAGTCTGCGAGAAATTCAGTTTCCTACCCCGCGACATATTGTTATAAGTACTAATTCACGATAAGGGGAATGCAAACCCGTCGCATAGTCTAGCTCTTTTGGAAACGTAGGTAATATTCGCAGCATTTCAATATCTAGTGTGACTCGAGCTGTTTCCTCCGTAGTAGCGCAAGGGATAATGCCTATTCAATGAACTTTAAATGTTGTATCCAGTTATTATGCCACAAATTGCCATTATTTTATATTTTTCCCTGTTTTGTCTAAATGCATAGACCCTATTATCGCAATTTGGCATAGTCTTACTATTAATTCGCATTTAACCATCAGTAACTAGAGAGAATTACCCACGGGGCAGCTGCGTGTTCTCAAGTCTCCGACTGGGGGGAATGATATGCGTCATGTTTTAATGTTCTATTAACAATTTCGAAAAATAGAATGCCGTAGGTAATATAAGTAGGTAACCGATGCTCTTGCTGACCGAAAGTGGCGGCCCAAACTTTGCCGGGTTCATTTTTCCCTCCGAAAATGCGTCCTTTGTGAGGTTTTATCTTTTCCAACGACTTGAATTTCTTAAAAATATCGTGTTTTAAATGTCTGTGTGCATTTCTGTTATTGCAAACCCTCGCGCGCGTTCAGAGGAAAAAAATTCCATCATCAAGCGTCTGTCGGCCGTAAAACGAACGAAATCTTCGGTTATTTTTGGTTCAGTTTTTATTACACACGATAATATTCCTTCCCCATTGACAATCTTGTCGAGGTATTATATGGCTGCTATAGTCGGTTTTGTGGTCAAAAATATAAAGGATTTGAATTTTAAAAGGATAAATAATATGGATGAAAAATGATATTCAGACACAGCTGCTTTCATGTTTGTGCAATTGAAAGTTTCAAATTGGAACTGCGTACGGATATGACCACCCTTATCTTGGTGATTTATTTATCGTGTCTTGAGCAGTGAATGAAGTAGATTACGCTTTCGCGATGATTACTGTACTCAATAGGATTAAAAAATATTTTTTTCTGTGTGATATATGTTAGGTTATAATTATTTTTTTATTTTTTACATTATTAATTGATTTGTATTTACTAAGCTTATTTCTACCTCATTTTGAGAGCTGTGCTGGTGCTTTTCCTTCGTGATAATGAATCTTTAAAAAAGGGACCTTCATCTTTCATTATGTTTATATTTATCTGTTTTGTTCTCTCATTCTCCTTAAAGAATGGGAGCCAAAATCATTTCATTTTATTTTCGATCCATACTTAATTATTCACATTTTTAATTTTTTTCTATTTTTTAAATTCTTAGTATTGCCACGGATACTAAAAGAATTGTTGGATTTATCAAAAGGTCTCCCCTATTTCAAACTTTAAATTCCATTAACAAGCCTTATAAACAAATGACTACTTGTAGACGTACTTGTTAGCCATATTCGTTCGCTGAAATCACCCGTTACGTCAACAATACAAAGACGCGATAGTTAATTAAATCGTTTTACGTGGATTGAGTCAAATAGACAG
Source organism: Ischnura elegans (assembly GCF_921293095.1). NCBI lineage: Eukaryota > Metazoa > Arthropoda > Insecta > Odonata > Coenagrionidae > Ischnura > Ischnura elegans. Next base: position 26,500,610 of record NC_060247.1, read on the forward strand.
TGGACCGTTTTTATTAACGATTTTTTCACTATTTCAGAATGATATTTACTTTGAGAAAGGAAAATAACTCTTTCATTTATCTGTAAGAATTCTTCTGAATTAATTTGAATCAAAGCCTAAATAGCATAATTCATTCATCTAAAATTTCCATTTTTTATGATCCTAACATTTTCGATGTATGTTAACAGTAAGGAGTCGTTTGGATGAAATAGTCTACCTACCCCAATTCATGAGGATAAAATAAAATGGTTAACTTCCACACACTTTTTTATTAACAAACTACCGACCCGGTTTCGACACGTAGTGTCATTATCAAGGTACCCATTTTGGCTTCCAAAGTTCTATATATACCGTCCAGCAAGAGAAAGGTGGGGTGGAAAGGCTAGCAAGGGAGGGGGGGGGACAGTTTGACTAAAAGGAGCGCAGTAAGGAAGGTCTTTGAAGGAGGGGTTGGGAATAGGGATTACGTAAATTAGTGAATCGGTGAGGAAGGAAGAGAAGTCATGACAACCAGGAGAGGAGCGGGTGTTGGCGAAGGTCAGAAATTAAAAACATCTAAGAGCGGGCAGGAATTTTCAGGGATAAAAGAGGCGATTGGGTAGAATACACTTCATCGTTACAAAGATTATGCGGGCTATTAACAATTTCAAATTTCTCGTAAAAGTCCAGCTTTTGCCCTTTGTTTATGTTATGTAAAATATCAAAATCAAAGTTACTAAAATGTTTACAATGATTCAAATGTTTAGCAAAACATGATTTTTCAGTATTTATATTTTCATTCAAGTCACAGGAATACAATACAGCTGGCAAGGTGAAAAAACTGCATATGTTAAAATACACATTTGTCCACATCCCTCTTTGCCAACACTATTCTCTTATTTTAGCGCCCGAAGTAATCTATGCTTTCCCTCCACACACCATCACTTCTTCTCATTCCGCGTTTATTCCCATTCCAAAGTGTCGGATTCCTTGCGTTCCTCCCATCTCTCGCAATTTATAATCGGGCTGGAAGGGAGCGTAGTGACCCAGCGCCTCTTTTTTTCTACCAGGTGACTTTTTGAACTCTCTTGCCCGAGCTGCTGTGCTCTACCGGAGCCGTCAAGTGGCTAGAATACCTTAATAAGTGCGTTGGTCGTTCCTCCAGGCTTTACAGGTGCTACCTCCTTTCGTGGAATCGCGTAGGATTTGCCGGACGATTGTCCGCTGTTGAGAGATTCCTATGTTTCGTACAATTTCTGCAGAGTTGGCAAATGCTGCTTCTTTCTCTCCTCTTTTATTTGAAATCCTTATCTTCGCTACCACAACGGTTATATTGTGCCTTAAAAAGCTATTCGTGCGTAGGTCTATCGCGATGCCCCTAGTACTTTCCCGTGTTTTCGCCATTCTAGGAGCCTTCAATGACCAATTTGACCTTCTTTTCAACCAAGACGCCAACCTCAGTAAAATATTTTTGTTTCTTGGCGCGAGGTAATATTTCTTACGGGTCTTTAACGGGTATTATCACAAGGTTTTGCCGAACGCTCGTTTTTGTTTAAGTGTTCTGCGAATGCCGACAAACCTTTTAAAATCACACAAGCAATATACATGTGATCCCATTAGCATCTTTAAAGAGTGAAAGTGTTTTGCAGTGGCTATTCGATGCTTTCTCCGAGTCAAGTTTGCGTGATAATCGTAGCGTCGTGTGCTTTATTATTCAAACTCATATTCATGATGCAAATGCGCTGAACTTTGAATGCGTTTCTGTAGTTAGGGTGGTGAAAAACGTGAAATTAATTTCATTAAAGGTAAATATAATTAACGTAAACTGTTTTCACCGAAGAAATCTCAAAATGAAGTACGATCACTAAGTATAAAAACCAATGAAGCCATATGCTCGGAAAAGTTACGAGGTAGTTATTGTTGGTTAATATTAGCTAATAGTCTAGTAGCGGGAAGGACCTGTTGTTGCTAACGTAAGTCATATGAACCCATGGACATGTTTAGAACCGACGCAACCGATAGGTCTTACGTTAATTTTCTGTATGAAATATATGACGCCTCTTATAATCATTAATGTACTTCATTCGATATCTTACATGCTTAATAATATTTTCCTCTTGCTCCCTCAGAAAATAATAAGATGTGATTCAGAACGGTCACTTACTTCATTTTTATATAAGAAATCAAACGGATTTAATATTTTGCATTTTAATGAGTTTAATTTGATAGAGAAAATTTCGCTCAAGGATTGTCAAAAACTGTTAATTCACCGTTTTTAAATTTGCCCTTACTTAATCCTGTGTTCTTGCTTGAGAGGATAGGCGAAATTCATTTCCCTTTCGACCAAGATAGCCAGACTTAAAATTAGTGTTCAAGTATAGTAAAACAGTGCTTTCTTGCTTGTTAGTTATTTTTCCAGTAGTTCTAAGCCATAAAACTTGATTTATATATTTTTAATAAAGGTACAGTTAATTATGAGAGCTCTGTTTTATAGCAATGAAAGTGCTCTGTACAAATAAAATCAATTTTAGTATTCACGATAACAATCGCTTTTAATTTGAGACCATGGAGAAAGTAATTTAAATGAAACCATAAAATTGAGACGAAAGTGATGTATAGTAATTTGTAAAATCAATATGATAAAAAGTATTGGCTTTTCTTGGAGAGACGGCAGGATTTATTGGTCATAGCGTTAAAAACGAGCGAATAAAAAATAAGCTTGGGAAGCACTCATTCCTCAACGACTACTTTCCAGTTATTTTTCAGGGGGCAAATAAATAAAGTCTTCAATCCAAAAAAATATTTAGATCTTGCTTCTTGGCTTGGGGATCAATAAAGATTTCAAAGATAAGAGCATAGCGGCCACGGACGAAAAAAGTGAGAAAAACTTGAGAGGACAATATCATAAATCCATCTGATCTATAGCGACCAAATAACCTCGTATAATGCCGAAAATGAAACCGGCAGGCCTGCTATGGTTCACTGAATTAACTAGATTCCACGGATGAGCACGTGTGTGAGTGTGGAGTTGAATGCGAGAAAACGAAGTTGGACTCAAACAGTTGAGAGACGACCCTTGAGAAATCGTGAATACGAGATATGAACCGTGCCATACCAACTGAACCTCAGCACGTGCAACAAAAGGACGACTCCTTATCGCCAGCTCTATCACACATCCCTAACCTATCACGATTATATATATATAATATATATTTTGAGTGAGTGTGGGGTAGGAGGAATTATATACTTCGATTCCACGGGCCCTGGTTGGTGATAGCGAGTCAGTATAGGGCAACTGGACAAGAGTCCGGTCCAGAGACCGAACCATGGGGTTGAAATATGCATGAGACTAAATCAAAAAGCCCGCTGGACATGCATCTCGTACTGGGAAGGGGACGCGGGGGAAGCTGAGAGCAAAGTAAGGACTGTGCGGCGAGTCCGTCGCCTTGGCGATGGTAAGTAGGCAGGGCCGGCAGTAGAGAAACGCACACACAGGTGCGTCCGAGGGTTATTTAGCGGAGATCGGACGGTGAAGTCTGTTTGAGAGGGAGGGGGCGACGCGGGCGCTGAGATTCCGAGCCGTGATGCACGGGCTAAACTCGAGTTATTCGGAAATGGAGGCTGTAAAGGGGCAGTGGCGGGCTGGAGGGGGCGGGGCATGATTAATAGAGATAAGGGCTCTCCGAACGTATTTAATGCGCTTCACGCGTGCACGAATTTTATCGCGATCGCGGTTGAATAAATCAGGCACGGGAGCAGGCTGGATGATTCTTCATTCAAGAAACGTTGCTCTTCGAGCGCGGTCGCATTCAGCGCAGTCCGCGGTATTCCTAGCAGCAGAGGGGTTTGCAAAGTACGAGAGGAACTAGGTATGAGGTGGACATCACCATTAATTCAATGTAAATAATAATAGCTCCTGTGCAAGACTCCTCATCATGTAGGAAATTCAACAAACCAATAAATAGAGCTAATAATATAAACATATATCGTCCTATATAAGTGTATATTGCTGTCAAGATGTTCAGAAATTTTTTGATAGCGGCTGCATAGCCTCCTTTTACGTGTTAAACCAAGCAGTGGGGTCTATAAAAGCCTTGACCAGCGAATGCTTAGAGGAAGTCTATTGAAATTTTAATTTTGCTTCACTTATGGCCTCATTTTCACCTTAATAATTTCTAATTTGTGCAAATATTTGTATAGTTATCCTCTAAAAAATATAAAGAATTTTGTACAAACTAATTTTTATGAATTTTGGATAAAAGTTGCCACTCACAATGTCTAAATACCTATAAATACAGCTTGCGAGTAAAGTAATCAAACTGATCCTCTCGGATAATTTCGCATTTTTCTTTTTTCTAATGAAGCGGGAGTTTTCACTCTCTACATCTATTCAGCAACCTTTATTTTGGTATAATATTTACAAACTGAACTATAGGATTCCCATGCCGAAAGTAGGGAAATGAATGCTGCTTGGTGGAATTTCTCGCCGTAATTGGGAGGCTCTTACAATTGCTGAGAAGCCAAGTTTCTTTATTCATGATTATGCAATGTGCTGCCTTCGTCTGATTATGTCTTCGTTTTCCATATGATATGAGGGTGAACCTCTCAACCTCAAATACCGTCAGATCTCAACCTGAGGTTGCTATGAATGAAGGAAGATGGGCAATGACCTATAAAAAACTCCCGTAGGTTAGTAATATTGGAAGAGTTTTACTTACAATTATCGTCACCCTAGTCACCAAAAGAATACTTATGTAAAAGTAAAAATGCCGTCTGGTTTCTGGGACTCATTTAACGCTTAGTAAGGAAAATCGTGATAGAAATACGTAAAAAACGTGCAAAAGTCTGAAGGAAATAAATCTATAATCTAAAATTGCAATCTTTTTCAAGTCTCCGTGTCTAGTTTCGCTGATTAGCTCTAGCTCTTATGTGCCTGATGCCACTATGCGGTAATTGTGTGGTTGTGTGTCTGTTCAATTCCAACAGCACGCTGAATATTATTAACATTTACTAATGTGTGATATTTTTTAAAACGGTTCCAGTATGTTAAAATATCTCGCCTATGCGTTGAATAATTTGAAATTGAGAATTGACAGCAAAAAATAAAGTGTAAGTCTATAAATCTTATACTCATCTACTTTTCATAAAATACTCTATCTACATTGGCAAATATCCCGCATTTATATTTCTAGTTTAATATCTATCAGCTGTAATGTCATCGAAGTATATGTAGAGTATATACCGTTAAATCTACCGAATTTAGACTGAAAGTAATTGCAGATGATTTAATTGGAAGATAAATTGGCAACACTATTTCTATTTTAGTGGCATTCTCTAAGAAATTCATAAAGAAACGCTGTTGATACCTAACTATTATGTTCATTTAAGTTAATTTAATACTTTTTTCCTTTTGGAGGAATGTGTGACCCCAACTTAAATTTATAAACCTTAACTAAATAAACCTTATTTAAAAAAAAAGTTCAAAATAAGTTTCAGAATTCAATATTCTCAGCTATATATATTAAAAATATTTTCTATGCGTCTGCTAGTATACTGCTAATTCTATCACAGTATACAGGTACTTACCTAGTAACTTAGCGAACGGATATAAGTGTGACATTAATCTACATTATTCTATTTTCATCTTAGTACCCCCCTCATCTCGCCTGTTTCCTGAATTAATTCAGTCAAATATATCTTTTCATCGGCTGGTGACATTTCTGTTCAGCAGTTACCGGCTCCGGCAGTTCCAAAAACCCGTTTCCATTGGAATGGCCCATAGCCTTCGTGAGAGAATATCAATCTTGTGAAGTGGAAAAAAAATCCATCGGGCGGGGATTAAAAAAAGGAATGGACGCCATTTTTACATAAAATGATTTCGCAACCTCGTAGAGCTCGTATAATATATAACGAAAGCAGTAGGGGTGGAAACGGGGAGGGCGAATTGTGGAAAGGAAACCAGAAAGGGAATCAAAAGGACATCCAACCGCCGGGCCGTCGGGTCCTTCCTCGCTAGCGCTGCCCTTTTTTCGCGGCTATCCCGACTTGCTCTTTGAACGCCAGTGTCCCGCTTCCTCTTGTATTGTGCGCGGATAAGGTCGAGGAAGTCATCGCGGGGTAGAAAGATACGCGGGCTGGCAGTGCGCGTAGGAGGAATGCATTTTTAAGGGCCTCAAAAGGCATCGCTATCCCGCTCCAGTATGAAGGAAAACATAGACTCTCCGATTGAAGGATAGATGGTGGAAAAATAAACGGCATAAAAGAGATGGGTGGACGAATAAAGGAAATAGCAGAAAATAAAGAACAATTTTTATCTAGAATTATAAATTAATAGAAAAATATACATTATTTACATACCCAGCTACTTAATTTAGATACTACTCGGCGAAATGTACACGCCTGTATGGTTTCACTAACATACAATTGCGATACAAAAGATAATATCATTCTTAAAGAGATTACAACAACAAATCTTTCAGCGTGGAATTGTTCATATGTACACAAGCATGAATAATTTGACTTTTCAAAAATAAATAGCGATTTCCTACCTTATATTTTACCTTACTCTTTTTATTTTTAGCTCTTTCTTCTTTTGTTAGTAAATTATTATCCAATTAGTTTCTCTTTGATGGAAACAAATTTGTCGCTATGAATCACTTTGATTATTGTCGTTCTCTTATTTGATTGCAGGGCTGTCATCGGATTTTGGTGGCCATATTTGAACTTATCTCCATATTTAGTTTTGAATTCTGAATAACAATAGATGTGAGTTAAAATCATACTAAAAGTGTTAGAATATTTCATTATCAACTGGCTCTGAGATATCTAGAAAACTTCAGCTTAATAGCTAATCAAAAAGTTGGTTATAATTGAGTTGCAAGATGTGACGCGAACAAGAGGACAAACAATAATGCAAGTTTATAAAAACGTTTTAAAACTCAAATGTAAGGGGAGCATCTCGGACTAACACCGGCAAGATACCCGCACGGACTATGAACTCGTCAAAGGGGATTAGCGCTCCCAGGCGTTTCGCGGGAAGCAAGCGGTTTGGCGCTCGGGGAGGAATAGGGTTAGATGGGGGGCGATAGGGAGCGGGTGCCGCCGCTGGGGGTGGGCGGTGTGGGTTGAGGAATGCCGCCGCTCGGACACGATCTCTCGGGAGTCGAGAGGGCCGCCGCCGTCGACCGCTGTCCAGCACACTCCCGCTCCCATCTCTCTCGGGGTCACCCACGGTGTCATCTCTTAATCTGCCTCCCTTGGAGGCCGGCGGCTTTTGCAGTTGCGTGCGCAGGTGTGGGTGACGTAAAGAAGATACGGTGCGAAAAGAGAGAAAGAGAGTAGGGTGCAAGGGAACACGAGGATGGACCTCTTTCGTTTTGACTCAAAATCCAAACGCGTTCTAAATGCACTGCGGGATGGGTTGGCCGGAAAAAGAGATAAGTTTTCGTTTCGTTTCAAGGCTGTGGATGAGACGTAGTGCCTCGAATCAGCGTTTGGGTGATCCAATGATGTTTGATTTAGAAGTGTTAATGTAGAATATATTACTTCCCTTTCATTGAATTAGAAGTTGTTTTTATTTTGGCGTGCATTTTTCAAGAAAATCCTCAATAATCAATATCGTGGAAGAAATGAGAAAGATCCAGTGCATAGTACCCGATGAAAATTTTACAAAGGAATTGCTTATTATTTTAAATCGTTCTATTTTTAAGATTCTCATCAGATTTAGGTGTGTAGCTACGTCTTCCGAAACTCTATTTAATCCTATGCCTATCTATAAATTTGACAATATTTTGCCCTTTGTATAATTCGTGCTAGTTTTATACAAGTAAAAAATATGATTCATCCACATTGCTAGGTATTATTTTCTCTATGCGTACTATGCAGTAATAGTTTCTTAGCTATTTCTTCATACTCTCTAATGGATTGGCTGATAAAAATTAAGACATATTTATGATGTGCCTTCAAGTAAATATTGGCTTAAACTTGGGGTATTTTAGAATTTGCCAAACGCCTACCTGCTTATTTTTCCTATCGTCTATAGCTTCGTCATTGATTCATAATTATTTGAATGAAATTATGAGCTCACTGAATTGACGCCGTTGATACTTGATTTAAGAAGGAAGAAGGGTATTCTCATCTGGCGTTAATTGAAAACTAAATGGTGGATATAGACGTTTTGAATCAAAGTTGGCGTGACCAAACCATTTCCTAACCCCCTGATATTCTTGCCATGCTCGAATCTCATACTTACGAACTGTCATGCCACCTTCTGTGTACACTCAGCCTCCTTGAGGAAAAACGAGTTGCCTCTTAAGCAGGGCCGTGTTGGTTCTGGCCCCCAATTACACAACCCTCCTCGTGAATAATGTTTCCAGTCGACTCGGATCGTCTCATCGGATTTGGTTGGTCGGACCGCGCCTCGCAAGGTGCCGTCCAAATGGATTCCCGATCGCTTTTTTCTCAAGTTTCCGCCCCGTGAGCCCTCCCGCCGTGATTCTGATTCCCTGTGTCACCAGGTGAGTGGGTGCCTTACCCCCACGCCTCCCCAAACGCGAAGACCTCTTTTAGACTGTCCTTTGCACACACTTACACACCTACCCGCTTGCCTTTGTAAGTCCTGCTTCGCGTCGGGTTTTCTGCTCCCCAAAAACAAATTGAGTTCTCTCCTTTTCAGCCGGTGCGACTCGCCCACTTTGAATGATTCCCTTTACGTTGCGGTGAAATCCATATTAAAAATCAAAGCTGAGGACATAATCTGGCGGTGAAAAGAATGCGATCAAGCAGAGTGACAGGCAGAGGTGTGCAGCTAGCTGATCCTTTCATTTTTTCGCAGCTAAGCCCTGTGCATGATATTAAATTTTTTAAATCATATTTTGACGGGAACGCTTTTGTCATTCGCACTTGAGTATTAAAACGTACGATGAATCCGTCGCGAAAAAATACAAATTCCTGTTATAACCATCAGCTTTGGTGTCATGCTAGCATGCTAGAACATGCTTGCGAGCATGCTAGAACATGCGATGGCGTACAGTTTTATTTGAATTTTTAAAAGCCATGAGAAATCTTCATTCATTTTCAGCTGTGGATATAAGATCTTTAATTTATCAATCGTCTCCTGCGGGTTAATATATTTTACATGAGACAGCATATCTATACGCTTTTTTAGTGACGAATAAGTCTGTATAAGTGTAGGAATCATTCATAATACGGACCTACATTTGTGAGAGAACACTTGAAAAAGTACGAGAAATTTATGAGTGTACGGTTAAACGAGGCATTATATATTTCATTTATTTGACTATGTAATTCACAGTTGTTCATTTCTGAGGATACTCATGTGTAGTTAAATTAATTATAGGTATTCAAATATTTTTGTAGAAGAATTTTAATGATCAGATATAATTGTACGGTATCTGAAACTACTATAATTTTCATTATCGTGCTATCATATTTATTTTGAATATTCCATTACACTCGGTACAACGGGAATGATATTACACAATAATTTTTCATAAAAAATGTTATTGAAGTGTAATCAACGTTATCTTAGAGCATGTGGGATGAAAATCCTTCGAGTCTGTGTCGTAACGGAATCGCTTGGAATCTGAGAAGCTAAAATCAACGACTAATGTTCAATGGATATCATTTACTGCAGGAGCACTTGTTACCAACTCTTCGCTAGGATATGAAAAATCAGTCGACAGGAGTTTAAAAATATCATTATGTTATATCATTGCAGAGTGCAGATACGTTGACAGAAGTTTCCGCAAATTTTTTGCACAATTTTAAAAATTGGATGATGGAAATTAAAATGATATGAGAGAAAAAACGTTCTAATAAATTGAATACTGCGGCGGAATGATTTTTGGGCGTCTATGGGTTGCTTAATTACTGGGATCTCAGCGTTTAAAATACTACTCCCGCAGCCATTTCATTCTTATATATCACTAATATTTCTCTTTTCCTTCTTTAGAATAACCTAATTGAAAATTTTTCGTGTAATTGGTGCGGAAAGATCCAGTAATCATACATGATTCCTTCTATAGGACATTTTTTTATCTTAATTGCGGTTATATTCCATCTATATAGTTTAAACTGTAGGAAATGGGTATTTTTTGTCCCGTTGGACTCCTTGAGCGGTGTTGGAACGGCGCGAAATGACCGAAGTCGTTGGGCCAAATTAAAGCGCAATCACTCACACTTCTCCCATTTAGCCGTCTATTCACTTTTCACCCAGGTAGTTCTCACTTCCATTTTTTTGGCCGTGTGGCAGTAATTTCGTCCACCCCACGGCGGTATATATATTTTTTTAAGAAAGAGTCGTTAAAACTCTCAGTGTATGATAGGTGTTGAAAATGGGTGTATCATTTTTTCGGTATTTGCTTTAGATTTTCTCATGAAAAATTGATGTTAATAAGGGTGTCGGAAGACAAAGTGTGTCAGTAAATGGTTGAAGTGAGTAAAAAAAATGAGCTCGATACTCGAGAATTTTGATTTTATATCCGGGTCCTTCGTCCTGAGTAAATTTGATTGTGTTCTCTTTATTTTATATTTCTCTTTTTTATAAATGGCAAGATATTTTGCATCGCCTATCTCATTTATGAGCAGTTGTAGCCCAAGTTTTTTGATCGCCAGCTGTGACATTCTTGTATTCTTATGTGTTTTTTCATCATGTTGTTGAAGTTGAAGCAATCAAGCTGGAAAGATATTTTAAAGATACTGGAAAAACTGACAGAAATAGTAGGATTATGGTGCTCAATGGTGGCGTAGCGAAAAATTTAGTTAGGAAAAGATAGCCACATTAAACTTCTTTTTTAAAAAAACGGACCAATTCCCATGGTATGGAAGATGGGACGGAGCAGGCGAAAAAAAAGAGATGATAGAGGAAGATAATTGGTATAATTTGCAGAAAAGTTGCTCTGATTGCCGAATATTCTGAATGGTTTGGATGCGAAGGGAAAATTTTGCGAGAGAGATAATACCTTGGTATAATCTTAAGTAATTGTCAGAGGGAGACGAAATAATCGCATTAACAAAAGGAATTTGGAACAAAAGAAATAAGCGGAAAAATGATCAAGGAGCGTATTATTGGAGGGATATATCACCTTATGGGGTTAAATCAAAAAAATAAAATTGTGGAAAACCCAGCGGGTAATACTACCTGAAGAGGCAGATGATTGCATCTTGAAGATGTTAATTCTTTAACTAACCTTGAGAAAAAAGACTTTAAAACAGTAGAAAAATAGGTTCGTATCATTGTATTTAGGGAAATGAAATGAAGGGGGTGTAATTTAATTTTAATTCAGAGAGAGGAAACCCGTTTTTAGATTCCATTCAACCTCACGTTGGATGCCGGCCGTGGAAAATAACGAAGTAGAGTCTTTTCAAATTTGTGAATCGCATTGTTGTAGGTGGGCGATTTCTATGATAATGCTTGCGTAAAATTTATCATGAAGTATCTTGGGGCACTGAAAATTGGGGATCCGGTTGATGTTTTGGCTATAGTGCTGGCTTCCCACCATTTGGGTCATTAGTCAAATCCCGCCGATGGCAGAGATCGTTTAGAGATCCCTGCTTGAGTGCCTCGAGGACAGCAGTGCAGCACTCCGTCTTTGGGATGGAAGATAAGCCGTGGTCCCCTTGGCGCCTTTAGTTAAGAGCAGGCTAATGCCGACATCGGGATTTCTCTTTACCCTTCTGTCCTTACCCTTCCTTTATGGCGCAATTGCCCTTATATGTTAGTCGCCGCTTCAAAATAGAAATAAAATTATTTATTCTTTTACTGCCTATTTATTCTCAATTCAATTCATTTTAAAAAGTGCATTGGCTAGGTTTTCCTGAAATTAATTGAAACCCAGGTCGCGCTCTTGAAAAAAAGAAGCGGTATAAGTAATGGTGTCATATCCAGGAAAACTTATAATGGAATATCAAAAAGTAAATCAAGAGCTAGTGAATTTAATTTTTTTTGTTCATTGGCTCTCTAAGATCACTAGAATTTCGTGATAATACGATTGCTTAAATATTTTTAAATAAATTTTACGAAATCTTGAAGCATAAAAAATCGAAAAAGCACACACAGGTGTTGTTTTCCTCATGTATATATAGTTTTGGTTCCCTTTCGTTACTTTTCTTGGTAGTTATAATATATGGCTTTAGCAATGAATTTTTGAGAATCTCAATAGTTTGACGTCGCTACGAATTATTGAGATGACGAAAAATCTATGTTTCCAAGAAAGTATTGATGGATTTGGATAGGCAAGGATTATTGGAACTCTTACCCTCGATTAATCCCACGTTTATTAATACCTAGATATTTTTGTCCAATCGAGGGTAGTGAACATAATGTGTAGAAATTTAAGTTTCTTCTATGCGTAAAAAATAGGTTACATTGTTGAAAACCATGAGGTTTCTAAAGGACATTTTTAATTATTAAATTTATTCTGATGAATTCACAGTCGTGGCTCGAATATGCTTCTCATCTTTTTCTCGCTGTCCGCCTCAACGTTCAGCGAGCCAATTTCCCTCGCTGCCACGCGTTTGACGGCGGCTAAGAGCTCCTCCTCCACAATACATGGGAAACGAAGTCTTGATCCGTCTATTCTTCATTCAAAAAGGTAGGCATGGTCCTCTCACGCACACATCCTGTATCTTCTTGTAGGCCACAATATCCCTGTGCCGTATATCCCCTTGAATGTTAAAATGAGGCGTGGCTTCGGGTCGCGAGCTGAATAGGACGGGGTGGTGGAGGTTATAGGGGAACAGGGTGAAGTGGCAGGAAAAGGCCATAACCTCGTAATACTAGGGGTGTGTTCGCGACTCCTCTCTCCTCCTGCCGCCCCTTCATGAATTCCTCACCGCATAACTCCCCTTTCACCTGTCCCTCAGTTACTCTTAACACCTCGATGGGCGATCCTCCACGATGGAGGTGTTCCCTCAAGCGAGGCAGCAGTCCAAAAGAGGGGGCTACAACAAAGAATTCCATTGTTTAAATCGCTGTGGCATTTCGCCCCTCCTCCTCCTATATACCCTCCTTCTTCTACGAGGTGGGCGGATCAACCTTCAGTCCTTTTTCAGTTCGCCCCACGCGAACCTCTGGAGACGTCTCCATTTGGCCCAAGCCCTCCTCGTGGATGTCATCACTTCATCTCTTGCGCACTAGTTAGGCGGTACCGTGGAAGCTCTAGAAAAACAGGCTAGGTGGATGGAATCTCCGAGAAGTGTCAAGTCACCCGTCGAAATCAGAGTCGAGAACGAGCGTGAATACACTGTCAAATTCTAGTGATAGAGATAGTGAGTAAAAATGTCTTCGCTCTTCAGTTTTTGATAAAGAGCTGACTAATGGGTAAAAGCCACAACGTATACCTATTTGAAGTGGTGCCACTTATCTCTCTACGAATATTGGAAAAGCTTGCCAAAAATCTAAACCCTGAAATTGTTTTAAGTGAGGAAATAGGATATTTGGTTTGTAATTTTTTTAGATCAACGTTGGTTAGTAATAAATACCGTAAGTTATTATTTTTACCCATCAGCAGCTCGCGTGTCATCAAGTTTGGTTTATTTCGTTCAAATCCCCCTACCATAATTTTTATGATAAACAGCAATGTCAAGGTGTTGGAATTAAGGAAAAAATTGGATAGCAGCTGAAATAATTTGATAAAGTTATAATTTTTTCACTACTACTAATTTACATGATTCTTTCGTAATATTTTCTACTCTATGTTTCTCTATTTCTTTATTTCCTTAAAGTTTGACTATCTGATACAGTTTTATAATGAAAATAGCGTTAGAATATGCTCATTAAGATTAGATCATAATTAATATGCTCGTTTGATAATATGTTGCCCCCCGATTTCTCGTTCGTCCCTTTATGTTGTTGCGATTCCAACGTTTTGTGCATCTCAAAAGCTACAGGTAAATAGTTAGTTATAAAGAGACGATATGCCAATTTCTTATGCTTGCTAGGAATAATGGTTATTTCTATCTTTAAAACTGTTCTCGAGGTGACAATATAACCGCTCAAACTTCGAGCGAACTTGATTACTGATCCTTGCATATTCGAAAAATTTATGTACGTGACTTCAGCATAATAGTCTCATTTAAAACTTCAGTGATGAATGTACTCCGTAAAGATTTACGATTTATTAAATGGCTAAGGAATGTAATCACAAAGTATTTTCAAGTCAGTCATCTGACTAGATGTAAGTGTTGGGTTTGTTTTATTGCTGTGATGATATATGTTGCCTGCCTTTCTCAACGGGTTTCTCTTTATATGGTGCATCAAAGGTCATACCTTACTTCGTAAGAATATGCTTATTTGAGCATCTTTTCGGTAAATTAAACTGTCTAGCCTCATTTCGCAAGCACCCTCATTAATCATTCGTCAAGATAAAGTGGTGTATTTTGATTACTGCTATGATTCCAAATCATGAAATTAAATCAACTTAGCTTAATTCAATGGACCATATATAAATCAGTCTCTTTTAATTTAATTATCCTCCGTGTGACATGAAGTGTGAGGAATAATTCAATTCCCCATGTGAGGTAATTATTATTATTTCATTCCCTCAAAATTAAATGCTCAGCACAGTGTTTGCACGGCTTAATTATAATTTATATATCTTGTTCTGCAAAATATGACCCGCTGGTTGCAATTTACTTCGGACGGCAGTTATCCGTACCGGTTAATTACCTCTATATCTAGGTAGATGCCTAGGAGCTTTGAGCAACAAAATTTCTTGCGGATTTAAAGAGCCTACGGAGCATGATTCAATTAGGTAAATGGGATCTAGGAAAATGTATGAGAGCTATCAGCTTACATTTGAATTGTGTTTTTAGTGTGCTTTTGCTCTTTTAGTGTACTCTCATGTGTCGTTCTGCGATTGATAACTTTTGCTTTAGATTCTAAAAATATGGATAGAATTAGGTACATTATTTCCAAAGAGCTGCTCATTGGGTATAATAGTTACGAAGGGTTGATCGTCTTTCCCTGGGCAGCTGAAACATATTCATCGCAAGTAGGTGTGTTAGCTTCCTTTATTTATGTATAGTTTCCGTATTTGTTCAATTCATTGGAAATTATCTAGATGTGCCTCCTCAAATTGGACATAGAGTCCTAAGTATGACTCCTCAATAAAAATCCATTTCGATGTTGACGTATTCATAAATAACAAATGATGCGTAGTTGTGGAACGTTTGATAAAGAACCGTCCTTCATTGATTTACTGAAAATTTCTCGCTCTTCCGATTTGCAGATTTAGAAATGAAGGTGACAGCCGAGTAGCTGACCAAAGGTGTAGAAGACTATAGGAGCATGTAAGGCCAAAGCTACTAAATATTTTAAGGTCACAGTGAAGTTTAGGGTTATAGAAATTCTAAGTGCATGACAGGATATACATGATTAGAAATTAGGGCCTGGTGTCGGGTTAGAGAAGAAGCCAATATGAGAATGTAGCTAATATTGCTTACGCTGCTTTCTCGACCAACTGCATCTAAACACACTCAATGCTGTGTAAAATTATCAAAACACACCACCGCGCCGAACTTATATTCTGCAATAATATCATATCGATGGTTAAGTTCTAGCAACACGTATCTCAAATTCGGCCGGTTTGAGACAGGTATCTTAAACAAGGTGCAATAACTAAAAAAAAATAAAATACAAGCAAAAAACAACTCTTTGTTTGCAAGTGAATGCTTCTTTTTCAGTTTTATAAACTTTTGGTAATTAATTTCAGTGTACAATTAAAAATATAATTTTTTTCCTCTGATGAAAAGTTGCTATTTTTGAGATACGTGTTGTTAGAACTTAGCCATCGATATGTAGTGTGGTGGCAAAAATTCTGCAACAAGCAAACGACTCTTTTCCGATCACTGCGAAAGACGCTGTGACGCTGGGCACAATTGTAGGGTCTCGTAGAAAACGCGGAGACAGATGGCGGGCTAAGAAACATAAGGCATCCACATTCAGTATGTTAATGTACTGAAAATAACCTATACCTGCGTTTCCAAACTGTCAATGAACCCGCAGAGGATACATTTTCATTTATGAACTAATTGTAGTTCATTAGTAAGCGATTAAGTCATTTTTTCCTGTTGCATTGAGATGCATGGCTACTGTAATGTTAATTAGTATTCTGAGAAAAAGCATTCCAGAGTTTAATTCAGGAAATGTCTCATTCTATTTTCTGCTGACCCCAAGGCGCCCTCGAACTCGTGTCGTTCATAATTCACCCACCCGCAACGCTTTGCGTCCCTGATTGTTATTCTCTGCTCCATGCGCATTCCTGCGTTTCATTGTTTTTCTAGTTCGCGGGGGATAAGGGACCTGGAGGAGAAGGGAAGGCGGTGTACAAGTCACGGACTCCCTTTCTCTCTCTATTCGGGAGAAAGACGCCGCCCATATCTTTTGGATTACACCTCTCGGACATGCGTCCGACGCTCCTCCGTGTCTGCGGCCTCTTCCACTCCTAGCCGAGCCGTCTCAGGTTCCACACTTTAATCTTCGCATGAGAGGAGATGGGGTCGGGTCTTACCCTTCACACAAAAATAAGCGCATGAGCCAAGCAAGAATGAGAGAAAGAGACCTTCGCCCCCCTAACCCTTAACAATCCCTTTCTTTACCCCTTGACCTCGAGTTGGGAGAGGGGCTCATATTTCCCGCCCACGCGAGATCGAAGTCCTCCCATCAACTTGAAGAAACAAAAAAGAGCCGCTTTGTGCTCATTTCAAGGTTAAGGCAAAACGTAAGGGGGTTTCCCACTTGCATTCCCAGTTCCCCGTAGAGTGGCAGAGTAGGGCGGGCAGGAATATAAGATTGCGTACGGCGCTGTGGTTGCCCTGAGGGTGGTAGAGTAGCGGTGCGGAGGGTGGTCTTGCGACTATGAGATTTAGTTGAAGTTCCTGGAATGTTGCGAATCCTGATTGGGGTGTAGTCACGTAGCAAGGGCGTCTTCGACTAATTGGAAGCGGTCTGGACTGCGATGCAAGTTCCCCTTACGCAATTAAGAGCCTCCCACCTAAATAATGAGACTGTAAAGAACAATCAGGTGGTAATTGGCGGATTGGGTAATTGGGTTAAAAATATTTTGAGCTCTTTTTGCTGGAGTACCTGAGAATTAATTTTGCCTTTTCTCTGGCTTTTAATGAATCGGGCTGCTATCTGCTGCCAAGTGCGATTATTTTTAATTGCTTGGCTGATATCGGAAATAACTGCTTTAACTTTTGCACATACCAGTTGCTATGTATCAATGCTCAGGTCTTTACGGAGGAGGTTGACTTGGCTTTAAGAATCTCCCTCTCACGTTTCCTAAGTTCGCTAAAATATGGGATCAAAATAATTTCAATATAATGTACAATGGGTCCCAAGACAAAGCTAAATGCTGGGAAAAATGAGGCACCCCTGGCGATAAAAAAAATCTCGCAAATTAAGAGGTGACAGATCGATTTCAAATTAATATTTAATCGTTTGGTTCAAACAAAAAGTAGTATTTAAAACAGAATATTATTCCCATATTTTTGGATACCTTAACATTGGTGTATTTAGATTAGAATATTAATAGTGATGGTGGAAGGTTTTGCCAAATAGTGGTCATATCACATCAATGGCTAATGAAGTATGTAAACAGCCCATAAAATTTCCAAGACTTGTAATTGCAAACAATAATGTGTTTTTCAGAAAGGAATAACTGTTAAATTTATATTTTGAATACTTGCGATAAGATTTATTGGCCGTGGGTTTTCAGCCAGATTATCGTAACGGGATCATAATCTCGACGCTACTTCTTCTCTCCTTATAACGGGGCTCCCTTCCCAATTTGAACTCCGCGCAGAGTATATTGAGCAGTGAAACTATTGCACCTGTCATTTTTGCATGCGTTTATTGACCATAGCGCTCGAAACTCGTTTAAACACGTGTTTTTTGGTGCATTGTGCTACGTTTCCATGAAAATTCATTTAGGCATCACCTCTCTTCTTTTTAGCTTTCCGAAGTATGCATTCATTTCTCCAAGCCTCGTCTCACCCTCAGTGTAAACTACCGCTAGCCCCAACTATACCTTAGAGAAGCCTCATTGGCTTAAAAACAGTCGACTTTTAAATGTTTATTAAATTACCAAATGCTCATTATCGGCAGAGAGAATCCGTGATTTGTAATATCGAATATTGTTTCATCTCCTACAGTATCTACTACCATATATGTGGTGTATTACATGCAAGATATCTTTCAAAATATGGAGGAGTTAAGTATTTCGTTTCTTTTCCCTCACATTATATGTTTCATGCGCACGTAGAGCTATATCTGATTGATTTGGTTGTAGGAATTAGCCATTTATGTATTAGTCAAGATGAAAGTTTGGATGGTAAACTAACTCTGTCGACCATTTTGATGCCTAGCGTATTAGGACACTCTTCAACAGTTGGTGTTCCCCGTTTGAAGAAAGTATATAAGTACCTTATCAGCAAAATTGTACACAACTTCAGCTACATTTTTCTCCTTTGAGACATATGATACCATGATTGAACATATTTATTGGTAAAATAAAAAAAATACTGAAAGCCGCTCTTCATTATATCTGTGTATCGCCTAAAAAACACCACGTAATCCGTTCGATACATGTCGACGAATCGAGTTGACATCCCCACCGTACCCGTATGTTTCACATCGGTCTGTTCTTCAACGATTCCACCTGCCTGCCTTTCTCACTTGACGACTCATCTCCGACTCACAACATTCATCCCGGTTCATCCTGCACCCAGCCACCCAGCTCTCCCTCTCTTCCTGTCTTTTTTGTCTATCCCGACCCAGTGCCAAAGCTTCACCTCACCCCACTTCTTCACCCTTCCCTCATGCCCCCGATCACACCAGAAAGCGTGGATCTTCAGTCACATCGCAGTTGCTTTAAGATTGATAGTGCTTGCCGATGGAGACCACCCAGACGGAAGTGTCTTAAGGAGGGTATGGGAGAGAATGGTGTGGAAGAGAGGTGGAGAGGGAAGGCTATGTTTTTACGGTTGAGGGGGAGAGAATGGAGGGGATATGTAGCCCAGGATGTTTTTTCATCAAGGGTGGGGGATGAGGATTTATTTTCTTTATTTGGTCGAGGCGGGAAAAGAGAGTTCCGGCCTTGTCTGCAGTTTTCGGGGGTGGAGGTGGATGTAGACGAGGTAAGACGGTTCTCTCAGAGGGGGGTCCCTGTTTGAACTCCGGGATCTTTTTCTGCCCTCTCTATTTTTTCCGACTAAAAACTCGAAGTTGAGACTTAACATAACATTTCCATAGTGTATGACTTTAAAAATGCCAGTTCCGTAGGGCGGCATCATGAATCAGTCAGGAGCCTTTGTATTGTTTTAGTTTTATTTTCGGCGGACGCTAACGCTTTTGGCGGTCTCATTTTTTTTCAAAGCGGAGTAATGATATGCCATTCCGAATTTTTTTAGCTCCTCCATGGTGGCACTGCTAGGAGCATGTTAAAGCTCACTTTTTCTATGCACGCTTCCATCTGCGAAGAGACTATCACTTTTATTAAAATATGTTTTTTTATCCTGGTCACTGATTCTATTCTAATTCATCCAGTAAGCTATTTGAAGTTGGGCATTCCATAACCACTGCTATTTTTTTCAAGGAATGGATTGGTATCACCTTCTAATTCATTGTATTTTCCACATGTATCACAACCCAAATTAATCGATCCAAGTATATATTCATGAACAAATTTAAGGTCGTTTAGCCTGCGTCATTCTCCTAGTAGACGTTCATTTGACTGGAAAAGGTTTAATTTTGTGGTACTCATGCCTTGACTCCAGAAAAAAGACATAATATTTTCATAAGTACCTATTTAATTACTTGAATTTATATTTGGCCAAATTATCCGAAAACCTTTTCATTTATCTCTCCGTTAGTTAATACCTTCAATTTTTTGTAAACCTTCATGATCCAGGAAGTGAAGCACTCTAGGGAACCTCTATAACACTACGACTAGACTTTTCGATTGGCCAAAAGATTTTTGAAGGGTAACCACGCCTAAAATATTCTTTTTGTCGATACTAATGGAAGATTCGCCATCAAAGGAAGTAGGCCAATGCTTAATTTTAACGAGTTTTCCCTTTAAATTATCCCAATACGCCATCCGTGGTGTCACGTTTGAAGGAAGCTGGAAATTGATGGTATTCACGCTGGCAAAACATTTTATGAGTCTTGCTGCGTCGTATCTTCCGATACTTATGGTCTTGGGAAGTTTCGGTGACCTTGCGAGGCAAAAACTTGCAGTTTCCTTCCCAATGGGAGTGTCCCCGATGTTTGCGGCCATAAAGAGATCCCCGTTGGTTGTGCTCGACGCCGCGACTGATGAGGACGATTTTGTCGCACGCTGTGAACCCGTGTCACGGGCGGGAATATCTTACCTCCTCCCCCAGCATCTCCGGCGACCTCCTCCGGCTCCCCATCCTTCCTACTTAATTCCCCAGTTGTTCGCCCTTGTGTCCTCGCTTGTCATCGCTTTGACCCTCGGAGACTTAATATACCGAGCCATTGGTAACTCGATCCATAGCCTCCTCTATCTTCCGAGACACTTGACACGTGGTACCCCTCCCCCCGGCTTTTTTGTTTTACGCATACAGCCGAAAGAGAACTCCAACTGTGGGCTTGTGTCCAATAAAATTCGATACTACTCTTGGCATACATTCTATGCGATAAGCTAGAATGGAGGATGTCAAAAGCCAGGGGGGATAAGTGCAATATTTTTTAAGATAATTGCTGGTAGTGGTTGGTGCAGTGGTGGATACAGATAGCGCGCGCCCCCCCTTGTGGGTCCGCCCGTATTGCCGAAAATTGCAAAACCACAGTTGTAACTTTTTTAAATCATAAGATGGCATTGTCTTTTACATGTTTGTAATCACTTTAAATAGAAATTTCTTATACTCTGCCTGTGACTTGATCATTTTTATTACGATAAAATCAAAAACAACTCGAGATATATTTTGCGCCCCCCCCCCTTTGAGTTTTTTCTGTATCCGCTACTGGGTTGGTGGGGTACACAATATTGTTTTAACAAAGAAATGCATGTAGATCACTGAATCTTTATGTATATGTGTTTATCAGTGATTAACTTGTATCCCTTTTCCACAACAGCATTGTGTACCCCACCAACCATTATTTGTACTTATCTCCAAAAATAAAAAAATGGACTTATCCCCCTTTCCTATAGGATCCTCCATTGAACTAGAGTTTTATTTTACACTTAAATTTTCAAAGTATCGTGAAAAAAATTAGTAATCGCTACAGTGATGGTATCGTGGTCATGAGCATGGTCAATAAACTGCTTGGTATCCGTAGTATATTTGAAAAATTTAATAGCTAAAGGCGTCGATATGCCTTGTAAGACTTTTTAATCGTTGCAGCACTGGCCTTATGGGAACTATGGTTCAAGAGATGTCCTCGGTGTTATTGTTGAATATTTGCCATATATCTTGCGTGGGATGAGTGACAGAGCTATTAAAAATTGTCATGACTGCAAAATATGGTATGTAGAGGTTTTCTTTGCCGACAACATGCAAGTCCAGCTTTCATTTGCCATTTTTCCTTGTTCTCAGCAATTATTGTCAGACTTCAGGTCGAAGATTATATCAGTTTTCTGCACTCTCTACTCGTCAAACTCGAGATAACCAACTCTGCTTAAGGTAATTGCAAACTGGCTCTGCTTGTTTTGACGACGGTAATAGGTACGCTAAAACCATTCTAAATCAGGAAAAATACAGGGTTTGAACTGGTTTGAAATTTTATTGCTTTCTTTCAAAATTCAATGAGTGAAATGGTAGATCAAATTAGAAACGGTGGATATATTGGCATAAGAGCTACACTCCTTATGTTTCTTACTCCTCGATATCCAAAACTACGAGATAAATGAGTTTTATATATTTTCTAGTATTTGGAATGATGGTTGCTCCTTCACCTAATTCTCAGCTAAGTCATTGGACCCAGGTGAACCCAGGTTCGAACCTAGTGGCACAAAAAATTAGTAGAGTATTTTTCAGTTTACATTGCGTTTTTTACCAAAACCTGCAATGAAAAATTTCGAAAGTACCTCTCCAAACTTTCTATCCTCATTCATGAATAAGTTAGTTTATCGTGATCATAAGGCTACTCGATTCTGAAGTTTCATTATTACTTAAATTCTATGCCGTATAGACCATATCAGAATTGCATATCTGATAGCCAACATCTGCGTTGGCAACTATGTCCAACGATTACTATGAAATAAAGGGGCAGATGTAAAAGTGTTTAACTTAGCGAGTCTCAAGGCATGCATATTCAAATACAGGTATAGAATAATCACTTCATTTGATGCATGACCAACACTCCTCCTCAGTAGAAATAGTAGTCTTCAGATGCGTTGAATAAAATCAAACGAATTAGCAGTTGTTGTTTAAAAACATGTGACTTCTAATGAGGTTTTTTTGCCAATAAAGAATATTTACCCGGTTCTTATGTTTACACTACCCATAACTCTCCCATGAAATCAATGAAGAAAGAGTATGTCTCCACATGCTCATAACATGCTTTATTTTTTTCGACGATTATTTCTTTATCGTAATCAGTCCCGAGGTTTGTTTCCTCAAATTATGACTACTCTTTTGCAACGTAAGCAATTACGGAACCCATTAATTTTAAAAGGTAATTTTCTTGGAGCCGTTCGTTTCGTAATAAATTCCCTCGAAACCAACTAATTTTAAAGAAAGGACTCCGCAGAATTTCACTCGGCAAGAGGGACAAATAAGACTCTTGAGTACCATGCGGCGTACAAAAAATTCAATTAAAGTGAGGTTTTTCCAAAAGGGACAAGGCGTCTGCCTTCTCGAGGGCTCGACAAATCAGCCATCCATTCTTCTCAGCTTATTCGGGAGGAACCATTACGGCTTAACCGCTCCTCAGAAGACAATGGCTGCACTGACATTTGGGACTCAGAGGCGAAGAAAGGTGAAAATGAGTGGGATGAGACTCAGTCGAGAGCGAGGAATAGCAGTTGGCGCAGCCATTGATAGAAAGCGAGGAAACTGAAAGCTTCTCGCAATAAGAAGCGAATCCAAAATGAGTTTTCGGGGAATGATCAGGCCTCCATGTTATGCTTATTGAACTCACCAATTTACTGTTTACTATTCATCTATTTATTAGGTTGCATGATTTTTCGATTGATTTAATTTTTGTGAAAAGTACTAAAGGGTTGGTTGCGGGTTTTTGAATTCAATTCTATTTACTTCTTAGTCGTAGAGGTGACTGCAGTATAATGGTTGAAATACTTTGCCATAGACCGAAAGTAATTTAATTTTATGCCTGTAAAAACCTCTTGGAAAGTCACTGTTGGCTTAGGCAAAAGAAAAAAAAATATTCAGGATTTTTTTACTATACACATGCTGCGAATCTATGGGAATCAGAGCTGGCTGGCAATAAGGTATCCATCTGTAGGTTTGAGGCTTATGTCCTGCGGCTAGATAATGACACATTTCCTTATTCGTAGTTGGGAATAGTTAACCGTGGAAAGTTACGGTGTGTGTTTTAATCTTGGTTAGCGCTCATCATTTTCATGATGTGAAGCTGAAAACGTAATTATACGGGCTTAATTCCTATCTCATCCCTTACCATTCTCTTCATTCCTATTCTATGTTTTACTAATATATTGATTTTGCATTAGGCAATATCAATGTAATTAATTTACTCAAATTTGATCTCATAAAAACATGTTACAATTGAGTTACAGCTAATCTGTCCAATTCAATCAATGGCATCGCGGAAATGGTGGGAGGAGAGGGATTTCCACCTATGACTGTAAGACGCATCTATTGGAGAATGGGAAGCGGGAATCCGAAAGAACAATGGTAAATGGTCGTTGAACATCTCTCCGGTATCCCGCGGTGGAACTATCTCGTTGATGACCCCGGGGGAAGAGGAGGAATGGTGAGTGATTGAATGTGAAAGATCGCTCGAGTAAGCCCGGCGGGGCAGCTCACTCGCCGCCCCTCACGGCGCCCTTCGCTTCACAATGGGACTTCCATGTTGTAATCGCCTTTGCAGAAGAAACGGCGGGTCCATGTGTTTGGGTGGCCTGCCAGGGGGTGTGCAATGATTGTGGTGGCGAGAAAAGCCACAAGCTAGCTTTGAAGGGCGTTAATGAAATGAATTGAGAATCACAATGGCATGTGGATGCGAAGTGAAATTGAGGGCTAATACACTCTCTTACCGATCTTCTAAAATAGAATTCGGTCGAGTTTAAAGATTGCATGTTATTTTTGTGTGATTATCCTATTTATTCTCACGCTCAAATATTATTGCTTTCCCAGTGATTTTGTATTTTCCCATGTTTCCCGGAAGGGTGACTGTCCGATTTTGTTCTCATTGTAGTCGGAGGAGAAGATATATCGGGGAATCGCAATGGTCTGGTTTGATGGAAAAAACGCTTCTCACGCAGAGGGATAGAGTTCAAAAACTGGCCTTAAAGAGGAATTTAAATCCATCATTCGTTTCTGTGAGGAGGGTTACTATAGACATCCGTTCACTGAATGTTAATTATGTGATTGTTTCCTTGGGTTATTATATAAACGGCAAGCTTCCATCATTGGAAGTATTTTCTCCGTCCTGTTCCAAAAAAACTTTCCACGTTATCCTAATATTTTGTAAACCAAGGCATAAACGATACAAATGGTTGTTCTTAACTTATTGGTAGCCAAAAAGCCAACAGTGAAGCAAAATATTAATTTAGTGATCAAAGAGCGCTGAAAAGTTTTCTGTTAAATACCATATCTAATTATAAGGAATTGGGAATCTTTTCACGCCGACGCATTTTTCCTCGTTAATATCACCAATTAGGGCAGAAACGATTTTGCTTATTGTTATACTCGTGTTCCGTACTACATTTTTCAATGGTATGAATCTCAAGACTATTATTTTCTAAAGCACATATATTTCTGCCGTATCTGTCCATAATTATGGAGGAGAATACATTTCACTCACCTGTTAGGAAAATGTAGAAAATCACAGAAAAGAAATCTTAAAATATTTAAAGCCTTTTTGCAATCAGCCGAAATCACTATTTCTACCGCGAATTCATGTCTCTCTATCTCGAATATATGTACCTTTTTTAACTTTGAGGGGTATGACTGATCATAACCTTTCATTATTACCCAATCAACGAATCGCAGTAGGTTTTTTTCTATTAGCCAGCGTTTGGGCCCACCGTCATTTAGCTGTCCACTTCAGCCAATGAACGTGACTCATTCAGGGCAAGAGGGTGAACTGATTTCCATGGCCTCAGTTTACTCCATGTTTTATTCGCTCGGATATGAGCCTCATTCAGGGGTCGTAAGCACTGCTTTTGCCGTTTCAGGATTTAATTTCATGACGGAAATTAATAGAGGCTAGGTTCTTTTCCTCACTTTCGTTTAATCGACCCAAGTTCTGCTTTTGAACGACTGTAGTTGACATAATTATATAGGCGGATCTAGGACACGGGGGCACGTACCCCCCCAGACCCTTAAAAAATATGCAAGATTGTTAATACGGTCCCATTATCATTCGTTCGTTCGTTTGCTTTGTATTACGAGGCATCCTTGTGCCCCCCACAGAACAAAATCCTGGATACGGCCTTGGTTGTGCCCCCAGATAGAAATCCTGGATCCATCTCTGCATAATTGTGTTGGTATCGGTCGGTTAAAGGAAAAAAATGTGTGTTATATTGCAGAGTATTTATTTGCTTAATGTAATATTTGTGTACAAAAATTGAGTTTTTTTGTCTTTCTCTTGATCTCTCTGTTTAGCTTTATTTCAGTGTCTCGTAGTATAGTTTTTTATACATAAAAGAACTATACTTCAAGAAACTGAATCAACTCATTTAATCAATTTATGCATCAATTTATTTAATTAATCTAGTTAGCTTCGTACTAAGTCCATGTGATCATCGTATCCCCATCATCAATATCAATTGGAAATAATGAATGCATCGCTTGAAAAATGGCAAGGAGTTGCGAAAATGATTGCGGGGGTTGGCTAGAAAAAAAAATGTTTCCCAAGGTTTGGGTTGAGAAGGGTCGTGATGGGTGGTGAAAGAGCGGAGGGCAAAAGCGGAGGTGGCCGAGGGGTGATGAGATGGATAAAAACCAGCGTTTGCGACCATTAAATGCAGATGGCGGTGACGTTGACGCACCATGCACTCACCTAATTGTGTCCTGCGGTGTTATTTTTGTACTTATTTTGGGCGATTAGTATCCTGCGGAGGGAATTGAATTCCTTGTCCCGCCTCTCTTAGCCTGTCATTATGCATTTTAATTCAATGCGCAGTCTTTCGCTCATTTGTTCCCGTCGACCTTTTTCGACTTTGCATTTTTCCTTTCTTTTTTTTTCACTTCCTTCAGTATAGGGTGAGACAATTTATTCGTCGTTTCTCAAAATTTTCTTCCTCCATATCGGGATTCTTTCGCCCCCGTTGTATTTATAATTTCCCATTTCTCAGCTTATTCTCCCCCGAAAGTAAGTTGATCGCAAGAGAAAAAGTTTACACTATCTAATTTGAGATCTATTCTCTTGTATGGAAAATCGCCTGAAGAAAGTTAGTTTTACTTGAGAAGTTTTAGCAACAGAAGTGAAGTTTTAACAGGAGAAATGAATTAGTACAGTTACTTCGTGCAGTGAAAGATAAAATAATCTTTTTTTAACTCGACTTACGGCGTTCGGCCATTTAGCCTGTCATTTAATTAGTCAATGCATTTAAAACTCAATTGAAAACTAAAATTATTTTTGCAGTGGCATCACTTCGATAAGTTCTCTGGTTTCAAGAATATTTTGTCCAGTAATGTTTACTAGATTATGTTTTGTTTTTTTTCGGATTTATGTGATTTTAAGGATAAATATTAGATTTCCCTAAAAAGAGTATTGCTCTTTTTATGGAAGGCTATTATTTAATTTATATTTTCTTTTTTTTCTCGTGAATTTAATATGTTGGGTATCTGAGGATAATCTTTTTTCAACGTATTGAACTGAGCTATAGTTATTTTCAAGCGGCTCTTATATTGTGTGCACTTAAATGTTATATTGGGGTTTTAGCTCAAGTCAAACTGCCGCACAATTACTCACAGCGTGTCAAGGTGGAGGAATGAACGATATAATGTTGAGGAGTCAAGTCACTTCTATCCGTGACATATTCCTAATTTATTCAAACGTTTAGCGACTTTTTCAACTGATAACTTATATCTCATCAGGTGTTGTCCACAAAGTAATTTGTTCAACTCTTTTCAGGACGTAGTATTATCATCTACTTGACGTCCATAGCAAGTTTTGAGCACGGTTTAAATTAGGAACGCTATTGGATTTTCCGAGTCTTATCAGTGCCACTATATTGAGAAATTTCACCAATATTTCATCGCACTATCATTAAGAGTATGATGGGGATGAGAGAAATCTCCCCTGATTGACTCGTAGGAATTAGAATTAGGTGTTTCAAGTCATTCTTCTAATCAGCACCACGAGCTGCCCTCAGGTGAAGAAAATGATCGAATTGGTTTAGTAACGGTCGTTCGATAAGCAATCACGCCTTATTCATAAACGTTTTCTAAATCTCTCAAAAACGAACACCATTCGATCCCTCCAGACACCATTCATTAGTACCCAGGTCGTTATTTCTTGATAGCCTCAGAAGGGGAATATTGGTGAGGCGGTCTCTGAACGAAAAAAAAAGAACGTGGCAGCGTGCGACGCATTCAGGTTTTTTTATCGCCTAGACTAGAAACCAAAGAGAAAATATGGGAGAGACGTTACGGAGATTGTCCTTGATAAAAAAGATAGGTGTGTATAAATAAGAGGTTAGGGAAGTTGGAAAAAAATGAGAGAATTGTGGGGGTAGGGGTGAGGGAGTTCGTGGGAGGAGTGGTTGAGGCTCGCAAATAGACCCGTGCAGTAAGCGAGCGCTGCCGGAATGTGGGGTGGCCGCTTGACATTAGTCACGCTGGATTAAGCGTTACCCGCTCCAACGGGTGGCCCCATTAGCGATTTGCTCCGTCCCACCCTCTCCTCGGGGAGCAAGTGGAAGAGGAGGAAGGGGGGTTCTGAGGGTACAGGGGAAAGTGGTCCGACCGCGGAGGGAATAGCAACTCGAGGGAAGGCTGAGGGTTCGGTCAAGTTCATAGGAATATTGCGCCTAGGATAAACAGAGGTCGGGGATGAACCACGGGATTGGTTTTCGGGTTTCGTCCGAGTTCTCACCACGTTGAGGCCGAAATTTCTCCTGGTGAAGGAAACTGCATTGAGGACACCCCAGTTCGTCTCGAGGAAGCTTTATTTATGGTGCCATTTCGGGTGAAGTTTAATGTTTTCAAAAGAATCCTCATCGCGGTGATGAACGCCGAGCGGTCTTATTCATTATTATTTTGCTGTAGAATATTTTATGAGTAGAATTGAAAATTAATAAAATTGACATATTTTATTATCACGAGTAACATTTTGTCAAGTTCCTCTAACTATTGTTTAATATCATGATAAATTTAGATTTTTCTGCCATCAGCGATGAGTAATGTAAATCCATTAAAATGCGCGGTGGGAACGACATTTCTTGACGCCGAATGGGGAATCTTAATTGCAATACTCGTGCTTCTACTGTACTTTAGGCATCGTCAGGTGAGGCTGATTCGAAGCTGGTCTGAACACGTCTACAGCATACATCTATGGAAGTACATACCACCCCGCAAGCCGTGTAGCAGAAGATGCACGCATAAATGTTACAAAAAATGATAATCATTGTGTGAATTCAGACTACCTGATTTAGAACAAGCACTCATTAAAATGTGTGTGAACATCTCTCGTGCTCACCATGGGGTGAGAAAAATGTAGACAGCGGACGCTTTGAGCTCAGGCTCGTCGCCCATTCTTAATACTACTGATTCTACTGATGATGACGTGAACACTGACACGTCAGCTGGCTACATTGTTCTTATCCGGTTTTGAGCTCGAAAAGATTTCACGCAAATTATTCATCGGGAAATGTTGAACGTTACTCATTTAGGCCCTTATTTTTTTCGGAACGAATTGCCACACCTATTTGTTCGAAAAAATATCTCTCCTAATCTATCGTTTCCGTCTGAACTAGTGCAGCTCCAATAAAATATTTTACAAATCACTCTTAAAGTTATATCCTTAGTTGTTCAAGGAGTTCTAGCCTATCGCGTAGTCTCCAAATATCTATGATCTATGACCCTACGCGGACGAAATGCGATAAAAAAATCCTTTGGTTCTCTACAACGCTGAGAAATACTTCGTAAAAGAGTTAGGTAATTATTAACAAGAGACGACCGATAGCTAAGGTTATTTGCGCCTTATAGAAGGATGGACAGATGATTGACGTGAGTACTAGACTGCTCTTTACGAAAAGCCCCGAGAAGAATACGAGCTTGGAAGTGCCCTCGGTAAACATGGGTCTCTGAAAACACTCCGACACTGCCGAGATTCCAATTCTAGTCCACAGGATAGAAGGCCAACACACTAGCCGACACACCAATCCGAACCTGATCAACGTCAGACACGAATGGGGTAGAATTGCTGGTCGGGACCACAGTAAAAAATCAAAATATATAATCGCTCACGTAAGGCACGTAGCCATAAATATGGCGCTGAAGGTATACACCATCACCCAAATTTGTATGAGGGTCCTGTGAGGCAATACAACTACCAAATGAGTCACCGTAAATATTATTAAAATCTAATATGATCATTTGCATCAAAATTGTTTTCATTTTTATATCATTTTATGACTTTTACTCGATTTACGACGACTTGCGCTGCTGCTACTCAGAAATAATTTTCGAATTTCCCGCCTAGCTAAAGCATATTTAGCCGTCAAGGCCCACATTGGATGATTTTTCATGTGATTAGCATGTTGTTTCATAAAGTATTCAAATTATTCCCTAGGGTCCTCGCATGATATTGTAGCATCATTGTGCTTGTAAGGCGGGGTCCATGAGAAAAGTGGAGAGTTTTTTAGGTGAAAACACTTCTAATCACGATCATCATATATCATGCATGGCACACCATTACCTCCGGTTGTAATGCTTTCAGAGTGGTAGCCGTCTACGCGATGCGGCAATCAATATATTCGGCTTCGAGCTATCTTTGGTATAAACATATTGCCTAACACCTACCCACACTGCTGAAAATATTTCCGATAAAGAAAATTGCCTTAAATATAATAAAGTACGAATTGATCAGCGAATGATTGAGGTCAAAATATACTGGGTTGTTTTTCTAATGGAAACTGTATACTGCGCGTGGGAAGAAAAGTGTACGCTTTCATGGAAGAACGAAGTGGTCGGTAAATTCAATTAAAATTCTCCGGAGGCCTCGTTAAATTACATCCAAACTTGATGATTCCCCATCGATTGTAGAAATCGGCCTCTAATTGCAGTTCTTTTTTCTGAGTTTTCTGGCGAAGAATTTGCAAAATAATTTATAATTGAGTTGATCGCCGGATAATGAAACCGATGGGCCTGCGATTTTGGTTTGGTTGTGATGATGGAAGACTACGTGCTTCTTAACTCAAAATTGAATTATGGCCCCATTCCTCGTCTGAGTTTTATTCCGCTATCGCCGGTAAATATCCCTTTATGACCTCATCTGCTTTGGAACTACCTTTTTCAGGTTTTGTTTCAGGAATGGTTCAGGAATGCGTTTTTTAAGTTAATGCAACTTGCATTTTAAGTCTAGCATCACCCTCGGTAATATATCTAAACATTGTGCTAACTCTAACATATCAACCTACCATTTGCTTTTTTCTACTGTACCTTGCCACTCGAAAATTCCGGTGAAAAAATTTAAGCACTCTCTATTTACTAAATCCACTCAAATTTTGCCTCTCTTTGTTAATTTCAATTCAATTAGTAGATCTTGGCCATGGATGCCGTAGTTTTGTGACACAATGTGGGAAGTTGGGATGAATGTTGTTGGGCATCTTTACATCAACTATTTGAAGACAGCTTAACTATTATGTCCTATGCTAATTTTCAATTATGAATCGGAATGGGTCTTCCTTTCTCTCTATTTACTTTTAAAATTTGTAGACTTCATCATTCAGTTGCAGGTAACCGTATGTTTTATTTCGATTTTAAAATTTTAATTTAATAGAATATGCTTGAAGCGACGGAGGTATAAGTGTGGTTTAGAAATATTTCTCGCAATTAGCACTACTTTTATTTCGCTGTGATAAATATACCTTTTCTTTCCGACAGCACAATGCCTGAGCAAGCGTAACTTTAAATTTTACCTCTGTGTTTGCTATTTCCGTTGATTCTCATGCATTGGAAAAGAGTATATATTAACCTAAATTCGAGACCTAAATATGAGCTTAAGTCTGATGTTGCTCGGTAGATTTCCTGCTAAATTGGATATTTACTACATTTTAAATTTAAATATTTAGTGGGAAAGTGCCCTTGAATGTTTCCACTACAGTTGTTTACACTTTTTAATTTTAATTTTAGTAAAGGTATAAGTCTAATTATAAGATTTATTTTTATTCATAAGTAAGATTTAACTACCTGTATGATGAAATATCACATTAATTTATAAGTTTCATGTGGAGATTTTACGATTAAAATTTTTTTATGAACCCCAGCGTCCGCCGTCATTTCTCCGGCCGGCCGGTTTCATTATCTAGAGGAATAACTCAAGTATTTGTGTCAAACGTTAATGCTTTCATTTCGAATAGTTGATGCGGTCCAAGAATTTTTTTATATTACAGCCAAATCGCGGCATAGAAATTCGATTGACAGTAGGATTGCTTGGACAAATTTCAGATGAGAATATTTAACCGAAAGGTCCACATAGAAGTTCATTTTTTCATGGAACTCAAAAGTTGGTAAAACTACGCGAGATTTTTTTTTACCAAACTAGCTCATGAAATTCCAAGTAATGCGAACCTGGTGCAAATTTTATTTGAGCCCACTGTGTGGCATGAATGTCTGATTGGATATCTTACCTCAAACACTGTAAGATAGCAGACAATTGTCCTTCGAGAATTTAGTTTTTCTGCGTTTTTAACGATAGTAATCGCTTGAAACGTGAATTCCATGATTTTATATATTGATGCATTGCAATTAAAATCTTGTATTTCATCTACAATAAATATAAACCTATAAAAACCTTAGACGTCGATGAACTGTATATTTATAGTACGTTCTTAGACCAAGTAAGAGTTTGAATAAAGTATTTAGACGATGAAATAGAATTCTCTAGTTATGAACTAGGCCTGGATTCAGTGGACAGAATGTGAGGAAGAGAAGCAAGTAGAGATTAAAGGATCGTTCGGGGCTGTTTTGCTTCTTTTACTTTTTTAAATTCTTGATAGCCATTAAAGCCTTAGGGGACGTCGGCTGGAAAAGTGTTGGGTGGTAGTGTTGGATTTCCAGTCTCCTTCAGGGCAGGCGGCGTTGAAAATTAGCCCGTAGCGGTCCAAATACCTCCGATTTGCATTAAACCGCCCCTTCCATTTAATATCACCCGGGGCTCTCGCTCCTCGCAGAATCACTTCTGCTCTACCCGCCGCCGCCCTTAGCTCTCTCCTCTTTTAATTCCCTTTCTTCTTGCTTGTAAAAATCACTTCTCACGTCCTCACCTCCCATTACAATCCTCTATTCTGAGCTGCATTTGAGGTGGATTTTATATGTTCAAGCGCCTGAAAGTCGTCTTTTTTGAACACGCGATAAATATGAATAGTTTTCAATGATTTTTATTTTGGCCCGTCTAGATTTTTTGTTCCACAATGAAATCGTCGCCGTTCAGATCTTCTATCCACTTTTTTTGTAATAGGCGCATTACATCACGTCTATTGCAGTTTATTTAAAGCCCTTTTCTGACCAAATTGTGGTAACAATGGCAATTATTTAAAGCTTAGCTGGTCAATACCACCAACTAAGCCAAAGTTTTCGAGATGTCGTTAAGCTTAAGCACTTGGTACTTGATGACAAGAAGTCGACTATTAGCCTTGCCGGCTAAAAATATGTCAATTTCTTGCCTAATTTTTTATAAGCTACTTGGCTATTTTGTCATTGGTTAAAAGTGTTTCAGTTCATTAAAAAACTTCCAATAGAGCACGAACAGCGACATGTTTAGAATAATTAAATGAACATATATTTCCACGGTGATTCGTTTAGATATCAATCCCCTTCCAGTGCTTACACATTGAAAGTAATCAGTTTGCTCTACTTCACCAAAATAGCACTTTCTGTGTTTATTGTGAATTTAATTCAGGAGTGCAATAAAAACTTTTGTCTCGCGTCGTTTCGGTACATTACCTGTAGCATTCCTAAATAAAACCGTATCAATTTCCGCTCTCTCCCTTTCCATTCCCCCTGTGTTAGGCATAGCTATCATCCACCGTGTCTGATTTCGCGCTCGCATTTTCCTCCTGCGGTATATAGCCCGACTCAAAGACGTATCAAAGTTGAAATCTTTGCCCTGCCTTTAAGGCTTTCTCTCATGGCTCTTTCCGGCATGAATTATTATTTTAAGGCTGTTTTGCCTCCAGCTGTTTTCCAACCTCCCGTGTCTGGAAGCTTAAAGTAGCAACCGAGCCAAAGTGAATCGCGCTCACATCGGCGCCTACGGTGATTTTTTTCCCGCTGAGGTGGGCCTAACTGCGCCCATAATTGAAATACCTTAAGTCCATAAAAAATAATGCGAAAATCTTTCCAACTTTCTCGATCGTATTTTTGTAAGTCGGAGGAATTAGTCAGATTCCGGGAGTAATTAGTGCGGTATCATTAGCCTTGCAAATTGCTTTTGCTAAAGTTAATGATACTCTGAATATTAGGCAATATTTCTTTTGATGAAGGAATATTTGGATGAGCGGGATAAGTTTTTGGTCGCCAAATTATTTTTCTATTTCGCTGTGCTATTAGTTGTTACCATGGAAAGTTTAATAAATAAATTATAATTTTGATTAAAATTAAAAGTCCACTTAATATTTAGTGAAACATCTATTAATTTTCAATGGGAAAGTGACATGATTTGATGCGGTTATTAATTCTATATAGAATGCATTCGGATTGATTTATTCGTAATTCTGCGTCATTATTGATGATGTAATTTTATGTTTTTCAGAAATATTATTTGTCAGATTGTCTATCTCGGCACCACTGATGACATATTTCTCATTTGAATCTTTTCTTCTCGTGACTCAAATCGACTGCAACATCTGATTAATTCTCAACCCATTGCTCTAGGGTCCAGTGAAATGCAATATTAACGATCCTAGGGGTGTGTGAATTTTGTATTTCTATAGCGACGACATAAGAAACGTTATATTTAATTCATGTTACTGAGAATTGCAATGTATTGTAATAATCCAATTCTTCATCCATTCAATTATGAAATTATTGTCCAAATATCATGAGCGGCATAATTTTAAATTTTAATGATACATTTTTCCCGCACCATTGTGCTGTTGATGTGGGCATAACACTCTGGGGTCATTTAGAGCAGGGGTACCTTTTTCATAAAATGAAACTAGACCGTCATTTTTCTAAGGCTAGGAACTATTTTTATGCTAAATATTTTCCATGAATCTATTTTTCACGTTAATAGTCTCATCTCCCAGAACGAATCTGCTTCTTATATCCGGTAGAAATGAATAACGTGTACCATAGGGAAAGCAGAGCGTAGCGGTGGATTATTAGGAAGTAGTTCGTGGAGATGAAGATCTTTCATGTCATTCCATATGTTTCATGATATTTCATGTCTTTCATGTCTCCCGACCGTAAATCATGCCTACTATTGGAGCTTACAATTTTGATCTTTGTACATTGGTATTGTTATACAGTAAAAGAATCGAAATTTGCACAATTTATACGGCTTGGAATACGATGTTAGTGCACGAATGAGTATTATTTGAAGACTATTTTTTGTATTCTCTGTAATGAGGGGAAGATAGGTATTTGTCATTGTTTGAAAACCATCCCTTGAATGCTGATGCGGTGTACGCTGGGTAATGGATATGGGTAAACTAATGGGTGAATTCATCGCCTCTTATCATCATTGGCATTCACTATTGAACTCTGAGTTAAAATTGAAACTTGTTGATTAATCCTTAAATCTCAATAGATGTTTTAAGGGGCGATTATTTCGACTTCTCAGTCCCGGGCTTGATGAAAGACTCGTTTATCGAGGTGTCGATTGTGTCACCAGAGTATTGTCGTGTTGTGATACTTTATCTGACCTTCAGTAATTTTTCCTATAATTATACTCAACATGTATATTTTTTATTTGAAAGATATGTCTTTGCTCATTCATGAAAAATAGAATTGCTCTTCTTTTCCATAATTGGGTCTGATAATAAAAAAGATACTTTATATTAAGGGAAATATTATGCTCTGATCGTAAATCATACATGTGTATCTCGCTTTTGAACGAGGTCCGAAGTATGTTCTTCGATATTATTTTTTCCAAACATCGGTAATAAAGTATAGTTAAGGGAAGTAATAAGACATTTTATTAATTGAGCAGAGTTAATGCCGTAATCTTTGTTTAGATTGTACTCAGCTATTCCATTCGCTATAATAGTGCCGAAAGTTCTCAGTGCCCTAGTACCTGGTTACCTATAGTTTTTTTTTGTCTTTCCAGCATCGCTTAACTCACTCCTCGCTGCTGGTGCAGTAACTTGCTAAAACATCCATTTTGACATAACAGGATATGGTCATCTAATGGGCAGAAGTAGCCAAGTGTTCCCAGTAGTTGAATTTTTATTTGCATTTTTTTCTACGCCTTCATTTTTCCAGTTATCTATGATCAAAGATATTTGATTCTAAACTTCTAGATCAGCATGGATAAAGAATTCAAAGTATACAAAAAACACCTATCGTTGATATTACGCTTTTAATTAAAAGATAATTTTCGTTCAACGGAAGGAATATCATAGAGTTACATTTTTTGCTATATAAAATTATTATTGCAATGTAAAATTACTATTAATACATTAATTTTGTAAAATAAGGATGTAATATCTGCTACACTATTCGCATTGGCTATTAGCAATGTGTTTGTTGCTTTTAATTGGAGTAATTTGATGATACTCGCCTTTTTCGCGTTTTTGATGAATTCAACAACTCAGGAAAGCGATGACGTCTTGGGGACGACTAAACGGGGTCTTACAGCACCGCTTTCTAGCACGAATGAGGTTCTTTTTTACTTTGCGGGCAATACAAGAACGTATGATTACTCTGCGAGCAGTCGGTAATCATAATCTAATTACCTGCGATGTAATACTCTCCTGAAATTCTAAATTATTGGTTTATCGCCAGTTTTCTCTCGTTCCCTCTTATCGTGTTAAACTGCTGCTTTATGGCCCAGACCAAGAGTGGCAAAGTGGAATGAAAGCCTGGAGATTTTGATGAAATATGCTGTTACTGGCTTGCCTCTGGCGAAAACTTTCGCCATCTGCGCGTGATCGTAAAGGATGGGACTGTTTGTCAGACGGGAGAAATATTTTTTACTCGACGAAAGCATATTCATACGTATGAAGACGTCGATCGTGTCCATCAATGTCTTCATTTATCATCTAGGACCTGAACTTCTCATGAACCAGCTTGCTTCGTCCATTCTCTACTGCTTACAGAGGATTTTTCCGAAATTTATTTCCATTAATAATGGTGTGACACTTATCTTAATTCTCCTTATAGAATTTCTTCCCTCTGAAATGACCGCCGTTTGTTTTGCAAAACGAGATTCAACCTAAGTGTGGCTTCCTTAATTTGTGGCCAAGTTTGGCTAATTGCAAACTACGTACTACATTGTTTTCGTATTTTTTGTATCATTGCGTTATTCGAGGGAATAACTGCGGACTGGGCAGTTTACGTGCTTTTGCCGAGCATTTTGTGTGTATTTTGTATAAGTGCTCTCATAGTTCGAAATATTCCGCTGAGGAAATATCATTTACCTACCTTAATGGGGATTAGATTTTTCATGACCCCTTACTGAGACACTTATAGATACTAAAACAAGCCTTTTTGTCTGACTGCATTCCACTAATCAGATCAGCGTAGTTATAGCATCCTTAACTTCATCCATTAAAATGGCCAGGTAATTTAGTGCAGGGTTTGCCGGCGAGCGCAGAGGAAACGCTAGTAAGGAAGTTAAGGAGTTGTGAACAATTATCTACTTTTCTCATTGCATGCTGATTCAACGGGTATTCATGCAATAGATCCCAGACCCTCAGCCATGCTGCCCGTCGTCTCTGGCCCCGCTGCGTAGAGACTTCACCATTCACGCCGTTGATAACTTGCAGTTCCCCTGCTTGGTGCCACCGAATGCAGGGAATGGGGAGCAGTAAAGGCGTTAGGTGTCTACTTGCGCCGGAATTTCCGAGTGTGGGGAATGTAAGTCAGCGTGGACACTTACTGATTTTCTCATGATGTTTCATTATTTGGGTTTGAATGCCGATCAAGGTAACTGTTTCTTTTTCTTCAAAATTTCTACTAGTATTGCGTGAGAGGGGAAGCATAATTTGTAAGTACCGACGCACAGGCTAGCGATGAAACTAATTCTTGTTTACCGCAAGTGCACAAACAGGACACATGGTCCATATTCCGGGAAATCACGTGGAAATATTCTCAAACTCGACGAAGTCCTTTTTCTATTTATATTCCATGCTTTAAATATCGTCCTTACCTTAACCTCGCCTTCCTCGAAAAAAAATTCCTGACTTACTACCTGCAGTACTCCTTTGTCTTTTAGTAGCACGTCTTTCTTATGCCTCCGTTTTTAATCTCTCATTTAAGTTTTCCCAAATTGTCGATAACTTCCTTTTATCTAAACTGTAGAAATAGATATCGGTTTAGCCTGGGGTTTTCTTAATCATAAGGTTCCCAGAGATGGCCTCAATAACCTCATCAAATAGTCAGGTTGCTGTGATATTCGTTTCTCTCTTTACACGGCATTTTTTCTTAATTTCTTCCTCCGCACTCTAGTCTTCGAATCCTTCCTCAAGCCCCTCTGACTAAATCGACAGCCCCACCCCGTGCGTCCCTTCCCTAATGATCCCTCCCCGCTCCTCCTATCCACGTAATCTTTTTCGCTCCTACCTAGCCGCGATGATAGATTGCCCTTCCATGGGCGTCTTCGTCGTCAGGAAAAGGGAGACGCTGTCTTGCAACTTTTCACCCATTCTCCTCCTCTCAATCTCTCTCGCGCCCCACGCTCCTCCTTCACCACTCCACCCCCTTCCTAATTCCCCCTTTGACTCTTTCCCTTGTATTTTTCACATTTACTTTTCATATCCACCTCAAGGTGTTCTTAGCACAAAACACTATTTTCGTCACCTTTTGCTCATTCAACTAAATAAGCGGATTTACGATTACTTTTGAATTTTAAATAAGATATTAATAAATTCCATGCAATTCCTTGAAGGTTATTTTCTTAAAGCTTAAGCCGTTATATCGGGTCGAGTAGCTTGGTTCAAACTCGAGTTTTGCCAAGATTTAGAGGGATTGGTGTAGTTTTCTTATTCGCGAGATCTTTGTATATTCCCAAAGGATAGGAAAAAGCCCTCATCCCTAGAATTTATGAATTTTTTCTTGCCACTCTCCAAGTGTAGCGGATGCCATGCCCTCCTCATTCAGGTAAGCTAAGGTTGAATCACAGGATGATTTTAAGTAGATGTATTTGGATGGGTTTTCAATGTTTATTCACCGAAGGTATTTTTTTTGGAGTTCTTTGAATTATTATTTTAGAACAAAAGAATTCGCAAGTTTTGGATTCTAGGTAAAGTAGATGCCATCAGGTCCTTCTTGGTGTGCCATACTTAGCTTGCTTTGTGATGGATCAAGTTCACTTTGAATTGATTGATTATTGAGAATATAACTGAGGGATTCACATGCTATATTGTTGATGATATAAATCACCTTATTTAATGCAATAGCCTTTAAATCGCTGGTAGAATGTGCTGAGGGGTTTCATCCGCTGAAAAAATTATTACAGCTGGCAAATGCTGTAAGTAATTGGCGAATATAATATTTTTTGTTGTAATGTCGTACTTTACGTCCTGCAACTGCTTTCTTTTCAATCTAAATGAAATTTTAATCCTTGATACTTGACTGTGTGCTAATATTTGCCCATAGGTATATTAATCTTACCATCAAGCAGCAACAACAAACCTTTACATCCGCCTGAAAATATTTCCTATAATTTCAAGGCTCTTTATCCACTTACGGTTATCTTTATACCTGCGTATAAAGTCTCAAATTGTTTTATCCTAAGAGGAAAAAAAATCCGTTTATGGGATACAAAATTCCATGCTATGAGTGTGTTTGAGATTATGAGAATAAATTGCCCGTTTTACTGCGAGAATTCCCACGAAAAGAGAACGTGCCCGCGTGGGATTGGGGTATAATGGGGACGGATTGCTAACAATAATTCTTTTTCAACGACTCGACAGGCCCGTGTTGACCGTTTTCTCACGCACGTTGGAAAAAAACGTATGTAAAACCCAAGAATCATTCTCTTGCATGCAAATACGCGGTGATATTTTACCCAGGTGGCCAATTCATCTTCTCAGCCATGGTAATCGACTTTTTTCCTTCAATTCTCCCTGAAAAAGTAGAGCTAGATTTTGGTCCTATTTCGGTTTAAGTTGCGCAAAAGATATTACCATTACAGTGACATGTATTCAGTAAGAGAGAAGTCCTGTTAAACTAATAAATCAGTTTATTGGAGCGAATTAATGTTTCTGATGCTGCATTCCTTACATCAGCTTCCGTTAAATGCTGCTTCTAAATAATACCGTTTTTATCTGTCATCTGATGCAATGTGAATGTCAATAAGCATCTTCCCATCTTTAAATAACTATGAGTCATTGGGTTGACATTAGGAGAGAATTAGCGACTAGAATGTAGCAATTATATCATTTTTTTCAAGCATGGAAAAATTATTAATGTATCAAAACTATTTTAAGAAATAATAGACACCAATCTATATGATATTCTTGAACTGATTGAGTTACACATTAATTTTCCTGAAGAAGCTTTTTACCGTGGAAAATTTTCAGCCCATAAGCGTTGCTTTCTATAAAGCCTCAAAGCGCCCATGATTTTCCAAATGTTTTCACTTTGAGCATGATTTGGTATTGTGTATCTATCAGAATAGCATATTGATGCAATAATGTAACGAGTGCGAAAATCAGTGGATACTGGCTATAGTACCTACTGGGACGAGGAATTTGGTACTGGTTATATTAAACGTATGTGCCTCTAAAGTATATTTTTTTCTATTTCCAAATGAATGAGTACCCTAATTGAACTCCATATTAGTAATTCTTGATGGATCAGTAGGTTTAAGAAGGAAAAAGGAATATTAGATGACCCTTAGAAGACGCTAAGGAATGAAAAGCCTTGATGAGATAATTGGCGCTGAGATGTCATGATGTCAATAGGCTAACTATATGCATCACCATATCATTAAAAAGATTAAAGCTGGATGTACACTAGACTATTTTATAATTGAAGAAGGGAAGAAGATGTGGTTCAATAGACCAGAAAATATTTTTTTTTGGAATCTTGTATTCTTGGAATATCTGTCGCACTTGTTGGCTCTTGATAGGTGAATATTATATATAGCATTGATATGGTGAACATAATTCATTTTTTTTATTTTATCCTTTCAGGATAGAAGGTTGTTCCTGTACTGTTAAAAACAAGTGGAAATCCCACGTTGAGTAATATCTATTCAAATACAGCTTTATTTTTTACTGTTATTAGTTTTCATTTATGAGTATTACTTTGAGATTATTATACCGCTATTTATAGCGCCATAGATTTCATATTATTTCAATGATGACTGAAAAGCTTTATCACTCCTAAGTCTCAAATTGTAATTGCAATGATAATATGATGATATTCCCTAACATCATCTGTTCTAAACCGGGGAAAAACGGAAAAAACTTTGATTTCGATTTTTTCCCCTCAAAACATGCCTAGTTGTTTAATAATTTAGTACCAAATGAGGATTGCTTTTATTTTGACCTTCAGTTTCCTCAAGCTTTGCTTCACTTCTGCTTATCCACAATGAAATTGCTGTGGTATGTAAAATTTACTACGAGGGTGGTTTGATAAGTTCTCGGAATCACCACGAGGGGTCAACGCTAGCGCAACGAGTTTTTCACGTGATATCTGTAAGACTGTTCTCTGTAAACACATGCCACGTCAATTCTCGTGGAAAAGAACTGTGGCGGTAACGTGACTCTGTTGTTGATCCCGCATAGTGATTTGCGAAGATAAAAAAAATTGAGATTCGAGCTGTGATTAACTGCTTCGAAAAAATGGGTATGAAAGCAAAGGACATTCATGCCAACTTCCAGAGTACACTGAGGGACTCTGCTTCTTCATATTCATCTGTTTCCAAGTGGACAGATGGATTCAAATTTGGTCGGGAGAGCTAAGATGATGATCCGCACAGTGATCGGCCAAGATGTGTCACTACTCCAGAAATCATCGCTAAAGTGCCCAAAATGATCATGGAGGATCGCCGTTTGAAAGTGCGTGACATTGCTCACGCCTGCCAGATGTCATCTAATAGGGAGTATCATATTTTAACTGAAGAATGAGAAATGAAAAAAAATATCTGCTAGATTGGTGCCGCGATTATTGACGCTGTATCAAAAACGCATGAGAATGGACATATCGGAACAATGTTTGGCCCGTTGTAGAAGAAACGGACAGGATTATTTCACCAGTTTGTAATCAAAGGTGAAACGTTAGTGCACTACTATACCCCAGAGACAAATCACAGTCAAAACTGCGGCAAAATTATGATTCTCCGCCACCAAAGAAAGCAAAGACAATTCCTTCGACTGGAAAGGTCTTGAAATCAGTGTGCTGGGATGTGAAGGGTATTCTGTTTGTAGATTTTCTCCCCACTAGGCAAAACATTTCTAGAGAATACTAAGCTAACCTCTTGAATAAATTGCAACAAATGATACGCGACAAAAGGCCAGGTTTAGCAAGGAAGAAAGGCATGTTCCATCAAGACAATGTGCGCCCGCACACATGTGCTGTTGCCATGGCAAAATAACACCACATATGGTTATTATTGTTGCCATTTCCGCGTTATTTTACCAGATATGGCTCCGTCAGATTTCCATCTCTTCCCAAAACTTAAAAATGTTCTTGGTGAGCTTGGTTAATAAATTGATTCACGTCAAACGAAGAACTGATAGCCGGAGTTGACAACTATTTTGCAGGCCTACAGAAATCTCATTTTCTAGATGGGATCTAGGCACTAAAACATCGTTGGACCAAATGCATTAATCTACAAGGAGACTACATCGAAAAATAAAAAAAGAGTCAGTGATAAACGAACATTTTTTCTATTCCATTCCGAGAACTTTTCAAACCACCCTCGTAGTTCATGATGAAATTTGAAAAATGCCTTTTCACTCTATCTCACCGCATGCAGTTCAATCTAGTTTCAGCAATTTACCCTTTTGAATATACTTATTGAAATTCGTTTACTTATCCTACCTTTACTCGCTTTTTCCTTGATTTTATTATTCTTATAATATCAATATCCTTTTGTTCATTGATTTTGTGGTGTAAAACATCTTTCCGATCATGACTTCTTCGAACTCAAGATCTTCATTGGTTTCGGTCACGCTCGGCATTAGAGCTCGTTAATGAAATAAATGATCGTTGCGACACCCGGAAACGTACTCCACCGATCACTGCGGGGAGTTTTCATCGTCCTAGATGATAGACATAAGAAGTCAGTGTCTTGGTAAGTTTTTTTCAGCGGCGACATCTGTATTTGTCAGGTATCCGTATCGCGAGAATTCCAAAGGTTCTTTTTTCAACACCTTCCACCTTCGTCAACGGAAGGAATGCATCTTCGTTCCTACGCTTAACGTAGAACATGGTTCATTCCGGTTGAAAAATCTTAAGTCTCGTTTTACTTTGAGCTCCACTTAGTGCACAGGCAATCATCGCTGCTGTACTATGACGAATTGGATGTGGAATAGCTGTTAGCGAAAAGAGGTATGTAATGAATGGAGCACAAATACAAAGTTACCCCTCACACGCTTGTAATGGATTTCGCTCTCCCAGGAAATGCTGCAGGATAAATATCCTAACTTCATGTACCTCGATTCGTCCGTAAAATAGCTGCAATTTTTTAGACTGAAAGGAAACTTGCGGTATAAATCATACTTAAGAGATGAAAATAATATTTTTGTAGTATTACTTGTTAATAGAAAGGGTGTGAATTGTAATATTGTTAATCCATGTAATCTTAGCAGTCAGTTTTCACTACCTATGCAAAAAATTGGTGCTGAATTGCCGGTTGGTCAGGGATGTGAAATAACGCCTTAACCGTGGGTGTATGTATATCGCGTGCCAACGGGTCAGTTTGGTGAGTTTCTCTGCATCCATCATCATCAGGTTGAATTTTGAAGACATTCAATTTGATGTAATAGAATTTTTTTAAATATCTTGTTGTGAAACAAATGCATTAGTCTTATTTGTTTTTATTGTATGACCACCATTAGTCAGGATCTTCGGGGCGAAAGGCTGAGCCTCCTACGAAGTGTATCCCCTTCGAGATATTTCTTTGATTCCTCTGTATCTCAAAGGGTATAAAAAAATAAAAATATTTCATCCGTAAGATGTGAGGTAAATTACTCACATCGTCCACTGTTTGAGGAATACTAGCAATACTGTTGACGCGATCATTTAGTTTGCGATGACTCTAAAAAAAACTAATTTGGTCTTGATATCTCTTTTTTTAGAATGAGAAAATCGAAAGGAATAACGCTAGGTATTCGTATTTCTCAATTGTCGATTGATACTTGTGACGGTTATTACGAATTGAGGTATTCACGTTGTGCTTTTATCAGAGGTAGTGCTTTAAACCCTATATATGTCCAGAGACTTCTTAATGCTTTTCTTACTAATATTTCTCGTAGTCTTGGCGATTGATTACAATGCTATACAATCATTGGGAAATAAATAACGCTGGTGATACACTGACCCAAGCTGGGCTTCATAGATACACTCATCTAAATGGAAAATTAATACATCTAAACTTTTTCTATTGCTGCAGCATACCATGATTATCTCATTTATGCTTCAATCCATATGTAACACCATGCAATAATATATATTAAAGCAATGGTCAATTATTTAAAGATATATCAGTGGAAGATTCATGTGGAACAATGGCAGTACGGAATGAAAGAATGTGGTAGCATTTAGACTGGTCATTTCCATATTACCATGAACATTGCCTGTGTTTATTTTCTATCTATTGATATGATATACATATAAAATACATAAGTTCCCTTGCAAGATGATTTTAGGACAGTGAAGAATTTCCTTGTAATTTTATTTCATTAAAGGTTAGGCGTTACGGAAATGATTTCTATAAAAATAGCGGTGAACCGCATGTGTTGTTTATGACTTTCCTGAAGTACACCTGTGGCTGGTGTAAAATTTGAGTGCTTGCTCGTAGCACTGGCTTTCATGTTCG
The DNA here is from genome assembly GCF_921293095.1 of Ischnura elegans. Classification (NCBI taxonomy): domain Eukaryota; kingdom Metazoa; phylum Arthropoda; class Insecta; order Odonata; family Coenagrionidae; genus Ischnura; species Ischnura elegans. The sequence continues at coordinate 26,545,110 of NC_060247.1, forward strand.
ATTGACTCAAACATACCTGATGAAAGAAGAGGGGTTAATCCCGTCCAATACCTCCCAGCCGCTTTTCTCTTAAATGCAGCCCATTGTGATGCGCCGAATGAAGAGAGAGCCCACCCATCTCTTCCAGTCTCATAATTCATTCCCAAACGTCTCTAGCTGTTTTATTCTCACACTTTTTACTTTTTTTACCTTGTTCTCCCACGGTTTGGTGCTGGAAGTTCATATTGTCAGTTCAGCACGTGAAAAAAGTGTGTAGGTTTTAATGGAAAACCTTCCATTATTCAGCCTACCATAAAGTTTGAAAATGAGCTCTAGAAATTGGAATACAAGGGAATATCATTGGTTTGAAAGGGTGAAATAAAATTTAAGACCGTGAATGAAAATCGTGATCTTGCGTTTATTTCCTTGCCTGAACAGAGACTTGATTAAGGAAGTTGTTCATTTCTTGGTCAGTAATAGACATGTGAAGAACATCAACAATATTAATATTAGTCAAGCAGCTATTGCGACTAATATGTGCTATATAAGTTTGTTATTTTGTATTTTAATTATTTGAGGAATTATCTACAAAACATGTAGTAAGTTAGGTGTATGCTTTTAATACATCTTTATTGTCAAAAAGACGTGCTTGTGTAGTCACTGTTAAGTTATGGGCATGAATGCTATATTTTATTTGCAGGTAAATTTATCGCATGGAATTCTAATTAACATTCATTGGCTCTTTATTTTTAGTAATGATGATTTTCTAAAATAAATACATAAATAGAGAGAGTATCATCATTATAAAATGATTTTGGGGGCTCCTGTGGCTCAAAATATTTTACTTATTGCTATAGGAGCACTTACACGACGCACAATTTGAACAAAATAGTGCCCAAATACATGTGACCTCTTCAATAAAATGCTATATTCTGCTTATTAGGCAAGTAGGTGTAATCCAATGTAAGATAGCAATTATTTTATGTTTCTAATGTCGGATTTATGAGCATTGATGCAACTAAAAACTATATTTTACTTAATTTTTCATGTATTTTTAATCTCTGCATATCCTCTGTATTAGTTTCACATCAGAAAGTGTCTAACCCTCATGAGGGCTTACCCTGGGGCACATTAAAATAACTAGAATGGCTAATTAAGAACCATTCATCAACACATCACGGCTTCTTTTTGACCTCCTTTACCAATGCGGAAATAGCACATAGAGGCTTTACGAACTGTGCTATCATTTACCGTCGTAAATGCTCATGTTGTTCATACGTCTCAAATGCAGATGCATTAAAAACGTATTAGCGATGCTTCCATTGGAAAGTGTTGTGTCTAATGCCTACTGTTTCTCCTGCGCACACCACATTATTCACTGAATAGTTTAATGGTATGAGCATGTCAGAGATAATGACCTCGCTATTTATATTCTACTGATAAGAGCTCTGTCAGACACTTTTCCTTGGAAAACTTTTACCTTTGCTTCTTTTGATTCTTGTATTTCATGACCTGAGGATAATTAAGAAAAAATTCGCATTCGATTTTATGGCGAAGCCAACATACACGTAGGAGCCATCATTTCTTTTGAGCTAGAGTCATTATTTAATTGATTTGAAATATCAAAACACCTAATAATTATGAATAAATATCAAAATACCTATAATTTTTTATCGGAAACGCAAGCGTTATGGACGCTTTTTTATATCATATGTAGCATCGTAGGATGAAATCATATTTCTCTCAAATCATGTACTGTTTCTTGTTAAAATAATTAATTACCAAATATTACTTTAAAAAACAGATATGGTTTCAGCTTAGTTCATTCCCTTAGCACATTCCCTTATAAGTTTGCCAAATTGGTGTTGGTAATGGAAGTATATACCCAAATGAGCCACACAATTAAAACCCCAGAGGGAAGGTGTATGAACCCTCTCAGGTTTTCAGAGTGTTCTTGAATTTTAAACATTCCACCTCCCGCATTCCACCTACTCGTATTCCAGCCGTTTTATTCCTCGCTCTGCTTACAATTTGTGCATTCTCTGCATAATTTGGGAAACACCCATCTTCAAATACTTGGTTATTGAATTTAGATACGGTTTTATACCTCATAAGGATTGATTATTAGGCATGATAGGATAAAGCTTTTGTATTTATCCTAGTTGTTAAGATATTGTTTCTTTCAGAATTTAAGAAATCTATTTATACATCATGAGGCACTTATCCAGAGTGCGATTGCTAACTACACCATAGAAATAAAAATTTACAAATAATTGCATTGTGGTGCTTATAGATACAAATTAATCCTGCTACTGCTATCCTACCATTGTGGAAATTTATGCGTACTTAATGTTAATGCGGGTTTGATGATAATGCTGTATTGAAAGGATTTAGACATGTATATTTATTTTTGAAATTACTAACTGTTATTGAGATTCAATTTTAAGCCGCTAATATGTTTGTTTCCATACTCAACTAGGATCGTTGTACTCTACCAATACCCTGGAGTTAATCATATTTTGATTATTTTTTTTCTGATGGGGATAGAGAGTTGAGATTTTTTCAGCGATTCATACGTAACATGTCTGAGCGGACGGCTTATATGAAAAGAGCTCAGGTTTCTCTCACCCATTTGTCGAATATAGGTTGGTTTAGAACAAGGAGCACTTAATTCTAACTGCTGAGGTTTTGCGAGTGCACCTCATTCTTTTTCTACCACCGTTAGCAGTTCATTGATGTACTGAATTCTCACTCATGGTCACCGCAATTAAACCTCGCTGATTGCCGCCGCATTTTAAAGGAAGAAAAAACTCGGCGGCAAAGTCTGCTGTTCGATCTGGGTTTTTACACTCTTCCCTCCTCTAGTCCTTTGGCGAGATATAAATCTCTGAATCCTTCCCGGCTTTTTCCAAAGGGATAAAGCATTTATGGTAATTAAAGACTGCTCTCCTTGGAAACCGTTTCATTACTTTACAAAAACATCACCGAGTTTTTCCAACCGCTAATTACAAAACATACATGAGGCTGTGCACCGCGAGACACCACCCATAATATAGGTAACTGGATAATTGGCGGTAGGCTTTAAAAATGCATTCCGCAAGGGAACAGAAACGAGGTTTGAATGAAGAAGACCAACAGTTCTAGCAGCCTGAATAAATGACAGGCGGTGGGGAAACAAGGCCCGGAATATTAACAATGGTACCTAATTTGGAGAATACTGTGGTTTTTATCCCTTTCACCAACCGTTTTCTGGAATTGAATGATAAAAATATTTAAAAAATCAGTGTTTAGAGCACATACTTATTGAAAAAGCATTTATTTCCTCTAATTAATTTAATTTGCATTCTTTATCAGTATGGACGTGAATTTCATTACCTTTTAAATTTACTGTAAAAAAATTAAATTTTCTCATTGAACACTCAGCTATGTGAATGAAAATTAGTCAAAATAGTCCATCGGTAAATTTCTACGGATTTAAACAGTAAGTGTACCAGTTCCTATCCTATCTGGACGAGGAGAGCAGAAGAAAAAAATGCCGCTAAAATTCTCATATCATTTGTTACATTAAAAACTCAGAGGTGAACTTAAGGAATAGGAAGAAATTCTAGACAGTCGTAAAACAGGTATTGAAATCGATGATAAAAAGCGTGGACTTTCAAAATGTATTGGCGAAATTTCTCTCTGGTTAAAAATTCTTCGGCGCTTCATTTTCAGTACGTACGACTTCGGAAATGGGTGCGAAGTGTAAATTTGTTATTCAATGCCATCACGTTGAAATGAATGTTGGAAGTTTGAGAAGCCCAATAATGAACAGAATCCGTGAAATTTCATCAATATCCCATAAAATAGAGCAATGATGCGTTTGGGATTTGTGTAAAAGGGAGATAAATTATTATTATTGCTCAATATTATCATTTACGAGAATAGAAACTCAAGCAATAAAGGCAAATCAGTGTCAGTCATAAAATCCCAAATCCATTTTCTCCTCATTTTAAATGAATGCATTTCCTACAAATCGGTATAGTTCTGAACGTGCTAGAGGAAATTGGTTTGCAAATGGTTGAAAAAATCGATATTTGAAAAACAAATTGCATGGCATAAGAACTTCAGATTCAGAATGAGAGAGAAAATGAAAACAAAGGACGAAAAGAGAGGATAATCTTACTAATTTCATTCACTCTCTCAAAGAGCGGCCCTTGATAACGGAAAATTATACGTAATTGGTTGAGAATATGCAATCAAAGGAAAAGGCACTTTGCATGCATTCACCTAGTGACTTGGGAGGTCTGGGAGAAAAGGCTGAAAAAGCCTAAGAGAATCTTTAAAATTAACTGTTGAGCATAGGTAAATCGACGATTAGTCCCAACTTTTAATGCACACGGATTTCACTTTTTTGGAATTCAGAGTACAGATATTTTTTGAAAATTGGGATCTCCTCTGCGTATACTTCAGTAGCCGAAGCTAAATTACTTCGATCCTTCTTTTCTCCTCGGATAAATGCTTGCTTGCCTGTTGCGATATGTAAGTTATTGTGGCATTCCCCATATGGTACTTTCTTAGAATTTATCTGTTATCATATCTCCCTTTATTTATTTTAGTGCTTTGAGATTTATTTCCACGCGTAAAGAGCTGTAATGTGCAGGACATGTACAAATAAAATTGAAATGGGGTGTGAAAACATTTTTTGCTGTACATGGAGTCAAGATGGTAGTTAGAAAAGGCAACTTAAATTTTCAAATTGTCTCATTGGTGATGTCAAGAGAAGAATCCCGGATGTAGAGTATCAATTTCTCCGTTTTTTTATGCTTCCTCCTGCTGATGCCTCACATCAACCTTAATGTTATTTCAATGTGTGTCAAAATAATGGCCGATAACGAGATTTCAACGATGGGGCGCCAGAGACTTTAACGCCCTCTCCGAGTTAGTGGAGCGTGAAACGCAGGAAGCTGCCCGCGATGCACTCAACAATTAGTCTCACGTCACTCGCCTCCACGTGATGAATATCCAACTCATCTGACATTTGGCATTGCGCCCTCCTCTTTTATTTCGTATCAGTCATATTTTTTTTACCGTTCCTCTCGTTCCATCCGTCGAGGATCTCATTTCAAAGCCACAATCCTCCCAAGTGCTTTCGTTGGAAGTGACCGCGGCTCATTCCCGGGGGCAAGTCCTCTTCCTTCAGGGCTCTCCTCGGAGCGCACGTCAGTTGCGTTATATTTGCTTCCACCCCCTTCCTCGGAGCGACGGTTTCTCGCTGTTCATGGGTGCGTCCTGCACACCCTCTCATGCTTGTCTTTCCTTGGCGGCATCCTCTGTCTGTCACGACTCCATCCCGGTCCATCCGCAAACACTCCTTTGCTCTGCAGGTCGCAAGTAAATGGGTTCTCGCTTTTTCAGCACGGGTGAGGGTGGGTTTTACAATAGTACTTACATTGTACGAATTTTTTCTGCTGCTCACCGGCGTTACGGAAACATGACGTGGGCGCTCTCATTTCTAAGTGTCCCAACCAGAAAGTAACCCTGTGAATTACGACTTTAGGTTACAAATGAAAATGAATCCACAAAATGCTCTGGTCATTTTAGAAACACAATGGAAACAATATTTGTCTACGCCAAAGCTACTAACAGCTTTTAATTTTGATTGCCACAGTTAACAGCAACCGCTAATAACTTTTCTTTGGTTGGCAAAGATCTGTTCAGCTTTACTGCAAAAGGAGTAGTTGATAATACCTCGCCACTAACTTATTACTTCATGCACTTTAAATTACTGGCTTTCATTATCATCAGGAGACATAAGCTTATTATCGGAAACCACGTAATTGCGCAGTTCCTCTCGATGCATAGATATTTGGAGTTTTTAGCGTATATGTGCCTACCGAAATGCATTTTCTTGCTCTATTGGGAACGATAGTGAAATTAAATAGATGTTAATACTAAGCAAGGCAAAAGGTTTGACAAGAAATCATGGTCACATCTTCTTGCTTCCTTCCACGGCCTCTGTAACGCCGTGCGGCGCCTGAGCCATCAGTCTTGTTGTCCCCTCGACACGGTTGACTCTCTGCAAAAAGTGGCATCGGCCCCGCCTCCGCCCGTCGCCCTTAAAATGTCTCGCCGGGGAAGATGGTTCTCCTCCTACCCACTCCGTCTTCTTCCCTCCTGCTTCCTCAACGTGTGCCCCTGGGATATCACTCCTTCTCCCTCATCATTCCTATATCCCATTTCTTTCCCCAACCCCGGCGCCTCTTAACGCGCATTTAATGATGCCCAAGGTTTGAACAGGGAAGTAGCTGATGAATTGGGACTGAAAGTAGCTCCGGGTGTATGTTGATGAGAAGTGCTGGTGTCCCAAAAAAGTGTATAAAACTAATCCAATTTTAAAGACGACGGAATTCTTTAGTGATAATTAATATTTTGTCTTTCAAGGAGGAAGAACGGTGCTAATTTTATTGTGTTATGGCTAATTCTGTTAAAAGGACTTTAAAAACATTTTACATATATCCAATGTTTTAAAATAACTCGGTTGGCTGGGTGTTATAATAATTATTTCTAGAGCTAGTTTTGTATTACTTTGAACGTATTTTGGTTTTAATCGAGACAATCTCTGAGTATGTGACTACCGTATGGCAGGAATACCGTTTGAAAATGGTTGTTTATATCTTCATTTATGTTTTCATGTTATCATATACGAACATTACTTCCATCTTTAGCAAGGAAAGACTCTTTTAAGTGATCTTTAATGGTATCATAAGTCATAATTTATGATAATATTCGGTTAATGAAAGAAATACTTCCTCTTCTCAGGTTTGCGGAAATTTGATGCCATTTAAATTCCTGAATTTTGTAAGAGCAGATGACCTCCAGCTAAGGTTATTTGTTGTGTCAGATGAAGACAAGAAAGGAAGAGAGAAGAAAAACTGGGCCGCAGTGTTCGTCTGTCATCGTTTGGCGCTTAGCGGACCGCTGCTTGACGTCTCATCCAGGGAGTGCTTGGATATACTGGATGCATTTGTGAGTGTTATAATGGTTCACGTTTAGCTTTAATCATTCGCCGTTGATCTTAAGATACTTCGGTTTGGTGTATACTAGCGATTTATAAAAAAATAACCTACGCTGTATTTTTCCGAATAAATGTTGAAGGGCTTTTCCTTGGTATTAAATCATGAACACAATTATCTGTTAGAAACGAGAAGTAGAGTCGTAATATTTTTCGCAATGACGAGTTTGAATAATTCTAGTTTATTGATTGTGTGTCTCGGTAAAAGTGAGCAGATTGAATTTTCACTTTTACAGCACGGAACCTGCTTTGAGAAATTCTACGACGATATCTTTCACGGGTCGAATTCGAAATAAAGTGTTATGCAGAATGGACATGAATCTTCTCTGGGCGTATAATACCTTTTGATTGTATCTTGCCCTCAAAATGAATGGTTTAGGTGGGCCCAGGGTGGGCCGAGAGAGGGAGTTTCATGGGGTATTCCACCGGTCCTTTTCATCGCATTTGCAAGATGCGAATAAGAACTTTTGTCTTTCCTGATAAGAAATCGCACAATTGGAAATCTTTGCCAATGCATACCCTTTACTGTAAATCAGGGAGAAAATGATGTCACGGTTCCTTCCCTGAAAAGAGATGTCTCTCTTTCCCTGATATCTTCTTTTTAAATTTCATCCGCTGTGAAATCATGATGGATGCTCCGTGCAAGGGAAAATTTCACGGAACGTTGACAATGTTTACTTGATAATATGGATTTGAAGTGGGTTTTTTTATTTCTGTGCTCTGTCTGGTATAAAATATGCCATGGATTCAGTATAAATAGATATTGTTACGCGCGAGGGTTCCAATATAAAAAAACAACTATTCTTATTTCCGGAACACTTAACACCTTTATTTCAGTAGAAGTCGTACACATTAACTCTCACTTCGTTCTCAAAAACACAATCTCCTCAATCCTCTATTTACTCAAATCTCTCCGTCGTTAAAATAAATAATCCCCGTTGTCATGGATGATTCCTCCGCTACACTGCCCCCTCCTCAAGGCTGTTTCGTCCTGGAACAGTTCTTACTCATGCCTTGACCATGTTGTTCGGCCGCCAACGTGCGTTCACCTCTTGATCCTCCTCAACTCTTGCATTGCCACCTTCGTAATGTGCCAATCGATTGTAATGGACTACCTTCGCCTTTCCTCTAGGGGTTTGTGGAGCATGTCAGGGTATGTGCGGCGCTCAGGTTCGGGCAGTGTAGTAGCCATCATAGCCTCTGTCATAACTGTCATAGTATCCATTCCTCATTGATGGTGGAGGTGGCAGTCCAATCCTGTCCATTCCAGGGCCCCTGCCATCCATTCCTGGTCCTCGTCTGTCATAGTCCCCACGACCGTCCCTCATCATGTACGGAGGTGGGGCTCTTCCCATTCTCATCCCCCTCATTGGTCCTCCTCTACCTCTCATCATTGGACCAAAGCCTCTACCACGACCACTCTTCTTACTAGAAGATTGCTCAACGCTAATCTGGACACCCATAAATTCAGCATTGTTCAGGGCCTCTATGGCACGGCCGGCCATCTCATCAGTCTTCATGTGCACAAAGCCATACCTGTTTAAATGTCACACTCGGTAACAGTTCCATACCGCTCAAAAAGGGCCCTCAGATCTTGTGCCTTGGCGTCTTCAGGGAGACCGCCCACGAAAATTTTAGTTTTAGGGGGAGTGCTCCCAGTACGGATCTCGTCACCCATTTTTGAAATTTTAGTAAGATGCGTAGTCCGTCGATCTTCTCTGCTCTGGCAATGGCGTCTATCGAGAAAGCGACCCTGCCGCATCGTACTATTTTGGCAGCGACTACGGACATGTCCAAGCTCCCCGCAATCCCAACAGCGTATATCTCTTTTTGTGGGTTGTCCTGTCCTTCGTAAAAATTTTGAGACGATCCTTTCGATCCTATCTTCGAGAGATTCTTCTTCGCTCGTGCTTTGGACATGAGTTAGGATTTTTGAAGTTTCGGTTGCCGCTTGGAATTCCAAGGCTCGGGCTAGTGCGTCGTCCAAAGTTTTTGGGTGCATTAAGCGTAGAGCTCTCTGCAGTTCCGGATCAGCCACACCAACCACGAAAGACTCTGCTGACAATCGCTCAATAAATTCCCTGGGCGCCGAGGGATAAGCCAAGAAAACGAGTCGCGCGATGTCCGCTTCAAATTCCTGTAGTGTCTCGCCACGGTTTTGACGTCTAGTGAGCAATTGGCTGTGGTAGACTTGTTGAAGGTGTTTGTCACCGTACCTCATTTCAAGTCGGCCCACCAGACACTCGTAGTTCCTGTGTTCATGGTCAGGCATCGCTTGAAGAATGTTCAAAGCGTCTCCTCGCAGCGCCACAATCAAGCCCGTAGCTCTGTCTTCCTTCGTCCACCCGTTGGCGTTGGCCGCGGCTTCAAACTGCTTGAAGTAAGTAGACCAAGGAATCTTGCCGTCGTATGTAGGTGGTTTTACACGCACGGCCTTGATACTAGGAGCTAGTCCTGAGAATACTCCAACAGTGTCCGTTTGCGTCAATTCTTGAGCGAGAGTTTTCAGACGATCTTCAATACGCTTCTCTACGTCGACTTCTACCATTTTTAAATCTTCTTTTACGTTCCTTAATCTCTCTTGCACGCCTTGTACTTCCGAAGTGACGTATTTTAGTTCTTCCTTCATCTCGTTGACATCTGCTTCCAGCTCATCTTTTACTCCGCTAACGTCATTTTCAAGCTTGTCCTTTAATTCTCTGACGTCGTCTTCCAACCCACATTTTACTTCAGAGATCTTCGCCAGCAATTCGTCTTTGATCGTGCGAATATTACTGGCAATTTCTTTCAAAGTTCTGGAATACTCGGCACGCTCTTCTTTAAATACAGTGAGGAAATGCGTGAATTCATGCGCGCCGACTTCTATCTCGAAGGAGAAATCCTCGGGGTCCACGCCTTCGTCCTGAAGCGCCTCACGAAGTCGCAACTGAAGTACTGCTTTCGTCCCGCTTGTCTCCATGTCACGTTCCGCCAACTCGCGCTTCAAATCCGCCACTTTCAACTCACTTAACTTAGCTGCCTTTGAAGCCATGCTCCTACTTCGATTGAAAATAAGTCGCGCTTCATACAAAAAAAAACAAACACTATAATTTATGTTTCGTCCCCTTCTGACACCAGTTGTTACGCGCGAGGGTTCCAATATAAAAAAACAACTATTCTTATTTCCGGAACACTTAACACCTTTATTTCAGTAGAAGTCGTACACATTAACTCTCACTTCGTTCTCAAAAACACAATCTCCTCAATCCTCTATTTACTCAAATCTCTCCGTCGTTAAAATAAATAATCCCCGTTGTCATGGATGATTCCTCCGCTACAATATTAACACCAAATTAAATTAATTTTATAATTATTTGTCCAATGTTGCCGTGAAAGTAAGGTGCATAAACACGGATGATAAATAAAAATTAAATAATTCAACATTGTTAAATGTTTTCGTTCTAAGCTGCTAACATGAGGTATTATTGTAAAAACCTTTTTAAGTATCATTAATGGTTCGAATTATCTTTTTGACACACTAATTTATAAAATTAATATCGTTTTAAACATTAGGAACCTAATTAGTGTTTTCAATAAACCAAGTTGAATTGTTTTTGTTGAGAGATTGACCCTTGGTAATTTTAAATTCAAATAATTTAAAAATGCATTATTTTTTTGTGTAAATAAAAAAATTCGTAAATTATTCTGAAGCCATAATGTCAAATATTTCGAGGTACTTCAAGGTTCAAGATATAGTTTTGAATGAGTGAATGAAGCATGAACATTTTGTTAGCATCCTAGATAAAACATATGTATTGAAAATTTTTACCAACAGAAAAAATAAGACATGAAGTCAAGGAGTCAGCCATTTCCTAATGTCTGAAAGCAGAAACTTCAGTAGCTCGCCATGGGTTTTGTTTGGGAAAATTCCATGGTGATTACCACAGCAACTGAGCGGTGGTGACATGAGAATTATATTCATTTATGTACTTGTCACCGAATACTTCCAATATGCACTCCATTCATCTTTATGCATTAGTCATCCTTTATCATGTGATGGCCAAAAGTTATTTTTTCGAGTAATTTATATGCTCAGGAGGAGATGATGAGGGCAATTGAATGAATTTATATTTTACTACGTTTTTATAAAGTCACTTTATTTTCTGTTTGTTTCTTTGCACTTCGGGAAAAATCTTGCAAATCAATCAACCAATACAATAACGCTAACGAATAGCGCTTTTGATTCCGAATCAAAAGGCTTCATTTTTATTTCTAAGAGGGTCGTTACTTTTTCTTCATAATTTTAAGGTTTTTTTAATAGTTGACTTTGCGCGTCTACCATCGTTTTAAGCTTTTCCATTTTGCACTTTTTAAGTAGAAGTTTTTAGTAGCTCCATAGGCCTCTCTTTTGTGAAATATGATATGAAATAATATATTGCACAAGTGTGAGAAATTAGCCTAAAAATAACATCTTCATTTAAATTAAAAAGACAAATATGGTGCAAAAATTTTAAAATTAATTTAAAAACCTAAGTTTTTTTCGAATTGATTCTAATGCTCACCACCAAAACTTGGTGCACATGAATTTCAACATCTTAAATCAAATTCTTTCTCGATCAGTATTCATTGCAACACTTAAACTTAAACCTCAAATTTTTCTTGGTACTTAATTAATTTTAAAGCGAACACGCATCACGTTTTTGTATTTGAACATGTAATCTTTTGTCTGTAATAATTCAAGCTTGACACCTCGAACCAAGGCTGTGTGGTATATTTTCTTATTTTTAGCTTCTATAAAAGCGTGGGTTTTTAAAATAATTTTTTATTTTATTGTAATAATTGGTTATGTTTGCCGCGGAATCCTAAGTCATACGCATAGAATGTAATTATTATGGAACCAAACCGTCGTACCTCTCTTTTTATTGATATGCCTAGAGGAAATTCATGCTATTAAAATAAGGGTGAAAGTTATTTTTACTGCTCCTCAATTCCTTACACTCGCCTCTTTCCCAACTTGCATCAAACTACGCCGACAATTCCAACCGCGTAGCTGAGATAAGCCCAAACGAGAAGGGATCTCATTCTTCCTGCGATCCCTTATCTCATTCTTCCACTGATGCTCGGAATTTCAAAGCTTCGAAATACTTTTGCTATCATGCTTGGGGATCGAACTCGATATCCTTCACAGTGATTGCATTTTATATTTGGTGGCTCCAGTAGGCGCGAAATTCTCAAGAAAAACCTAAGCATATGTTAAAAATAGGGGGAGCTGCTTATAACTTAGTGCTTCTTTGTTAGAAAATAAGCTGGAATCTATTACAATAAATAATTCTCTCTTCTACTTTTATATTTTTTGGTACACGTATATCCTCGTTTCTCACCCTAGTCCATTTAATATTCTTTGCCGAGACAGGCCTTGAAGGATTCTATTATTTTCTGCTTAGAATGTCCTGTGGTCGTTATTTGTATTTCGTGAAGTGCGACTACCCGTGAAATGTCTCCATCCATTTTCGTAATGGAGTTGTTTTTTGGTAATGGATTTTTCTTAAAATGGAGATTCACGTATCATTTGAGGAGGTAAGCGACTGTTTTATCTTGAATGGCACCTTAGAAATACGACGCTTGACGCATGCCTTTCCTGGTCACCTAAATCTATCTTTTATGAAGCTGTTGCACTGTGGCGATATATTTTTAGCAATTAGCTAAGTAATTGCGTTATATTTTTTGAACTGATTATTGTTCATCTAATTTTAAATTGATTTTTTAGATTGTGCATCGATCTTCGTGGCAAACAGTTCAAGTACTGATTTATCTATTGAAGAGCAGAGATTGACCACCATATTGGTAAGAATTCGCTTTTTATCTACAGGCGCAATTATGGGCACCAAAACCTATTCACCTTAGAGCTCACCTCCGGGCAACTCATCTCTCTATTTTTTTCATTGGCAAGCCTACTTCTTCGGCGTCTACGCGATCTACACCCTTCAATAGCCATTCATGCCTTCAAGGTCCTCAAATGAAGGATGCGTGTAGTTTCCTCGTTGGCGATTTTCTGCTCCGTCATCGTCTTTCGGCACAAAAGCTGGGCTTGGCGCGATCTCTAGAGGTGCGGGCGGACGAAAAGGGCTGTTGGAGTGAGTCTGAAAAATCAACGGAGTGGATAAATAAATAACGACTCGTGTGAATACATTATTCCTCCTCGTATTCCGTTGCACCGGCCTCTCCAAGTTTGCTTCCCCGGGGATTAGGGCGGGGGCGGCCGCGGTAGCGTGTGGCGTCCCCCAAGTCAAATAAGATTCGGCCCCTCGATATGCATATTGGGCCCAGACGCGCGTTCCCAGAGGGTGCACTGCGCAATGCATGCTAATGTCGTCGGGCGCGCTCTCTGTCTTCGCATTGATTTTGCATGGCGCGCTTTTTCGTGGTCCTCGAAAATGGATGAGGGTCTTGGTCCTGCTTTGCGCCTCTTAAACAGCGTTTCCACTTTTTATCTGGCTCCAATTGTATAAATTCTTCGTCGTATTATCTTTCCCAAAACTACGTATTTCTTTCATACGAGATAAAATAATTTTTTTATTTCTATAAATTTTGTTACCTCTCTCGTCATAAGTTGGTGACTGTAGACTCAGCTACATCGCTCATCTAAATCTCCACACATAAATAAATTGGCACCGATTAAAGTATTCCTGAATTTACTCTAAACATTCAAACGGCAAAAGATTCAAAGCGTCTCAGTGATCGTTATTGTGGGCTAGAGGTTAATAGGGTAACCCGGGAAATCCTCGATTCTAATCCCTTATATCAATCCGCACAAAAATACGTGAATATGTTTTAACAACTTCCAGATTTATTGTTCGAATACAATATAAATATTGTAACACCTGATATTAAGTTAGTATTTATATCGATAGCATTTTTTATTGGGATTGTTTTAGGCATATTTTTTAAAAATTACGATTTTACTTTATGTTTGAACTTTCTCATTTTTTTTATTTGGTACATCTGAAGAATATATTTATAAGTATCTAATTAATGAGTATTTGGGTTAATAAAATGTGAATATCAGCTGTATTTATGCGTCTCTCGATATGCATTCATGGTTTTTTCAACTTTTTCTGAAAACTCTGCTGACCTTATGGAAAAGATTTACAGCCTTTACCTTCAACTTGAGAAGGTATTTTAATCTCATAGCTTCTTTATTTTTCAATTTTTTTGCTTGCCAGCTGGACTTGAGCGCAGCTTCACGGTTAACATTCTTTGGGCGGCTACATGAAACGCTTATCTCGCTGACAAATTCCATCCTCGCCAAACTTCATGCCATTGTTCACTCTTGTGAGTGATATAGTGAGACTGGCGCTATTTCCTGTGACTGAATACGACGCCGTCCTGACAAGAAGACTATCTCTACATAATGCGTTTCTGCTGTACGAGTGATTGCTTTTCAATTGTGCTGGGCTAAAATATAGCGCCACGGTAAATCGCGAATGGCTCGGCACCGTTCTCAACCTTTTCGAGCGGCAGTAAAGATAGGGAGTACATCACGATTTTCGTGATGTCGCCGCCACATCTGCCGATTAAGAGCAAATCACCACTGGAAAATGAAGTTGTTTCCCATTCAGACGATCGAATGGTCTCTTGCCTCCGTGCTCCGTGCCAACTGTTTAAAACCATTTCCCCTCGCTCTCTCCTCCATTTCCATCCGCTTTAGCGGGTGCGTTAGGACGTGCAAAAAGGTTCGTCTCGGTGGTGTCGTTTATGGCTATCTTAAAAAGGTGTTACGGGTCGTCCTCACGCCTTCCTACATCGCATTGGGCAACCAAATGAGGGAAAACAGATCGTTGTTGTGTGCGAGTGGGCTGCTGCCGCCTTTCCTCATCCCGCGCTACTTTACGCACACCCTCTTTCAATTTTTTTCCCCTTCCGTGACGCGTCACGCGTGACGTTCTGCCTCCGCTCCGGAATGGCAGGCGTGTCTCCGCGGAGTGACGGGGCGACGCGTGCGCGTGGGCCGTAAATGGTAAAAAGATTCGAGCGACATATCACGGGGGGAAGGGAGGAAGGGGAGCATTGGGAGCGGTGTGATGCGATGGAGAGTCTTGAATGGATTAAAAGGATGCGCACGTGGATGAGGTGGGTGGAATTGATCGCGGTGAGGAAATAATGAAGAGGCTGAGAGAAATACTACCTCTCAAGGTGTCGTCGGTGATCTTCGATTATCACGGTGAAAGAGGCGGATGCAGGATACATCGCCCTACAAAGTTTTCTCTTGGTTTTTACGGTGTAGGACTACAAATAATAAACCACCACCCCTTAAAAAAATTGGACCCATTCGAATCAAAGAAGACTGCCGACTTCGTGATCTCCTGCGGGCGGCGGATGCTAAAAATCAAATAGACAGGTAAGGTGAGAAACGAGGGGGTGAACCGATGAATCAGTGAAGAAAAGGAAGTGTGGAACGCCAGACGCTAGGGAAGGGCCCGGTGGAAAGGCCACGTCATAATATACAGATATTACATGAGTAGTATAGTAGCGGGAAGACTTGAAGGAATATTCTCGCGAAGAAGGTAAAGAGAAAAACATTCAAGGGGTAAAGAAATAAAGACTCCAGGAAGAAGAATATCAGGGAACTGAGAGAACTAGCTAAGCAACGGAAGAAAAAGAGTGGTGCAGTAAAGCAATGTTAAAAATAAAAAACGAGTCTATAAAAGAGGTCTTAGAGGCTCCAACGCAATAATTAACTTTCCATTATTTATATAACACTTCTGTAGGTATCATTATTTTGGTTCTTTCGCGTGAAAAAGTTGTATTGCCATGTTATGTTTTATGTTATTGCTATATTAGGTACGTTTTGTGAGGTATTATCTTCTCTGCAATTGTTTTTCGTCGTGTTATTGGAGATGACTTCAATGTTTCTATAGAAAGACAGATTAACTGGAAGATGGAGACGAAGGAATTGAAATCGTCGATGTTTCCAATTAATGTTACATTTTTGCCGTTGCGCCTTCGTCCTACTGATAATAGAGAGGACTAATTAGATTTCGGAGGAAATGAACTAACTGAAAACATAGGACAGATTTTATGTGGTGTAGGGAAGGAGTGGTACTATTGCAAATTAAGTAAGCCAACGTGGTGGATTGGAATTTAATTGATAATAATAGCCTAAGACGAAAAGTGCTCTTTTCTCCAAATGAAGTGAAAATGTATTGGAATGTAATGTAAACGCAGGAATTAACCTGTTCTAGTAAATACCCGTATGCTAGATACAAAATCAATACGTGGAACATAGCTGAAAAATACGATGGGTTCATACCGTGAATAATATTTAATCATATCACTGTACCCACTTGAATAAATCACCATTATGGTTCCTCCTGGTTTTACGCTTTCTCCTCAGCATTTTTATAAACCAATTTCTCCATTGACTCTTAAGGTTAAAAATCAGTCATACAAAACCGCACTCTAAAATATTGGCGAAAAATTAAAATTGGATCACACCCACGGTTTGTGTTTATATTTTCTCCGCGAGGGCGCGCATGATATAAATATCCACGAAAGTTAGTAGCATATTCTCCGAGGTGAGGGAGCGGCTACGTCGACGCGTTATAGCCCTCAGGCGCTCTCCTCTTCTTCGTGGGCGTTTTTGAAGGGTGTGGGACGTCGGGGTGGCATCGGAGAGGGATGGGAAGGACAGTAGGCGCGGTTGCTTCGAGACGCTTGAATGAGCAGGAAGCTGGGAGGAAGGAGGGGAGGGCTAAGTTGACGGAGGTGGGGGGATGTCTTGTGAGAGAGTGGGCGTAAGACACAAGGCTGGCGGCCACGCGGTGTGGTCGGGGGTCGTGTGCTCCCCCAGTCGAACGGTGGGGTGGGGAAGGAGCGGTGGGTGTGGAGGCGGAGGGTGGGGGATGAAGCGCCGCGGTGGAAAGGTGGAGAGCGGGGGTTGAGTGGTCGCGGAGGAGAGTGTGACGGCGTAAAATGACGTAATCGCCCGTCGAGTGTGGAGCTGGAGCAAATCGCCACGGTCACATCGCACCTCACGTCGCGGGCGCACGTAAATTCTTTTATCCCATTGATTTCCCCCAAAGTTATGATTGAATCATTCCGAGAAAATAAGAACTCCTTTTGCCGTTGGATATTTCTTAATTACATGAATGGAGACAAGAAATTTTTTTTAATTTTTTGGCAGTACCATAAAAAAATTCTGTGGAAATTTACAAAGGTTATTTACCTTCATTCAGCACGCATTTTCACCAAGTGAAATCCGAATCTATCGATTTCTTCCTCACGCATACCAGAGTATCCATTAATGAACGATATTTGGCTATGCTGCAGTTGAAAAAAAATTAATTCCTCGAGAAAACGGTCTTTAGTTATTAAGGCATTCGGCATAGTTAGGTATTGGGTAGGTGGGAAATTTTAATTTATTCCGTTGTTTTGTTTCTACCCATTTCCTTCTCTTAACTTATCAGCTGAAGAGGAAGTCCTCGGAGAAATTGTTTTATTCATGACATTTATAATTCCTATTCTTCTCATAGCTGTGGTACTGGCTGTTAAACGAAAGAAAGTAATTTAGGATAGATCTCTGTTAATGGTCTCCCTAAGGTAAACTGACTACACACTGACCGACAGTATACGTAGAGTAACCTGCGGTGAAACCACGGATATGTCCCCGTATAAAGTGACTCGGAAGACCTTGGTTCAAGTCCAAGTGTGTGTGATGGATAGTTCGACCCATTTAAGTGCAAGCACCAAAGGTCAATTATTTAAAATATAGCTCGATACTTAAATTAATTGAACTTCTTACTGAAGCCGTTATAATTAATTCTCTTACCCAAGCCTGCTATTTTCTTTTACGCTGACTTTTTCCATTTTACTTCTTAAACTTACCACTGCCTTCTCAGTATTACTTTGCAATGGAAAAGCGTGAAAATGTAATGCTAGTTTACTGTTGAAATTCTTACTATGGCATAGCAAAAAATGCATTTCGCTATAATAACAACATTCACACTTATATCGCGTATTTAATCAAATGCGGCTGAAATAAGCATCCTAAATAAAGACTAAACTTTGTGATAATTAAATATTACTGGTTTTTCCTAATAAATCCAAAAATGAATTTTTTTTGGAATAAATATTTCACTGTATCAATTTCAGGCTTTTCCGTTTATTGCTTTTTCCACTTCCATTAAAACTATAATGATGACCGTGCATAGTTAGTTTTTTTATCAAACGGATATATCAGCACAGGCATAAGTTTTCCTCAAATAGGTGATGGAAAATGCTTTACACCGCCTGTTTCGCAATGCCTAAGGATAAATATAAAGACTTTGGAGGGTTCGCATTTTATCAATGCATTCCATCTGCAAAATAATATCCTCAGTGATGCATATTTGTAGATGTCCTCCTTCAATTTTCCGTTACTTTCCTCGATGGGAAGCAGCGATATTTTGCATCCGGTCGCTCTTCATCACGCTGAGCGAGGAAAACGTGAAAATACGAGTCCCCGAGGGTTTTACTGGCATAAGTATTTATTTTACCCTACTCATCCCCCTGCGCTGATATTTATGCCGTCGGTATCTCATGCGCCCGCTGATTCCTTAAGTGCGGATCGGGGTATATGAACATGGCGGATAGCAATCCGTGGTGTGATTTATCGTGCGGGTGCACGTTTCGTGAGAGATTATTTTTATTGCCGAATCTCCCGGTATTCGCTCGGGCGATTTATATAAGGTAAGAGGTGGTAGCTTTTCGGTAGTTTGACAACCTCGGTCCATATCGGCTGCGAAGGGAGTGAGCGAAAAAATTCTCTTTGCTCTTAAAACGTCGATACCCTTGCTGTGATTTATAGAGTGGGAGAATTTTTTTCTTCCGTTTTACGTTCGAGCGTAATCGGACAGGTTCGGCTCTGCTAGGGCTTTTCGGGTTCTCTTGGCACGTGAGACACGTCTTTTAGATTTTGCGTAGGTTTTAGGTAGGTGGCAGATTAGGTTTCGTTCTTCAACACCTTTCCGTACGGGAATAAATTTTAGCGTTCACCCCGACTCGAAATTTTCTTTTTATGGATCACTTTTCGTACCAATCAATGATGTTTTTACGGCCCGCACAAAATTCATTATAGTAAGATTTTATTAAATTTGTATTTGATACTAATCCCTTGCTCTTAAAAAAGTCTCCCATTCAGTTTAAACAACAAAGTCCTGTTTGAGTGACGATGTATTCAATTGGAAATGACTCTTGCGTGGGAGAATTTTTAAATTAAAAAAGCATCGTTTTCTCTTTCCATGCTTGACGTAGCTCAAAGACCAACTTCTAGGTAGTTAAAGGACGATAAAATATCAAACAAGAACCTCATAGATACTAAATTCTCAGGACCATGGAATGCTTCTTAGTAAACTGTAAAAAGGGAATTGAATGACGCCGATTGCGACACAAACCTAATGATGTTATGAATGTCACAATATTCTCTCAAGCAATTGCGATTAAACTTGTATCTTATGAAAAAACTGTTAAAATACATTGAAACAGCTTGAAAGAATTTTTTATGTCTTATGTTATAATATTCTTTTTATTGTTTGCTTGTTCATATTACTAATTTTTGTAAAAAGTCGTATGAATACCAGCCGCCATCAAAACACTATGCAATTGAAAATAATATCCAGTATGTGACACTTTCTGAGTATGGTATTCATTACTGTCCGAAGCTTTATTTGGTGTGACCTTGGTTACGACAGGATAACAAGGATATTCCCTTTTGGTAAGGGAAGAAAAATTGTATAGTTCTTATTTCGGAGCCGAAACATAATCGTTTTGATGGGGTCTCAATCTCTTTTGTTACAATATGTCTAACAGGAAATAATGACAGAAAACATTCTCCTTCCCTATTATTTGCTCTCTGTCAATTTCATTTTGTATTTGCTCAGCATGCGTATTCGTGTTCTTTTAAAAGTGGTTGAGTTAATTCGTTTGTGTGGGCGTCCAAATTATGGGCACAGTGTGTTAAGGTTATAGTCAGGAAATGATAATGTTTTCGGGTACTTAATTCAATTATTGCTTCTGGTGGCCTCCGGATATTTTCAGTTTGTTACCGGTGCAGGTCTGAGGCATTTAGCTGCCTTCAATAGGTTCTACATATGCGTGGGTTTTATAAGACCTTGGCGGAGAATGACTTAAACGATTCGTACTTCACAGCCATAATTTTGGTGGCCATAAATGGTAAATGCTTGAGAAGTTGTTTCTCTTCGTGCTTTTTACAGATGCGTAAATTTTATTGGTGATTACTTATCGCATTGCGTAAATTTTAATTCATTACACTCGTTTTTATGAAATAAACAATTTCATTGATGCATACTTTTTTTCAAAGAAAGGAAATCGAATATAACACTCAAATATATTTGATTTGGTATTTTATTGGGAGAAGCGAGTGAGCATCATAATCTGCGATTTATCAAATTATTTGGACCGTGAAATTTTCTGAAAACTACAAGTGACAATTTGCACAAACGAACAAAAGAATGTTACCATTATAATTATTCAAGGAAAGAAGTGGTCAATCATTCTTTTCTAAGAGAGATGCATTATCCGAAATAGTAAGCATTTTTACAAAGCGAAAAGAAATATCTGGCCAAAATTTGAAGAAAGAGCAACTAAACTGTATCCTATTGTATTTTTTGTATTAAAATTTATTTATATTTATGTTATTTTGAATTGGAGGGATCCCAGTTTTAGAATAGCGTATAAGTGTATGAATTTAATGTTGTCTGATTTTCAACCATCGCTACTCTACCCTCAGATTACCTGTTGACGAAGACATCAGAGTAAGCACAAAAAATTTGTGGCGGCACATTTAATTTAATTGCGGAAAATTACTCCTTGCATTACGGTAATATTTGTGTTACTACTGAATCCTCTGTAGGTAGATTCCGAGGTTGAGCAGAAATAACTTGCTTTTGGTTCAATTCCCGCCGTCGCTCTTAATTGAAATCTAGTCTCGTTAGGACTTCGATCTAAGCATCAAAATAATCAATTCTTATCGAATTAAATAATAATTAATTACAAATGATACCATAAAATATTTACCTAATTCTGACTATATTCTTATTTCAATCTTTACTTGGTCATTATCGGTATTTCCAGCTCTTGGGTGGCATTGATTTTATTTGCATCTTGAGTAATTTATTGAATAATCCTACCTTTAAAAAGGTTTTTGAGAGTCAGCACTTACGTTGGCTTGTTTCTTTCGATGGAAAATCTGGACATTGTTGGGAAATCTCGGAAGTTGTAATTATGATACAACGGAAGCGGTATTCATGGCTTAGTAACTTCATCCGGTACGATGCATTTGATTGATTCATTTGTTTTGTTTTCTATCCCGGTTCAGTCAACGTTCACTTCAGCGATTACCTGAAGCAATTGCAATGAATTCGCTTCATCGCTGGATAAAGGTACACGCATCAATCCACTGAATTACTCAATTTCCATAAAATTCTTCACTCAACGGTTTCTCGAAGAGGTAAATTGACGTAATCTATCTCGTATCAATTTTTCTGATTGGCCACCGAGCATTTCCGGAACATGAATTCCTGTCGTTGGGATGCCCTGAGACCCAGCCAGCCCTAACGCGATGACCACCTGCTCCATTATCTTTTTAATTCTTGGGTGAGCTCGGGTGGACGGAATTCTTGACATCCCCGTTCAGGTAGCTTGCTTAGTTAAATCCTGCATGCTTTTATTGAGGTATTTCTCGGCTTATTGTATTATTTTCTCTAAAAATTGTTAATATAACTCAAGTTATTACTTTTAAATTTCCAAGTTATATGATGACAGACCCATTTTATCGTTATCCTTCCCCACAGGCTTCCATATATTTTTAGGGATAAAATTTATTCACTTGAAATAGGGGTGAATTTTGAAAAGGTTTTAGGTATGTCATTGAAATTTCAAGATCATAGCTCAGTTTTAAAGATAAATTTAATCCATGGAAAAAATAAAAAGTACAACCGGTTGAGTTCAATGACTTTGTTATGGTATTATTGTTGACTTATCTGCATTACTAATGGTCGAAACGCTCTGTAAAATCAAATATAAGATGCTGATTAAAGTAAAAAACTTGCGCAAACGTCATAGCTGATTGGATATTAATTTATCAGATTTTTGATTAAAAAATATTCCCGAGGCGTACACATTTTTGCAATTTGATTTTTGTATCCAAGATTATGCGAAAAAATTACAATAAATTTTATTTAATTTGTATTACCATGCAGAGAAGAATTCGTTCAACTGGAGTTTTTTTCCTCCAAGCCTACATTTCTTCCTCTTGACACCATGTATTATCATCCCCCCTTGAAGAAACAACTGACATACTACACACAGCAATGTTTTTCAAGTATACTTCGTGTAAATATTATTTCATTGCAAATATATTTTGCCAGTATGTCTCAAATTTATAACTATCGGCCATTTAAATATCAGAACATATTTCCATCCTTAAATTTGTTTCCATCTTTGTTGTACTAGGGTCTGAAGTATTTTTAACTCTACTTTATTAAGTACTTACTTTATTATGAATCCATGCGTTCAATATTTATTAATAGTTATTTATATATTAAAACAGTACCATTTGTGATAGTCACGAATTAAAACGTTGAAATGAGACGCTTATGCGATCATTGCTTCTTCGGGAGTTCCATTCTCTATTTTCGGATTGTGAATGAGTTGCAAATAGAGCATATCCACACCCCATTGGCCAATTCATATACCTTTCCTCTTTTCTATTTCCTTTAAATTTCCGTCCTAAAACAGTCTTCGTCGTGTACACATATCTTATATGATGAACCTAATCTCACCATCATCAATCAAGAATCTAATAGATACCCTTCCTACCATTTCGTCTGTTTTCCATCAATTTCTGAGAATGCATTCCGACACCAAGTTTTGTAATCTTTCCTTAATGCCTGCGTGCTAAATTTATAATTTTTCCTTACTGAATGCATTATAGACCCATGATAAACCGGTTATGGCTTATTTTGCATTTGAAATTTCGTAAAGAAGAAATAAAGTAAAGAAGTCTCGTGAGTTGGAGAGATAAATGTTGACGAATGCAAATGACTCCATAAGACTTATAGCCACCTCTGTATAATTGCTGTTTTCTGGAATCATATGAATTAATTTCCCCATAGATGGCGTAATAATACATGCATCAAAACGTGGCTCCAAGTTGACACTTAAACATTGATTTCTTTCTTTAAAGAATGGTCACTCCTAAAATAATTTCATAAAGTTGCAAATAATTAACTTTAAAAGCGTAAAACCAGTCTTAAGGTTGTGGACCACTATTGATGAATTTATTTGCTATAAAAATAGCATTCGTCAATTTCAACTTTCATAGAAATATACCATCATTTTTAGTTTTTTTTAATTTCTCTTCCCTGCACGATAGTAAGAGTTGATTTTTGTTGCCCTTATTATTAGAATTACTATGATATTACATATTAGGCTCAGCGTTAACCTGTAAGAAAGTGAACCAAATTCCTTGTACCATAATGAAAATGCCTGTCTGGTAATAATGAAGATATTTTCTTTCTCTGCCATGGCTCAACGGTAGAAGATGCTCATTTAGTACGTTAAAATATTTTACTTGTGCTTAATTTTTTAACCTTTCCTGGAATTTTCCACCACTTTTTCGCTTTTTTTAGATGCTCTAATCAAACTGTAATAAAATGATACTTATCAGCTAAAGGTTGGAAGGCGATATTTGGTGGAACTTGTTGACAGGAAACATAATGAAGATACACTTTTGTATGTTCCACAAGAGTTTTTTGGGTCGGTATTAAAAACTCTTGTGGAACATACAAAAGTGTATCTTCAAAATGATACTTGGTAAATTATTACCCTTGGTAAATTATTAATCAATTTATTCCTTTTGCATGAGCTATGAGGGGTATACTTTCCTTATTCCCTGTAAGACGCTCTATTTATGCTATTAGAATTTTATATTTTATTAGTCGATGAATATATGATATATGAAAGGTGGTGATGAAGTTATTTTATTCATGGGTCAACGACAGATGATATAATACTGAGCAAAAGTATTTTAGTTGTATATAACATTTTGACTTTCCCCGGAAATTTCTGCCACAATTTCGCTTTTTTTAGATGCTTTAATAACATTGTAAGAAAATGATACTTCCCTAGTTAAATTACTGATTAACTTGTCAGCCGTGTTTTCTTTTGTGGGCAGCTTGAACTCCTGTCTCACATAGAGGTGCTCTAATTACGTCTTCAGGATGTGATATTTCACTATATCATTGCTTTTTAGCTAATTGGTTTTGTTTGAGCTATTGTTAGTGGTGTTCTACTTTTCACTGCGTGATTTAATAGTGGCCGTTAGGTTAGTGCTTTGCATTGGGATATGGTGGGTGTGGGTGATCTGAATGCTTGGCTGGGGACTTGCAAGGAGGTGGGAATAGTGGAATCGAGAGATGGATACGCTCTTTCGAGTTGACGGCATCTCGTGCACCTGCGAAAGAGAAAACCTGGGGGAGGGAGCCCCCCCCCATCCCCTAATCCCCATCTCCCCCATCCACTCCTCCTCTCGTCATCCGTGGAAGCCTGCCACGGCAAACTCCTTCACCCACGCGACCAATCTCTCCCGCCGGAAGTGGGTGGCGGAGGAAGGGGTGCGGTCCAAGTGGGGTGGGGAGAGGCGGGAGACCCCACTATCGGGCCCAACCATTGAGTAGGAATCGGTTGAGGAATGCCGACGTCACTCATAAGAGAACCGACGTAAAGCCCCTTGCTTATACAGGACAGATCGTTCGCCAATGCTATCAGAGAACTTCTTAATAGAGTGTTGTAAAACGAGCCACTTATACTTAAAATGAATGGAGTGTGGAATCGGGTTCCATATCAAAGCCTATCGCTAAAAATGGCTATTTTACAATCATAAGAAACAAATAACCGAATATCCTATCTGGACGTTAAAAAACTCTTGATTTCCTTAAACACCTAGTACTATGCAGCTTCAGTTTAGATTTAATTCCGTCAATTATTATGTCTTCTCTTACACCCTTCCACCTCTTATCAACAGATAAGCTGAAGTAAAAAATCAAATCTCATAATTTAAAGCTAATATCAAAAGCTTGGAACGCCATCCGGGTAACAGAATTGATTGTTTTCCGAGCGTTCGAGTATCAAAGTGATCCCAGATCTGTCATTGAAGCTCACAAAGATATATTGAATATTTTTATGGATTGAGTACCTTTTTATTGTGTGGCATAGCATCGGTCAGGCTATTCGTGACAAATCTACCTCATTTAAGTAAGATATCTATAAGCAACGAAAATCTGGCGAGAAGAACCTTCCCATTTTGTCAGCAAGACAAAAAACGATGCCAATCCAAGGTACCTATCATTGCCATCTCTAATGTATTAAACCCTCAATTAACAATATCAATCCATTCCGGTGGAACCGATTCTTAAGAAAAATTCATATTTTGTTCAAATTTGACTTATTTTGGGATCAGTTTATATTAAAGCATCAGTCACGTTATAAGATAATGAGAGTATGTAAATTTTTCTTGGTATGCCGATAGTAACATTTTTACTAAGGGAGTAGGAAATAATTTCATATTGTATGCCGAAACCATCTTGAGTCGGATCTATCGTAAATTAGCTGTCTATATTACAACTGTCCCGTGAACAGGGAATTATGTTCCTAGAATTCGAGATTTAAATATTTGGCATTTGACTTACTGGGCGCTGCGCAGATCACGATAAAACCTATCTAATTTTGAGGCCCGTGATTGGATTCCCGACAAAGAGAATTGTTTACACCTAAAGTTATGTAAACCAGATAAAAACTTGAACAAAATCCGATGATATGAGTGTGTGTTTAGCTAGGCTCACTGTTTTTCTAGGCGTTAGTCAAAAAATATTTGAGTTAGAGGGAGGGTATGTAGGAAGGGTAATATATTTCAGGGGTGGGATTATTTGCGGAGGGAGGGTTCATCTAACAATCTACTCGTATCTTCCAATCATTTACGAGAGCTTGAAGTATTCAATCCCCCGATCACCACGGTATTGCTTTTTCCTTAAAAACGCCTTCTTTCTGCACTCTTAACTTCTGCGTGCTCTCGAGAAAGCCAAGAGGTGGCTAGCTCTAAAATAGCAAGATTTTAAAATAAAAAGGAATAAATACATCTCTCGCACTCGTAAAAAATATTCTGAAAGTTGGCAGTTCAAGTAAATGAAACCAAACTCTGTTCTATTTTACTCTAACTATGAGTAGATGTGCCCATGCTTGTTTACAACTACTTGTTTACATTTTGAAAATCGTCACTTCCACAAAGTTTGGCAAAGTGAGATTACTCAAGGTTTTGTTGACTGTTTTCAGTGCTGTTATTTCTTTAATAATTTTTAGCTATATTTACCTCGGATATAAAAAAATACAATAAATTGATCATGGTCTGAGGTTACCGTTGAAATATAACGATGTCATGCAGAGCCGGCGGAGCGGTGATGATCACGTATTGTATTAGGCAATTTACGTATATGGTACTGGCTGTGGGTCACATGCGTAGCAAATAGGAAGAGCCGAGGAAACTTTACTTCCTTAAAGACCAAGATATATTCATGGAGATGAGAAAGTGGATAGAAAATCTGAACTTGCGCTAAGCACTTCAGTGATCGCAGAACAGCCTTGAAAATATATCTTGAAAGAATCTCATGGTTCCTTAAAAAGGTCTAAATAGCTAAACTATCTAGATAGTTGATGGTAATGCGGTCGTGGATTCCGACTCAGCATGCCAATTCATTAAAATAATTCGGTAGATGGAAGGGACAGCTAGTTTAAAGTGAAAAAACTCCCCCTTACAGACACTATCTCTTTACCTCTTCAGGGCCATGAGTGTTTGACCTGTTTACTGTGTTTCGGGCTCCTTTCACAATCAGAATGGATAGAAAAAATAACATCACAGAGAAATTTGAGAGAAATATATATAAAAATTATTTTACATTATGGTACACATATGTGCCCCTTGGCATTTTCCGACAACATTTTAATGCACTAATATTATAAAAAGAAATTATTCTCATCAACAATACTTTATTATCATTCATTGCTTTCAATTGATATAATCTTTAAATATTATTTATTAGTTGTTGCCGTTGTGTCTTTCATCATGTTTTACTAATGCAAATCCACGAATATTAAAAAGAGGATCTTTAAGTACCTCTAAATGCATTGTCACTCACCGCGCGTTTAAATGGGTTTACAAAAGTCGCCATTCGTGTCGTTGACAGACAAATTGACCCAAATTTCACTGGGAAATAAGATATAATTAGGGGTTTTAACAGAAATTTATATATATGATGATGTGATCTATCATATTCATTACCTCTCAATGCTATTCCTGTCAATGAAAAACATTATACTGCAATATATTAGAAAAAAGTGGATCGCATTGCAGTCATCACCACGCCACGGATATTTTTGAAAACAGATTAAAATACCAACGAAGTGGCAACAGAAATCAGCCCTCTGTTGGATGGAATTGGGCTTCCTCTATGCAGTCCCCTTGTGCGAAACAAAACACATAAGGCACGTAGTGGAATAATCGTGTACTACAAGGTACAAATAAGTGCAGAGGCAGGTTTTAACGATAATAATTCCCAATTGAAGGATTTGAATGATAAAAACATGGAGGTGCACGTGTGTGTGTGTACATTGGCTCTTAAGAGGATAAGTTAGGAATAGGGCAGCTCAAAATTTGCTGTCGACTTTTCAAGAGCTATTTCGACATTGTTATTCTGGTTTATTTATTCTTTAGGGAGAGCATTTCATTGAAGGAAAGCATTGCTCACTGAAGGAAAACATTGCGTGAAAAGAACAACGAACCACGCGAGGTCCATGCATAAGGCCGAGTAGTAGCTGAGAATCCATAAGCCGCTTCTATAAGTCACCATCAACTTACGTCATCAAATCAACTGCAAAAGGGTTTATACCGGTGATTTTTCGACTGAATTTCATTGAGATGAAGATGCCGGATGGATTGAGGGAAATATGTGCGTCTCTTAATTTTAAAATACTACGAGTGTGATGCGCCCGCTTCTAGCGGGCTTTCCCCGCTCTTTTCGATTCAGGTCCATGTAGGGATAGGCGCGTTTCTAATTTTAAAATGTAGAAAAAAAAGGCAGGGTCTTATGTACAAATTTAATTGGAATGTTCATGTACAAATTGAGGTCAGAGGACCTCTTTAAACACAACATTAGAAGTAATTACACTATCCTCTGTTAATACTTGTATGTTGAAAGCACGTTATGTGGCAAAAAAATATAATGTTGAAAGCGCGTTATATGGCAAAAAATATAAAAATATGTATCTGTAACTAAATTGGTATCAATTAAATATCCTGAAATAAAGGTTAGCTCTGCACCATGGAGCAAGTGCGTGACGTCAAGATGGCGGATCGCCTCATCCCCTACGAGAAATATCAAGGGCCATTTTCAAAAACAAATTTTAGGAAACAATAGCAATATTTAGGAAGTAAGATATGCCGTCGCATGTTCTCTGATAAATTCTGTGCATTTTGGTACCTCATTTGTAGAGTTTGGTTGTGTATAAGTTGAGAAAAAGGTATCTATACAGTAGAAATATATAAGGAGATCCCAGTCGAAGATAAAAAAAATTAGTGAACGAGCCAATATCCCTGCTCAGCGGGTCCAACCCTAAACTCAATCCTTCTTGAGCAAGGATGGGGAAGGTAGTCGCACCGGAAGTATGGAGGCGTTCTGAGATCAACTAATTCATGAAAACGAACCGGTCGATTGATTTAACCCTTTCATGCCGTTGAAAATTTCAATTTCCGCTGAGATCATCTTCGTTCAGTTTAATTTTCCACTCACGTTTACCAGCATCTCATCGTGTTGCAGACAATGTGTGTGGTAATTTGGACATGTTCATTATTGCCATGCGCGTTAGCGAAATGGCCTATCAGTCAAGTTTTTGATTTATTACTCGACCATGCCATCATTCCTTGTGTTCACTGGTATGGGCTGTCTCATCGCGGCGGGAATCATTGAAGTATACCATAGTGTTTAGTTAAAAATATAACT
Organism: Ischnura elegans; assembly: GCF_921293095.1. NCBI lineage: Eukaryota > Metazoa > Arthropoda > Insecta > Odonata > Coenagrionidae > Ischnura > Ischnura elegans. The sequence continues at coordinate 26,574,228 of NC_060247.1, forward strand.
TTTTGTTAAATCTGTACTAAAACTACGCTGCTCTTTATTTTCCTACCTACTTTTTCGATAAGCCTTTACGCCATTGTCAACCCTTTCTCTGCGGTTGTTTATTCTACAACTATTTTAGTCCTACATTTGTTATACTTATTTTTAAACTTTGGTTCCTTTAAAATGCTTGCAGAACTGGCAATACATTTTGAATGCATTACACATAAAAAATATCCTGATATTGATTTTTCTCCTTGAATGTGTTAATGATATCAGAGAATGCATTAATGTTATCCGAGCATAGTAGTGACTAAGACTGCGATACAATCTGTTAACTGTGAGGAAGTTCTCATCCGATAATTATTAACTGGAGGTATAGAGATAATATCCATGTAGAGGAGTTTTTTTAATTAGTCTATGAACAATTTTAAACGATTAATGCGAAGAAGGTTCACCAATCGGGCAGCAGAAAGGGTCATGTTTATAAATTACCTCCAATTTCAAATTTTGCACACTGTATAATGCATTGAAAATATCGCCTGAATTACGAATACAAAAACACTTGGGGCAGATGATGGCGTATGGGCCTGGCCCTATGAATGCCCTCAGGGTTCCAGGTGGGTGTTTCATCCGTTATTTTATTATTCTGCTTGAGGATTGAATTTTTGCTTGACGGTAATCTCGCAGGTGTAGTTGGATATGTATCGATTAAAATTGACGATTTTGGGTTATTCCTACCAAAATTATATGATTATTTTTTCAATATTTCTTTCTGGATACTCACTAAAAATAATAAGAAAGAATTATTAGTAGCCTGCTGGTGTTAGTTAATGTTATGGCACCACTGAAATAAATATTACTGATTGCGTCGAAATCTGGTTTTCATAATTTTAATTTGTTGAACTCAATAGTGTCCATCAATTGAAATTAAAATATAACTTTCAAGGGTCACCTTTTCTGTTTCTGAATTCTCAAACCTATGCTATAAAGGCAGGAAGTGTTACGCTCTCTGCTGCGGCAGGAAAGATGCATTGTTTTGTATTATCATTCAAGCTTTCCGTCAGCAGTGAAAATTTGAGTTATTTATATTTATTAAACCCATTCGCAATGATTTAATCTGGCTTAGCCTCATTTTTTGAGACCAAGCTTAGTAACTGAATTACGCTTAGTTTATTGCCCCATTTTGAATATCAATCTTTTATTAAATTACGGAAGACTTCCAATATGAGTTTAGATAGGTATCACAATAGCCGCTGGATCATTCCTAAAGAAATTCGATACTTTCCTAAGCAATAGCATAGCTTAGTCGGCTAACGTAATTAACAATCAAATTCCCTTCTCAAGTTTTCAACTTTGTTTGTCACGCATGGTTAAGTTTTTGGTGAACAAGAATTTAGATTGCCACTCCAATCAAAATCCTTACAGCGTGAAGTATGCATATTGTTGATTTGATATTTACTTAATTTTTCGTCCTGGAAATATTATACGTGTAAGATATAAATAAATTCTTTAGTTTAACTTCAATTGCTATTCTTTGATGATTTTTTCCATCTATTACCCATTGTTTACTGAGCTTTTTTTCTGCACTCGATTATTTAAATGCAAAAGAGTGCTGTAGCTTCTTTCTATTGCTCATACTGCTTCAATTGTGACCAAATATTCTTCATAATTATTAATTTGTTCTTCGACGCATTAAAATTACTTTCCATGGTCTGCGTTGTATGCCAGGATGTTTACATAATTAGATTGAGTATACAAGGAGAAGGAAAGGCTTTTGTACACCCTTTAATAGTATTTTATGCTTTTACGGTTGGGTTTGTTTTTTTCATACCGGTTTCAGTAAAAGCATGGGAGGGAACGCTATAACCTTAAGTACCCTGATATAGATAATGTACTACTTTCTTTATTACAGCAATAGAGTACGGCAATAAATGGATTTTTATTACGTACGTTTTTCCATCTTGTTGGCTAAAATTGCACTTTACTCTGTCTTTCACTGAATTCATTTGGCAGTTTTTCATGAAGAAATTGGATAGGTGTTTCTCGTGAAAACATGAATTTTATTGCCCAACCATTTTACGACTCATACGATTGACATTACATTGGATTTAAATTCACTAGAATAGAATTGCTATCTGCCCGACCGGTCTCATATTCTGCGTCATGTGACTTCAAATAACGAGGTATCATGTGACCCTCGTCGTATCATAGTGAACTGGTTCTTTATATATCTTCTGAAAATTATGAAATTTACGCTGTAGTTTAATGGAATGGTTTAGTACTTACTATCTTTTCGAAACTCCGGAACCGGATAGAAAGAGGTCTCTTCACATCATGAACCATAAAAATGAAAGATTCCCATTAATAGGCAACTTAAAAACTGATTAAATGGGAAATTGCACAATATCCCACAAATTTCATATGCCTTCGACGCGTCTCGTTTTCAAATTGAATTTTTGTTGGAAATATCGTTCGATTTCTCATTTAATCAGTGTTCAGAATTTCCACTATATTGTATAACTTGTCATACAAGGCTAAAATACTATTTATTATCCTTTCATTGTTAAAATCTAAAATTGAGAATAATCTAAGCCATTGAAAGTCAAAATTCCACTTGCTAAGGCAGATTTAGGAACTTTGACTTTAAAAGAAAACTAGCAAATAACAGCCCTTTTACAAGAAAATAATTATGGAATTCATTATTCTCTTCTTATGGTTTCGAGGCAATACTAACTCAAATGGTTCCATAACAAGGTGGGCTCAACTTTTTATCCACAATCGACTTTTCAAATATTTTTTTGAGTCAAGGATGTAAATCCATCACCTTTTAGGGCTTATTATTGGCTCCGAGTCTAGTCCTATTCACGGCGTCAACTTATCAGCTCTCCTATCTTACTCTGCAAAGATTGGCTATCACATATCTTTTTAAAAGGATACCTACTGAAAATTTTCAAAATCTCATTGTTAGCCTTGGCTAAATAAAAAGATAGAAGCTTACACTTTGTATTATGCATTTTAATTGTAATATAAGTAGTTTCAAATGAATTTTGCATTAGCTGAACGTTTATTAACGTTCAATCAAGTATAACTTCTGAAATTAAGTGTACACGACTTAAATTTATGCTCACGCTTTCATCGCGATCGGCTTCCTTAGACTTCCGCGCTGCTCATTTTTCTCCGTCTTTTGCCGAAAAGGTGACCAAGTAAAGGAGGAGTTTGGTCTACATGGCAGGCAAGATATGAGATACGATCCTAAGGAGGCGTCCCTAACACGTCTGTAAAAGAATGGGGCCTCAGAAGCGTGGAGGGAGTGGGGCCGCGGTGAGGTAGGTGGTGGGGGAGAAAGAGGACATGGTGGATATGTTTATCTGTTCGAAGATGAGGTTTAGGGGAGAAAAAATGGGGAATCTTCAGAGTGTGCCACATAAATTGCGGCGGGGAAGATTTACCGCGTTTTTATGCCGTTTCGCGTTTTGTCGCGCCGAGGTGGGCGTGGGTTTTTTTTTTTGGGGTAAAGGTTAGGGGCAAGAACTCGGGCATTGTTATCGTTGCATGGAGACCCTTTCCGCTCTTTCGAAAATGGGGTGTCTTTTCAAAAGAAGGAAAGAGAGTGGGGCATGCACGTTTCGGCTAATTTATTCCTTGGATCAAGGTGATTGTTCCCCATCGGTGTGAGCCGAAGCGGCCTCTAAGCAAGTGATGTGGCGCGTACCAAGCTTTTGTCGCTTGATTTATTATTTCTTTCTTCTATCGCAGCGATGTACAAAAGGCGTTTTTCTGCGAAGGATGAGTATTTATTCTCCCATTGTGGTTCATTTCAACGAGCCACGAATTATCGAATTAAGGACACGTGGTTTGATTTAATCCAACGGAAGAGTCCGAAGTTACTTCTTTTTTTCATGTGCGAATGGGTTGAAATGTACATAAGTTTGCAAATGCATGTATTGAAGTGGTCATTTTTTCAGTTATTATATTTTGTAGCTATTGATAAGTACAGGTTATATCATAAGAATAAATATCAAGGAAAATTTATCAAAAAAGTTTTTTTTCTGACTAAACTGTGACCAAATAGCTCGCACTATAACACGGAAGTATTGCTAAAGTCAATGATCAATGCATTTTTCTTAAACCCTCTATCTGGCATTCAGTGGCATTCAGTTTTAGGGTGAAAAAACTTTAATTCTTTTAAGAAATCGAAGACTTCTAAAACCAGGAATCGTTTTTGAGGATCAGACTACTTTCAGGAGCTATTATTCTGTTACAAACAAAACAGCTGAGGAAGCTCCAGAAACCATTGGTTTTGGTAGTTAAGATGCCTTGAAATCGATTGAAGGCTAATAGAATCTACGTCAGCACTTAAAATAACACTAATAAAAATACAAGAGGCCCGAGTCTTTAGGCTTCAACTTATATTGAGATATTACTTTAAATTGATTCTAGACTTTATGCTTCGTTATGAGAATAAAGTTTTATTCGTAGCATATTCTTGAATTATATAACCACTAATTAAATTTAAAAAAAACTACAAAATATAGTTTTAATTTCTCTCCATAATTTTACATAATTATTTATGTGAACAGTTAGCGTTCAAATGTTAGTATCTCCTGCCAGAATATTATATTTATCTAGATGATAGACGATGATTAAATATCCCGTTCTGATTCTAACGTATTTTTTTTAAAGATGCACGGCCCACAAATCATGGTTTAAATAGATCTTCTGTTACGTTCTACTATATCTCTTTAAAGTAGGTCATATTTTGCATAATTTAAATTTTATTAACCATTCTTCATTCAGCGATGTAAATAAACTTAATTCCTCGTTCATCCCTCGGAATTCTAAACAGGCAGTAGCAGTGGAGTCTATATTTTAGAGGTAATTATTTGCTTGTTATCAACATATACTAGCTAGATTACGAATTTGTAACTATTAGTCATGTTATACTCATGTAGGTGTACTCGTATACTCAATGCACCAGTAAAAGTAAAAAGTATTATGCATGGATAAATTTTAGGTTTAAAACACGAAGCTCATCTATAATACCAACTTTTTACATCGTTAATGGTTGATATGATTTTTTCGAACAATTTGCCAGCGATGCTGTTTTTGTGAATGTAAAATTTTCATTTGACAACGGTAGAAAATTCAATCGCCTTGTAAAAGACGTCCAAAATGTAGAGGGAATCTAATTCGCTCGCCAATATATTCCATTTGGCACACCTGTGCCAATATTGGTCCCAAATATGTGAATATCTGACGTATGTCGATTTTAATTTTCCAGTTCTGATAGTTGTATGCATTTTTCTTAAGTTTTTGGTATTTACTATTTGGAGTATTTTTACCATCCTTTGTTGCAATGATTTGAAAGATCTCAGGTAAAATTTAAGTTTCTCAGCAAGCATCCTTTTACTGTCTCTGACTGTAAACTCTTCAGATTTTTGCTTTAAATTTTTAACAATGATACTGAAATTTATGGATCCTTACAATGTGTTGAGTCCTTAATGTGATCCATTCTTCCGAAAATTATTTTTTTTAAATTTCTTTACAACAATTACATAGGCATCGTACATACCTACCTAATTAAAATTCAATTACGAAAACTTCATTCATACTCTTCGCATTTCCTTAACTTGTTATTTTATGACTGTAATTGAGTACAGTTTTGTTGGGTAGTCAATTTTATTGATTTGGAACATGCGGCAGATTAGGACTATAATGTTTGCTGAAATGTACATGGGTGTACTTAGTTCAATCGCGCTGCGTCTGTAATTGCTAAAGCGAAGCATTATCTAGGACGCACGAGACACAGATCATGACGAGTGTTATTGCCCCGTCAATGGCGTGCTTACACAGATATTCTCAATGTTTTTCCATCTTTAAGCTTTTAACGATTCCTCGCCGTTTCCCTCCTACGCTCAATCTGAATGAACCGCGATTGCTTGTATCGCCGGTCGCTGTTTTTTTCCCCACCTCGTCCAACGGAATGAATGGAAAGCTTACACTCACTACATCCATGCCCTTGCATAATTAGCAGCCCTTAAGAAAACCAAGGTGATTCATTCATTCGGACCTACGAGTGTTGAGAATGGTTGTTCTGACTAGCCGTCATTATCATTTTCCGTGTCATGCTTGAAGATGTCGATGTCATGTGTACTCTGTGAGTCTCTCAATGTTTGTTTTCCACGGGGAAGCCACCGACTAAGCGGTGGATTCGTGGGTCGGGTGGGGATACGCAGTCATATTTAAAGAGGTTAAGAAGGTCAAATCAACGCGGTTCCCTGGCGCCATCTAGTGGTGACCCTCAAAACAATCGTGCGGCCTGCAAACAATTTAAAAAGGCATATACCGTCTGCCATTAACTTCCTGCTATCGATAGCCCTTTTCTCCTATGCCTAGGTGGGTTTCTACAATGGCAAAGAAAACTCATGCCAGTGACGCTAGCTGTTATGCTTAGTGGAGGATAGATTTCTCCTGTTTGTTCACCCATAGGATTCAGCAATTCTATTGAGTTACGAGAGTAATGTATCACATTTCCTCAAAAATATTATTGAACGCAGGAAAATTTCAGTATTTTGATTCCTCATCAGGTGAATAAATTTTATCAATGAAATATTTTTCAGAGTTCACAAATTAATTAGAGCCGCTATATATAGCCTAATTATCCAGTGGAGAAACTTAGCAAAGCAGTACACTTTATATCTCTGCTCCTAGAGGCCACTACACCATAGTTATATTTTTTTTCCATTTGATCGTAGGATTCCGTCGATGCCTGATATGAAACTTTCTATATAATTGAAGTGTCCAAAGTATGATGTTAAAAGAGTCTACAAATCAAGCCTTTTCATTTTTATCGCTTTTTGTGGAATTTATTAATGCATAAAGAAGTATGTGGAAAACTGTGTTCACGGGTATCAACGAAAAGAGTACGATAAACGCTGAATATGGCTATGGATTTTTCGTCGACCTGGCGCATTTACACATAAAAAATTCCTTCAATACACATTTTCTTTTTGTAATTGAAAAAATAATATTTCTTACCTAGAGATATATTTTAACGCCAGTACTACTGTACTACTCCTTGAAACAGAGTCGGTGTAAGCAATGGTAAAGTAACGCTTCCTTTTTTGCTAAATTTGAATTCAAAACCAGCAGCATCAGTTAAACCTCTTTCTTTCGCACGCTTCATATATTAAGTCCCCTAGGACCAACACCAAATTCATTAACTCCAAATCCTCTCCCTCCCTTGTATCCTTTCTTAAATCACAACCACTCACCTAATGAGCGCCATCAACATATCTCCAAAGAAGTCCGCCACGGGAATTATATGGCCTACTGTGCGACTGTCAGTTTTTTTCCAGCATTCTCCACAAAAACGAGGACGGAGTCCCGCCCATTCAATTACCGGTCGCCGCGGCCGCGTCGCCGCCGTCTCCTGGACCTCCTCCCCCGTATTTCACCACCCCGCACCCCCGTCTTGCCCGTTGAGCGTGTGAGAACCGCTCTCTTTCTGAGCACGGTCTCGGTTGCAGTATATCGCAATTTGGTGACAGGCGTAGAAAATCCACGAGGCTTTCGCGTAGGCTAAGCAGGCGGCGGATAGAGCAAGCCAGACGACTGGCGGCGGTTGTTTTTTTTTTTTCGTTTCACGAGCGCTGCGAGTGTATAGGAGAAAAAAATGCTGTATAGTGCGGTTGTAGAGATGAGGGTTGCTCGGGCTTTCCTTAGAGATCACCTCATTGTCTGCTTCCCCTTCCATTGTCGTGGGTGTCTTCGGGTACCTTCAAGGAGCCGCGGCTGGCCAAAGTTTGAGTGGGCATTTATGGGAGTGGGTTTCATTTTTTTATTCCCCGAGTTTTTTATTCATATTTTTTTCGCCCTTTTATTAATCCTTAAAAAACTTATTTGGTAGTGTGAGGGCGCAGAGTGAGAGGGGAAAAGGGCGGGTCTGGTTGTATAAAGGGCGCCTGTGATATGGGTGGGCGGGCGGCTCTTAAACGAATATTCAAGTAATAATGGTAGGAGCAGCGTGAACCGCGGGTGGTGAGAGTTTTCCTCTGCTCTCTTTCCGAGTCGGCCTATATCTATAGAGGTAGTCCTGCCGTATATTCTGAAAAGAGGAAGGTGCGAACGTGCGTGGGCGGGAAAGAATTGGGCGATGGAGGGTCGCAAGTGTCGGCGATGAATGCACTTAAGTTGGAATCTTTTGTAATGAATATTCAGTGGGCTATGAAGCTTACGTTTCTTCATTTCAACGTAGAAAGAAACCACATCACTACGAAACAGCTAGCAAATTTTCTGCTGAATATTTTTTGGAACCCGTAATCGAAATATGTTTTCAACATGCCAATTCCTTCAATCCTTGTCACCTGATAATCTAATCTAAACCTTATAATGATGGAGATTCAATAATACTCTAATTTGTTCGGTCTGAACTGCTATCCCCATCCCCATTTTATTATTCCCCATTTTATGATCTTTGCTGGAGTTCTGTTGGGTTACATTGCTCCTGTAGTATCATAACTTTTACTAGTTATTCAGGCATATATTCAGTTAACCGTTTTATTCTTGCAGAGACGCCACGAGACGCCACGTTGATCTTGGATGTTCTCATCTTACTAAATATTTTGTTCTTCTAATCAGATCTTGTTTTTTTCTATAAGAGTATTATGATATATCAGGGATGGTATTTGTGATTGTAATGTAAATATCTCAATTCTAATTCCAATTTTAGACTAAGTTGCCCAGGGTTTCCCAAAATTTTGTTATTCCTTGACTTCCATTTTGCTTTGCCTTGCAAACGTGAAATTCAAATGTAGGCAATAATGACAGATATAATGGAAAAACGTGGTAAGTAAAAAGTGACAAGTAATAACGACTATCTAATTACTTAATTGTATTCGAGTGAGCAGAACGAGGGCCTTAGAGTAATTTTGTACATAGGATTTCACTAGTAAATGATTGAGTGAATTATATAAACCTCTATCATGCGACACACTAAGTACCGTCTCTTTGTCTTAGCCTCCATCCCGAAAGCTTTTCACCACATGTAATTTCTGCTATGAGTGAAATTCTTTATTTTTTACGTCTTAGGAGTAAATCAATCTTCTAATCTCAAGGAACACATGTTTATCTGCCATTTTACTTCTGTGCTTGCGGTTATTGCTGGCATATTCAAGCTAACACCTTGTTTGCTCGGTCATGGAGAAAGAATTTTCAAGGTGTATACAGCTTTGATGGTGACTATTTGCAAAAGACTTGATCCACGCTAGCTAATGGAAGACTTAGCTCTCCTTTCATAGGTTTTTAGCGTAGGCTAGTCTGTCCTCGGACGTATTTGGCTGTGTATGCTGAGCTGCTGTTTAATACCACTTAAAAGTGAAGGCCACGGTATCAATGGAGTAACTCTGGCCCATTTCTGTTTTAAGAAATTAATGATCACATGATGATAGGAAATAACTTCCAGCGGATTTTTCCGTGCATACGACTAATTTATTTTGTATTTTTTTGCATCAAGGTCATTCTTTTTTCAATTTTAATATAAATTATATTCATTTAAATGTACCTGGCCATGAGCAAGTCTAAATTTCCTTGATGTACACGTGGAGAACAAGAAAGTGCTACTTTGACGGAGAGCCTTTTAGGGCACATCAATAGTTTTGTGAACAAAATGTAAATAAATAAGAATCATAAGAATCTATGCTGTACTATAAAATTCGTATAACTTCCACGCGCCGACGGCCAGCTAACTTTATCTTCGTGCTGGAACAGTGCGAGAAGTGTCGAATGTCGGCATTTTTTGTTTATTTATTTTGGTAAATTCCTTTATTATAAAAATCCCAACCAACACCCAAAGAATATGAGTAGCTTTCGTTAATATGACTGGAGTAAACAGAAGGGGCTCAAGTATTTCGAGTAGTTACAGGTAAAAGCAAAGGGGTCGTCTGAAATAACAAAGTCTCTTGATATCATTAAAATCACGATTGAAGTACATGTAGATGGTTACCCAAGGTTATAATATCTCCGTTTTATGTTTATGTTAATTCAGTGTTTGATATCTGTTGACGTTTACTGCCATTTTGATTTATGAAGAGATAAATTGATGAACATTTCTTATATACAGGAAATGGGTTTCATCGTTCCCGAGAACGTAACTTCGCGGTTTTGCAATACGTAGCTTTTTCCACCTTCTAAAACATAGAAAATCTTTGCTAACCTTCTGATTACAGAGAAACCACCATTAAATTAATCCTTGTCAAAATTCACCCCTAGTCTGAAAATTCAATGTGAAATAATGGTCCACGACTTTTAGGACCTGCCACTAATGCGTAAACCCATGTGGTCGGAAGACTTGGTTTCCGCTGCTGTTACGATAGCAGTATGTGACTTTAGTCTGTGTTAACAAGAGTGAAATGATATATAATAATGATTTATTTACTCCTACATTTTAATTTTAAAGCTAATAATAACAAAGAAATAGAGCTTTAGGTGTTCTCCTAGGTCATAAGGCTAGAATTGAGCCACCATCAAATAACAAAAATGTATGCCAAAAAAATAATGCAGTAAATATTACGTAAGTGCTTTGAAGAAATAACATCATAATAAATAATCAATGATTTCTTGAGAGAAAAGCCATTATTTGGCAAATCTTAACAATTTAAGGATTTGATTTGTTTAATGTCTGCGAGCAGTAAATTAAATGTTTTTGGCCCGATGTAGAGAAAGCAACGTTTATATAAAGCTGACCTTGGTCTGTTTGTTACTACGAATGACTCAATCCTTAACCCATTAATGCCCAGAAGAATTTTTTCAAAATAATTTACTTTTTTTGATTAAATTATGATTAGACATCACACCTGATGTGGGAAAAAATGTTTTTAAAAATCTCTAACATTTGCATAGTACTTAATCCTATACGTATCTTAAGATACGTCTGGGCACTTAAGGGGTCAAAAAAATGTACATTATCATTTAATTGTGTTGATGCACGTTTTTGCTATATAATTCATAACTGATGCCTTCATCAGTGATTTTTGTACATGAATTTTAATTTTTACGCATCAAATAATATAATGTTGAGTATTATTATAGTATTATAACGTGAACAATTTACATTTGCACTTTGAAATTTTACAGCGGTGTGACCCTGTAACCCAGTTTTCTATACCGTAGCCATCCCTGTACAACTGATACATCAAGTCTCATCTAAAATAAGTGAACCAATTTTTATTCCTGACTGTTGTACGGTAACTTGCCAAGAATTGATCGCACAGGTCCACTCCACCCATGTGATAATTGTATTCTGCGATCACCAGTGGCATTGGAATATAATTTTTTTCTTTTCGGAAACAGAAAAACAAACAGGAGTTTTCATTTTATTATGCATGCTATCAGTAATCATGGTAACTACCTATGTATTATTCATCGTTAGAAACTTTTCGATTTAACTTCAGCATTCCCCCTTTTGATTTTTGAAATGCAGCTTTTTCTGGAAGGATATACACATAATTGATTCTACTGTCACGAAGTGTTCCAGTGCCACACAAGCTCCTTCCAGTCAACTTTCTAAGCAGCTTTTCTGATATGAATAAGTTGCCAACAAATATGTTTATACCTGGTGGTAATTTACACTCATCCACGAGTCCTAAAACTACATCTCCTCCTTGACCAAGATCAGTTCTCTCAAGATTGGCACCAGCATGATAAACGTTGACGTGATTCAGAAATACATCATAATTTTAACCCAAATCTTACTGATTTCCCTCTAATACATTGCTTGCAGCCATATCTACCATAGTAGGGGTTGATTGATTCATCCACCGAACAGTATCCTCCAGCACTTACAATTTTGAAAGTCTTGTTCAAAATCTCAAACAAAAGTTGAACTTTATATAGCTTATCCTTGCCATCATTCTTCCCATTATAATAATTATCTGCCAGATGCAGAAACCTTAAAATTTCTTCAAAACTGTTCCTTCGTATTGACTGAGAAACTATTTCGATGGTGCAGTCTGGAGATGACCTCCGATAAAGCCATCGACTAGGTAGACGGTGATAACCTGAGAGTAGCGATATTCCAAACACTTTATAAATCTCTTAGATTTGTACGTACGAATGTACTAAAATTTTAACAATTGTTCAGAAAACTTATCTTGAATTTTAGTGCTGACAGCGTTGATGGTAGAGCTATTTCAGATATGTTTCACCTCTGCTCCATCACTAAGGTACGTCTTCTCTTCTCAGCGATGAATGGGAGCCCCTATGCTGTTTTCTTGACTTACATAGCAAGGGGTGTGCAACAAAAGTAACAAAAAAATCACTTACATAAGAGACGTTTGAGAAATTTTTAAAGCGCCGATTCCTCCTTATGTCAGGCATATCCTTCGAAAACTCGGACTTGAATACAAAGTACAAAGTTTTGGGTGACATAGCGTGATACATAATTTCTTTACCAATGTTCACTAAAGTTACTTATTTCCTACACTGATTTCCGGCTTGCAATCTGGATTTCATTGCCTGCGGAAAGTTTAACGAGAAACAAAGTAATCAATGCATTCCACCGTCGGCGATACAGAATACAAGTGAATCCAGGATAGTGGCGAATACACATGGACGGCCAAGGGTCACGCGCCCCCCTCTTACGGGGCCGCCCGCATTGCCTAATATCGCAGAACTACAATTGTAACTCCTTCACATCATAAGATAGCATTGCCTTGTATATATGGGTATAATTATTTTAAATAAAACTTTCCTAAACTTTGAATGTGACTTGATTTTTTTCGTTACGATACAAGTAAAGGTAGCTCAAGATATCTTTTGCGCCCCCCTTGAATTTTTTCTGATTCCGCTACTGTGCCAGGATAGGCAACTTGATATCGCGAGAATTTGTGCCTCCAGAAATTCAATACTGATTCATTTTATGCTTCCAATGAAGGTAATTTATCACAATTCAAATGAGGATACCACACACCACCATTCTGAGAAAAAACCTGTTTTTTCTGTATTTACTTAATTGTTCAATATTATACTTCATGAAATGGCAGAAATATAAAATTGTCTCTGAGCCATCACACAATTAGGATTATAAAATAATTATTTACTTATTTAATCAGTAAATATAATGAAAAATTCATATAAGTCAAAACTTGAAGTTTTAGTACCACAAGTGCCCAGACGTATCTTTAGATACGTCAAAACTTTACTGATTAGTTTTGCCATGAGCTTGAAAGAAAAATGAATTTCTTTAAAATGATAATATTCCTTATACATTTAAAATAAAACAGGTAAAAACTGGATTCATATAACTCAATGCTTTATACAAAAAATAAATTTTCACATGACCATACCGTAGCGCTTTCCGAGTAGTTCATGACCAGCCATGTAAAATTAAGCATAAAAATTGCAAATATAGAGTTAAATCATCTCAATCACTTGTATAGAATTTGAAGACTTTCTTCTGTCATATTACGAAAAGAAACTGCATAAAAAACAAACTAAAGCATATTTAGGAATTTTTAAAGTATGACGTATCTTAAGATACGTCTGGGCATTAATGGGTTAAATTATATTTACATTTATCAGATACACTCGGCGTATTGCCTAGTCTAGCATAAAACTATTTTAAGACTTTGAAAAAATAAAAATTCTTCGTGGCAACAATTTTAGGGCGGAACAACGGAATAAACAAACGAACAAACAACGGAAATGAGTTTTTATAAGAATTTTTGGACAATATTATCCGAATTATTTTTTTGCAAAACGATTGCACAATTAAATGCATTTATGTATGCACTACCCCAGAAAATTTTACCATACGAGAATTTGGAATGAACAAGAGCATGATCAATGTTTTTTTTAAAAACAGAAGTGGACATTTTTATCGTAAGGAGTAACCTTAAACAACCGGTAGCATGAAAGACGTATCAATGCAAAAAGTTGACTTATGATGAGCATGTTTTTAACGGTGGTAATGATGCAACGAAACCTAAACCAGCCAAAACTATGCTACGTAACGCGGTTGGTGATTAAAATACTAATAATTAATGTGATTCACGTGACTACACTCAAAGGAAAATTCAAAGAAGAGGAAGCTCTCACTCCGAGAATTCAATGATCCCAACTTATATGCCTTTTTGAGCTTAAACGAGTTCGATTTCCAATTCGTGTTGCTTTGTGATGACGATTAACAAATCACGAGGTCTATCTTTCAGTGCTTGTGATGTTTGAGCTCATGTGATCATGAAAATCCATGATTTTCTCATGATCCACTACGGGTGGTATGTTCACGAGTTGGAAAACCATCCGCTTTATTACTTTCTTCGCTACGCTATATTTATTTCGCTCCATCCGCTTTATCTTGCAACAAACAAAAACTGTTGTATATCACCAGATGCTTGACTCAAGAGATTGAACCGGAATAATATATAGGGTGCACCGTGGTAAATTAACGCATGGGGCTTGTTTACGCAGTGCACTTTTCCGAACTGAGTTTCCATAACTGGCGCGCCAAATGACATTACATATTAATGCTACTCCCCAGGGGCTAATCTTATACGATTTTGAGCATCAGTCACGTTGCCACGAGAACTGGCCAAGCTTGCGCAACAGACTTATTGTTTGACCTAAAAATATTTTTTTACGGTGAATTACACAAAAAGCCAACAACTGAATGCATAAACTGACTTTATAAGCCGCTTTGTAAAACCACAATGCCTAAAATTTCTTAAGTTAAAACATCAAAATTAGAAAATTCATTGAAAAAAATTCACGTAAACATGCCCCGACACACCTATTCTATTTTCGTCAGGTGCAGTTTTTATGGCCAAGTTCTTCTTCGTACGACTTCAATATGTGACTTCGATATGAAAAATTGATGTCTCGGTAAGGGCTTTTTCATGGACATCGGTAGTTGTTTATCAGAGTCCTTTACTGACTGGGGAATTTTGAATAAAATTTTGTCATTACTAAATTATCTAAAACCTACCTTACCTTCCATTTAATTTCAGTCTGTGTAAGAATAATTCAATGTCAAAAATTGTGCCAGTAATGACCCTGGCAAAACTATTCCGCCATAATCTTGAATGTACGTTTGAAATTTTCGAAGGAAAGAGAGACAATATTACGATTGCACGGAATAGTCTGCCTTAGAATTTTCTTCTCTTGGAAGATCGTATGGGAGTGCTACAGTCATATCAAGATGAAACGTTCTTGGTTTTCAAATCAAACCCCTTGATTGCATCCTGTCACTTGGAGGTTATTCAGCTACCATTATACTTGCATTGCGGATGGAAACATGGAAACTTACCCTACCTCTCTAGTGTCAGTTGTTTAATCAATTATACCGTTCCCACTCATTGTTTGTTTCACGTGTATATGAAACTTAAGCATCAAAATGCTCCCAGACATCCATATTTCATTCTCGCGCAAACGTATGAATCCGCATCGGAATCCTAGCGTCACGCAGCGTGGATGAGGTGGCTGGCAAAGCGAGGCTCTATGCTAGCGGACCGAGGGGTGGTCTTAAAGGCTCACTTCTGCGTTGGTGTGCCATCTGGCAGATGCCGCATTCGCGAGCAGTTCACTTTGTTCCCCGATGCACGAGAACTGACGTCGAGCACGTGGGTGTCACGGATGCATTGTGGTGATGCTGGTGGATGCATTCTATATCGTCTCCTCAAAATCACTAACTGCGAATTTCTCATTCACCTCTTATTCATTCCCATCCATTCGTTTTCTTAATCTTCTTATTAGAGTTTAATTTTCTTTTGCATTTTTTTAGAGTTCATATCCCGAGCTGCTTCATGTTTGATGTCTCCATAATTGATCAGCTTGGTGGATTAGCAGCATGCGTGTCGCTCTAATGCATTATTGATGTGCCGGCTTTGCTAGAACCTGTTGCTGCGTTTGATTTTATCAGAACTCCTTTTGATTTCCATTACAATGTTTGGGTGCAACCATAGGTGAATTAAGAGGGGGGCACGTACCCCGCCCCATATGCTTAAATAATAGACAAAATACGGTTATCATTACGTTCGCTTTGTTTTGTTTATTACGGAGTCTCACTCGTTTAATTTCATATTAAAGACTTTGATTTTAACATAACGACAATTTTTCGTACGGTAATTATCATATCTTATTTTTAATCTCAATTAAGAGATTAAATCGTTTGCCTGTCAGGCCCTTGTGTCCCCTCCCCCCAGAAAAAATCCTGGATCCGCCCATGGGTACAACTATGGGCAGGAAATGAGGGCGTATCACAAATGTTGACTTTACTTTTTTAATTCAATTTCTCAGCTAGGTGAAAGCGAAATTAGTGGAAGTGAGAAATTATAGTTGCTGTATTTGATTGCAGCCGTTAGCTACTGCTGCCAGCGCTATGACTAGCAACTGAATTTTGCAAGGAGGTTCCCATTTATTATTATATTCACTTCTCACAATCGCAAAATTCCCAATAACTCACGCCCTTACTCGCAGAAGAGGCGGACACAAAGAACAAACGTCCGGCTAACACGTGAGTGGGACGTGGCGAGAATCTGCTAATGCAGTTGTCGGATTGTCGAGGGTGTGAACCTTTCTACGCGATGCGGATTAGTTAAGAGTGAAATACGATATGAATATGTTTCCAGGGAAAGCCAAACCGGGTGCGAGGAGGAAGGATGACGGAAGGGGAGTCGAGAAAGTGGGTGGAGGTTGATGTGCGCCTTACCGCTATGGAGAAGTGCAGTCTTACGTGAATGGGTGTGAGACAACGGACAAGCTCATTCAGAGCAAGAAAGTTTCACCAAAGAGGTGCGAAGTGAATTTAATTGTTTTCACCTTGGTATCATTTTACGAAAAACGTGCAACCCATATGCTACAGCGGCAACTAATTTCCCTTTCGTTGTCCATGTGAAAGCTATTTTTATTCGTAATTTGATGGTGGTAGTGGGAAAGAATTGAGATAACATAGAAAACTTTACACGATTTCTTAAGTACTCTTTCAATTAGTGACGTTTTTACGGTATAAAAGTGAGGGTAGATTTGATGCATCAATTGCTGTATGGATCTGATCCAGCCATCATTTTGGAATTTAGAAATCCAGTCGCTGAGGTTGTTTACATGGTTGCAGTACAAGTCCTTACGCTCTCTATATAAATTAAGGGCACTTAAAGGAGAACTTGCCCATTTCATTGGCATTTACAGTCGAGCAAATCATTATTTGATTACCTACCTACTAGTAGTGCATTTCAATATAAACATGTATGTATTCCATTTGCCATCATGTTTCAATGCTATATACCATATACATTAAATTTGCCATTCAAATTACAGTGAAATAATAAAAAAATATTAGTTACGAAAAAAAAACAATTTCACCTTCCTTGTATATTAATTACTACCTGTGCGCGTGGCTGCGTACAAAATACTCTAGTTTCATGCAGTGCTTTGGATATTTTATTGCTTTATGATGAAAAATACTCAGCCTTATGCCCCTATTATGTTCTTCATGAAAAATCATCATCTTGATGTACTTATTTGACATAATTCGAAAACTTCCCTTGCATTTAATATTTATTAACCCTATAATATAGTTATAATTAATAGTAGCGGGCTTGTAATTAATTATAACTTGGTGGAAATCCATAATCGTGGGAATAGAAGGAATAATAACTTTTCTATTTCCGCATGGTAATTTATTGAGACCGACCATGGTTTCGTTACAGTGTAACTCTATAATATAGAGTTAATAAATACTATTCCATAGAGTTTATTGTTTTGAAGTAGTGCATTGACGTAGATGTGAAAAATTTCAAATAGATGCGGATTCATTGAGAATGCGGTACTTTGTTAAAAAGAAGTTTACGTGCAGGCACTACGCATTTTGAAGCAATTGATTCTTCTGCCTTTTCCAGTGGTCGGTCGCGCTGGGTATCGTGCGCTGGATATCTTCTGGGCGGGTTCATTCATTGAACCTCTTGCTGCGACGACTCGCCATACTACTTTCCGAAAAATGATTTACTCAATCCCTTAATCTTATCTTACGTGTAATCGGATTGAAATTATTATAAGATCGTGATTCCTCCCAAATTAATGACCTACTTCCCAGATTGAAATCAGCAATTTTTTTTGAACGACCTCCGGCGAATATTTGACCTGGAGACGGCCCCGTGTGGGCGACTACACACGTTTACCCCTGCCCTTGAACCCCGTCGTCTTGAATCCGCTGGAAAGCACGCTCGTGTCCGTCTTGGGCGGCGTGCCCCGATGCGCAATTCATCACTCAACGCGCCCCTCCATTCGGTCTTGGAGCGAAAGAAAAAATTATATATTGTGACCAGTGCGAACAAGCGCTCTTTTAGTAGTTGCTACATGCCCCGAAAGAGGGGCAGAGGTGAAACAGGAGAGTGAAAATAAAATCAATCATGGACTCCCACACCTTTTCATTGTTCCACCGAAAACAGCCAATGAAGTTGCTAATTCATGGCACTCAAATTGGCTGGAATGGGGGCTCACCCCCTCGGTGGAAAGCATCGCTGCACACTATCGCAATGGCAGAATTCCAGCCTAAAGTATACCAAATGGAATCGATAGATTTGGTTTTCACCTGGTGAAAATTCATGCAATTGATGATGTAAATTTTTACAGAAATTGTTTATTGGTACGACGAGTTTCAAAGCCAAGGCGTCGTTCTCGAGTATGTGTCGTACCAATAAAAAAAATCAGAGAACATTTAAAAAGACTGTTTATCTTCATTCAACAAGAATAGCACCTAAATACATACCGTGCTCTAAATCAAGTACATCTTCGGGGAGTACTAGTAAGCATGAACGTACCTACGTACGACTGAAGCCCTCGTACACCGATACGGCCGTCTACGAGCTATCAACCTAAATAAATCGCCAAGTGTAGGGTGGAGCCGAAAGATATGCATATATTTTATGGGTAAAAATGGGGATTTGTGTAAAAAATGTTCGTCATAGAATACTTAAGAGATGTTTAGACAATCATGGCATCTAAAGAAAATTGGAGGACTTAATGCGACAGCGGGATAGAGAATGAAATGTATTGACAAAGAACTTCAATATTGAGGTATTGGGTTTAATGTATAAAAACAGAAATAAAACCAACTATTCCCGCTTTAATTTTAACGAAAAATGAGTCTATTTATTACTTAATCTCTATCACAATCGGCGTTTAAAAATAAGTGTTGGAAGTATGGATATGTGCTGTAATTACAAGACGTAGTTTATTTCATCGTTGATTTTGCTGAAAACTGGCTTCTGATTTTGCACATATCCATAGCATGTGGCTTCTGATTGAAGAAAAAAAATACTTTATTCTTCTCTATTATCTTTTAATAAAATTCTACTCTTCTGACTTAAAAATTTATTAATGGGTCAGCAAACTCTTCCTTTTCCTTAGTGTGTCCATAATATTTGTAAATAAAACCCGATACATTCAATTTTATATCTCATAGACTATAGTTTTTATATGGGTTTTAATATCTGAATGCGGAAATTCACACCGTATTTTGTACGGTTTTCTTGTTATGGAACACTGTTTGCAATTGTTAGTTTTAAATTTTACATTTTCCGTCTGTTTTGTCCTGATATCTCCAAACAGACACTCTGCTGTCTCCTCACCATGTGTAATTAAGCAATGCTAAGTAACGCGAACCTCTGCTACGCTTCGTAGCTACTTATCGATTTCAGATATTTGTATTACTTGCACGGCTTTCGCGGCGTACGTGTACATTCGAGACGCCTCCTTGTCAATGACAATTAGGAAGAAAAATCACTGAAATATGACCAAAAACTAATGCTATGGTGGTATTTATTCCAAGCCTTATGCCTCTCCTTCTCCCATAGAACTAAAAACTATAAACTAATAGAACTAGAACATAAAATCGGTGAGGTTTCGCCTTTGTTGTGGAAACCTGAATCTCGATTTCCTTCCTCTTCGATTCTTTGGTTGGTGGTATTCGAGTTCGAGGAATAGCTATAGATGTATAGAATAGAATAGAATTGATAGCTCAAGTTGTCAATTTCTGTATCCCGCCTTTAATTTTCACCGTCATTTTCCGTCGTTCCTCATGTTGACCCTCGTAGCGTCGAAAGCTAAACGCCGAGTAGTCTATTGTATCTTTGGGCTCCGATTGGCTAAATTAGTCTTAGGGGCAGAAGAAAACGAACTTTTTCGAACGTTCTTAAGACGTTATTCAGAAGATAGAGTTTCTATATTAGGTGAGATCAATTCCCAAACGATATTCCACAGTATTTTTACAAAGTGCGGAAACTGGACTCTTGAGGATTTGCAGTCGACTGGTAAATAATTTGGCCGCTAATGGTTGAAACTGATAGTTGCTAGAAAAGAGGATGAGTTGTCAGTGCTTAAACGGGATATGAGTCTGTCTGTGAAGGTGTCTGCTTAATAGAGGTGGTCCATTTGGCAGGTTTATCTGTGCTTGTTTTGAGTCGTTAACTGACGAAGCGATTTATCGAGCTATCGAATTTGAGTTGAGCGATATTTATCATTTTTGCGATATAATTAGTGCGGTAAAAAATATAAATTACAGGAAATTTTCCGAAAATACTTTAGCCCACGTCCGGTTTCAATACTTTCTCTAATTCTTTTCGGTTAATTTATCTCAAAACAATCTATCGGCGGAAGAGAATGAAGGACCTCCACGGAGGACCTTCTCATACACCCTTTCCTTTCCTTAAACTTTTCCTCCTTCTCCCTCCTTTACCTCCTTCTCCTCAACTTTTTCCCCGCTCTTGTTCCTCTCCAGGGTGCATAAACAAATTGATTTGAAATTGAGTTACCTAAAAATAATACAAAATGATCTGAAGCAGGTGGCAAGACCAAACTATTTGAGGAAAAATACAAATGAGTTTAAATATTTTTAAGCCAAATCATTCAATATTTATGCACTAATATTGTACAATCATTTTTTCATGAAAAGCTCTGAGGATGGTTTAAATAAACCGAAACGTAGTCGAATCACTTTTGAATTATTTGGCCTAAAGTCCAAGAACTTAGGATCATTATATAATAGAGGTCAAGAAAAGAAGAAAAAAAATCTAATTTTTAAATGTGCCTTAATTCTTTGAGATTAATCCTGTAAAAACTCTCAATAAGCTATCATCATAGGCATCAATTGCAAGGCACAGGGAAAGCGTGATATAAGCTCTGCTCATGGAAATCCCTCTCCTCCGTCCCTCCCATGCAAATCTAGTATGGGCCACATTTGGAGTACCGCGAAAGGAGCGTGAGTATGAGCCGACGGGCGTGGTCTCTCCCGGCTCGTCGCTGTGTGCAAAAACCCGAGGATGCCTCACGAAGGGATGAGAGTCATCGAGGCAGAGAAATCTCTACATTAAAGCGTGGGAGTCTTTAAGGAGAGCGTCCCTTTATAACGCCTCCGGGCGTCCTTGGGGGAGGGTGGAAGAGACCGAGACATGAGGGATATCCTTGGGACAGCAGTTGGAAGCGAGACGCAAAATCCTCAGCTTATTATATTCAAGACTGGATTTTCCTCTTCAAATATTTTAATAATAATTAACTTCTCTCACGACATCGCCGATTGAACCTTTTAGTGTATATTTCAATTCACATAAATGTGAATTATCACATCGAAACCATTACCGTCATCCAAAACCTATCAATAGTAATATTTTTACCAGAACTACGCTTTGTACTGAATTCACAGTTCCAGTCAGTATAGGAGGAATGATGAAGAAAAATGTTGTGTAGGTGAAATAACAATCTCTAAATAAGTGGTATAAAACACGTATTTTCATGTATTTAACCAAAGCACTTTGAATTTGCGAAAGAATAAAAATAATTGAAGAATTTGAGGAAAAATTATTTTTTGCCTCTGGTGTGTGGTGGTCTGATGAACGGAAACTTAGCAGCTTGGGATACGTGAGGTTCCAGATTGTGATGGGTAGTATCCATCAGAATAACTCTGGCGATTTTACTGCCTTTTGCCCCAATATTTCATAGCCTTAATTCTTTATTTGATTATTCATAATTATTATTTAGATAGTCACCAATTCATAGCCTCATTCCTCTCTGTTTAATGGTTTGCATAAAACGGGTTCGATGTGATTTGCAAATCTTAAAAGTGGTAAACCAGCAAAATACATTCAGGGAAGAAAGTGTGCCCTAGTATTCTCTTAAATAAGTCTGCACGTAGCAGCTTATGCTGTTTCGCAGTTTCAGGTTATTGTTCCCTGCCTACAAAGCAAATTATTTATTAAATTTTTATTTTTTCCTAGGAGATTTCAAATTTTGTTCCTAATTATTCCGTGAACATTTTTCTCATATTTTTCAAATCAATACTTGAAAAAAATTGTATTCGAAAAAAATTTAAATGTTCAAAAACCCTTTTGAATTGAATGCTCCTACCCGGAATGATTAGAGGTGAGTAATCATTGTGTTTTAATTTCGGTATTTAATTGATTAGTATTGTGAAGTGCTTTATAATGAAAGAAAAACGATTTTAATTTACCTTTATAAGCCATAGCACCGATGACCGATGGATTTAAAGAAATATGTTTAATCGTCATTAAGTTCAAGGCGATTATCGAAGGTTGCGATTTCATAAGGCGAATTCGCACTTGTTCTGGTGAGTTGTATCAAGATAAAATTTGATTAAATTCGGGGCACCTTTTTCAAGTTTCAGAAGGCGTGAGATTTTTTTCACAACTAGACAGGCACGAACGTTTTCGAGATAGAGCTTTCTAGCCTTTAATCTTATCAAATATGAAGGCATTTCTCTTATTAAGCTGTCGTCGAATTTTTCACAGGTAATAAGTCATACACAAACCCTTTTGCATTGTTTTGGTGGAAGATGAAATGATACGGGCCCTACGGCGAGGATAAAAAAACTTAAGCTTTGGATGATGTAAGGGGAGTATTATTTGTTGATGGCATTCTCACCCAGCTGGTGGAATAGATAAATAAGTGGATGCCGGTCTTCAGATCGGGGAGGGAGTTTTTTTTTCATGGTTAGTATTAGGGCGACCGTTAATGTGTGTGACCACTCTCATTTGGAGCATATTTCAGAACCGTGGGATCGGTTTGAGCGGAAGAAGTTCGGCAAGGGCGTGATTACTACTGTCCCAAATTCACGCGTAATGTTGCTAACCATTGAAAGAAATCTGTTTTCACCGTGCACCACCTTTAAATATAGGTTCCTTGACAAGCACCTTCATTAATTGGAATCACTTTCTAGATATTTTCAGCTGATGTTATATGTGCAACCACATGGTAAAATCACCGGAAGTAGCACTAAATATTGCACTAATAACCAATTTGATTTAAAAAGCGGAGAATGAATATCTATAATTCGAATCTCGTTTAACATGGCAATGCTTCTGTTATCATAAATTCAATGTTTTCATGCATTGGACAATTCTATGAGCGTAATCGAGATTACCGCTAACAGTGACAGCATAAAGCTTAATATTTTGTTTACGGTGCCCTTCGCAAGTATTTTGGAGATCTTTCCGGGTTTTGGTATACTATAATTTTTATATTTGGTATAATAAGTACTAAAAGTGAATTATATTTTTTTATTAAATAACATTAGGTAGACCAAATTAGCCATAATAACTTTGAAAGTAGGCATAGAGATTTTCAGTGTGAATGCGCAGCTAACACTGTTATAAAAAGGTGCATATATACATGGTGTGACGTGAAGGGAAAATAACTTCTATTAATGCGTCTAGTATTATTGCTAGTAAATGTATAACTTTCTGAGAATGCTCCTGTTTACTAAAAAAATAATCATTAATTTAAAAATCCGACCTTATGTTGCTAATAGTTATCCCTATTATAAGTTGTTGTAGACATGTAGATTATTTTCTTAAGATATGTTTAACGCAATGTAGCTCGGCGTTCGTTTTCTTGTGCTTCACAAACTAACAAGAGGTCTTTGTTTATGTCATACCTTATCGTATTTTTTTCTTTCACCCATCCTTCATCAGAGAACAGTATTTTGACCCCCGGATATTTTTAAAGGGTCATGGTTTTTTGTAGCGCTGCTCGAGGTGAAACTTGATGAAGTGGAATGGCTGCTTTGTGCGTGGGAAAAGTATGAATGCCTCCTCGTCTTGAATGTAGATGCCTAATGCCCTTATTTTTCGGGTTAATTCGGAGCCGATGATGAATGGTAACGGAAATGAATCGAAAAATTAATCACTACCTATTCTGCTGCAAGCGTTCGCGGCTCCTTGGTGGGATGAGATATTAGGTTTAACTGTTAAAATCACTTATACATCTTGTTATTCGCAACAAAAAATCGCGCACATTGCCTTTTATTTAAACCTAATTGATATCTGAATGTAGACCGAATGCCATTATAATTACAATTATTCCTTTCGCAGGAAATAACTTCAACCAGAAGGAATAACTCATTATAAATAAACTCAAGAAAATAGAGGCGTCCAGAAGCTTTTGCGAATGATCTTAACCCAATTTTGGGCTTTACCATTAGAAAGTTAAACTCCTTTGCTCAGCGACTTTTCAATCTCTTATAATTTTGCAACCACTTTTATCAGGGACTATAAGTTTTTACCGCTCCGAGTTGTGAAGCTAATGGTCTGATCGATCCCAATCGGTCCCGTTAATTTTCTCACCTCTGAAGCCAATAGTACGCATATACATATATTTCTGATTTGAGTCTGGGTCCGCTGAACTGTGCTGTCATATTTCGGATATTGACCAGATAAGGCCGTCTACGTTTCAAAGCATGAGACATGGCGGTATTTTTTACGATGCCATAAATTCGGTTAAAAAACGGCGGTAGTGAAATTTAGGTGTTGGTTAACAGTTCGATCGCTCTTAAAGATATATCTTAATGAATCACGTCCCTTTAGAGCAATGAAAAAATTTGGTTTAGTTTGTAGCTGGGGATATCTATAATCGAAGAGGACTCTACCGTTCATTTTTCTCAAGTTTTCCATTTTACTCTGTGGAATGGTATGTGTGAGGCTCTGCTATTTTGTTCATTTTAAATTTACATTGTTATTGTTTTTTGAGCTATTAAAATTTATTTTTGCTAGTATAGGGATGAATATTTGATGCAACTTGGGAAAACGGTGATAGTGACAAAAAAGATTTATCCTGTGTACGATATGGTGATAAATTGCATTTTTCCATAATATTTTATTGGACATTGAGTGTGAAATTTAGACTAATAGTCGTTTTGCGTTTCACTTAAAAAATCTTTGATCATATCCTCTACCTATATCTATGCTTTCATCGATTTATCCCATTCCCGAACGAAAAGAAGTGCGTCTATTGTTTTTTTTAATAGGTCAACCGCTGTCTTGCTAACACACCCGTCAATAGTTTAGAATATTTTCCTTGATATTTATCGATCTACTGGTTTGAATCTGCTTTCATACCGGGTTTTTTAAGGAGAGAAATTATATGATACGATCCAACATAATTGAAATGCTTTTATAGCAAATTATCGTTGACCACAACTATTATGCAGTTTTCTTTGTACAATGACTGTATCTGGATTACATGCATTGCGTTGAAAAATTTCATGTTGCAGCCCAATCAGCAAACAATATCCATCGCATATCTAAATAAGGTCGATAAAGCCAAATTACGTTGTTATTGTACTAGGAATATTTTGACAATGTTACAAACATAATCAATTTGAAACATCCATGACGAGTCATAATAATAAATTTGCATACAATTCCAAGTTATAATATCCGTGATATCAAAACTTGTTAATTCAAACAATATCCATTGGTAGCATATGTCCGTTATAGAATTGAAGAGCACAATATGTTTTGTTTGTATACACGGGGATTACTAAAAACCGCAGTAAGGACACCCATCATGTACTAATTAGATGTAAAGATATCTAAGATATGTTGGAATATGAATCTTCATATCCACTGTTGGACATCGCTGCAATGTTTCTTGGAGTGTCCTTTGGATATTTGAGAGATATCCACACAACATTAAGCAGATGAACATGGAATTTGCACGGATGTCTTATTTTAATGCCGAAAATGTTGTCTAATTGTTGTTGGTAGGTATATGGAATGCTGCTTGGGAGGATATTGATTTTTGTCCTTCAGTATCAGCCTAACATTTAACCGAGTAATAGAGAGAGAGAGAGAGCAGGTTTTCTAGGTGCGGGCAATCTTTGGGCAACATTTAGCTATATTTGCTCAGTACGCCCTCATTTTCTCCCTTTCCGTCCATCACTGCCCACGACCAAGACTCTCCCGACCCCCTTGTGCGTTTACACCACCAAACAAACCGTCTATCCCCGTACCTTCACTCTATCCACCCCATGTCCCGCTTCTAAATCTTCCGCGTGTCGTGTTATTGTATTGCTCCGGTTATATATCAAAGGGCTCTGAACACGCCTCTTTTGAGTCTACTCAACCTCTCCTTTATTCGCTCCTCCCCTCACCCCACTACCCGCCCCTCCTCCTCCTCCCCCACTCTTTCATTACGCTTTTTTTTCTTGTTTCTCTCCTTCGTAACTTTTCTTTCCATTCTAAAGCGGGCGAACTTCTCCTTGTCTTCTCATGGTCTTCTCACACAGAACGTCCATCTTCGTTTCCCGTCTTACTACGGTCCACACTATCCCACGCTGCTAATTTCCTTCTATTCTCAGCACCTTACTATTAATTCCTTCATCCTGCAGCGGTTGATTTTTATAACGCGCTAGTAGTTTTTGGTTGTGCTTCCGGGCCACCACCTTTAGAAACAGGTATTACTTCGATAGTACCCTTAGTAACTTAATAGTACAGTTAGTATCTTATACAACCTTAACAGTACCTTTTTCTAGAGGCCATATTAGTCCAGTTTACCAAATCAATGGAAGGCAGAAGACCTTTCGAAATACAATTTCCGTCTTATTCATGTGCAGCTAAATTACAAAACAGTTATTGGTTTCTAATGTAAATGAATGATATACGATGTATTCAGGAAGAGTTTATGCACGCTGTTGGAATGCAAATAAAACTAGAGATGAAGTAATAGATTCATATGTTTCTGTTTATAGCATCTCTATCCATAGTTTATGAATGCGATATCAATTTTAGTTTGCGCTTGTACCCAGCTTTATATGATTTGTGTACAGGAGTTTTTAAACAAATTCTTATATAATTTATTTATAAGACTTTTACGTAATAGCTATATAATTTCATTATCCCTTTCTATACTGGTAGAAAATGGATTTTTTTTCTTTTTCCTGTCTTCCATTCAGTGAGTAACTCTTTCCCTATTTTTAATCTATCATCTTTACATACCCACTGATTTTTAAATGATAATTATTAATATTTTTTCAGCATTGTTAGAGAAAAATTAATCTACCATAGAGCTTTCTATCTTTGATTATTTAACGTCCATAGAGTTACCTTCATTACCAATCAACCAATTCTCATGTGATCCACATAAATGGAATTCTGGAACCAATTCCTTACATCTCGCTTAAAGGATCACGTACTCTGTATACTGCTACTTTAATGGAAAATTCATCAGAGAACTCTATTTTTTACATGCTTATATTTTTTAAAGATTTCCGGCAATTCCTTTCAACTTTTTTTTCATCTGACCTGTCTTTTTTCGGCAGAAAAAGTATGTATTTTAATTTTAAAATGGGAAATTGAATAACGTCCGCGCTATGAATGACATCCACGCTATTTACTTTAGTGTGTCTTATATGTGACTACTCTGAACTTCCACTGGCATCATTTGTCTACTGTCGGCCTCATTGGTAGTAGATTATAATCCTTTTCAGTATTACAGAGACCTACACCACCTTGGTTATCGTCCATTCTCTATAAGGGTGCTCTCGAATCTTTTTATATTATTGTGCGGAAAATCCACATAGAAAAATCATTCGCCTTGACCGGGATTCGAACCCGGACCCCTCGATTTCCGGCCGTGTGGTTTAGCTCTTTTCACTGGCTACAGCACTCGGCCGGAAATAGAGGGATCCGGGTTCGAATCCCGGTCAAGGCGAATGATTTTTTTCCTCTGTGGATTTTTTGCACAATTTGTGCATTGCGGGTGACTCCCGTAAAGTTATCAACGTGGCTAGTCCCGTTATACTTAAATTAAAAATTCTTTTTATATTAATGCCCGTACGTAAACAAGGTCTCACTCAATAATGGAGTGATGAGCGTTGGTTATTGGTGTGTATCGGAATCAATCTCGAATAATTCAAGCGAAACCCCTTGGTACTTGGTGTTTTTTGTTTTGTGAATGAGACAA
Organism: Ischnura elegans; assembly: GCF_921293095.1. NCBI lineage: Eukaryota > Metazoa > Arthropoda > Insecta > Odonata > Coenagrionidae > Ischnura > Ischnura elegans. The sequence goes on from NC_060247.1 coordinate 26,602,449, forward strand.
TTGTAATGTAGAACATTCTACTTCTAGTCCTGGTTTATCTGTCTCGCCTGTCCCGAATGCATGAAATGAACTTTCCTGTGGCCAACATTTATATGTAAAAATAACTTCCTTCGCTCACCCAAGCTAAACTTCGGTTAGGAGCATCGAGTGTGATTCTTTTATTCAATATGAACGTGGCGCTGTTCAATCCATACGTATTGCCCGGTGGTGAAAGCTGCATGTACGTCTCTCTGAACCACTCTAAGTTTTGTGACCGATTCTCATCTAGAGGATCTTTTTATATTAGTTTTTGCCCCTTAGTTCTTTTTTATTCAATTTTCCCTTTTTGCTTTCTCGTTCGCACAATGGCGAGAAAATGAAATGAGTCCGATGGTGTCTGCGTGTGTTTTTTTGAACCTTGCCGCCACCATATCCCATCATATCGCCGTGGACCCGGGCGTTTTATGATGTGTGATTTCGGAAGGTGCGAAAGAGGCGGCTGAGCGAGTTGGGGATAAAAATAGACGAGAAAGGGAAATACGAAACGAAACGGAAACATTCTGAGGCGAGGAAAAAATCATTAAAAGAAATTATAGTCCCACATTTGACTACTTTTATTAGGTCGATCAGTTTTTGAGGATGAAAAACCTCGCTGATTATGTGTGGAGACTTTTAAGTCTGCTACGAGAGGCCGAGACTAGGACTGACTCAAGTTGTGGGTCCATTATGTGGGATAGTCCCTATCTCTAAAATAACACGTGTACCTAAAACGAGGTTGAACTCGCCGGGGGAAACTGTGTTTCGTGGAAATACTGTTTGATGCCCGTGTTCCGAATCATATAACATGGGGTTATCAATTTTTATGGTGATTTTGATAATTAGATCCTTATAAACCTCTGCTTTTGCAATAAAATGGTGAGAAAACTCTACCTTAACGACGTGGGAAACGAAATGTAACAATAATGGGAATTTTTTTCTGGCAATTGAATATGTTATATTAGCCATGATTGATTGAATGGATTTTAAATTTAAAATGACTTTTTTTATTGCAAGTCCATTAGTCAGTAATATTTTAATTACATTGCGCCTGATTTTCACCCAAAGAATAAGTATGGGGCTACAAGATATCGTTTTTTTAATACTTCCTCATCGTGATAGTAAATAAAAATATAGTTTTCTTGTTAAATTCCTTTCCCAATAGCCAATAATAGAACTTTTTCGGGTAAAATCGTTTACAAATGATGAATCTCCATTAGCACACATTCAATTGAAAACCTATATGATACGTATTAAGTGAAATAGAGAATAGATATACGAGCCGAAATCTGAACACTTTAAAAAAATTCTTCGCTATTGTAGTAAAGATCAAATCTTCCTTCAGGTTTGGACCAGTGGAAGTCAGTAATTTATTTCAACCCTTGCAAAGAAGTTTTCTTATTTATCCTTCTCAAATACAATTGGTTGGCTAGAACGTCAGGTATCTCTAGATCTCTTCTTGCGGATGAAGATTCACATACTTAGTTTCGAATGGAGTTGATATTGTGAAGCTTCATTTTACCAATTATACGACTAAAAATATTCTTTGTTTTAAGATTTAATTTTACGCCTTCAATACGCCTGCTGTTTAATCACTGTGATCATAAGAAAATGTATTTATGGGTAGAAAATTTCTAATACTTGATTGTTACACATATATCGTTTTTGTTTCAATTGAGTGTTTTGGTTCTCCTTTGATGACAGATGATAATGGTCAGAGGCTGGTCTCACTGTAGTTGGGTAGAGGAAAAAACTAAGGTGCTCGAGTTAGGACCGCCCGTGAGGGATCCGATGAATGAGATTATTTACACGTCCAGCACACCTACTTTTGACGCGAACCGAAGGGCATTTTAGCTCTCAGCGCTTTCTTCTGATATCGCTGGAACATTGATCATTGCTCCACTGCCTCTCCGCCCCTATCGCAGGATACAAGAATTCTTCTACCGGAGTGAGCAAGTGGCCAAAGGGTGGGGGGATTGGATCTGAAATAAGGAGTAGCTCTTCGGGAGGGACGAATATCGAAGAACACGAGGCTGCTGCCGATGCAGCTGATATCGACACCTGGCTATCGGCGCCCATGTCCGTGGCCCGAAAATTTGTTGACTGCTCGCACCGATTCCTTCCACACCTTTCGTTCTGCCTATTTTTTTAATCTCCAGCTTATTTTGTTGCAAAGGCAGCGCCACCTCAGTGGCAAGCTCTTATATCTTTTTATACCCTAAGGGGCCAGCTCGCGTTGGTGGTAGCTTTTGGAAGAGCAATAAGTAGTTAGGCGCGTGATTAATCACACCACGTTAGATAAAAAAGCGAAGGTCTTCCGTGAGTTGTTGATCAATCTTGATTTATTTCTTCCTGTCTTCCGATTGGAGGTAAGATGCTCCTCTTTCCCCCCTGCATATACCCTCCCGAACATCAGAAACACGTCTGAAATACAACAGAGGGCACGAAACCTCCCACGATCGGTTTTATTTCACCAAAGGATCGCTGTGCAGTAAGATATAGCCTTCGACTCTCGCATCGACCTCCAACAACCCGGACCTCCTATTATCGCGCCATGTCTCTCTTCGACACGTCCACGTAATTGACTCCCGGGATCCAGTTTAAAATTTCAGCCTCGAGTTCATTTCGGCTGGCGCTCCTCGAATTTCGACCCCACCGTGATGTCGTTCGGGCACCGCGTTTTTCACTTCACAGACGTTCGAAAGGGCTACAACGGACCTCTTTGCTTAACGAGATGTTTTCTCCATAATTTGAGAATGCCACCTTGGCTTTTTTAAGCGTTACAAGCTAACACGGATGAGAAATCCTTAGTCAATCATTGGTTCGACCGTCTTACCGCGGCCATTCTTACTTTAGGATTTTCTCTTTTGGTATGTATTCATGGGAGACTCCGGCACCTTTGATATGAAACAATGTAATAGTACCATTGATGTATCTCCTATTTATGAAATTTGTGGTATTTGACTAAAAAGTCTCTTTACTTGGGAGATTATTAGAGAAACTCTATGCAATATAAATACAACACTACGTTAATGCACAAAATTAAAAAGTAGAACACATCTGAACCTGAGCAGTGAACTTGTATTTAACCATCCAAAAGTCATACCACATAAGTTTCTCCTGTAATTGCGTTAACTATTGGAACTTATTTCTTTCTCTCATAACTTTAGCTAAATAAATTATGCCATTGAAAAATAAATTTTAAATTCATATACCTAACTCGATTTTCTTGTGCCCCCTAGTACTAATCAAGCCACGAAAACAACGCTAAATGTTGATACTGATTTTGAAGTTTTCACCTGCAGTTTTGTACTCAACTTAATTAGTACTGTACTTAATTAAGTGAACACAACTGACATAATTAAAATGTTTCAATCCATTTTCTCGACACTGAGTGATTGAGGGGGGAGATCAGTATTCGTGGCAATGAGTGTGCACATATTTTCATACCTTTTTGCCCCATGGGGAAAAGTGCAGCTTGCACTCCATCATTTAACATAAGGTGTCTACAAGATTTTCGCAATTAGATCGATCGAAGAAAAATAGCACTTGGTCCGAAAACAAATTGCTTCATTTCTAGCTGTGAGAATTAAGGGCAGCCCTTTGAAGAGGGAGGAGGAGGTTTAAGTTGGTCGAAAAGAGAAATACAGCCAAGAGACGGTAAGGGAGCCGCTCCCCACTCCTTTTTTTCTCTCTCTCTCTTGAGCCATGGGTTTCGATGGATTGGGCGTGCTTGATTGCTATCGCCGCTGAAACGCGGCTGGCAGGAAGCTTAAGAGTGGGGAAAAGGGGGGGGGGGCAAAGATCAAAACGTGAAGACTTCTTCGCACTCATTACTTGGGTGGAGAAGGGCTACCGGCGAAGTTGGAGGAAGAGGGGCAAATAGTAAATCATTTCACTCCACGCTTCAACGACTGCCTACGGAGAGGAGAAGGGGGTTTAGAGAGAGAACAAGAGGGGGGTTGGGTAGAGGGTGATATGCTGCGCGGAGTCAATTTACTTCTTTCGAGGCGAGATAAGTGCTTTAATTTGCGGGCGATTAAAGTAAAAATTGACTCCGTCGTAATGATGAAACGTCGGCGGGCAGATATAGAGTGGAGCAAATCGTAATGGCAAAATCCGCGGCATGAACGAAGCATCAAATCGGAAAAATAGATATGGAGGTATAATTTTGAGCGATTGAAATCTCCGATAACCACGGTAAACTTAATGAGAGTGGAAATCATATACATGCTTGCCGCATGAATGGGATTTTCCCGTGTATTTTGCGGTCTTACGTTACTCTCGAGGGACAGTGATACGGGATTGATTGCCTTATTTTTTGCTCAAAACTTTAAAGCATGTAGATACCTGCCATTTTATTTTACACTAGCTGACCCGGCGAACTTCGTACCGCCTAACAATCAATGAACTTACAGTTTACTTACACCATTTATAAATCAAGAGCGGTTGTATCGTTTTTAATCATGTTTAATTTATTATAATAAAATAAGGATACAAATTCAATAAAACTACGTAAATGAGTACCAAAATTGCTTGTCAGAAAGACATTTTCTTTATTGAATCTACATGGGGTGGATCGGAGCACGTTTACGCGGATTTTTTTCAACAAATTTTCTTACGTTTTGGCTTAAGAAATTTTGGGCATTGTGGTTTAATAAAGCAGTTTATGAAATAAAAATTATACGCATTCAGTTGTTGGCTATTTGCGTTATTAGCTGTAAAAAAATTTTTTTAGGTCCAAGTCTGTTGCATACACTTGGCCCTTTCAGAGGGCAGGTTGACACAACCCCAGACCGACGCTTGACTGATGCTCAAAATCGTGCAAGAAAAGCCCCTATGAAGCAGCATTCGCATTAAATGACTTAAGGCGCGCCAGTTTTAGTATCTCTATTTGGAAAAAATGCACTGCGTAAACGTACTGCATGCGTAAACGCACCACGGTGAGCCCTACACATTCGGGTTTAATGTCTTGCGTCAAGCACCTTCTGATAAACAACAGTTTTTGTTTTGTATCAGGCGCAAGATGAAGCGGATGAAGCTAAATAAATATAGCGAAGCAAAGCAGTGACGCAGCAATGGGAGGCTTTGGGGGATAAACCCCCCCCCCCCCAAGAGCTTAGAGAATTTTTTTATGAAAGATTTTGTTATTAATATTAGGGGGACGGATGACTAACAAACAAAACATATTTAACTATTCACACAGCCACAAAACCCACTATTTTGAACCATTTATCTCAAAAAATGTCTGGGGGAAGTGCCCCCACACTTCCCGCTTACCTTAGCGAGTTTTCTATACCCTACAGACCCGTGGTATTAGCTGCGCCCAAAACCCCCTATCCTAGCTACACACTTGAAGCGAAGGAAGAAATACAGAGGATGGTTTATCGACTCGTAAACATAGCACGCTAAATTGACCATGAGAAAATCATGGGTTTTCATTAGCACATGATCACAAACAACACAAAAACTGAAAGAATGACCATGCGATTTTTTAATCGTTATCACGAATGCATAACGAATTTGAAATTGGATACGTTTAAGCTCAAAAGGCATATGAGTTGAGATCATGGAATCTACGGAATGAGGACTTCCTAACCTTTGAATTTTCCTTTGAGTAAAGTTGCGTGAATCACATTCATCACCAATTTTTTAATGATCACACACGTTCCGTTGGATAGTTATGGTTGGTTTAGGCTTCGAAAGATCATGAGCACAGAAACTACATTTTTCAGTAAATCGTGCCTTGGTAAGCCAGGTACGTCCAAGGACTTAAAATATTCAGATAGATAGTTGGTGATTTCGTCTTCGTTTGTTACACATTTAAAAGATTCGAATCCATGCAGAGTACGAACTATTTGAATTTACCTCGTTTTAGTCATCCACATCTTCGTTCTTGCTCGCTAAATCAACCATCTTTGATTCGGAACACGGACATTATCGTTTGTCAACAATTGCTTGGAGATTTGTTTACAAACACGGTAGTGAAGTGTCAACTCGAGCTGGGCCACGGCTGGGCTTACAATCAGCTCGAATTAAATTTTAAAAATGTAATTTCAATTTAATTAATATTTTGAATATATTTAGTAATTTAAATGTTATATTGTTACTAAATTCAGTTATTAAAGTGGTAAAAACAAAACAAAGTATTTAATTGGTAGTTTTGACCGACTTATCAATTGTTGTGTTACTATAATTCCTAAAAGCATGTCCATAGGAAAGAGTTGAATTTTTTTGTGAAATTATCCTTTTTTTAATGGCCTATATGTTAACCCCGCCTGAGACGAATCCAAAGAACCAAATCTCATTGAAATCGGTGCAGCCGTTCTCGAGTTATAAGTGTTCTAACTAACACGATTTTCGACTTTCTTTTATATATATATAGATTATTCCCGTACTTGTATCCTATTTTAAAGGTTATCTATGGATTAGATCAGCTGGTATTCCTATTCAATCGATTAGTTAGTATGAACATTGTTAAGAGGGATAGTGAGGATAATCTTCACGAACTACTTTTTATTCCCTTGAAACATTTCCAAGATTGTTTTTCCAACACCCTGTTTGCATTATAAATTCATTCTATCACCACAACAGTGGATTTCTTATGTCCCCTTAAACAGCATAGCAAAAGCTGAAATCACAGTTTTTAAAAATTAATCTCTATCTTGTAGATATTTTATTTATCAATGAAATTCCTGTAACATCAATACCCGGTCAAAATAGACATTGACCCTTGCATAAATTGCCAACAAGCTGAAAATTCCCAGGAGCGTTAGGGATACCGCTCTAATGAAATCCTGAAAAGTCCCCATCGATCCCGTGTGTGCAAAAATTTTTATTCAAGGTCAAAGGTCACAAAAATGTTTTTTTTTTCGGCCAAACGGTTGGGTTTGCGATAAAAATTGCTCAGTTCAAACTTGTAGAGCAGTTAGTTTTCCACAAAATTGTCACCATACTTTTTTCTTTAAGATTTATCATTTCTGAGATAGAGCCATTCGAGCAATACACGTGTTACGTGTCCAATAATGTTCAGAGAGCGCAATAATATAGTCATGCATATTACTGAGAATACAGTTACGGGTAATTTCGAATGGCTCTATCTCAGAAATGATAAACCTTAAAGAAAAAAGTATGGTGACAATTTTGTAGAAAATTAACTGCTCTACAACTTTGAACGGAGCAATTTTTATCGTAAAACCAACCGTTTGGCCGAAAACTCCAAAAAACCCATTTTTATGACCTTTGACCTTGCATAAAAAATTTTTGCACACATGGGATCGATGGGGACTTTTCAGGATTTTATTAGAGTGGTATTCCTAACGTTCCTGGAAATTTTCAGCTTGTTGGCAATTTATGCAAGGGTAAATGATAAATCTTAAAGAAAAAAGTATGGTGACAATTTTGTGGAAAACTAACTGCTCTACAAGTTTGAACTGAGCAATTTTTATCGCAAACCCAACCGTTTGGCCGAAAAAAAAACATTTTTGTGACCTTTGACCTTGAATAAAAATTTTTGCACACACGGGATCGATGGGGACTTTTCAGGATTTTTTTGGGCTAATTTGACCGGGATACAAATGGCCTTAGCCATTATGGTGAAAAATATATTGAATAATGTCATCACTAATGTTTCCGTTCAATAACGCGGAGTTCTTGGTTATTTAACTCTGTGTTCACCTCTACGTAAATAATCACCTGTATGGTAATGTTCTAAGGTCATCTTACTTCTACAAACTTTGCGTTTATTGTCTTTAGTCATATAATATGAATACATATTCGTTACCAAATTTAGGAAAACGAAAAATAGATAAAGAATGAAATCATTGGCATACCAAATTTTCTCCAATGTTTCTAATTTATCATCCTCCTGACAATGAGAAATCTAAAAGTATATTTGATTTTGTTTTCAATAGAACTTTACACTTCTCACTTTCCGTAAGATGAAGATATTTTTTTTGGTACCTAATCGCTATTATCGTAATTATAGACTTCAATTAGCAACAGATCGTGAGTTTTTATGAGATATTACAAAAATTGAATAAAAGAACTGCAGACATAAATTTAACCTTGATTGGCTACTGTGGCGTTAGCTATTGATTTCCGAAGAACGGTGCACGATATGGGATTTATTGCCTTTTTCTGAGAAACTTTTTATCGTATACCTGCCGTTTTATTTTAAGTTATTCCCTTACACATTTCCCATCTTTATCGGTATTAATGGAATACATATCGAGGTGACTTGTGGCATAAGTAATTGAAATAGTGTTACTTTTAAAGTATTTGGCGTATTTTACTATGTCGCCTTATCGCAATCTTATTTTCAAGAAAAGATTTTTAGTTTCAACTCAAGATGAATTATGATTTTTTCCCGCGTCTCATCTTCTTCCGACTATTTCGGCTTGGGAAATGTGTGTAATGTTCCCTATATATTTCTTTAGCTCTTACATTGGGCTCACTTATTGCTCTGTGCTTTACCGAGTGCAATAGCCATTGAAGGGACAATATAAAGCTTGCTGCTTATGATTGCGTTTGGTAATTAGGCTAACAGTTTTCTTATAAATTTTCTGTATCAAAGTTTACTCCCGGAGAATAGGTAGTCTAACTCTTCTTTTTCATCATATTTTAAAATTTTTTACTATTTTCTATTTACCCCTCTTCGATCTCATCTAACAGTGTGCGAGCGTGGTTCGGTGGGGAGGAGAATGGAGTGCCGTGCACATGGTCTCGGTCGTATAGTATGAGGTGGTGTGGGCCGAAAACGAATGCCCTGCAAACCGTGAACAAAAGAGAACAGGACAGCAAAACACGTACTATGCGGAAAAAAACAAGGCGAGCACGGAGGGGGGCCTGGGAACCCTTTCCTCCCCATTCCATCGTTCGACTCATCCTGTGCGAGTGCGATAGCGTGGGAGGAATGAGATATATTGGAGCAGAGCAAGGAGGGAGGAAAGAAGGCGAGGTTTGAAGGAGGCGATCAGGGCGGTGGAGGGAGAGAGTGAATGGTGGAAAGGGAAGCATGAAAAAGTATGCGGTTGGTGGGGGTGAGGTGGGTTTCGCTTGTGGGTTGAAATGCAAGCAAGGCTGCCGGGTGTGGCTAAAATTAGCAAGTCTCGCTAATTTCGGACGTGGGTGTCCAAAAATCAATACTAACCACCCAATTTAAGGCATTGAAAAGTTATACAGGGCGGCTGGTAAATAAATAGGTATTATAAAATGTATTCCTGGCCACTTGGGACGATTGACCGATGATACAGGCGCTTACATTGAATTTTGAAGTACCTATGAATCAAGATTCTATATAATACTGAATATATGGCATTAATTTCGATAAATTAGTGCTGTTAATATACAATTTATCCGTTTTGTTTTTCAATGCCTACTTATATACCAGTCACCCTGTATATACATGAAGTTGATGTGTGTTTGTGACTATTTGCTAATTTAGGGATTCAACCAGGAGGTTGCTTTATATATGGGTAGTTCTGTTTCTTCACAGCGCTCTCCGCTACAGTTAAATTGTGTATATTAATTCCGTTCGCGAGATTCAGTTTTTCCAATCTCGCTCTCAATTAACTTACGAATAACTGATTAATCATGTGATAGGAAAGAAGTATAAGGCTAGGCGCATAGATTAGCCATATATGACTTGTTATTCATGAATATTCCGCGTCATTATGATAACGAACATGAAGTAGAATCTGCCCCTAGATGCATAATCATCCTCAGGAAATTAAATTTCATCAATTAAGACTCTACTAGGGCTAGTGCCAACTCGTGAGCCTCCTCGTGCTTGATTTTCTTGCTTTGTTTGCTTGACTTAAGGGGTCTAAAAGCCTCTCCTAGGTTAGAAACCCATGATTCTTTGTCTAACACTAACCTGACTCTCCGCCACCTCGCTCCCTTTTGATACAGTAAATATGTAATGATACATTAAATTCTAAATTTATCATAATATTAAAAGTGAGTAATTTAATGAATTATATGTGCCTTATTTCATGTGATGCATAATAAATTAGTTTTCTTCTATTAACTACTATTATATTTCTCAAATGGTACGGGTACCAGTTTATAATCTGTTGCTTCAAATGCTACGTGACATCTTAAAATGACTGGTATATTTTATATTTTTATTTTTACATTTACCATAGCAAATTCTATGTCGTTCGTGATTTACTCCGAGAAATATCTAGTAGATATTCAAATTTCTTCCATCGCATGCGAAGTCATAATAATAATTTCTTCTTTATTTTTAAGCGAATTTAGGACAACATTGTCTTCTCTTACAATTAAAATGATTGACAATCACAAATATCCATGCCCTGGATGGTGGTCATTCCACCCACGAACCCGCGACCTCTGGGTTAGCAGTCGGGGGCTTAACCCCGGCGCCATCGAGGCCGGCAAGCCAGTACTTAAGTATGAGTATCAAGAAGTATGTTAGCACTCACCGTCACCGCATCCCAAGTAATACATAATTTCATTTAATTGTGTTTAGAAGGTAGTGGTGGCCCAGATTGGCTAAAGACGATTTAGAAAAATTGGCAACCTGGGACGGGAGGCAGGGGCTCTCCGGGGGTTTCCTTTGTCCCTTGATCGGAAGGGAATCAAGAGAAGCGGGGGGCTGGCATCACTGCGACAGGACCAGGGAGGGGGCCGGTGGTCTCAATGAGTGAGTGGGCGGAGCGGATAGGAGGAACCTCGGTGCTCGGTGTGAGGAACTCCGGCGCTCACGGCGCCCACAGTGACAAATGACTATCATTGTCCGCTGCGGAGGATTTTTCGGGCTCTCACCGTGGCCGTGGGCGCGTTAGATAAAGCGTGGGCCGGGTTGGGTTGTTCAGTGCTGGTATTACCTCGACGTCTCTCAGACAGGGATTCAACGCAAGTGTATCGAGAGAGTTACCTTTGGGGAGATACATGGCCCAACTATTGGCGAGGAAGTTTGCACAAGAAGTCTTGCTTCCCTTCTTGGGGAGAGGGAGACGGAATACTTTTACTTTGGAGTTGTTTGAAACCTGTCCACACGGGTTACAAAATTGTACATCACCAAGCTGTTTTTTTTCCTCTATATGTCGTGAATCTACTTTAAAATTATAGAAGTTTACATATTATAGATAGGCTACATTGTCACCTCGGGTTCATGCCTTTTTACATGCGTTCATGAAATTAATGGCTTTACAGGATCCATTTCGAAATCAAAATCATTTTCAGTATATTTATCTAATTAAATGGCAAAAAATGATGCACAAATAATGGACGGAACTAAAAAATTGAACTGATAATTAGTAAAGTTTTTACTAAAAATACGATAAAAATTCGTATAGGTCATAAATTTGTGATTCTTTCTTAGAATCTCTCCTATGTCCAGTATAGATGAATGTTTCTTTGATATTGCTCGTAATTTAATTCCACGTTGTATGCAAAGCGTCATCTTTTCGATTATTCAGTATAAAGATATTATCGAGTGGTTATAAAAGTGATAGATCCATTAATGCCTCCGGATATGAAGTTAGAATCCGGGAGTAGTTGAGCATCCTGTTATGAAATAAGATTTTTAAAAAATTCCATGGTAAAACGGTTTCCGAGGGATTTCATTCAATCATTTTTAGTTAGCAATAGTTTCCAATCATTTGTTAAAATATCTTCCATCTCACCATCGAAAACACTTCTTGACATTCCTGAGATAAACCTCAGACCAGTTGTAAGCATTATACTATACAGCCTTGTCACAATCCTTGAGGCCGTCGGTTTGAAATACTGTGAAAGGTGAGGAAATGTTTTGACTCCTTCACCTTTGTGGCGAGTACAATGCATTCGTTTGAACCCGACGAGAGATTTCTTTGATTTTTCCTTCCATTTCGTGCGTCCGTTCGTTGTCGCGAGAGGGCGCGCAATGAGAAAATGAACTCCCTTGTGAATGAAATCATTCTACCTGGCAAGCCTACAGTTGAATCATCGCCTTCTCCTCATCCCGTGTCTCCACGCACTTTGGGTGAAACAGGGTTTTTTTCTCCATGTTTCCCTTCCTTTTCCCGAGTGATAGGGGGGTGCGTGTCCGTTGAGTAGGAGAGCTATGCATCGCTCCAAAGCGGTCTCCCTGTCAACCGCGCGGCTCCTTCCCTGCCTTTGTGCCCGTTTTAAGATCCGCCCTCGCAATCCTAACTTCTCATCTGGAGAGGTGCAATCCTTTCCACGCTGCTGCCATGGGGACAAGCTCCCTTTATGCCCGTGTCCATTGTTACACTCTTTCTCCACTCCGGCCCTCTGGCTCTTGATGCTCTTGTGCACTTTAGATGCCTCCTCAAGGCGTATCCATTATCTCTATAACGTCCGAGTACCATTTTCGTCAACTCGAAAACCATTCATATTTTCCCTCCCCTCCTCCCATTCTTCCAGATGATATCTTACGACTACTCTTGTCCTTGTCGACCCTTGTTCAGGTATTTTTCGCATAGAAGATTGTGCTCTCCCTCCTATTCTCCCGTCATGAGAGCGTCATGTGCGCGACCGAAGGGCAAATGTATATCCGCGATTAACATATTGGAAATGCAATATTCTTATCTGGATATAGTTTCACTCCATGTCTTTTGTGCGATATGTCTGCTCACTTAGTCCTTACACGCGCTTCGTTTTGAATTTATGCCTGTTTCTGCTTCACGTCCACTCTATCGTCACATTGTGTGGGACAGAAGTTGCTTCATATTTTCCGCGGCGATCACTACATGAGATTTGGTTTAAAGTAATTCAATTAGGTGTTGCAAGCTATGGTTGGCAATGATTCTCTCTTGCATTTTTTAAGTCCAAATTGTTATTCATTGCACTATATATTAGGGGCTCTCAATCTCCATCGAATAAAGGAGTTTTAATATGATTATTTTTGTGGTCATTTCTCTGGACCTGTTTCGTTGTCATTTTTAGTCATTTTCGTAGTCATTTTTTCTGTTTAGTAGATCATTTCGTAGTTGTGAAGAAAAAATTGGTAAAAATGATTATTTTATTACGAATCCTACTTACCTTGTCACCAATATTTCATGAATGCTATTTTGATTTATTTGTTTTAATAAATAAATATGTTCGAATGAAAAATTGCCAGGGAGTCAATTAAACAGAGTTTAGGAAGAGTTGTTTAATGATGTTTTTATATTAATTTGGACACCTAAAAGTACGATAGAAGTCAGTAGGCATAAGACGATCATGTATAGTGGCTAATTTCAATAGTAAAATAAACTTTTTTGATATTCCAGTTGACTCCGAAAAGTTTTTGAATTATTAAATTTGAAGAATATGCAACGGTTTAGTCCTTAAATACCAAAGCGGTTTATTTTTTTTCCTACTTATGCCACAGAGATATTAATATTTGTGAAATAAAAAATTTATTTATTACTTAGAAAATATTTCAATTTAGTGAAGAGAAGTGTGGTGTCTGTGGTTTAATATTCACAATAATTTTCAATTTTAGACGCATTAGCCTTTGCAATGCTCTGTGTTACTTGTAGTTTAATCTTGCCAGAAGGAACGATTACAGTTTTATTGAACTAGTCACTCAAAGCTATTTGAATACTTTCAAAGGGCACAGGTCCAGTTTCAGTACCTTAAAAATTCAAATATTTTGGAATACCTAACTCCTCATCTTTCAGTCATTGAGGATGGCAATTAAAAATTTTGCGATATAAATTTTCTAAAATTTTGCCTTTAATCATGTCCTTTTGTCTTCGGTAGTAAACGGCTATTTACGTTTATTCCCATCAGACGATAATCACTCTGTGACCAAGCATGAGCTGGCTGCCAATCCCTGATTAAAGCCACGGATTTGGTCGTTAGCAGTACATATTAGTACGGAAAACAAGATGAATCTTGCGTCCCCATTGTGTCTTATGAGTCACTCCCGTGCCTCCAGCTGATGGATTGGGGACTCCGCATTTGGAATTTATAGCTTCCTGTGTTCCATCCGTCAAACTATTCGGGTGCCTTACCGGTTTGCTTCCCGTTCGGCAGGCCGCCTCCGCCGTGTTTAGCTACAGGTAGTGCTCCTCCCAGTCTAACTCTCTGCGGAAGGCTCATTTACCAAGTACTGGTGTGGCTGACTGTTGGTTCGACCGCGTTGGCTCGTGACGACGTGAGGGAGTAGCCCCCTGCCCCCGAGGTGTCGTCCCCGCGAGATAACGTCGCACTTTTAAGCCCAACTACCCCTCCCCTCCCTCGGCTGCTTTGGAAGTGTTCAATCTCCTGAAAAGGCATTTCTTGCCCTCTAGGTGAACAAAGCGAAGCACTTTGTCCGCGTAGACCACACAGAAAAAAGGTCACGAGTCGTCGCGTGAGGTCCTAACCTCTTTTGGGCTTTCGGAATGGGTGCACTTAAAGCGGCTCAAAGAGGTACATGGGGGAAGGAAACGAATGTGTTTGGAGACGGATCAAATTTCTTTTTTCGCGGATGCCCGTCTCCGTGAGTTTCGTCTCATTTGGCCTGTCCATTCCTACGGTGATTTCAGGAAACTATTCCTATTTTACGTTTTATACTACATAGTGAATGAGGTTTTGGCTTTTGATTGTTTCCGTTTGAAACACGTGAGCATAATGTAATAATGCAAGTATTGTAAGTAATGAGTGATAAAGGAAATTAATTTTCTGTAACGTTTAACGGAATGCCCCTCGGTTCATGGCAAAAACGAGCTAAGCGAAAGCCGTGATAATAGTTTCTTGTCATTTAGCTTTTTTACAATTTTTATCCAATCAATTATTAAGTATCCTGTACTTTAATATTCCCATCGCAATTTCTATATTTAATATCTTTTCTCATACTTGAATCTTCCACTGCCAATCATTCTCGGAAAGCATATTTTTATTTTTGCGAGGTCTAAACTTTTTTTAGTTAGCATAATTCCGCTCAATAATGCGCATATCGTTTCAATAATTATAATTTTGGAATACTTTAATTTGGTGAAATTTTATTGGCGGTATCCTAGCTAAACTAGTATTTTGCCACCGTCTGATGAAGGCAATCGTGGAAGCACAAATAAATGGGAAGAAAGGCAGAGGAAGGACCAGAGTGAGTTTGTAAAGGACTTTAAATAGGAAAAATATTAAATAATAAAAATAGGAAAGGTTATTAAGAATGTTAGCGAGAAGATATACGTTTATATGACTAGGCTAGAACGGAGTGGAGAGTTGCTTCAAACCAATCTTCGAAGTGATGACTATTGATTATGATAATTCAAGGACATTGGTGGAATCAAATTACTTTCTGTTTAGGTAAGTGCTAAAGTTTCGCGGCCGTTTACAATCAATAAATATGATGAAATTGGTTTTTTTAACGTTAATAACAGTAATTTAGCTAAATTTTATTTCATTTTCCGCTAATGATGTGTATACAGAGTTTATTTGTTTTTCATCAACTGTAGCTTTCATATCAATCAATTTTTTTAAACTTCCACCTTTCAGTTTCATTGCCTTTAGAAGTAGCTTTAGTTGGCAGGGAAGGTTAAGTTAGTATTGAGTCATTAAAATGTTACTTTTAATATATTTATTGACTTTTTCAATGTTGGGATAAATTGGCCAAACCTTATAATTGGCATTAAATGGATATTTTATCGGCAATATGTTTAATTCTTTTTTATTCACTCGTTTTACGTGGACTTTTTGTATTTCATAGCTAACTATAATTTGTAGCGAGAGTGAGACATCGCTAGATAAAACTCATTGATATCAATAGGGTAGCTTCATTCATCAAAGAAAAAGAAAGGTATTGATTGCGATTCGTTACCCACCATTAGTGTATTCATAATATGCATATTATTTGGTTTTAGAAATCCCAGTTTAGACGACTGTTAATGGTGAATTTTAGCCCCATTTGGAAGAAGCCAGATTGGTGGTCATGCGGTACTACTCCAAGTGACGTTACAGGGGCTTAGATGCTATACGAGTAGTCAGGAGTTTTACATCGTCGGAAAATACCAAAGCATGCATGAAGCATAGAGCTCAAGGAGACATCTCTTAATAATCACCTATTAAAATTGCCAATGGTGGGAACGTTTCCTTCGTTTGATAGGGTATTAATAATCCTTTTTTTGGCCAAGCGCTAACTGCTGGCAGGGTACTCTGCTACCTGCAAGCAGCCTGTATCGTAGCAGCGCTCATAGCCTTGCAGGAAGGTGGCCTCATACAGCGGCAGCCGGAATCAGCATGATGTCACACGGGCTTTTCCCAGCATTCATACTTAGCCGTCGAGTTCCCGCGCGCTTGAAAATATTTACTTCTCATTTAATCGCTAAAAATAGATATAGTCATTAAAAAATCCAATAGCGTTAAATACGTACTCCATGTGTAATAATATTTCGATTTAGGCAATTAAAAAAAAAAAAAAAATAGGAAACCACCTTTTAAAACCTCTGACATCGGCGCGATGGCCTCTTGTTAATCATCATTTCCAAGCCGTTGCCCATAAAGCCTCTGCATTGAGTGCGATAAAAGGTTGCGGTCGCTGAAAGGTTGAATGTTAAACGCTGAATATTACCTTAAGCACGAAGACCGATTTGAGGACAAATAACAAGGAAGACATTATGCCTTATCTTTGAAATTATTTTTATATATTCCGCTTATCAGTTCAGCTGAACTAGTGCGTGAAATACGTATTCTAGGAGTAATAATCTTTCAATGTAGGCAAGTAATAGGAAACCACCCTATTGTAAGAGGAGGCCATGTTGGATTTTTTTATCAACATAGTTGAAAGCTGTAATTTTTGGAATAGGAGAATTGGAAAAGAAACTTAACTTTGCTCGTATCACTACGTCTTTATACATTGTGTGCTACTTGACCCAAGAAGGCGCTTTCGACCTTATTGAAATTTCTGTGTTGAAAGCCTGATTAGGATAAATGAAGAATAGAATGTGCAAAGTAGAGTATCTTTTCCTATTTTTTATGGAATTTCGGAATCTGATTTAAAATCTCTCTTAATTTATTGATTTCCGATTGCCGTGGATGTTTATGGAATGTCCCTGGAAAAACTCCAGTCTCTTGGAGAGCATTTTAAAATTAACTCTTGAAGTTAGCTGCTCTTAGGCTGTGAGAAAGTGGATACACACTTGCCTCGAGCTTCAAAATGTGTTGCTTCTTTGGGATAATTAAATAAACTTAGTGTTTTATGGTTCCAACATTTTCAAATCTCAGAAGTTTGTTCTTTGAGCAAGAATTAAGAAAAATTTGCAAATTCTACCTTTAAAAAATAAATATTAAAATTTAAGTGAAACTTAAAATTAGAGAATACATTTTTCTCTGCACTGCTGCATTATCAGGACTGATTACTGGTTTACTCCCGTTAAAAATTCATAATAGGATTGGTTATTTGCATAACGTGGAAATCGCTGATTGGAATCCCTATGGATGCATCAAAATTGATGTGATATAATTCTACCAAGCCTGTTTAGATAAAATTAACAAATTGCCTTACAGCCAATTAATTAAAAAAAATTATATCTGAATTATTGAAAAATGAAAACAGTAATTCCAATATGGCTCAAATATTCACCTTGTAACAAAAGAATCTATCACGGTATTACCAAATGTCACTCCGCAAGGTCCTTGTCACCATTTAAAGTTTGAAAACACGGTAAACAGAAAATAGATGCCAAACAAAACTTACGTCAAGTAACTTAAATACCTGTAATAGCCTAATTATAATGAATATCATCATATTTTCTGAACTTTATTGTCAAATTTTCGAGTATGTTGTTTCAAATTTTGGGAGAAAATCCTTCAGCGAAAGTATGAAAAGAATCATATTTGCCATGCGTTTTAATTCATCCCCTTTAATTTTGAAGCTATGATTTTCATTATATTTTTAATTATTGCATCCAACATCTCCTATAAAATCGCAACAACCCCTTACAGGCCTCTAAGATGGGGAAAACCCCAGAATGTAGAATTTCTTTGTCTTAGCTCAACAGTACTCAATAGAAACGGAATAAAATGAAACGTATTCCCTATTGAGAGACATGAAATGATGCGTTCGTAAAGAGAATAAGTGAACCTATCTTCACTGAGAGCAATAAATCACAGTAACGACCCCGAAGAGCATTACAAACATTTCCGGCCGTGATCTTCGAAACCCCAAAGAGATTAATACCTTACTGGAAGGCAAGAGGTGATATTCATTTGTCTCCCGGGCTTTTGCCGTCTCACCTACAAGATGGAAATAGGAGACGATGAGCGGGAATTAGAGGAGCGTCTGGCGTGTGGATGGCGATACGACCGGACGGAACACAAGAGAGAGAGCGCACAAAGGCGGTGGTCCCGACTAAACATAGTCACTGTGGAAGAGAACACGAAGGCTTTCTCCTCCACGTTCCCTTTCCTCTCTTACTCCCTCATGCACAAACTAGCATCCCCCCCCCTCCGTCGACCACGCCCACAGCAACCAAGATGAACCAAAAATCTCCGCTCGTCTCACCAGGGCACCCTCCACGCCATTCATCAGCCGCTAAAGGGGGCATCCTTTGCCTACGCAGCGTTCAGATATCCTCGCGCTTGTAGCACACGGCATCATTCAAATATGCCTCGGGCCCCGCCCCTCTCTATAGTCTGCTCCTGAATCCATTCCCCTTATCCTTCTTCGCCGGGGAGTAGGTTTGGTATAATGAGCTCACTCAGATATTCATCACGGCAATTTTGATGCATCCATAGAGGTTTTATTCAGCGATTTGCGCGCTATGCAAATAATCAACCCTATGATCAATTATTAACGGGAGTAAACTAATAATCAGTCCTGATGATGCAGCAGTGCAGTGAAAAATGTATTCTCCAATTTTAAGTTTAAGTTAAATTTTAAGTTTTATATTTTTAAGGTAGAATTTACATAGTTTTCTTACTCCCTCCCCCAAGAAAAAAAACTTATCGGAATATAGTGAAATTAAAACATTGGAACAACATAAACACCAAGTTTGCCAATATGTGACTGCAAAGCGATTTTTTAATTTTCTCTTCTTCATGGCCCTATTAATGAATGATGAAGAAATTGTGGTTTATTACGTAGAGACAGTCAGAAATGAGACGGAGCAACATTTTAGCACAAGGAAATTATTTTCGTTGAGGCACAGATCCTAGAGTACAAAAAGGTCACGTAAAGGTAATCCGAGATGCGAACCATAATGTGATAGGAGAGGAGTGGCTCTTAATGAGGCTTAAAAGTAACATTCTCTTGGGCATACATCCCATGGAAAAAGATGCGGAATTAATTACAATTGAAATGAACGTGGGGAATGGGAACATAAGTGAAGGAAAAATAAAAGAAGGAGGAAATGGTCGAGTTAATGCCTATGCTCTATAAGGATCGGGTTTAGTAAAGAATAATTTTCTACCATCGAAATACTCCGTCTGCCGTTTTCGGATTTGGGGCAGTTTGAAGAGATGTGTTATTCCCAATTGAATTTTGAGGGATATGTCCTCCAAAATCAAATTAATTGTTATTCTTCCGGGAAAAAAATTACAATTTTTTGCATTATATTATCACGAGGAAACGATTTCCTTCTTATCTTGATGACAAGTGGCTACGCTCGTAATTTATACTTGTGATTCCAAAATCACGAACTTTGTTTCATGCTAATTCTCGGCTTCAAAGAAAATGGCTGCCAGATAACCTGGCTAACAGTCTAAACTTATGAAACAGCCATGGCTAACAGTCAAGTTCCTCTCTTCATCATGCCAATAACTATTTAATCCTGTCGATTATTAATGATTTATTTATAATTATGATGTTTTCGGAGTGGATGTCCCTAATTTGTTAGGCATGGTGCTATTTGAAAAAGCCCTTGAGTGAACTCTTGCAAGACCAAATTATTGAGTGGAACGGAAAGGTGTGTGATCACTCGTCTGATTCTCTGAATGGCTGAGCGAGAAAGTATCTACTCTCATTCCAGTTCCTCAAGTATAGTATTTCGAAAGAATTAATTGGAACTCAAACTTGGTCCACATAAAACGGCCTTCAGAAACACTCGATTCATCATGAATTGCTTGCCTTTTCTTTGGCATGAGTACTGTTGAAATTTTTAGTGGGCATAAATATCCTCACCAGAAGTCTCCATCGCCCAGCTTTGCTAAAAAGAAGTCGCCAAGCTCGCTGGGTGCGTAATCATGTAATGAAAAACATGCTTGAGATAAATTATACACACTTTTCCTTTATCATTGAATTTTCTTCGCTTTCTACCTCTGTCGCCCTGATAATCAGTCGTGATCAATCAGATTATCAAGATCAGTCGTGGTGCATATGTGTTCGTCTCTTTTTCATGGGCGTTTAGACAATACTATGCGGTGTTTCTTTTTCCATTCCATTTGACTTCTTCCTGTATTTGCTGCCATAGTTCACTTATGTGATATCAAGAGAAAAAGCTTAGGCATGGTGCTTGAAATATCTACAATTTTGTGCACTGCGGACGGATTTCCCCCTTACCCGCCTGCCTCGCCAACTAGGGTGTGACATAATATACTTACTGCTTGAAATGGCAGCATGGCCTCAATGAACTCGATCAAATCATTTCTTACAATACATCGTGAAAGGGAAATAAAAGGGACTTCAGAAGTTAATATTGAAATTATCGTAAATTATTGCCCGCTGAGCCTAAAAATAGCATACGAATGATCGGTTGTGGATGCATCTCTCTTTTCAATGATAGAACTCATTTCCATAATATTACCATCACAAAAGTTTTGTAGGCGTAAAGAAACTAGGTTTTCTGTGCGTACAGAAATTGACTTCAAGGAAAACCTCGAACTCTCGTGTGTGTACGGGCGAGACGGCGCGATCCGTGTATGCGTCATCCCTCGGGACCAGGACCTCACAATACCGTTCAGGATTGATAGACGCTGTATCCTGTCGGGGAGAGGGTACGTTTTAATGCATGAGGAGGAGGACTGTCTGTCTTGAGGATGTCCGTGCTGGCGAGGAAGGGTGGGGCTTGCGCTCCTCTCCCCATTATTTCTCTCCTTTCCCTCGAACACCCCCTCTCCTCCGAGTAACTCGAGAGACCCCTCCACAAGTTCTCCAACCGCCGACCACCCCCACACGTGGTTGCCATAAGGGGCGCAAGGGGGGCAGGGCCCTCATCGGCGGCGGATGCCTCGCGACCTCGCCCTAGTGATTAATCTGCCCCCATGGGGGGGCGAAGGGGGCAGCCCCGCGGAGAGGGGCGCGGCCCTAAGAGAGGGCGCCCCCCCTGAGACGCGGCAGGGGCCTCGCGGGAGAGAATGAGCGGGAAGAGGAGAACGGAGTGTTGCTGTCTAGAGTTATCAGGGCCGTACCTCTCCCTCCTTGCCGCTTGCTCCCCTTTTCGACATCCCTTCCACAGCACATCTGCCTTATCTGCGTAACTGCGTGGTCAGAAGCCACACTCTCGGGCTCGGGACGTTAGAGAACCTGCCAAACGTTTAGTTACCTGCCTTACGAGATATCTTGGCCTGCGTAAACCGCGTAAGATCGGTGTTTTTGAAGTGATGACAGCGCATGAAATATCCTGTGGCTATTTTTCTAAATTTGAATGTTAGCATCCCCATTAATTCTTCACAAATAATTAGAAAGCGAGTGATTACCTGGGAGCAGTAATAATTCAGGAAATGTATAAACGAAAATTATTCCGCTTTCAGAGTTTATTATTTGAGATTATGTAAACGAGTAGGTATTTGCGATTTGTTTTCTCAAAACCTAAGCTCGAACTTGATAATTAGTGACTACTGGAAGAAGTATTTTCATTGCTTGCCTTTTTACCTTCAAAGCTATGGTGTTCATAATTATTAATAGGTTGTTATTGCTGATCTATTTTTGGTATACCTATTTTTCACTCTATCCTGTAAACATACCTTGTAAATAAAATTGCCAAGAAGATTTTTAAATGGATTAATGTACTCTTGCGGAGCAAACGAGTGTAATCTACTTTTTACAAGCCATCTATTATGTAGAAAATGTTGATTAGTACTCATTTCAGAAAAAGGGTGATCTAATTATTTTCAGGCTGGCAGATCATTTTTATTCTTCACCCACTTTCCTTTCCTCAGCGTTTTTAGTGTTCATCATGCATCATGATTCGCATAAATATTTTATGTTTTGCGTTTTCAAGGCAATGCCTGCAGGTTTTCCTTTTCGTCTGTTCTTAGATTTTTCCGTATGCTAGTCCAATCGATGAACTAGATCCAAACTGACCAAAGAGCGATCTAATTGAAGTGCCCTTCACAAAGCTCTCACGCAGGGATCGGTCAGTTTCTGAAAAAATAATCGCCACCGCCGACCTTTGAAGCCGAATCAACACGGTGTGAAGCCAGTACTCAAGCAACCACACCAAACCTATCCCTTAGTTGCTATTAAATCAGGTGAAATTAGTAGAACTGGGCGATTGACTTAGGAATGAAAGTTCTTCCAGCGTAAAGACTTCCTCTGAAGTTGGCTCAAATAATAAAACGATTCAAAAAATTACTTTACCTTTAGCGCGAATCTGTGTTCAGAATTGGCTACGTATACTAAATTTTTTAGATAACGAACGCATCACTTTATTTTCTTTACCTCCCCCTGAAAGTCAAGTTTTACTGTTGGACAATACCATCATTATATAGAAAATTGGGCCATTAATTAGATAATTCACCTTCTTGAATTTTCCTTTCAGTTTGGAATGCCTATTATCGGAAATAAAACATTACTTATACTACGGAGTATAATTGACCAAGGTAAAAATTGAGCAGCATCCTCCTATACACCTCCATTTTTTTTTTTGAATTTATAAGATTATTGTCCTTACACCCCAAGCCTTTGGTCCCCTAAAGCAAGCACGAGGAATCCCTGCATGGATGAAGACTTGTTTCCCTCATCCCCCTCTTAATTCCTCCTTCAGAGTGTTCAGGCTCTCATTTTTTCTGCCCGTTCGCTTTGAGGAAGAGAATGGCACCTTCCTGCGTTATTGTATGTGCTCTGGGGTTGGAAATTTGTCATCTATTACTCTCGGCCTGACAAATGATGGAAAGCGATCAGTATGGTCGGAGGCATCGGATGGCGGCCCCATGCCGTCTTCCTCCTCGGTGCCCTTCGCGATGGCCGCCACCGCCCCCCGTCACTCGTCAAACGGTCGTTGTCTCGCACCGCCCGTGCTCTCCTAGCGTTGAATTATTCGATGATGGACGGTGGTCGGGAGAGTGTTCTCGTTACCATACGAATTATAAGTGCGATTTATCATTTTATTTTTTTTCAGCGGTCCCAGACAGCAGCGCTAGCCGGGGTCGTCGCTCCACTTCTGCGCAGTCGGGGCGGCGGCGGTGAAGAGTGAAGAAATCTTAGCGCGGCATTCGTAGCATTTTATTATAAGTTGTCCCTCCTCCTCCTCTCTCGTGCGTGGAATTGTTTGATTAATTTCGGAACATTATCGAGGTGTTGTGACACATCGCATTTAACGATCGTTTACTTTCGCTTCTTTGGCGTTTGAAATCGTTCTACCGGGACTTGCCATCGCTGCGGCGAAAGTGTTTCGTATGAATGTCAAAAATAAAAAGTACTTGTTCAAGGCTACTAGAAATATCTAAATAACAATCGTCTAAGTAAAGTTTTTCTTTGTTTGTTTACAACAATTTTTAATACAATATTGTTGCAAGTATCTCAATCCATCGTTACCGGCTCCAATGTGTAACAATATTAGCGCAATAAGTTTTTTCCGTGGCCCTGGTTATTCTCTTTATTGTGGCACATGAGCATTGTAGCAAAAATATACCAAAAACCTCCAATATTAAGAATACACTCGGCGTCATTATGAACTTAAGGAATAGAGAATAAACCAACCAACACATCGACAGAAACGCATACAAGCATTGATTTACTGCCGCAGTTATTTCAATACTTTAATCATATCACTACACAGCTAACTAGCAAACTGAACTTTGTGAGTTAGGGCATTACGTAGAATATATAATCCAAGGCGTAATGCAAAATAGCATAAGATAATTGTGAATCTATACGCTTTTTTAAATTCATTGTAGGCGTTACCACAATCTTACTATGAAATCTAGACGACAGTAAAAATTACCTACCAGTTGAAATTAGATGAAATTATGCCACCCCATTTAGTCCAGTAATTATGCCAAACTAAGTACTAAAATTATTGTGACACAATTTAAAATTTCTGAATTTCATGGGGGCTGCCAACTGCGCATTTAATGTACTGAATAAGTGCTTGATAATCATGAGTCATTTATAAATGGCGTTGCAAATTTCATTCAGCCTTTTATAGCCTAGTTCCATTGGAAAGTGCTTTTTAACAAGGAAATATTCTTGAATCTATTCCAATTAAAAAATCGCGCGCACGTAATTTTCCATAAAAATGAGGTTGTTAGTTAAAAAATATGGGTATGCTTAACTTTCAATGAATTTTGTCCTAGGGTATAGTGGTTGGAATTTATGGTTGAAATTTGATTTAAAAGGTATAAAATAATATTTATAACCTGAAACTGTCAGGAAAAATTCATAATATGCCTTTAAACTTCCTTAGCTGCGCTAAATGAAAAAGCGTAGTTTAAGAATAATTACTTTTATGGATTTTGTATTTGAGGGATATAGAGTCATTACCCATCTTACATGAGAAGTTATGGATATTATTCAGGTAGAGAGTGGGTAGCAATGCAATGAATTTAAATGAAATACCTGGATGCTAGTACTTAGTATGATGATTCAGTCAGTCACAAATCCGACACAATGTAGCCTTGAGGAAATCATTCGCAAATTTCTGTTTTTCACTTACCCATAGTTCATGCCTACCCTGTATCTTTTATTCAATATGTTTGCTCGCACAGCCTTGCTTTGAGCAAGATTAAAAAAATAAGTCAACTTAAAAAATATTAACCAACATGCCTGCGGAGCGATACGGAGTAATTGGAGGCCGTTGTTGAGGCCCTCTCCGCTAACGCACTGCGGTAGCTACTAAAGACTGAGTTA
Source organism: Ischnura elegans (assembly GCF_921293095.1). Lineage (NCBI taxonomy): Eukaryota > Metazoa > Arthropoda > Insecta > Odonata > Coenagrionidae > Ischnura > Ischnura elegans. The sequence continues at coordinate 26,627,410 of NC_060247.1, forward strand.
ATAGCCCCTCCTTGCTGTCAAGGCCTTGGCTACGTCAGCTCATTAGTCAGAGTGATAAAATATCGTCCTATTTAGCGTTTGAAACTCTGCCGCTTATCAAAATCCCTACTCCCATCAGGAATCATCTCGTTGACCTTATACCAGTCGTCTTTTAAAGGAGTGAGATTTAAGGCTCACACCATAGCTGTTTCCTCCAACGCCAGCAATGGCCCGTTGAAATTAAAGCAATACTTCGATCCTGCATAACTCATATTGGAAAGCGCTTTAGTTCTGCCTCCTCGGAGAAGTATAAGGTTCCATTTGCGCCAATTATAACGCTCACCAATCGGGAATGCACGTTTCACGGTTGGACAATTAATGGTGGTCGAAATTCCTCACGGTTGATTGGAGGGCGTAAGAGAAAGAATGAGGGGCCATCCATCCGCGAGAAAAAGTAGTAAATTGGTTTTAATAAGGTGACAAAAGAAGTAGTACTCGATATAAATTACGGCTCACGGCCACGGCTTGCTGTTACGAATAATCGCCGACCCGTTGTCTCGAAAGCCAACCCGTCGTCTCGTTGTCTGCTGGTGGAGGGTCGCGAAATTGGCATGCGTTCCACCTTGTCGGGCATAGTACTGCTCCTATTTCAATACCACAAAAATGCGGTAAAATCTAAATCAATCCCAGTAGAAAGGGCTTCATTTGTTGTTTGTTATTGCACCTATATTGCTCCTGCTCATTCCGGTTATTTCTTTCAAATACCATTTCATATCTCTCTTCTAGAAGGGTAACGCGACAATATCTTTAAAAAATTATGATCTCGGCGGGGTATACTTAGAGATAGAAGAGGGTCTTTCCTAATGAGACCTTGTGGGATTTTTTCCCCTGTTTTTAGATTTCTTTTCATATCTCCTGCAATATCTCGGCATTTTTTTGCGAACTCTGCTATCTACGATATTACAAATTAACTAAGTCTGATGTAACTATTATGCTGATTTTAAATTTAGTATACCTTTCTCAGTACAGCTGTCTCATTATATTTCCTTGTTGTTTTTCGAGTGAATATTATATCTCCTATTTTTGTCTTCCTTTCAAAGAAAAGGCGAAGTTGACGTACTTCGGAGACGTTAATTTTTTAATGTACCTCGTTCTATTTAAGTTATCCCATCAATGTCCCACGTTCCGACCGACTCCACCAGGGGTCTCGCTTGGTCGGGAAGGAAGTAAAAGGGAAGTGGAGAACAAGAGACAGACTGAAACAAATGACTGTCTTCTTTGGGGGTTACCCCGAGGGCCGGGATAATAGCTCTCGCGAGAACTCACAAAAGTTTGTCCTTGCCCAGCTCGTGACTTCCGCTGCGTCGACAAACACGCTCCGCTTTGCTTCGCGCGACCCGCTGCCCGCCCACGTCCCGAACCAGAGTCGCCAACCCTCCTTCGAGTCCTATCACTCTCCCCCTCCACCACGTAGAAGAACAATTGCACAAACACATTGCGTGTGCTTTACGCATCCGTCGTGTGGGGGCGTTAAGAACCACTCAAGCAACGGGGATGGGATGGGGTTGGAGGGGGGTGGGGTAGAGGCTGGTGTGGGGTGGATCCCGAAGGCAGAGGTAATGCCGGCTTCAATCAAGTGTTGCCTCCGCGGGGGCGGCTCAACCACGAGGTACGCCCTTCGGGAGGCTAATTGCCCACGCTCGTGTGGTCTCCGTCTTTCTTCAACTGCCTCGTCCCGTTCCTCCACTCCGGAAACTAGGGATGGTTGATATATGTCGCCTTAGCGGTATCCTTAAGTGGTCCGTGCGTTATTTTTTCTTGTGCTTTGAAGTACTCCGAAGTACCGCGATTTCTGGTCTGTATTTTGTCGACGGTTATATTTTTATGGTTATTTGCCGACGGTCTTTATGTTCAGGTATCACTCTAAAAATAGGAGCCAAGAGCCTCAAGAGTCTTCATACCTTTGCTACTTAGTTTTTCAGGGAACATAATACCAAAAAGCAAATATTTTAGCGGCAACATCATGCGCTAAGCTTTTTAAGGCAGTATTTGTGGCTCTCATTTTGCATAACTAAGCCAATAAATACCCAATAGTACCTAGTATTAGCGATAATTATTAGGGGAAATATATCCTGAATTTTGCGATTTACTTTTTCTGGTATTTCAGTCAAGAATATCATACGGACTTAGCGATAGATTAAGTGAAATTGCGCGTCAATATTTTCGGTAGAGAGTACCTGCCTGAGGTCACTGCGCAAGAAATTGATGATGATTAGATTGGGGTTACCTTTCCGATACGGTGTTTATTCACCGTGGTTACTCCATTAGGAATCGGTGTCTCGCTTAGGTCCACGCAAATAATACCGTTGGGATCAATGTGCTTAGCGATGGGAAAAATGTTAACCAGAAAATAGGCTAATGTTTAGTATATCCCAATAAATGTTTTACGTGAAGTAAATATATATAGTCATGTTTATCTTGCAGATAATTGCTCGAGTATCTCGGAATTAAAATATCCACCATAGTGATCGTACCCTAAGGTAGATGCAGTTTCAATGTGATGGAGACATTTCAAAGCCATCTTCTAAATCTCATCCCTTGTCTGCTTGACGGAGGAGAAAGCACCACATTTAGGTTGCACTAGGGCTCTCATATGGACTTTAGCCCGAGCTACCAATGCCAATCAGCCGCAACGACTAATAGGGGATGCACCATTTCTTGAGGTGGGATAGTTACTTAGGGTAGCATCCATATTCTTTCTCTCCCTCCCTATCCATCCCTCACTGAGTTCCCCGAACCTGAGTGGTGACTTGTCTAGCCAATGACTCCTCGGGGGCACGCCATTCACTTGGATGAGCTGGCGCTCGAAAAAGTACCACCGCTCGAACGTTTAAGTCATTCGATTGAAGCCAATTCCTTGGCTTTATTTTTTGTTGTATCTTCCGCAGCTGCATTCATCATTAGAATCACGAGTCATGGACATATAAAGGTAGTGTAAGTTTCAATGAGCATTATAAACCAAGGCATGTGTTCCAGGCTTCGATTGATACGTGAAAGGTACTCTGGTATTTCTTTTTACCATTGCGGTGCTGTTGCTAACGAGCTTATTTCTGCAGTTAGCAGTTTTCTATTAACCAATTTTATAGCTATGAAATTGCAAAATATATAGTTGGCCAAGGGTATAAGTTGAAATATTTTACTATGAATTCATGCCGTCATACTGGTGGAACTGTTTCCTGTTGTTGTTTTTCATTTATTTTTACTTATTTATCCATTTTTTCCATCATCGTTCTTAATAAAAGTCAACTAAGGTACCATTTAAACGTCTGTCATGACTGCTCTGTATTTGACTCACTGCTTGTATTTGATGAGTGCTTGGTCATAAACTTTCTCCCTCCCTTTTTGTATTCTTATTTACTAATTTCGGAATATTGTTTGATTTATATTTTCTTCTCTCTAAATCTGAGGTATTGGAGTTTTTCCACATTACGCAGTTTTATTTGGATGAGATTCGCAAGGTTATACTTTATCAAGCGAATATGTATAGTGTTTTAAATTCATGCACTGATTATTTTTGCTAAGGCTAACTTACACAAGAAATAGTGTCAAATATTGTGAATGCCTATTAAATAAATGTATAGATTGTGATGCAATTTTGGATCAAGCCACTCACTTCTTATCATAATTAACCCATTTTAAACCGCGTCTAAACCCTCTTAAATATTTATTTATATTATCAGCACACTGTAGAGGCAAATAGTACCTGAAAACGGATTTTGAATCTATTCTAAAACCATCCTTCCGGTAGGAGTGTAGCCGAAAATATCATGTAATGCGAGGTAGTATACGCCGTTTTTTTACGCCTCTAGTTACATTTTTTCTTCGTCCCTCAATACCTTTCGTTTCCATTCATAAAAAAATGGACGTATCTTCATAGGCCGCGAAATTTTTCTCCAGTTAAATTATTTTTTTTTCCTTTAAAAGCATTTGCTTACCTTTTTATTATAAATAGATACTTAAAAAGAAATACCTCATTCATCTCCATGCATAAATCTTACTCCGATACACCCTTCTACATCTGTAGCACTATTACGCCTATACGCCGTCTGTTCTATTCCCCAAGGTCTGGGGTATTTTTTCATTCTGCTCCGCATTTTAGTCTCTGCTATCAATTTCTATTTTTTGTCGAACGTCTTCGAATACCTTTCCTCCCGTAGCTCCTAGCTCTTCGACGTCTAATCGGCCAAAAAAAGGGGGCTAAAAGCGGAGGTGGACACGTAGAAATCATCCAATCACCATCAATCCAGAGGCGAGATGTTGAACAGGAGCTGGTAACCGTCAATAGAGTATTTTCGAATAGGCTGGCCACGACATTGGGGACAAGGGTCCTCTTGAAATTCCCGACGTGTCGCGTCGCCATATCTCTTTCGTCTTTCGGACGACCTAAGACTCTTGTCGGGCTGTTTCCCTCAACCTCCTTCTCCCAACTGAAGACACGAAGTCTGGGGCCACTTAGTCAGTTTCACATCGGAGAGACCTGCTTCCTATTTTTTTTCTACCCTCACAGAACACATCTTTCGTCCACCGATATTTTCCGGCTATTTTCATCCGACCTGGATTAATTTTTTTCCTCCGGGATCCCTCCGCTTGGTGAGCATATTCCGACTGTTTTTTGTTCCCCGCGCGCGGTATTTGTAGTCTCGTACCCGGAGACCTGGCAGGAAATATCGTGAATGCCATCCCTTCCCCTTCCGTCCTCGGCTTAATTTTATCCGAGCAGATCCTAATCGACTTCGAATTATAGCACTTCAAAACTTTTTGCCTTTTTGTGCCCCCAAATTTTAGCCGTTCCTCGTGCGCCCGACTTTGTGCCGGTCCATTGACTCGGAAAGAAATTGTACGGAATGTGAGCACTTTTTCATTAGAGGATTTTTTTCCTCATTTTCACCGTGTGATTTATTCGAGATTAAAAAGTAAGGCGTCCATTCATGCTTAAACAAGAAAATTATGCCGTCAAGCATGGTTTGCCGTCAATTAACTGTTCATTTGGCCTATTTCTCCAGCGTGATAAAAGGCACAGTCTTATGAAAGCTTGGATCTTTTGGCTTTAAAATGTATCAGCTGTTCAACTCACTGCTCTGAGGGATATATTTCACGGATTTTTTTTCACAGATGTTTGCCGTTATTCATTGCAGCACTCTTTCATGGACATATCATTGAAGAAAGAATCTGGTGAACCGCACTCTCGTTCGTCCCACGTGCTACTATAATTTCTGAGTTAATGTATTACAGTTTAACACCATGAAAGTATAGAGCATTTAAATAGTCATACTTGATTTTAGGATTCCGTTATCTTCAGCCTCTTATTTTCTTTGGAAATCGCTAACTGTTTAATGTATATTTGGTGATTATTGTTTAACCGTTTTAAATAATATTTTTCAATGTAATTATAATAGTAATATGTGCAAGAACCTTTAAGAATTATTTCTAACCATTAATTCGAACCAAAAGCTATTCAAGTAGCCTTCATAGATCATAGCGCTAGAGTAAGATAACATCGAGTCTCATGACCCTGTATGGACTTGATAGGGCCAGCTATTTCTGTAGAAATGGAAAAACAATCGCTGGAAGTGTTCCGCGCATTAGTCCCAATTCTGATTAGAATTCGGTGTCTGAGGTAATTATCTCATAATACTAGGAAGTAATATCTAATTAAGAACGTTGATCCGGAATTAGGATTAAAGAATTAGACTATCGGGATTCAAGTTGGGTTGGTATATAGCAGAAATGTCTAGTATCAGTAGAAGATAAATGTATACTCGGAATGGTGAAAGTAGAAATAGTAGTGGACGAATAGGGTCTTTGCAAAGAGAAGACTACTGCAATTTAAAGGATTATATAATGAATAGGGTAGTTTCCTTCATCAAAGAAAACGAAAGGCAATGATTGCGATTCGTTACCCAACATTAGTATATTCATAATTTACAAACTATTTGCTTTTAGAAATCTCAGAGTTGACAAATTTCAATGGTCAATTTTGACCTCATTTGAAAAAGGCCTGATTGGCGCCCATGATCCGAGTAGTCAGGAGTTTTACATCGCCTGAGATTACCAATGTATGCATGAGAAACAGAGCTCAGGGAAACTTCCTAACCTATTAAAATTGCCTAAGGTCGGAAAGTTACCTTCGTTTTATATGGTATTAATAATCCTTTTTTAAACCAAGCGCAACCTGCTAACAGGGTACTCTGCTACCAGCTAGCAGCCTGCGTTGGAGCGGCGCTCATATCCTCGCCCCAAGGTCTCCTCACACGGCGGCAGCGGGAACCAGAATGACGTCACACGGGCTTTTACCAGCATTCATACTTAACGTCGCGTTTTCGCGCGCTTGATAATATTCACTTTTCATTTGATCGTTAAAAAAGATATCGCCATTTAAAAATCCAAAAGCGTGAAATGCGTGCATCAGGAGTAATAATCTTTCGATATAGGCAATGAAAAAATAATAGGAAACCGCCCTATTGTCAGTTCTTTCCTTAGTCGCCAAATAAGTATCTGATAAGGTTCGTATCCATTTGAGGATTAATTGGGCTTAAATCAGAAAAATAGAAGATGGTAAATGCAATGATTCTGTTAGAAAAATGTTGTTCAACAGTGATTATAGTCCTTTTTATAAAGTTCCTTTGTATTTCAGTGGCCTCTAGATATGTTCATACTCTTTAAACCACTCAGCTGATTCGTTTCCCGGATGTGCCTCTGCCTGGAGAAATGAAGGCAAATGCTTTTGTGGTTCTATCCGAAAGTCAGAACCCGAATGCTTTTACCTGGATTCCCCCAAATCACGATGCCTTTTTCTCTTTCCGCCCGTGTCTCATTACCTTCAGATTATTTCGGATAACATTCCTTTATCGCTCCTAATTGCCGTCGTTAAGACGCCTCGGATCCTCCCCACGCTGCCTCCCTTTCCTTACCACAGGGCGCCAAGGCATGCGAAGAAGCGGGGAAGCGCAAAGAGAGTTGCTTTAAGCGATAGTTTGGGAGGATCACTGGTCACAGGCTCATCTCCACACTCATTAAATCCCATTTCTTCCCTCCTCATCCGCTGCGGCGGCTCTAATTGAAAAAAAGAAACGTGAGGGTCTAACGCTAAATTTCAGTCACGCCCTTTCGGCGGCTGGTTGGTGCATTTATTTGTGCTCTGATGCATTTATCTGTGCAGTTTTTGTATGCTCTGATCGACGGTGACTAGGAATATATGTCCTGTAAAGTTAATGAAGAGAATACATGTCGAGGTACGTCTGTACTGTTAAGATGACTTCTATCTTTCTTTCAATAGATTGTCGTTGCCAGGAGGAGTGCGATTTCTGGAGTTATTTTTTTCGTTTTTCCCAGATTCAAAATGAATTCACTAACTCGGTCTTCTTAAATTAGCGTTTTTATGAGAGGAACTAAAGATGTTAAGCAAAATCAAAAGCAAAAGCATGTTGCGATTGTAATTTAATCTCTATTTTTATCATGTATGACATCATAATTTACACCATTGAGTCAGGATGAATTAAATAGTGCTCGGCGAAAAATCATGGAATTCCTTCATGCTAGTTCAGAAAGGAAAGGCAATGGCAGTTTCAGGTGCGACCGGTTTCCATGCAAAGTATCATCGTCAAGCATTAAAATAGATGTCAATTCCGTATACATATAGTACGAGTCAGGAGTCCACTTCTAACACTCCTTCTGGTTCTTACTAAATCGTTAGAAATGATATCTATAATAAGTTTCACATGGATAGAAATGATATTTATAAGAAGTTTTACTTTGCATCGGTACCGGTCGAATTAATAAATAATTGTGGTCCCTGCAATTGCCTTACCTTTCTTTCTGAATTATAATTGAGTTTATAGATTAATGAAGAAGGACTCTTTCAACTCCTATATCTCTTTCATCAACTCTTTATCTGGCTATGGGTCGAGGAGAACCATTATCTTTTTTGCAGCAGTTCCAATGTTCTGAAACTTATTCACAGGGTACATACGACATCTGACACGTTCCCGTACTTATTATCATTTATCTGCAAATTGATACAAATAATGATAAATTCCTATGGATTCCTTTAAATCTATAGATGCAAATGAGGTATTACGCTACCTACCTGAGTAAGGGTGTGAAAAATGTGAAATGAGGGTTCAATAGTAATTTTTCTGCAGGGAGCATTAGATGGTTAGTGTGTAGGGCTCTGCAATTCGCCAATTGTTGTTTCCTAAGTTCATGACTAGTGACAGCCAGCATGTAATATATAGCGATTGCCTGATTTTTGGGCACTAGTAATGTATTTGTGTATTAAATGAAAATTTTGCTGTACCCTATGCAGTGACATTTTTAAATACGTAGTTTTTTTCGTAGATATGGGAAACAAATTTCATGCAAATTTTTTTCAATTATTATTACCAATTGATTATAGAAGGCGATGGGGTTTTCTTAGCAATCATCTGAATTTGCAGTGTGGTCATTAATATATTTTATACCGATTTTAAAATTACTGTTCATCGCAATGGACATGATTATCTGGTATCGGTATGTTTATTCACCACGTCTGTGACAACAATTACGGAAACTGAAAACTCATTGCCCTCTAATGAATATTCAGTTTGTACATAACTAGACGGAAACATCCAGCGATTTTTATTTAATTTGGACAATTACTATTTTATCCTATGTTCCACGTTTTTCGTCATTAGATATTGCCAGCATTATTATATTATCTAAGGAATCAACTTAGTTAAAATATTCATGTTGTAGGCATTACAGTAGGTACTGCGAACCCAAATTTTATACTGCGGCCCTCCATTAAAAGATTATTTCTCCAGTTCCCTAATGTTTTCATTCCTTGTTCTATCGGCATATTTCGATTTCCAACTCTTATTTGTATTTGCTTGTCATCCACTGCTCATTCATTCTTTCTCTTGTTCGGGATTGTAAATTTCTTCGCCGTGTATCTATACCGAATCCTCAGAGTGCGTTTTGTTCATTCTTCCCTGTGTTCTTCTTCTCTCTGTCTTTCACCATCTCTTACCTTCCTCCTCCTCTCTTTCTCTCTCTACCGTCGGACATAAGGGAATGTTGTTTTGGGACCTCGTAATTGGACGGGAAGATTTATTGGGGGGCCCAAAAGAGAGCGGAGAGGTGGAGCAATGGCTGTGTTGGCCCTACTCTCTCATTTCATCGTCGGCCGTGTTCTGAATGTATGTGAGGATTTTTCCGAGAAGAGAGAGACAACGAGCAAAGGGATTGGAACAAGTTGTGTAGGCAAAAATTCCTTAATCCATCAATTATGGATATGAAATATTATGACACCATCAAATGGAAAATATAATCAAATATTTGATCTTTCTGCAAACAGAGTGAAAAGTTCATTAATTAATTGAGCTATCATGTTCCATATCGGTTATACTATACTTGTATGCTGACAAAGATGGTCATTCATAGCTCCGTAGGTTTTCATTAAAGGATTCTAAAATTTTTAAGGTTATGCCACCTGGGAGTATCTTGGTTTCAGCGTATGAATTTATTTAATAAGTAACTTATAAGCTATATTTGATTTTTAATTGTTTCCGATAATTTTTTTCATTTTTTCGGTTGTTTTAACTCTAAAAACAGAATATTTTTTATATTTTCTACGATATGAACAGTTCTTAAGAGTGGGGCAAAGAAACGCATTCACACGTACATATTTGGACTAACTAGGAAAAATTACAGGCATTTAGAATTTATTGCAAAATGTTTTAACTGGTTATTTGTATTCTAAGTTTTTTCACGCGCAGTTTAATAAGCCAGAAAATCTAGATTACGATTCAAAATAATTTCTATAGGGTTCTTCCGTGCTGAGAAATGGGGAAAGCAAATTTTTGTAAAGGTAGGTATAGTACATCTGTATGAATTACCGTGAACATCTGAACTTCGGTAATGGATTTTTAAGTCGTGTGTTTAGCTAAGATATTTAATCTTGTTAATGATTTTATCCGATTACAATATTGTCTATTGCAAATGATCCCTTCCTAATGGAATGCCGATGCCATTTCGTAGTTGATGAATACTTAAGAGGTTTTAGCATCGTTTTCATCAAATAGAAACAACGTATTTTTATGGAATGGTTAAAGTGAGATAAATATTTGACCCGTTATCCTACCAAACTAGGAAGAACCAGAAATAGTGTCCAGTTTCTCTTGTGTGACATTAATAAATGTAGTGATCGAAATCCCTTCTTCCAGCTCTCCATTTCCGGCTGTCTCACGGACGACTTATACGTGCCCTGTACTTGTTGTTTTTCTCGAAGTTTATGACTTGAGTTGGTGCGGGGAAAAGTGTTACCTTTATCTTAAATCTACAGGCGGCGACCTAATATAAATTGCAACTTGAAAAGTAACTTTGATATTTCATCGAAAAGTTGAGCAAGGTGAGAAATGTTAGACCTTTTTTGATTAAATTCCGATAGTGTAATAAGTGCATAAAATATATTTTATTGCAATAACGAGAAAAATAAAAGTTTGTCATCAATTTGACAATGTTCATTCTGCTGCTCGTCTTTCAATCGTGAAGGATAGGTATGTCTGTAATAACCTTTGGTTTTGAATCTCATTCCTAGAATTAAGAAAGTATTTCTAAAAAACGGTTTTAAATGTAGAATTAAAATTCATTTTTTATATTTTTTGCTTGAATATATGCCAATATTAAAAAGCCGTACCGTCAGAAATTTTTGGACGCAATTCATGGTATTATCCTTTAAGTGGCAATGGGGTATTGTCCATTGTTCCGTAATACCGAGGCTGGCAAAAAAGATGTCAAACATGAATGTTCTTCTATTGAGGCGAACACTATTTCCTGTAGACCCAGGAATCAAGAGAGCACACCAAAAACCGTGTTTACGCATGTTTCTCCGTTTAACGCCACGTGTAAGTCGGGAATGGGGCTGGCTCTGCCTTTGCCGTTTGCACATGCCTATCCTTCCTTCCATTGAGGAGGAGGCAAGTCTTTTCATGGCGTGGTCTCCATGTTTGCTGGGCTTCCGTTCCCACGGTGTAGAGTAACCCTTTTGCTCCATCCTTCGCTCGCCCGTGCTTCCTCCGCTGTGCAAACACACTCCCAGCCCAGAACAAAGGAACCGCTAAATAAAAGTCCATCACCCAGGGAGAGCACCTTTAACCCCGTCTAGTGAGTACCTTGGTCCACTGCGAAGGACGAGTAATATTCGATTTCAGATGCCTTGTTCCTTCAAGAATTTTCAGTTTTTCTCACAAATGAGCACCTTTAGCCAGCAACGTGATTGCGGTCATGTTCGTAGGAACTTGCATATTGGTGTGTATTTACTGGAATCGAGAATTGGAATGCAGATTATGTAAATGGACACTATTACCAAGGGCGTTTATTCTGCTTTGTCTATTGATAAGGGTTAACATTGCCAAGCTGTGAGAAGATAATACAGTAATCGTAGCGACTGTCCCTAGTGTTTTCGCTAACTTGGGCTAGACATAGCTAAAAATAATCAGATTATACTGTTAAATTGTTAGGACTAGAAATGCGTTGAATTTTTGGCTAACCTGAAGTTTATATCCTAGGTATTAATAGCATTTAAAATTGAAACTAGATAACAGGCCCTACTCAGTGTCCACGAACTCATCTATTCTTCAAGTTAAGGTGGGTGCAATAGCAACATTTTAGGAGCTCGATTGAAAGATTCTTAGGAATATAATCTTAGTGTATTTGTAGACGCAGTAGCCTGGAGGGCCAGAGCTATGCTATATACCTCGTTGTTTTCTTAAGGGCAATTAAGGTGAATAAGGAAGTAATATTTTCACTCGCTGCAATGATGAATTTGGATTAAATGGATGAAATTAAAGTTTAGCAATGCTATTTCATGCGCCGCAAGAAGATTTCTTTCTCTTACGCAATTATATTTTTACAAGATTCAAAGGCAGAGCAATGATCTTTCTCCGTCTTTTTGTGTGTTTCATCTCATTGTTTCAGTTTAAATGAAGTTCTAGTCATGTTTCACCTAAAGTAGGTAGCTAAAATTTAGCATTTATTCAATGGACATCTATGGTTACTAATAAGTTTCACGATTTACGATACGAATTCATGCATTTCATTCGTAAGAAATACGATGCGTAATAAGAATCCAATGCCTTCTATCTTGTGTCATTTTGGTAGTACTTGGTTAATTTGGTCATCAGTATTGGGAAGAAATTTTTTCGTACGTTAAATGTCAACAAAGTCTGTTGAGGAAGGTGAGAAAGGAAAAATATTTTTTCTATTAATTTGCAGCTGCTTGTGCTGCTTTATAAACGAAATATTTTACCCTATCCGATTTTCCGACCTAGGTGGCATCCGAGGAAAGTTCTCGTTTGTGAAACCTATGGTTCCTGGTGGTTCCGCATTAAAAGGCCTCCCTTATCAAAAGCATTAGCGTTCGTTATCATCCATTCCCATTTTTTCGATTAACTCTGCTGCAAAGGCAATCAAAGTGCTGTTTTAATGGAAGTAGTAAATAAAACTTTTCAGTGTCATTTGTTTGAGGAATATTCGTTCTTCAATCCAACTTCCATGAATTAATCTGCTTTTTATCTTCTTTTTGATCATATATCTTCTTTTTCAAGTTCAGTTCTTATTTGAAATTCTTGGAAAGCACAAAAAAAGAATATCTGTTGCGAAGGATAACATCAACCCCCCCACGTAGCGGGCTACTCCGTTGCAGATCGTGATTAATTCACCATACATTCATGATCTGCCGCTAGTTTTGTGGAAGACACGCTGTTATTCGCCGAGAAATCCTTTCAGCGTGCACGTAGGCCCCGCGAGGAATGCGTCCATTACTAAATCTTCTTCCAGGAGAGGAGGGGACCCTTCCCCTCCCGTCCATCCCAATATCCCTCCTTTTGTTTGCCCTTGTTCCCCGGCCAACTCTTCTGTCACCGCACCTGACTGACTGGCGCTGCTCCTAAGGACGTCTCGGGACCAAACACTAGCCATCTCCCCTTAGGTTGCTCCAGCAAACTCCCTAAAGGGTGGGAGGCGGTCCCGCCGAGACTCGACTCGCACCCCTACAACTCCCCCTTCTCGAAACTCTGCACGTCCAGTTCTTATTTTATTGCCGTTTCAACATATCATTCCTATCCATTATCTCCACTTGGTTCTTGGGGACAGCGGGGAATCCATTTCTCCTTTGCCAAAAAGTATCCTCTCAGATATTTCCTTTTATTTATTTTAAAACTTTTTTCGACCTTTTTGCGTGTCCGCGCTTTCCCTTCCGTTGTCAGACCCTCGTTCCGCTCAAATTTGATAATAAAATTGGAATTTTAAAATCACTTAAAAGACCTGGAATCGGAATGTACGTAGAATTTTTGCCTGAAATTCGTGCCGTTTCTTTTAGTTTCGTCTCTGTAGCGGGAGTAATATATAGTATGGTCGTGATTTGCATGTTCATAGAGAAATATTTTCGGGAATACGCTTTGGTGTCTTGGAATCGTAAGATCAGCGAACAAGTTTCCAGCCGTTGTTTCGTATTTCACGATTTTCTTTACCTGGGTCAAAATGAAAGACACTTCAGGTGATAAAATTTGATGTTTATTTGTGAATTCCGTTGCCTTGACCTTTTTATACATCACCTGCAGATCGCATTTGATTTCCATGGGAGCAAATGCTCAAACTAAAGGGTATCTTTGATCATTTTATTAAAATAGATCGGAATTCAAATTCATTGGTATAAATTTGAAACATATACGTTAAATGAATTTAAGTATAACTGGTTCTTCTACTCTATTCAACATGGTGTAAATTTACAACCTTATTGAGAAATCTACGGTAAATGATAAATGAAATGGCGTCCCAAGTTTTAATTTCCTAGGCCCAGAGGCATATGCCGGCCCTATATCTTCGTCGACTTAACGACATCAACTTGTATTCATTTCTGAGCATAAACAAAAAGAGAACTTTCTTTTGAAAATATTTATTCAGTCATCAGGTCAAGCGAAGAGTTTAAGCGTAATTTAAACATGGAATCCGTGATAAATTTTAAAATTTGATGTGAGAACGGTTGGTAGTCGGTCGGTGCCCACGGGCTTAGCTTTCCTGGTGGCCTAAATTATTGGAGACAAAAGGGCATATATAAAATTTGTCGAGGGGGGATTTTTGAGGATGGGTCGGCGATGGCGTCCCTTGCGCTTTGCTTTGAAAGCATTTCCGGGCCCGCCTCCCTGCTGCGTCGCGTTGATAGAGACATAGTCGTGCTTGATTTAGTGGGCGCCTTGTCTTTCTTCCCCGCGGGAAAGTCCGAGATGTTTTGGCGGGATGGGGGACCACTGGACACCCCGCAGAGAATCACTGCGAATTAATGCTTGAATTTAATTCAGTTTCGGAGGAATAGGGAAACATGAAAATATGGAGGAGCATTTATTTCGTCTCCGGTTTCTTGTAGGTAGAGATATCCCGGGCTTCTTTGGTAGGTACCCCGAGTAGGAATTTTTCGGTTTATCAATAAATATTTTTCCATGAAAATGTTTTATTTTCTCTTTTGAAAAATTCGTTCGATCCCCTAACGGATTTGATTGAAACGGTTATTTAGCAGCATATAAAAATTCCCCGGGTGGTAGTATTAAATCAGTGGGAGGCGAACTATGAAAATGCCCCAACAAATTTTTCGACGTTTTATGGCCAAGAATTCATCCCATTCATTTATATCCTGTAAAGTGAATGTTATTGGTTTGAAGGGGCGCAGGGTAGATATTTTGTGGTGATTTAACTTGAAGGGATATGCTGTTTTTAGAAAGCTCAGTCCTGCATCTTGAATTTTAGTTTTGAGTTGTGACTGACTATCTCTCAATTACCAATTTATTGGCTAAAGTGAAAGGGGCTCTGAGAGCTACAGTTTACCCATCTTTTCTTTGAGTGGAAATACAAAAATTTAAATCGTTGCCGTTACTGTAAACAACAATGAATAGGATTTTATTGCATATTATTCTCAAGTCTTCATCAACTGCGTGTAAAAATACGTTGTAAAGCGCAAGAATGGTTCTAAAATGCTTTTTGTGTCTTAACTACTCTCATTGGGCGTCTCCACTAGAAAAGGTTTTTTTCTCAATGTACCTCATGGGCTATTGATATTTTGTTATAGAATATATTCAATACGAATTGTAGACATAAGTTTTTAAAGTCGTATAGAACTGGTTCCCAATAATGATGGATTCAAATTTGCTCGGAAAGTTTTTTATGTGAATCGGACAAGCATCTTACACAGGGATCTTGAAATTTTAAAAAATTACTAGAATATCATAGACTGTAACACATCAATCACGTACGTGGAAGTACGAGACTTTATGGTGAATGTAGGGAACCTAATTCAATCATCATAAGTCACACAATCCAAAAGCAACTCCCATTATCGATGGTTTAAAATATTTATGAATCCTTAACTAGTATAAATATTGAACTGCATGGAATGGTATACATTCATTGATCTGTTCCCTCGTTTGGTATATATTTTTGCTAGATAATCATTTTACTCGAAGGAGTTCCACGGTGTAAGCAACGATTGATTTAAATTTTCGTGTAAAATTTAATTACTACCAATTTGCAGTCCACCAGCGATCTCGGAGATAAAATATTTTAAGGAATCATTTTTACAACGACAGGTTCCATATTTCTTGATCGAGTTCCTTTCCTAAAAAGAGCCGCCATAAATGAGTATAATATGATATGAAATGAACCGCAAACTCTCAATTTATATCAAAAGTACTATTTTAGAATTTCATTCTGTTTTCTGTTAGTTTTGCAGTCGAACTAACCGTAGAAATGCATTGAATGATTCAATATTTGGTCAAATACTTGTCATTATTTAGATTAAATATTCAAATATTCAATATAATACAGTAGCTGTAATTGATTCATTATGTTCTACACAGTTTGTTTCACTTGAAACCTGACCCAACGGTAGAAAATCTCTTAATTTTTAGATTCCTTGCACCGTTTTGGGGATCATGGCTTGCATTAATTATAGAACATACTTCATCACACGTTTTACATCCTCAAGTTCTCATTATGACCGGCTTTTTTTTCGTAAATTTTATCCGCTGGTATGTGATTAATTCATTTATCAACCTCGTTCAATAATCATACGCTTTAAATCCAGATCATCATGTTCAAGTGGCATACTGTTCGCTCTTATTTCACTTGAAATAATTTTAAGTGATCTCCTTTTTTGGCATGGAAGAAAAAAATGCGTACAAGGTGGATTTATTTAACATATAAATACAATTTACGAACTACCTGTGTGGAATACCTACCAGCAGTCGAAGCGGATTGAGGGAAATTCAACACTATATCAGTTAGATCTACTCGGGAACGCTACATCCGCGCGCAGATTGTAAGCAGGATAAGGCATTTGAGAAAACAAGATAGTTCACTGAAAACTACGCAGGAATCATTCAAAAGCGAAACTTAACTAAGTTCGTAAATGGCGAGAGTTAAGTTGCCTACTTTTAAGAAACATATAATATAAAAGGTGCTTTCACGCACTGAACGGGACTGGAGTAAGAAACGCTTTTTTGTTACTGAATAATCTGCTGAAAGTTTTTAAGTGGCATTTTTTTCCTCATTTATCTCGAGATCATTTCCCAATTACTATTGACCGCATTATCCTAAGCGTTGAAATGGGCTCGCTTCAGTTTTAAATAAAATATTGTCACCTATATCCAGAATCGCAATTATCTTATCCTTGTTTTAACTGCTGTAAAGTTTATTGTTACGTGTGTAATCTAAACGATCCTAAATCAACCATGAATATCAGGATGAACAGGTCCTAATCGAGGAACATTAAATATTTAACCAGCTCTTTTAAATTTGATAGATACCATATTTATCTTGGATTGGTGATTTGAAAGATGTGTTTATACTCTTAAGCAATAACAAGCATTGTATTACTTAAGGATTATATCTATTGGTATTATTTAGACAAAGTATTTACCTGTATTTATGTTTCTTTAACATAATTCAAAGACCTAGGGCCGGGAAGATTAGTATTGGTGTGGCATGGAAATAAAATAATTTACATTCTATATGATTCTACATATATACACTCTAAAAATACACAGATATTAAAATGTTGGAAAAATACGTTTCTCGGAACTCTTTCACCCCCAATATTTGGCTCACTTTCAAGACTTTCTTTTGGACATCGTGTTTCAACCTAAATATCATTACGTAGACTGGTGGACCAAGTTTCTCCAGATGTGTATCACCAAACATTATCGTCGAATAAAATGAGTTTCTTTGGCGGGGGATATATATCTTTCACTCTCATAGTGACATTCTTTTTGCTCTTTCTGTCGTAGATATCATCTCTCCTCCGCCATGTCCTTAATCAGCTCGAAAGATTACGATGTCTGTGCTTCAGCGAATTTATTTAACGGGGAAAGGCTACCGTTTTATCCATCATTTCAGCGGTCATATTTCAGAATCATAAGTTTTGTAAGGAGTGTGTGCCGCTCTACATTAGGTGGTGCCTCTCAACTTGGAGAAATAAGTATGTTGAAATGCGCTGAGCTGGGTGGGGTTTGCTGGTCATATGCATGTTTGTGGTAATTGCGACGTGGTTGAATGGTTACTCTTATATCCAGAGCGAAAAGGTGCATCATCTGTCCTACAACCCACGGAGAGGCTTTTATTTAGTACAATAGCAGAGTGACTATTAGTGTGTATTCGTCACATAGCTCCAGTATCAAATTGAAAAATAATTATCATATTCTCCCTTACAGCACAGAAGGGGATATGGCAAAATTGCGAAATATTTGGCTTTCAAAATTCACGTTTGTATAATGAAGGCCTCATTTCCATATGTTCTCTGCACTTTTGAATGCTACTTCCACGGAAGTTTGCTTGGTTTGGCAGTAGTTTCGATTGGTCTGTGGGCTAGCAAAGCGAGTTATCCCAAGCGTAAACAGACGGGAGCAGCTCCCTAAAATTCTCCCAAATCATCTGATAAACGCTCCGGAAATATTTGCACTAATTATTTTTTGGTGATTTTCAGTAAAACTGTTTTACCATTTTTTTTTTAAATTTACTACCAGTGTTCATTGGCAAACGGCGTCGGAAAACTGATAATTTTGGAAATCACGTTTCAATTTCCTACTCTTGCGCTTGCGGTAATTACCTGCGATGCGTTTTTCTACGATTCCACTCATTTCAGTCACAGGATGTGTACTGATACGTCTTTTTATTTGAATACAGACTCCCAATGCCTTTACAAATTATATCGACTTTAATTTACGATTTATGGGTGAAAAAAATTTTTCTCTTATCTGATATAAAAAATTAGTTTAATGAATTTACATTCGTTTTCTGTAGTTATTGAAGGATATTTATCTTCATACCTAAATACTGAACAGCCATGAATGCGCTTGCAAATCTGTCCCATATGCTGTTGTTCATTGATGGCTGTATTTGGTGATTGATCAGTGAATATTTCGCACTTCATTTCTTTGCACTCTTGTGTCTCTCAGACTCACTATATATTTTTTCCTTTTTCCTTTTTTATACGAAATCCGTTACTTACATTTTCATTTTTCATAATTGAAATAAAATTCTCATGCAAGATATGTAATAAATATCTTTACTATTACTATGATTCCTACCACTCTGTTGTTATGGCCGGCACTTAAGGTCGTATTTCAGAAGTTTCGAGATTTTCATTCAGCAACGATGTGTAAGCAAGCCGTTGGATCTCCTGACACAGATATGATATGTATGGGTCGACTGAGTGTGGTTTGGGATCCCGAGACAAGTATAAAGAGAAGTAAATTAGTATTTGTAGAGCAGGATCATCATGATTTATTTTGGAGGAGAGGTAATGAAAGATAGATGTAAAGGTTCATAGCATCACAGTTCCTATGATGCTATCGGGTGAAGATATTTAATATCAGCCTATTTACTTTTGATCAATCAGTCAACAGTATATTTTTCTTCAACTAAGCAGGTTAATTCTCTGCTCCCCACCACTACTTCAGCGTTATGCATTCTTCATAAACCTATGAATCTTGTAAATTGTTGTTCATCGACACATATGTATGCGTAAAACACGTATTTCTTGCTGAAACTGTAACAGTTCACCATTCATATAATTTTTTCCTTGTTCGTATGCCATCGATTTCCTAATTATTCATTTTAATTTTATCTATAGTTAATTCTTATCATTTGCATCTGTTCCTCTCCTAGAAATAAAAAATCCGTAAAAGTTATACCTACGATTTTAACTACACTAGAATTGGGCTGTGATGAAAGTAATCCATTTGAATTCAAATCAGCGACCAGGGAGACGAAGGAACCGTCAGTGGGATGGGATTCGTGCTTGTAGGTTAGTGTTTTCACCCAAGTAATGGAAGTGGTATGGTTGGAAAGGGCGTGGTTTACAGCAGTCGCGTTTTCGGGGGAGGAGGAGATGTTGTTTATGCTGCTACCGATTGAAGACATTATTGCTTATATATTTATGAGTTGGGGGAGTAGCGTGCCACGCGAGGGGGTGAAGATGAAGGCGGCCCTCTTTCTCCCTCTCCTTCCAACAGTTCGCTCGAAAAACCTTTCTCTCTTGCTTTTTAATGCTTCCGCGAGCGACGAATGTAGTCCACTTGATCGAGCGGTCAGCGTGTGTGTGTGTATGTTGAGGGCGAGGCCGTGTGTCCAGCCCGCGGGGGAGGGCCGGGACGGGGCGGAGGCGGCGCGAGCCACCGGTCACTCGGTCGGACCAGTCCGTGGGCACCCATCCCCGCTACCGAGTCGACAGAAGCCGCTGATCCCATTCCTCTCCCCCATCCATCTCGCCGCGGACCGTATTTCGCATTATATCTGCTCTCTCTCTCCCACTACACGACGTCACTTGGCGGTCTACACCACCCCACCCCTCCCACCCATATCAGGAAGTTCCAGATCGTCATTTTGTACTGTAGGCATACTTGTGCTTATTTTTTATTATTTTTTATAATCACTTTTCCTGAAATAATGACGCTTCTGCAGGCTTACTTCAAAAGTATTGATAAATTTAATACTATGCTTTTGTTGGAAACAGAGAGTAATAAGGGGATAAATATGAGAGAATGTTACTACTGAATTTATGAATTCGCTGCTACAATGATAGAGGTTTAAACCATTAGGTGGTGCTCATATAAAGTTTATAGCCTCTCGTATTTTGTTATTTTTTCGTGTTTCTTGTGCTCATAGGTAAACTACCCTTTCGCTTTTGCTGAATTTGGTAGTTTGATAACTTGAATACTTTTGATATTGCAAGTGGGAACACTGGCTTGAATACAAAAAAGGTTATTGTACCGAAGCTTATCATCTATCATTCTATATTTCTTTTACAACCGTATCTTCACTGTTTAAAAGCCCTGTTTGCGTGACATTTTCTCCTCTTAATCAGTCATTCCATCCACTCCGTTCTTCCATTTTCAAGGCATTTTTTGTGCTGAATTTTTTTCCGCTTGACAATCGCTCTGAAATACGGCTATTCAGTCTGATTACGTAATTAGCAGTAATGATTTGACTACAATTGCTTCTGAAAGTGGAAGTGTCCACCTACTGCAAAAAGAGAGGAATGTAGAAGGATATATGTATGAAAGTGCACTAAATTAGTGGATTCCTCATGGGAGCAATCAACCGAAGATTCCTCTATCCTATCTATAATCGTAATTTAATATCTAAGGCATTCGTGTGCGTGATAATATTTTTAACATCGTTTATGCATGGAAGAGTGGTATATATATCTGCTAACTCCAGAATTTTCATTTTCATGATTAATATTGTTATTGAGAGAGTATTACGCCAAGAGGATCACACTAATACACATTTTCACCGATTCTTTGGCTTTCAGAATTGGTGAATTGGCTTTCAGAATTCCTTATGGCGATATTTTTTCCACAACCTTTTTCCCTCATGTCAGGAAGTTCCTCCACGCCATGGACGTCGCTTAATGCTCAAGAAATTTTTGCAGTTATAATCGTATCAGTTATTTTCGTGGATAAGTAACTTTTCTACCAACTTTGGCTCGCCATTAGATTTTTATGATAGTAGTATTCCTGTCGCCGGTGAAATTATGGACTTTGGTGAGAAATGAAGAGGAAAGTGCCAAAGTAATTGATTTTTTAGATTTATTTGATATCCGTGTTTTTATAATTCCGAATCACACATCTAGGAACGGAACGAATATATTTAGAAATGCGTTTTTTTACGATGAAGGACTTTAATGAGTGCTAGGAGGGACTCAGAGGTCAAATATCTCCTACGTGGGATTTTTTGTTTTTTTTTTTTTTTGCTTACGGGAGATGTCCCAGCAACTCCCGCTACTTGCCTATTGAATCGGCTTTCGGGGTAATACATAGATGTTCAACAACAACAGGTTCACACACATTCAGCCACCGGCGCGGCGGCGGCGAGGTTGGGTGGGGAACCGTAAGGGCGGGATGGATGGGTGGGAGGGGCATCAATGGTTTTGCGGCTAGCAATACCGGGAAACATTTTTCTCGAGACGTGAGATGAAACTCATTGAGTTGGAGAATGCGGGGATGGCCTGAAGGGTCCATGGTATGTCAGCTGACGGGGGGATCCTTCTAGCTTCCTTGTTTCCGTGCCCTCGTGCACCTCAGCAATTCTGCCATGGTGAGGTAAACCTCTGAAATCGGAGCATTTACAAAGGGCTCATTGTCGCTCCTTTATCAACTCAAGCTGCCATCTTCGCATTAGGGCTACTTATAAGTTTTAATTATGAACATAAATATCAATTTAAAGGTCGTACCATATCTAATTTATATCCGAAGTCACTTATTGCACTCTTGCAATTTTTGGTTACTTTGAAAAAAATTTGTAGAATCGCTTAGGACTTACGTATAAGATAAAAGTCAATCTTATATGCAGGTATTTTATTATTTATAAAATCACGTGGCACTAAACAGTGGGTTGATGCCACCCAAAGAGGACTCTAAGATAAAAATACTTTCGATCCGTTACATAGAATGAAGTTAACAACTTTGGTTTCTATAACTTTATATTTGCTCAGTTGAAGATAATCAGGGCTAGGTGAATGTAAACTTTTAAAGAAAAAATTTTCACTACTTGCGAAATCTATTGGATGTGAGTTGATAGCTTCCAATACGTATAATGATGCAATAATTCAAGTAAATTACATGTTTTAGTAGGTTTATTCGAGGTATCTCAAATGTATGGGCGTTGGATGAAACTTTAGGTTGAAGCCAGCATACTCATAGTCTAAACTTCACGTTTTTCGCCTTAAAAATGGCATAATATGGTCGGTAGTTGAGTAATTACCTATAGTAGTTGTTATCATATATTCACGTTTTTAATGAAAAATCATACTGTTTTGGAATTATTGTGAAGTTAACTTCGTTAATATCTATTTGTGAGTATTTAATTCATTGTAAGCTTAGTTTTTTTTACTTTTTTTACTTAAGTTCTTAAAAGGGGGTGTAGTCACGATTAGATATTTTTAATGCCGATTTATTTCAGTACAACAAGCAGAATTAAAAGATTTGTTGCAGCATGGAGGTCGGTAAATTGCATGACTGCTTGTTTGTGAACCAATTATTGAAAAAGGAAGAGTTGCCCATTAAATAAATGGGATCATTGATCATTCCCGAGAATCGGCGGAGACTTCAGTAGTCACACCCTATGGAAACGTGTTTCTCGAAGGGTTTTTTGAAGGGGCTAAATGAAGAAAAACACGACACGCTATTAACAAAGTTCATTCTATCATGCTCTTGATTGCCCAACTCAATCGCCCATTTCTTAGTTCTTTATCCCCCATTTTTTCAGCTTTTTTCTTCGTGTCTGCATCAGCCGTTTACACCCATTCAAGCATCTTACACGAATTCGTTTCTCTACGGTTACTTTCTTCCGACCAATATTCTGGCATTTGACCGCCCACGTTTTTTTTTCCTCCCCAAATGATTCTAGCTCCTCCCATTTTGTGTCCGTTTTAGAGCCAGTCGCTTTTATTTGGTGGGTGATAAAAGGTTATTAGGAGAACGGACGCAGATGGAAAGCGTGGTTGTCTTGTAGAGTTGTGTAATTAAGGGAACCTTGTTAAAATTTAGCCACGATCAAGTGGAGATCGCCTGGTTATTTTCTTTCTAATTAAATTTCCAGTGACAGCATTCGCTGTAATTGAATACGGATACAATTGCCTTCGGAGGTCCCATTTTTTATCATTTAATTTCTTTATATTTGTGACAATTAAGGTCCTCTACAATTAGTTCACATTGCTCGAAGCCGCAAAACTTCTTCTTTGACGAGGATTCCACTGTTATATTACTTAACACTTTCATTCGTTAAGTAATTCTTATAAAATTCAGGATCGTAAGTGATTGATTCAACAGTAAATTTTATCTCATGGCTCTACGATTTAGTTACATATTTGAGATAGTTAGAGGTAATGTCTTCCAATAATTAAATTATATATGCTGTATTTTTCCAGCCTAAACTGAGAAATACACATTACCTGCCTATCCCAATGTATACCATGGATTTAATGGGCCATATCCGTGAAATTCTGTTTTTTGGCGGCTGCTTTTTGAATTTATTCGATGATGAACTTAATATGTGAGATGTTTTCCATTTTCCTCTTTGATTCGCAGAAGTTAAGGAAAAATACCTCGTTCCGAGTTAATGTGATAAAAATCAGTCCTAAAAAACACAAACCTTTTTGGAAAAAGTTTTCTTTCACCGCCATCACCCGCTTGTTAGACAAGATCTCTGGCATTTCGTAGCAAATCAACATTTTTAGCTTTGCTCATGAGAGGGACCCGTTAGCTGAAATAACTGGTTCCTCTAAATCGGAATCAGAAAACCTAGACAACTGTATTCGACTGGGTATCTAGTTTCTTAAAGGGATTACGAGAAATGGGGCCGGCAGTAATTTCCTTGGGAATGTGGCCTTGAACTGCCGGCGATCTCCGGAGCATCGCAACATCACGTACTCATTGACAGAGTGGATCCGCCGATTGCTATCATTACGATCTCTTCGGCAGGAGGCCCGCTAAATGATCGTCTACCTCGTTTCCACCTCCATGCCACCGCGTGGTTCGCTTGAAAAGAGAGGTGGATTTTTTTGTTCATTCCACGTCACTAAGTGAAATGCATTGGGGAGGAAAAAAGCAATCCTACTCTTGAGGTACTTGCCATCGCTTTAAAGGAGACGGCCAGATGACTCATTTATTTTGCTCCATCGATTTAGATGCAGCATTCAATTGGAGTGCCTAGGATCTCAGGGGAGGATTCTTTCGTGGAAGCATTTCTCTTGTCCCTCTGATAGATGATTCAATCTCAAGCTCCAGTTAAATCAGTCCTTGATTCAAGTGGATTTTTTTTCCTCCGAGAATCTCCGTTTCGCACCATTATAATGAAGAATTGGTTGATGCTGCCTCGCAAGTGAATTTGAACACAAAATGAAGGATGAAATAGTTCTTTCTTTTATTTTTAACATTTGTTAAAAATGTTAGTATTCTAATAATTTTTCTTCTCTAATTTCAATGATGATAACTTCAGCTTTTACATCTCATTGATTATTTTGCAAAAAAATTCGGCGATGGGTAGAAATGCATTGACATCAGGTCAATGGAAACTTAGAATTAATGAAAGTGTGTCTTTGTAAAAATACTGAGCCTCTGTCCGAAGGCAACATGTTTAAGTACAAGTATAGCAAATGAAAAACTGGTTGAACATTTAGGTTACAGATAAATGGAAATATGAAAATTGGTAACCTATCAACTGTAACAACCTTACGTAAAAATGGTATTAGAATTTGAAATTAATTGTTATATTCGATTTTCGTCGACTCGAGAGTAAGTTGATTGGCAATATAGTGAACAACTGCTCCATTTTTCGGTCACATTATTAAATACAACCACTAGAAGTAAAAAGTTTGTAATATTTTAACTACTTAGAGGTTTATCTAAGCTGTGAAGTATTTCATTAAAAGTATTATCAGTCTGCTCATTATTGGTCCCCAATTTTGGTTCTTAATTTGAAAAAAATAATGATTACACACGCATTGTGGCCATATTATCAATAAATACACGCACTTTTGTTGTTTTTCATTGATATTTAAGTCATAGACAAATGATAGCTTTTCAAGTTTAATAATTCGTTGGGTATTAATTAAAACTTAGAGCAAAGTTTGCCCTTTACTAAAATGGGTATGTCAAATGGATATATCTCTTACATGCATGAAAACTATACTTCCTCATTCCTCCGAATTCACTCCTATAACCAAGTCATTATCTTTACGATAAAAACTTCATTTGTGTCTGGAGATAATACGGGACGTATCACTCAGTTCTTATTTCCCAATTCACCCGTGAACCAAAAGGTCCCTATCATTATCTTTCCCTCTGCTATTGAATTTCAATGCCTTCAGTTGTAACACGTCAGATAACAACACGTGACTGATAATGAAATTTACTAGTTTTTTTCTGGATCTCCTTTGTGAGCTAAATGCATTAAATCTTGGGGTCGTTAAAAAGATTTGTACAAAAAAAAAACACGTAGAACTAATCATTCCCCGAATTCAGCCTTTTTATATGGCATTATATAGCTTGAAAAAGGAAAAGCCATTGAAAATTCTTTATTTCCATTTAGAGCTGAATAATAATGAAGAGGTTATCTTTAATGAATCATTCTTCTTCTTTTTGTTAACTTTTATTAAGATCTCTCTCACTGATCGAAAAAATAATTTTTCTCTTACAATGCCTAATTTGCTGATACCGAATGCGTGTTCTATTCTTATTCACCTGCTTCTTACAAATGCATTTTATCGTTTATTTTTTCCGATTTTGACTAAAGGTCACAATAAAATCATTTGATTGTATTTTTAGGTAACTAATTTAGGGGGCTTACCACTCGCTTTCAATTGTATAAAAAATAAACAAATCGTGAAATGCAAGTCTTTTGCGTTCGTCATTAATAAAATGTTTAGCAATTTACGGTCCATTTAGATTGCTTATTCTAAAATTTATTAGTCTATATCTTTTCTTAAGGTTAGGGTGACAAATAAGGTATGTCATTTGGGCGTGATTATAAGAATGAGAGAGAAAATGTGTGGCATTTTATGATCGGAAGATAGATTCGTCCAGGTATAAGCCCGTGGTCTAGTGAGATATGCCACGAATGGTAAACTAAACCTTTGTTAACAAACCCATACTTTGAAATGGTTACAACATTCGGATAATGTATTACACAATAAGATAAAGTAAGATAAATTGAACTGAGATAAAATCTGTGAATATATGAAGGATAGTCAGGAGTTAGGGTGGTGAATTTGGTTGTTGTCGACCTATCGACACCAACTGCAAATCGAGCATATAACAAAATTGTATGAATAGTCTATAAATTTCATCGTATGCGTTATTATTTATTACATTTCGTTATTTAGCATTATAACTTTAAGTCTATATTACAATTTTACAAACATTTGCTGTTTTAATTTATGAATCACCACGTGAATTGGCAACAGGTTAACATCTGATATTCCGGGGTAGACCGAGGTATTTTTGCTTCCGAAATATATGATACCGTAGCATATTGGCAATCAAATTAAGCTATGAAGAATAAGTAGTCAAATGAAAAGAAAAAACCACTTGATTTAGTTCAGTAAAATTTTTATTGACTCGAGGAAATATATTCTAATACTCTCGCCCCAAATGCGTGGCTAATATCCATGTTTGATGTTACTTAATACCGTCTGCCACCAAAGCAACATTCGAGTTTAAACAGCTTGAGAGTAATTTTACACCTATCGGCCATGGTATTCGACAGCTATATGCCCGTAATTCAAGCCTAAAAATGGAATATTTTAGCCTAGAGTTTCCTTCAATTGCTTTCTGACATCCCCATATGTACATTTAGACAGTCTACTGCGATCTCTCGAATATTTTCCTTCAAAGTGATGCATGCGGCTAGCCTGAAATGGCTATTTGCGTTGCTTAGAAACACATAATAACAATATATGAATACCAATAGATTTTAATTTTGTAATAAATGCAAAGTTATGGATAGGCTGTAAAATTCTGAATTCTTAGTACTTATGCTTATCAAATTTTACACTATTAGGTAAATTAGGTCATTTCATCCAAGGCACCGCAAAGAAGAGAGGAAAGGGTCCGTTTCGTATTTCTGGTTAGCATGACACATTCATGTACACCAAGGATGAAATTTGCCCTGAAAAGTTTTTCATGGTGAACTTCTTCCGTGGTGTATATAAATTTGCACCAGTACCCGTGACTGCGTATTATGCCACTTGTTTCATTCGGTACTATGATAAATTCATTTTAGTTTCTTGTGTAGTGGCACAGGATTTAATATTTATATATGCATTATTTTACCAATCGGAGTTTATGCTTATGAAATTATGATTACTCTCAAATATATCGTAAATTATCAATGTTTATCCCGTCGAGATGTTTTAAAACCAATTTGAATTCGCTCAGCTCAGAAGTGCCGTGATCCATAATTCATGCACCCATCCTCTGCCAAATCGTTTTTGGCATCCTGGAGATTAAATTAAACTATCTTTATCAATTAGGTTTTCTGCAAAACTAAATTTTACGTAACAGATCACGTGAGAATAAAATGCTGTATGAACGGGTGCTTTAAATGTCAAATCGTAGTTTTTGAAATTAAAATTTAGGTTTGTGTAATTAAACGATTCTAATATTATTTTACTAGTTACAGTGTATATAATTTATAATTGAGACTTTCTTTTTTCGAATTTATTTCTGAAGAATTATTACATTTATCGGATGGAACGTTGAGGTAAATCGTTTTTAGAATCCACCTATATTTATTATGCTTAACCCTCCGCTACTCGCGTGGCGTCTGCTGGACGCCAACCAATATGTTTTTGTTTTTCTTCGGCCAAAGTGTGCGTATAATAGTTTCTCCTTCTAGGTACCTTACTCTTTTCGAATTGTCTGCCATTCAGTTAAATCATATCAGATAAATTTATAGCAGGGTGCCAGGCAAGGGTTTTTGAAATGTATTTGAGTCTGTCAGACGCCACGCGACTAGATTCGTTACAATTTAATAAATATTTTATTTTCAATCAATGCTCATTTCTTATATTTTATAATTGTTATTTAATGCTATTATTAATTATGATTATCTTTAATTTGTTGTAAATAAAAATGCAATTTTTTTCTCTTATTTATTTATGTGGTTTAAGCTCGCGTTTTTGTTTACTGCGGGAATATATCAAGGAATTACTGCTCTCGATTTCACCGGAGACAATCATTCGAAGGTCGTATTTCAGCCACCCATCCATTGTGGGTTTTTTGTGTGCAACTTAATTGCACAGCAATTGATTGCAATCTGGGGAGCGGCACGCCACGGCCTGCTGTTTCGGCATATGCCCAGCTGCTTTTTTTTCTATCCGCGTAGGTCCAACGCTTGTCTTTTCGTCGAGTCTCAATTATAACGTATCTTACCCTAGTCTATTCAGCACTGTGGATAGGCGCCGCGTCGCGAAACCATATCGGTGACGACTTTGCTTTCTTTTGAATTCGGCATATGCCCTGCTAATTTGTTTTCTATCTGCGTAGGTCCAACGCTTGCCTTTTCGTCGAGTCTCAATTTTAACGTATCTTATCAATGTCTATTCAGCACAGTGTGATAGACGCCGCCTCTAAAACCATTTCGGTGACGACTTTGTTTTCTTTTCAATCTGCAACCTTAGAGAAACTCTCCAACATATCTATGACAAGTTATCTTTTTCTTATCTATTTCTCGCAGCCGCAGAGATGCCACGTCGGGTCCCCACATATTGCGCTAATTTACTAACTTGTTTTCTTTTGGATATACAAATGTGCAACTCTTGTAGTTCCTCCGTATAAATACCCAAGTATCCCGCTATCGACCACTCATTCTTTGTCCGTTGGTGTATTGGTGCGTCAGAAAGGAACTTGTGACTGCAAGGAGCCCCTGAATTTTATCAGTAAAACGTGCGAGTAATTCCAGAGTGGTGCAGTGGAACAAGCTACACTTCATAGTGTTTCATTGTTCGAAAGTGTAAGTTTTATATTCCTTTATATTTATGCATATACATTTATGAAATTAATCACGCTGTAGATGGTTGTTCCCTATTATGATGTATCTCTTCTGGATTTACTTACGTCCCTTAGATGGAGAGAAAAAAACAGCTAAACCTAATGCGTGAGGAAGATCGTAGCTATCTGCAGCGTCTTCTGATGGAATCATCAGATTCAGAATTGTCTGCAGTAGATGATGAGAGCGAAGGTGAAGAAGATTCCTTGAAGGAACAATTGCAAAACACGGATACGGAGCAAGAAATTACTAGTGAGGAAGAAAGTGACCGAGAGGATGAAGAATCAGGTAAAGAATTTGTTTTTGGGAAAGACAAAACTACGAAGTGGGCTTTGCAAATACCAGTGGTGACTGTAAGGACTCGTCGTCATAATATTGTAAACCTGAATTCACGTGTGAAAGAAAGTGCTACAACCGCTAAGACTGTACTCGAGTGTTGGAGATGTTTTTTTACCGACAGTCTGCTTGCTATTATTTTGGAAAACACTAATAAATTCATTGAATCCCAAAAAGATCGTTACGATAGGGAAAGAGATTGTAAATTTACCGATTTGAGTGAACTGAAAGCTTTCTTTGGATTACTGTATATGGCAGGTTTCCTTAGAAATAGTAAGCTAAATACAAGTGATTTGTGGTCTACAGATGGAACTGGTGTTGAATTTTTTCGATTGGTGATGTCTCGTAAGCGCTTCCACTTTATTTTACAAAGCCTTCGGTTTGATGACAAAGCAACTAGAAGCGATAGGAAGCTATTAGATAAGCTTGCACCTGTTAGAGAGGTTTTTGATATATTTGTTCAAAATTGCCGTGAAAGTTATTCTTTGGGAGAATACGTAACTATTGATGAAATGCTATCAAAATTCAGAGGAAGATGTGCATTTAGGCAATACATCCCGAGTAAACCAGGAAAATATGGAATTAAGATATTTTCTCTAGCAGATTCTAAAACATTTTACACAGGGAACTTAGAAGTATACGTTGGGAAGCAGCCGGAAGGCCCATTTTACGTTAGTAACAGTGCCAATGATGTTGTAAAAAGGTTGGTTAGACCGATTGCTCACAGTGGTCGCAATATAACCGCCGATAATTGGTTTACCAGTTATGAGCTAGTTTTAGACCTACTCAAAGCTAACCTTACGTATGTAGGAACAGTAAGGAAGAATAAACGGCAGCTTCCACCCAGTTTTACATCCCCTGTCGGTCGAGAACCATTTACAACTCGTTTTGGATTTGATAGGCATTGCACATTGGTATCATACATACCAAAGCCACGAAAAAATGTAATTTTAATATCTTCAATGCATCATGATTCCACAATCGATGAAACAACAGGGAATTCGAATAAGCCAGAGATCGTGACATTTTACAATGCAACTAAATCTGGCGTTGATGTAGTTGATAAATTATGCGCGACTTACTCAGTAGCAAGAAACACCAAAAGGTGGCCGATGACTATATTTTATACCATGCTCAATGTGGCAGCAATAAATGCTCAGGTTATTTACCTTGTAAACAACAAAGAGAGTTCTCATGCAATTTTGAAAAGAAGGCATTTTATCAAAGTCCTTGCGCAAGAACTAACTAAAGAGCACCTGCAAAAACGTAGTCACGTGGTAAATTTACCGAGGGAATTGAGAAAAAGAACTTTAGCCATTAGTGAGAAAGACAAAGAAACTGAACATAATGAGTCAAGTACTTGCAGTTCCAAAAGTATTCGTAGGAAATCGGAGGAAAAAACGAAGGAGAAAAAAGAGAATTCTAGAAAGAGATGTTACATTTGCGACAGAAAAAAAAATCGAATGACAAAATATAGGTGCATTTCCTGTGATCATTATATATGTTTAGAGCATTCTGAATACGTTTGTATTGTTTGCAAGGATAAAAATATGTAATTGTTGCTGTGATGTGGTTTAATTGAGAGCAATGTATCAAAAATGTGCTTAGTTACTAAAAGATGGTTAAAATGTCTTAAATAAGTTAAAAACTATTGTATTTACAATGTTATAACTTGTAAAGGAGCAAATAAATAACATAAAAGTAGTGTGTTGCATTTAATTTTAATATTAACTATTATATTATAATGTACACTATTGGCGTCTAGCAGACGCCACGCGAGCATATTTGTCCCAAAATTTGACGCGAGTGCGGAAGGGTTAAGCAATGAGCCATAATGGTTGATCTCATGAGTGGAAAAATTATTATTTTTTTAATGGGGCGGCAACCGCTCGTGTCTTATGGATGGTTTCCCAAAATATATAACTTATTTATCCATGGACGGGAATGGAAGCACTCGTTTATTCTCGGAAAAACGAAGAGGAAAGAAAATAGCGTTTTCCACGGTGGGAGGACTTTCCGTGAAGTTCTTTTTTCCTCGTTTCTGTGAAGCTCTTTGGTAGAGGGACGCAGGCGGGTCTACCACCACTTATCGAGTGCCACCAGCCTGTGCCACCCACACCTCGGCCTTACGGCGGCCCCCCGCCCGGGGGTCTTCCCACGGTCCCGGTCGCATACTCAAGGGGTGTTTGCCTGTTGATATTCATTGAGGTGGTGCTCATCTTGACCCGGAGCGGTGAAAGCCCTTCCTTCCACCCCTTCTATTTCGTCCGTGCCCACTCGAGGGCCGGCCGTATTGCCGACCCCTCCTCCGGGAGTACACACTCGGAATTGCGCCCGGTATGTGCACGCCGTCGGAGGTGGGGTTGTGTAATGAATGGAAGGAGATGTCCCTACAACGTAAACTTAACCTCCCGCCTTCGTCCGCGACCCCTAAGAGGTCCGGCGCGCGCGAGAATCCGCCTGCCGCCGCGGCGCGAGCGGTCATGACATCTTAACCTTGGATATTCCTGCCTCTTCAAAGAGCCGTATTAGCCTTCCTTTGTAAATTTTGTTGAAGTAAAAGAGAGGGGGTGTATGAGGGAGGGTATAAGGGGGTGTATGAAGTAAAATTTCGGATATTGCTGAGTCGTGTTCATGCCGGAAATCAATGTTTTGTTTTTTGCCCTTTACTACGAGCTATTACTATGGTATTTCACTCCTCCATTATTTGAAATCGGTGAAAAATGTGTTGCAAAATGCATTTTATAAAACGCGATTGATGGTTTGCACACTGCGAGTTCGGTGCTCTTGCTACTACGACTACGACTAATAATCATTAACTGTTATTAATGGACTGCGAACTTGAAAACCTATGTATCATGTTTAATGAATTCTAGTACAATGTACCTTAAAAATGAAGGGTAAGACTCCTCGGTCAAAGATGATGGTAACAAATGTAAGCAGTCTAATTTTTACAACTTTCGGTAAAATATATATTGAGCGAACGAAGAAATAAAAGCTACTTTTACTGATGGTGGTGACGTTTAGCGAGCGTTACTTACCGTTTAAGCTTTCGCGAGTGCTCGTACCTGTAATGACGTTGGGCCATCCTCACACTTCTTAGTCCATAATTGTAATAGTCATTATTGACCGTTCTAAACATGCCGAAGTCTGGAAACTCCAAAATCAAATGTCCCTAGACCTTTTGTTACCCGCGTTTAAAGAGCATGGAATAATTCTTTGAAGAAGAACTGCTTAAACGATGGATAGGGAAAGTATCGAGAGGGATTTTTGGTGAGCGGAAAACCAAGGAGAAAGACAACTGTAATATTCTTGGAGATATTTAAATAGAATTTAATCCATCCATCCATGTATAATGACAGAAAAAATTAGCAGTATGCTATGGTTTTGGGGCCATGTGAAGAGAATGTCTTATAATGGAATGATTAGAAAGATATATGTAGGCTTTCCATGTGGTGGAAAAGTAAGAGGAAGGAAGACCGCTAATGTTGTATTTATAATTCTGAGTGTGATGCGCTTAGAAGTATTTAGCTAAAAATATGGGTAAGAAATGCATAAGATCCCGGCGAACAGCGTAGGAGACCCGTCTATTACTGAAGTCGCCGGTCCAGGGGTGCCGACTTACAAAAAATGTTGGGGGGACCCAAACCGAGGATATTGCCCCGGGAAATTTTATAAGAAGCGAGTTTTAAGTATTTAAATCATTTTAGAAGAGTCATATGATCAACATTAGAACCCTGATAACTCGACTCTCGATATCTGGACACTCCATGGAAAATCGACAAGCCAGACACATTTTTTCCTCACACCCATGACGAATTTTTGAGGGGTCCGGGCCCCCTCAAGCCCCATTGAGTCGGCGCCACTGCGCCGGTCTCATGGAAAAGCTGTAGCACAAAAGAGTAACTAAGCATAGGGTAAAGAAAAATATCCGAAATCATTCACAGAAATATAACTCACGAAAGGTAACTGCTAAATTACAAGTCCCGAAGAAATCTTTTGCTCGTATGTTTCTATAAATTCCATCTGTACCTAGTATTGAGGGCCTAAATATTTTATCTTCTGTTGGAT
Source organism: Ischnura elegans (assembly GCF_921293095.1). Classification (NCBI taxonomy): domain Eukaryota; kingdom Metazoa; phylum Arthropoda; class Insecta; order Odonata; family Coenagrionidae; genus Ischnura; species Ischnura elegans. The sequence continues at coordinate 26,660,932 of NC_060247.1, forward strand.
TCGCGCACTCTGATATTCCATTTTTCACATTCGCACTCAGGATGGTAGATTTGATTAGGTATTTTTATAGCTTTAGATACAAGCATTCGTAGATGAAGCAGATATAACGAGCTCTTGTGTTATTTCAATGTGTCGTCCATATGCTGCGTGGTATTATGTACAGTAAACCTTAAATCATGTATGTGTGTCGAGATCTATTTTAAAAACTCATCTTTTTGCGAGTAATTAGACACTTATGCGATGCTTTAATATAAGTCAGAAAATTATGTGGTCTTTTGCACTATTATTTTATAAAAAGTATTATTGATTATGCTCCCAAACGTGATATAATTTTATCTTTCCTTATTTCCGATTTCTCTAAGAACAGTTTATCGTTTAGTAAAATTTCTTCTCCCAATGGGAAGACAAATAGCTCACAAAGTTATCGTTATAGACTGCTGTTTTCAACCGTCATAACCGTCTTATTTGATCTTTTTATCAGTTTAAGTCTCAGTGTGTATTATCAGTGACAAAAAAGGGGATATATCCATTTCATTAAAAATATAATTAAGTTAAACATTTTTAGCTGAATACACTTTAATAACAGTAGATTTGCATCAAATCCCGTGGCAATCAAAACGCTTGTAAGAGAATTGTCCTCATGGAGCGCTATTCAATGTCCTTGTTTACAAATATGTATTGTTGAAATTTTATTTACTTCTAGCTGACCCATAAAACGTGGTTTTGCCATTTAAATTAATTCTAGTGAATAGTTTGGTAGTCGGATAAAAAATAATTAACTTATTGTGAGGATGTGGGGATGTTGTACGCGACTGAAGGAGGAATGGCGCGCTGTTAACGATGACCACGTATAATAATAGTAGAACATGAAACATTAATTTTTTAAATTCATTGTACTTTTATTATCTTAATCAATACATTTTTAATTACATCTCTATAACTAAGTATGACATTTAAAAAAGGACACATAATCGATAAGAGATGTCAAACTACATTAACAATGCTGACGGTCGTCAAGGGAACAGTAAGGCAAAATCGCTAAAATTTCCGCATTTTTATGTATTGCTTTTCAAATTTCACCGTCAATCACGAGGAAAATGAAGATTGATTGCAGGAATAAGAATATGCATTTCTTTTTTTACAATGGTCTGTCTAATCTACATGTTGCCATTATCACTAATTAAAATTTGCTAAAGAAAAAAAGCTCTGCATGCATTAATAACAAACTTTACATTTATTTCTCACGGAAATTATTTAGAGGCCCAAGCCAGGGCCTCATAGGCCCTGCGGAATAATGAAAAATAGTTAACATCCTATTCTCAGACCAACTGAATATACACACACAAAATTTCATAGGAATCGGTGAAGCCGTTTCGGAGGAGCTTGGCTACAAAAAACTTTGACATGAGAATTTTATGTACTAGAAGAAAAATATATGGCTATTTATCCTATTCACCGATTTCCAATTTATTAGGTCATTCTTATTGATAGCTAAGATTTTTTTCATTTAGATGACGTGCATAGAATAATGATGAAATGGAGTTCCTTAGAGTGATATGTACGATAATAATGAACTCAAGATTGCGCTGCTATGACATCACGGTGCACATTCACCCACGCGGCGTGATCCACGGCACGCTCGTGGGAGCGGACACGGGATGTCCGTCTCTGTTTATTTATTTTATTTGCTCCCACAAAATGTGCGGGAGGAGACGAAAAATATTCGAGGTGTGGTCGCGGGTGGCATGGCCTTTGGTCCCAGGAGAAAGATCTCTTGGCCTTTCAACCTTTAATTCCACTTGTACTCTGCGTCTCGACGTTACCACATCAGGTTGAGGGTGTGTACCTTCAGACCCGTTGCGGATTATTTGGTAACTTCTCGCTACAGTCCGCGAATCCGTAGGGATTTGTCACGGATGGCCACATTTGATTTGATTTCAATCAAGATCACTTTTTATCACTAGAAGAAACCGACCAGTCATTTTGACGGGTAACCTTCATTTACTTTTCCATATTGCCTAGAATATTTTACCTTTGCCTTCATTTTTTCTGTTATTTATTTTTGATGGTAAGTATTCCATTAAAATATAATTTAACTTTTTTCTCATAGAAATGAAATTATACCATCTGTCTATCTTAAAAGATCAAAATATGTCAAAACGACGACCTTCTGTTTTATTTGAAATGGTATAGCGTGTTTATTCAGGAAAACTCTATATTATTTTACGTCCTGCCATTTTAATTTTTTAGTTAGCTCATTAATGCATTAAGTGTTCCTAATTACAAATTGAATGGAAAATAAGCAGTATATATGTCATACCGAGTAGCGTGTGGTAGGTCAGGGCGGGGGAAGCAGGAGCAAAATGAGCGTTGTTCATTAATATATTTTTAATTTTAAAATGGTTGGTAAAACTACTCAGTTGCATTGATCAATAAAGAAAGGGTTATATTTATCGAATTAGTCAATCAATTTTTACATGCATGAAGATATTCTTTAAATAATTACTAACTGGCTAAATGGCAGGTTATGGTCCTTCTAGTTGGCCATGCGACCCCGATCCTTCTAATGTTAATGAAAAAAGCATAGTAGAAATTATAAAGGATGCTTTTATTTCCCCATTTCATTCCGTGGGTGTGTGCAAGGTGCGCATGCAATCAATGCATTAATGACTCCCTCAAACGTTCAGTTTCCAATTTTTTTATTCGAATTCAAATTCTCGTCGTCTTTTTTTATAGAATTGGGCCGGGCATAGGTATGGGGAATGCTTACAGCATAGTATAGGAAAAATTGCCACTCTTGAGAGGAAACTTGTTAATCTGAAATGCAACTCTTCAAAACCTTTGCATCGCGTGAAAAAAATTCGTCATTGTTTATGGTTTTTAGACCAGTTTTGCAGCCATTCATGCAAAAAAATGTTCTCGAAGATTAATCCACTGCTCAAAAAGACGCTCTTAATGAATTTGAGACGACAATCAATAGGTATGATTTTGCTTAGTGAAATTCTTATACTTTGCTAAAATATCATCATAAATTTCTGTATAAAATCTCAAATTAATTTTATTGAGTTTTTTCCTCGTTGAAGTGGTGGCGATAGTATTAAACGAAAAATTTCCTTTTTTGGAAGATAGGTAAGCTGGTGAAATGAAATGGAAAATCCAACTAATATGAGAACAGATTTGCCTCCATAAATGAATATCTGTCTGGAAATTCGACTAATTATGTAATGCAATATGTTCTCAAATTCGCTGATCATTATTTCGGGTTACCTTTGTTATTTTTTGTTCACTGAAATTGGCGATTGAGCATGTAATAGGCTTTACGATACTTTATGGGCAAGCTATCCTTCTCATTATCCTAATCTAGTTGAAAATAACAGTAAAAATTAATTCTATCCCCACTATGTGAACCGAAAATTGATTTTTTACCATCATTTGCGTAGCCATGAGTTCGAGCTATATGAAAGAACTGGATGGAAACCCGCTCATTCATATTAATGAGTGCTGTTTGAATAAATTTGTGGTTTCTAGGAAATGGGGCTTGATGAGTGTTAAACCAATAATAATCGTTGAACATTATGGTCCAGTGCTCTCCGCAACCTATGAATAAAAATTAATGATTATCATTAACTTGGCCTCTCCGTCGATGACGATCAGTTGGCTTTTAAAATGAGCCTCAGGCGAATCGCTGAAACTGTGCATTAGCGATTACAAAGCGACAAAGTAGCCAATCATTCATCGGATGGCATTAAGGTTCCCTGCCATTCAACGCAACCATTCATTCAAATTTTCTCTCGTGTCACTTTTCCACGAAATTGTCGTCTCGCTAATTAATTGCCGTTCCGTTTTTTTCTCTCACTCTTCCATTTCTTTTCGAATCGCCTGGAGCCATTGTTCGTTGATGCGTAGCAGATGAGGTGAGGTGGAGAGAGGAGAAAAAAAAGACGGCCGTAAAAAGGAAACGTTTCTCACGCGACGCCTCTTCCTGGCAAAGTAGTAAGGTGGCCTCGAGGGACAACGTGAAAAACAGTTGACTGACGGAGTGGTGAGGAGGGAAGAGACGTCGGAACATTTAGTAGAAGAAGATGATTAAGGCGCAGTCATATTTTCGGGGGATATGCGGGACGCAAATTATAAGGAATGAAATTTTTTGGAGGAAATGCGAAGTCTTTCTCTGCGCTCAACTAGCTCCCACTTTGTGCATCCCGTTGGAAAAAGGACGAGAGTGTAATTAATTGGTAGTTTCACGACGATTAACCAAACTGCCTAATCATTTCTCCTGATTTACGGAATTACGAAGCTAATGGATTCAAATGAGACCCCACACATCGTTCAAACTAGAGTAAAAAAGGAAATATGACGACGTGCTTAGGACCAATTAAGAACACTCTGGCACTTAATTAACTTCAATCTAGTGCATTCCGAGCTCCAAACTTCATAGTAGCCATGATTACGTGAATACTGTTTATACTCAGTCTTGGGTCTGTTGCAATTGTTAGTCAATCTATGTGTATTTCCTGAAAAAGGAGCGATTACCCATTTTTGATTCATTGAATTATTTCAGTGGTTATGTTTTGTAAAAGAATGTTAACATAGGTTGATGAAAAAACCAGTGAGTCCCTTATCCAAAAAGTATGAATGATCTGCTTTGTGAAAGCTAAGTGTGGTTCTGAAAAATAAAATTAGGTAAATAAAATTTATCAGCAAACTCATTTTAATAATTTCATTATGTGCAAGTTTCTCTTCATTTCATGAGAAAACAGAAATTGCACGTGTATATTTGGTTAAATATATAATTTACGGATTAATCAATTGCTATTTCAGTTACGACATCAAAAATAGGGGAGAAATAATTTTCATTAGTAATCTAAAAAGTGAATTTCACTCGGTAACAGCGCAAATGCGTAATTAATATTTCAAATTATCAGAGAATTTCAGTCATTACGAAGTCAAAAGCCTATGCTGGAAAGCATGAACCTGCTACAGGTTGCTGAATTTTGTACATATGTCGTAATGCAAATTTATATCCAACACAACTCTTTCTCTCAGCTTCATCTGAATTGTAATAAAAGTTATAGGTATTCTTCATTGAATCTTTGACAGCTCTAACCATTCGAAAGAAACAGAGCTGTAACTTTGGAGAGCATAGATTTTATGCGCATGGCCACTCGCGCATGAAGCTAGAACTTTTTTTGCTCCACCGCAGCGTTTAAATTAATCTGCGTGTCAAGTCACGAACTACATTCGACCCGCTATGAATGAAGACATTACGCGGTCACTGTGCCCATCCGTCCGTTTGATACTCCGCCGCGGAGGAGACCTTGCAATTGGAGCTGTCACCGCGCAGCCACCCACCTGTCGTCCACCGCGAAACTTCACAACTCTAAAGTCTTCACGTTTATTTTTCACATATACTTATTGTATCATAGACCTATCGAATTGCCACTTCGCCATGTACCACGCCCACGCCTGCTTACCTTCCTATGCCCTGTGTGTGTAAACCTTTTCTCTACTAGAGCGTTCGTCCGCTAGATGGCAAAGCGATCGTTCGCCCGTGGAAAGCATTGCATGCTTAGGCAACCAATTAGGCCATTTTCCCAATACTTTACTTTTTAATTGCTGAGAAAGCGCTAAGGGCCATGAAATAGAATAATTCACCTGCTGATTCCTTCCCCTTTTTACGCCTATATATGCATGCGTGATCGAAATCGTGATTTTACATCCGGGTAAATTATTGTATTTCTTACGGTGCTATTTCCTTCTCTAACACAGTAAAGGTTGCGCAGGTCCCTATACTCTTGTATTGTCATTTTTCCCTCGCGTGCGCACTTTGCGCACAATTCTCTCCGCTGAAGAGGTAGTATGTATACTCCCCAGCAGCTGGCCCCCCGCCAGCTATATAAGCCGGGCCAAATTTTGCCGTGGTCTTGGTCATAAAAAAGCTATAAATCTCTCTTGAAACATATTTTGTTTAGCTATTGAATTAATTTATTTTCCCAGAAAGTATACGGAACGGCACTTTTCTGTCCAACACACGCATTAAACCAGATACAAGATAAAACGGCGCTATTATATAAGTTCATGCAATATTCTCAACTTTCGCTGGCCAAAGTAAATTTTTAGCCTCTCTAGAGTTATCTCCGGACTTTTTAAACAAAAAATACATCTTAGAAAAGTCTCGCCTTGAAATAAAAATAATTGCTCAAACAACCCCTAAGTACACCTACTCTCATCTACTCCCAATGGGGTAGGATTGAGTGTTTATGGGGGAAAATCGCTTTAACCTGTATTTGCCAGAGAAACAACTCCACCAAATTTGCTTGCTCCATCAATAACAGCGTTTTTTAATCAGACCATTTGGACTATACGGGTAAAGACGATATGCGAACGCCGATCCTGGCTTATAACGGTTGATTTTGACCATTTAAGTAAGAATCTTTGATAGCGTTATTTGTTCCGAACAAGCCCACATTTTGGTTACACATGCCTGATATTCCTCTAAAGCACTTCAAATGAGAATTCACCGGCTTATTTCATTCATCCACACGGATATTTTCCAACTAATAATGGAGGTATTTGATCCTTTGACTTCTTCGTGATCAAGTTTTTATTATCACCGTAAATTACTCTTTCCAGGACTAAATGAACAAATGATTAATTGCTTAATGGCACGCAGTAAATTTATTTCACATGAAGTATTTGAAACGCTCACTAGTTCAGCTGAACTGATAAGCGGAATATAATTTCAAAGATATTGTATACTCTCTTCCTTGTCATTCTCCACAAATCGTTCCTCGTGCTTACGGTAATAGTCAGCGTTTAACATTCAACCTTTCAGTGACCGCAAACTTTTCTCGCATTCAATGCAAAGGCTTCATGGGCAGCGGCTTGGAAATTATGATTAACAAGAGGCCATCCAGCCGATGTTAGCGGCTTTAGTTCCCAATTGGATAAGTCCTCTACAGTGGTCGAAGAAGGTAATGCAGTGTTTCGAAAGAGAGTTGAGCTGAAGTACAGTTTTGAAAAAATTGAAATCGTTGCGTTGAAAACTGGTAATATTGTCTCGTATATGTTAAATTTATCGAAAAAAATTGAAATTACGTTTAAATAGAAATATTGATTACTGGATAAGCGACATATTGACGCAAAAAAGACTTCCTGGGTACTTTTTTTCTGTGATAAATCAACCTTAATGTAATGAAATCATGCGAGAATAAAGATAAGGCCGTAGTTTTTTTTTAAAGTAGGTTCCTTGCTGGTTTGCGAGATAATTTTCTGGAATTTCCTTGTGATTAAATAAATATATTGATTACTTACTATGTATTTTATTTGGTATATTTTAAACCCGTGTCAACACACCCGTGTCATTATCAAAGTGAAATACTTCCTAATACTATTTAGTGGGACAGAAAAAATCATCAATATATTTATTAAACAATGCGGTTATTCTAGGTAGAAGTTCTAGATTATTTAAAACATTAATGGGCCATGCACGTTTAATATTGTTTCTCCGATTCTAAACCTCTTTTATTGTGAAATATGAAATATCCGAGGCTGTTTCATTAGTTCTGTATCCCGAGGCGGCTATTCATACGCGTCCCATTGTCATACAGCACCGATATCAAATCGCGTTGCCGCATCTTGAAGCATTTACACCTTTCTCCTTTCCACGAGGATTTCATTACAAGCGGCGACGCTTCAGCTGACCTTTCATGAGCGGATCCCGTTCGTTACTCACCTCTGTGCTTTCTCTCGTTGCCTCTCGCATCGCCGCAACAAAGTGATTCGTCAGCGCCTCGACCCGGTATCTAAACAATCCGATTCGAGAGAATTTAATTCCATAGTCTCCCTCCAGAGTGATCTCCGTCGCCCTTTTTCCGCGCTCAACGGCGTCATTTCCCACCCCCATTGGGAGCTTAAATGGCGACCGAAACTTTCATGTCTCAATTTCATTTCTGGTTTCGTTTATATTTATGGACCGCTTGCTTCGGAATGACATCTTTGGGAGTCATGCATCATCCCGAGAAGGGGGTCATTTATATTAAAAGAATGGGAAAGAACTATGGCCCGAGAATCCCACGGAATACTTGCAGTTGGGAGTGCATTTCGAATCATTTTCTCAGGATGGAAATAAGAAACCGTTCCCAATTCTGTGAACATAATGTAGAATTTTTTTTACATTTTGTGATTTATTTACTAGTCTTCATTTACCTGCGATTGCTTGGTGTGCAGGATTCATTTGTGAATATTTATGTGCATTCTGCAGAAAGATGCATGACCTGCATATTATGCTGCACGACTGGTAGATTTTTGAGACACGGTTCCACTCACCACAGCAGCACAGTGAAAATCCTCCTGTGGTCTCGAGGCATGTTGATTAAACTGCCAAATACGATTTAATAGATACTTTGGCTACGGAAAAGTTTCAGCGTTTACGTTTTGCATTTTATCCAAATGTAAGATAATTCAGAGCCCTAGATCAAGGAAAGACATTAAGGATGAGGAAATTTACATGATCCTTACTACTGCTTTTCGTTGCAAAACTGTCGTCAACGATTTAGGGAAAAGAGATATATTTCTAGAGGAAAAAGAAATGTTCATATATCATACAGATCATCATACAGCCCAGTGAAATATATAATTATTAATATAAAATTATGCATTAATACAATAATGCCAATAAAAATAAAAATAGATCTCACAACCTTTAATCAAATGCACTTATCTAACTAGTGCTAAGTAGACAAATTGCGGTTGCTATGCACTAAAATTAGACGGAAGGCAATGATGAAGAAAGTTCCAAGTTGATCTAAAACGCAACAAAAAGGAGGATCCTTTTCGTAGACAGCTTACGTGTTGGCAAAGCGGCTTTGTAAAGATAATCATCTTTCTGAACTTAAATTGCTCTGTTTAACTATATCCTCTCTTTCGTATCCATTAGCAACCAACAAAGTTTTAATTCGGGAACGGTACTGTGAATTTGGGCTGTGGTACGGCATCTATTCGTGGCAATGTTTGTAATGTTGATGCTAAGTTTTGAAAAAAGGATAGTTGTATGTTATTTCAGGCGATGGCATCATGTACTAATACAATGATTGTCAGCATATTTATGCTCAATTTTACTGCATTTGCCAAAAAAGTTGCATTTTTTTGTAATATCTAATAATGTGATAATTCAGGGTTAGAAATATATACATTGCCAGCTAAAGACCTTTAATTTATACCTCATATTATAATCGTAATTAAATTATGACGAACGCGTCTAACTTGTTTTTTTTTGTGAGCAAGGTGGCTAATATCATGGATGTTAGGATTTAATAATATATTAAAGAGAGCAATGCCGCGCTCGCATATTTTATGCAAAAAACGAACATAGTCCGTTTCCTTCCTGGCTGCCATGCTCGACATGCATAACTAATAATATAATAGTACGTTGTATAGAACCATAGAAAATTGTAAACGATATAGGATGCAGGCTCCAAATAGCGGCGAATGTTATTTTTTATTTCCTGGGCCCTATTTCTTATTTAAATGCTCTGTGGCTTTTAAATTCGTTGTAAGAAAGATGTTAAGGTATCAGGGAAATTATCCTTGGTCAACCATATTTTGCGTGAAATACGTGTCATGGAATCTGTTTATAGATAAATTGAAACTCGAGAGTTTTTCCTTATGGTGTGTCCAATTTCATAGGCAACCTGTATTACATTAGTTGCTATGCATTATAAATGTATGGTAGATTCTAAGCAGTAAATTAATAACCGAGAAAAAAAGTCCTGAATGAAAAGAGTTCTGATTTGGAGCCAAATTACTCATATTCAATAGTTTTACTTGCTTTTTCCTTTTCCCACTGGTAAAATTTTATGCAGTGCCGTGTAACTTTACTTCTTTTTCTATATACCGAATAATATTGTCGCAGTTTTAAGTAGTGAAGTCACCAGACGGCATTGAACGATAAATATCTCAATGCGCGAGAAGCAATTATTCAAATAACATTTCATATTGTTGAATTACAAGTGAAATGCTTTAATTTTTTGGGTGCTTCACGTTTCTGTTTTAGGCAATTGTAAATCTATAAGAAAGTAGTTATTTTTTATCCTTTTCATGTGTCCTTTGGCATAGGTCCAAATCAAGATGGTTTACCTCAGCTTGACTTAGAGAATCGTTGCGTTCATACCCATTTAAGAAATAAATCTCACTTATCCGTATGCCGTACGAAGTCGGAAGAGCTGGTTCATCAATTTGTCTGGAGAAATGTCCGCGTCACACCTCGTGAGTGATGACCTTAGTGATTTACGGTGGATTTAATTCGCGTCAATTACACTGTCGCTTAAAGTCGTAAAGGAGGTGAATACGATTGGGCTCCACCCTGTCGTTGCAAAATTACATCCCTTTTAACAATATTTACGCCTCCATTTCCGATATCCAAATGGGAAATAATTCATTCGTCCCGGAGAGATCCTTGTGGGAACCCAAAGGAAGGTTTCCTCACTCCGCCCAGACTCCACCAGTCGGAGCCAACGCCAAATCTTCGCTCCCACATCTTGTGACACATTTCCAAATGCTTTAATCCGCACTGCCTGCGTGGCGACGACCCCAAAACTCTTTTCCGAGTGACGGAGAGAGTGAGAAAAGGCGGGAGACACCTCTCTTTTTCCCCGCGACCCCTCCCACTTATTATTATATCTTCTTGAAAAGGGGAGGAAGATCCTTTTTTCGTTTCGGAACGAGATTCAATCCGCCCACTCGGCCTTCTTCGAAAGGAGCCAGTCCTGATACGGGGAGGGTGAGGAATTAGGAGATTTGGAAGGGGCGGGTTGGTTGATGGGAAAGGACGTGGTGCTATCAGAGCGTTAGTGAGTAGTGAGATTAGTGTTGCAGGAAAGAGAATTGCCTTCCTTTTACCCATTTCAGTGGACGCTTTCCGATTATACCGTGATGTATTCACTTAGTGCTTCTACCTTGGGACGTTGGATATACAGTTTCCTAGGATACATATTTGGGGAAGTTTGCCGAAATTGGACCGCATTATTATGTCCCTCTATTGGGTATAACAAGCATTTTAGTTGGTAGTACTAGTTGGTGACACCATAAAGGTCAGATAGTTGGAGTCATTTTTCTAGTGTGGGTGGTCATTATTGTGATTTAAATCTTTCTGCCTTAATAATATACCCTGGGTGCCTAAGCTGCTATTAGTGATATAAGGTAAAAAATCTTTTAATAAAAACCTTTCAATGGGTCAGTTTTAATCTACATCATGTTAGCTAGTAACGGTATAATGAAAGTGAGTGTGAGACATATTGTGTTCGTCAGGCGCACTTTTTATTTCATTGGTAACGTGTTGCCTAAGTTGGACCGGTCCACTTTATGAGACTGTTGAATGATATAAGTGCAAAGTTAATTTATTTTCAATAATTCAAATTGAACACCGCAGTTAAAAAAATTATATATACGCTAGTATGTTAATTTACTGTTTTAGGATAGCAAACGGGGGTACGCATGGGAAATGGGACGATGAAAAATTTCAGATGGCTGTGATATCATTCAAGAACCGTGATCATGAACTCAAAACAAGTTCCCGTGTACACTGAGTGCCTAAAGCTAGGGTTACAAGATGATAGTGGTATCTAGACCTTTAAAAAGGCTTTTAAATCCTTTGGTTAGCAAGAAAATGTTAGGAAAAGCTCTCTGCGAGCACTTTCTCCTGCTAGAGGAGAAAGACCTGGGTCACCTAAAAGTTCCATGAAACAGATCTTTTGCCTTCAAAATTGCTGTAAAACGCGGATTACCCTCAATCAGACAGGTTGAAGGAACTACTAGATGGCGTGATTGGAATAGCACGATAGCAGGGAAGGGGAGGGATAGGTGAGGTGCATTCTAATATCAAAAAGGTTTTAGGTGATCAATGAAAAGGATCAGCGAGGATTTAGGCATCTTTTCCTTACTGAATACGGAAAAGAATGCAGTACGATGAGTTATCTTGTAGCAGTCCAAACTACCGCGAGATATCAAACCACCTTGATTCTATTTATTTTGGAAACGTTTGCAGTAAATCAAATTTATTTTCTAATTCTAAGGGTTCACAAATTTTATGTGTAGCTTATGTACCCTAAAACCTATCTTGTTAAAAACGAGTGTGTAGTGCTGTGAGTTACATTGTTTTTGAAACTCACGCAATGCTACTCGACTCGCTGAAAAAGCCTCCCTAATAGTTGCCAAGATGGTGTTATCCTTTTTAATAATTTTTACACACAGAATTCAACTTGCCGCAAGGAATACTTTTCTATGGTTGGAAAAGAAAAGATTTCCTCTGACTGTGTACCTCTACACAGACCCATCCCTTTACACTACGCTACGTAGAATCAGAGATCATTAGGATGCACCCAACTCCTCCCTCATATTACCGCTACCCTTAACCTATAATTTCCCCAAACTATTTAAAAATTTCTGCCGCTCTTACAAAATCTTACCCACGCGGAATCCCGAGAAAAGTTTAAATATTCTGTTCGCCGGGAAAGTGTAAATCTTAAATAATATCCACATGACTTTCCTACACTCAGATATCTGCGTCCATTACTGCGAGTATAGATAAGTCTGACGATGCATTCCAAGTTTTGAATAAAAGTTTGCAACTGATGGTGACACCAATGCGTCGAAACTAGACCTAGTATAAAATATTTCGTAGATTAAAAGAAAATTCATTAAATCCTTGTAAACTTCCATATTTAACGCCTGAAATTATTTTTTCTCTTCTAATTCAAGCGAAAACCATGATTCCAATATAGACCCAATATGACCCATTTGCATTAGATCGGGATTTTCCGCTTTACTTATCCCAGGGATAACATATTTGCAAATATTTAACTAATTCATAAAAGGGTGAACGATAAATTATATTATACTATAAATTGCTTCCTTTAGAATAACTATTGATGAAGTATACTAGAAAATAAAAAAAATGTGCAAATTAGGCAGCTCTCCCCTATATTTAAACAGAATTCATAGATTCCATCATTTTTTCTTGGTTCAAAATCTGATTTTATTTTATTTGAAAGTAATCCGAATTTTCAAGCATGGCGAAAAGATTTCCACAAGTATGAGTTTTTACGTACGGATGCAAATGCTTAATTACAAATGAAGTTTAAATCCAGCGAAATCCTTAGCTCCTAGACATGACGTCCCGAGGCTACCTTGGTCTTACAGGTGCATGAAAAGTATTTTTTTTTCAATATCATCTAATTACTAACCCATTCAATTAAATTTAAAGCATCATCATCATCACTGGTCAGCATTGGTTCCTAAGATTGGTTTGACGCAGCTCTCCACTCAATTTTTCTATCTGCTAATCTTTTTACACCTACGTATTTCTTAACTTTCACATCCTCATTAACCTGTTCCATACATTTCATTCGAGGTCTACCTTCTGCGTTCTTGCCATCTACTTCTTTCTCGATGACTGTCTTCATTAGACTATTATGTCTCAAGATATGGTCGTTCGACATTATGCCTATAAGGTCGTTCCATCTTCTTATAAAGGTTTTCATGAAGTTTCTATTCCCTCCAACTCGTTTTAGGACTACCTCATTACTTATTCGTCCGATTTGTTTGATTCACATCTTTCTTCTTTAGCACCAGATTTCAGAACCCTCTATCCTTGATTTCTCCCCTGTTAGCATTGTCCATGCCTCACTTCGAGAAGCGTAGAGAAGCATTACCAAGTGTAAGTTTTGATGCATTCTTTCCATACTTCTATGTTTAGATTTCCCGTTGTAAGCAGGTCTCTCTTTTGGTGGAATGCTCTTTTCGCCTGGGAAATTTTGCTGAGGATTTCTTTCGTGTCCCTCTCATCGTTTATTATCCTGTTTGCCAAATGAGAGAATTTATCCGCCACTACCATATTTTGTTTCCTTATTTTAATGCTGGAATTGAATTCTTCTCTTTTGCTGCATACCAATATTTTGATTTTCTTTTGGCTTATCTTTTCCTGATATATACTCGTTACTCTACCCATATTCACCAGAATCTTTTTCAAACCTATCTCTGCCTCTCCTGCAACAGCTATGTAATCGACAAATCGTAGCATGGCAGCATTTTCTCAATGGGTATTTACACCCGAGGCCTTTTCTTTGATTTCATTAATGCCCTTTTCTATGTAGACGCTAAAACATGTGGTGATAATCATTAGGCTGAGAATATTCGTGTTTTGTGGATAAGGAAGTGGTTGAATCGTGGTAATAGCCGATACTCGTGGGAATAGAAGGAGAATCAAAATCATCCCTCCTTTTTAACACACTGACCGACAAAGACGAACGCCGTCTACTTTATTCGTGCCGATGCGAGGATGGGAATTGATTTCGACTCACGTCCCTCCCTCGACAATTTATGACGGCGCGCGCGAAGGGTGAATGGAGGTCATGGGTGATAACGGAATGGAGAAATTAAAGGGGTTGTGGCTGGTGCAGGGACGCGCGTGTTTATCATGCGGGGTTCACGAGAAGGGCGGAGGGTCCTCCGAGTGAGAATGAGTGAGATTCACGACCTTCTCATTTTTCAGCGAGGGGTGGAAACGGCACGACGACCACTTGAAGAATTTCATGCGTCGAAAAATGCGATCCCCTCACATTATGCACGCCGTTCCACCCTCAGAAGCTTAGGCCCACCCAGATGCCTACAACGAGTCGTGCCTCCCTGGTCTGAAATACCAGAAAGTTGGTCAAAATATGAATTCCCCAATAAACGTGAAATTTCGTGCAGAGGGATTTTATAGGTCACTAGTTAGACGATTGGAGTAAAAAATTTATAAATTCCAAAAAAAAATGGCGGGCGTAAATTGGGATAATATTGTAAATTGAAAACCTCTCTAGTTGTACGCCTGATTAAGATTTTTTCTTCTCCATAGTGGGATGTTTACCTATAGAGTCACATATAATACGCCTACTTCTTGCGTTGATATACCTTATGAACACGCATGGGAACAAGTGAAGCATTATCATTAGCAGTAAATTTTTACGAGAGTAAAGACATGGCGTTTGTTGCAAAACACCATAACTTGGATACATATCTGAGGTATATGATTGCAACTAAGGTTCAAAACTTCGCCTAAATTAATAACCTTAGGCAAAAATTATAAATGATATATTCTGATAGGTATTATTCTAAAAATCAGGTATTTTCAATGTTACGGATCACTAGAATATGTGGTGTATTCTGTGCTGAGTCATCGCACATGTTGTAATAGGTATTTTACATTTCGTTTTCCTGTAATACATTCTCTTTACGCTTTTAATATAAGATATTATGTATTGTGTAGCCGATGAAAAAAGTAATATTCAAATCAAGGTGTAGTGGGTTAGCTTTGAATATTACTTCTTATTTTGAAGACTCGCCTGTTTCTGTTTAGTTTTGAAAAAAAAAAACGATTGCTCATACGATTTAGGAACCAAGTAATAGCATAATATGGCAATGGAGAAATGCAACTAACATTTGTCTTTAAGATAATCCTTATATGCTCTTTCATGCTTGACATTCCCCGTCACAAAAAAAAGTTTTTTTTTTACTTTTGTTCAGATTTTCACTATGTAGCCTGAGCCACCCCTGTTTTATTTGAAGGTAATCTTATCATACCTATATAATAATCCACCATGATAAATCCGACTTTGTAATGTGATTTTAAATTAAAATAGAAATGAAATTATTTGAAAATTTATGTTAATGCCGCTATTATCATTTACAGGAATCTCGCTGGAGTTTAAAAAAAATAATTTCTAGATACACTGGAACCCGTTAAAAAACTAAGTCATTTATTTATATAAAACTTTACTATAAAACCTATTGAGTCTGATTTTTCTACCATCACATTCTACAAATTAAAAATGTTCCATTTAGGTACATTACCCGATATACTACAGTGGGCTAGGACAGAACGAGGCTATCAGGAGCTATCCTCAGGTAGCCATCGTTGGAATCCTAAACGATTGATTATCATTTTAATTTATCATAGGTGTTTATTTATGGTAGGTATATAGCAATGGCTTAGATAAAGATCTAAGATGAGAAACTTCTTTGCTGATTGACTGGAGAGATGCTTCTTTACTATCTGAAGAAAGTTAACAGCTGATGGGTAGATAGCTCAGGAATTCTAGAAAGATAAACTTCTAGATTTAACAATTGGCAATGATAGAATAAAAATTTGTACTCTCCACACGGTTTTAATATCTCTTACCGATTTCGACGCTAAACAGTAACTTTTAATAGGTTTTTTACCCTCTTGACAATGGCGCTGTTGAGTCGTAACCAGCGGTGAAATCACTTTAATTGACATGAGCCAAAATTTTCCTAGACTGTGTATCGAACCTCAGACCTTTGGCTTTTCGTGGGAATGAAAGAACCTGGATATCGTAAAGGTCTGCGTAATGGCCCGAAAAGTCAAAGGTCCGTGATTCGATTACCGGTCGAGGGAACTGTTTTCTCATTCTCGCCTAATAATTTGAATTACTACTATGCTGAAAAATAATAACTTATTTCACCCCAAATCAAGGAAAATTTCCATAAACTAATCCCGTAGAAGATTTTTTTATGATCACGATAATTCTGGTCATGAGTGGCGGAGGGAGCCATCGTGGTTTTTATTTCGGCCCATCATGAATGCATTCACAACGTCTCCGCGCCATCATCCAGTGAACGCCCTTGGCAAACGCTTCCCCGTCTCCTTCAAATAACTCCAAGACCCGAACCAACTCCCACTCGACCCTTTGGAGGGGGCTCTCTTGGGCCGCGCGGGCCACTGTTATTCCACGCGGCGTGGCGGCTCTCTCCACCATCCACTCGTGCGTGCGTGATTCATCTACTTGTCTCCGTTTTGCTCCTGGAACTCTAGTTTTCTCACGCTTTCTTCTCCGCCGTTGTGCAAACATATTAGGTACCCGGAGTCCGGACGGGGGATCGTGAGCGAACCGGTCTATCATTATTCCACGGGGCGGTGGTGCGCCTGCTATCCTTGGAGCCACTCTATTTTCATGTACTTACGTCGCGTCGGTGCCTATTTCGTCTCTCGCGCTGCTATGCCTCCCCGGCAATATTTCTATTTGACTTTATTTTCGCCGTTTCCTGTCTCTGCGCTGTCGCCATGATTAAAATTGGAGCTTTCACTGTCAACATGCCATGATCACAGGTTTTCATGTAAGAGTGATTATTTTCCAAGCAGGTAGTTTTAGAAAAATGTATTAGACGCAAATAAACTTTAAGTGTTGTTGTAAAATATATATTGACAAATTTAAAAAACGAATTCGTGATATCTCTTTAATTTTAGCTCTCTACTTTGTGCGTGAACCATTTCCTATCTCTGTATTCTTTGTTATCATGGGCTTTCTGAGCTTTCTATGGAAAATTAACGCAATTAGAATTAATTTTATATGCGTTGTTAATTTTCCAAGCGACTATTTGCAAGAAAACTATTATATCAGGCGAACCTACGTTGAATTGTTGAAGCTTTCTCAAAGAAAAATGACAACTGTGGAACGCTTTACATTACCTATTTTACATTGACGTAAGCTCCCTGGTTAAAGACCTTTACCCACTAGCCACCATAAAAAGTAAAATTTAATAAGGCAGATTTGTCGGTGTAATAAGACTCGAGGCTAGAATGTAAATCGTGAGTCTGTATTTTAAAACATCAATTAAAATCTAAGATTCTGCTACCCACCACAGGGTCTTCGGATCAAAGCTATGCTACTTATTTAAACTTTCTAACAATGGCAGCCATACAATTCCACAGCAATCGAGGAAAATTACGGATTTTTCATTGCGTCATTATATACTTTTTTATCCTGTGTTTAACAATCATTGAAGAGAAGAATGTTTATCGTCCGGTTTTAATAACAACGATGTTTTTAGCTCCAAAAAATAAATAGATAGTAGTACTAGGAAGAAACTAATTTGTTTTAGGGAGACTTTGGCCTACAATAAGGCTGTTATAAGGTTACTATGAATTTAAATCTCTGACCAAACCTTGAAATATAGGAGAAAATATATTCCAAACTTTCAGAATTATTCGTAAAATGAGGAAAATCGCGACATTTTCATTAGCGATTTAATTTTTTAATGATTACACTTCGTAAGACTAACAACTTCGTACTTCGATCTGATAATTGATTTCAGTGACCTATTATTTTTACTTGAATTGGTAAATTCATATGAAGGGCAAATGTTACATCACCATGTAACCCTCTGGTGCCGCACCCTGCACGTGTCCCGTTGGACAAAGAAAGCTTCTTTATGGGATTAACGAATTCATTTTCCAATTATGAAGTAGGATAGACGAATTACGACTTCTCTCATCTGTTTCCATTATTTGCTAATTAACTTGTCACCGTTGATTTCACTGTGGGTCGTGTCGTTTCCCTGATTATGAGTCCACGGAAGGATGCTTGACAATGATAGTCGTACACTCCCTCCATTCATTCTTTTGCGGGCATGGGATGGAGGGAGTGGTAACCGTTAGATCCCATATGCTAATTGTTGCAACACAAAGTGCCCTTTGAACCAAGCGGTCCTTTTGACGTAGTCTCCCGCTGCATTGGAGCTTATCCGACACGCCGACGTACAGGGGTATTAAGTCTCCGACAGGCGGTCAGCGAAAGCTGTCCATTGCGGTTGACTTCGCACGTCAGTTGCGCTTTTCATCCCTCTACTTCCTTCCCCTCCCCTATGCACCTACGCCTCTTTTCCTCGTTGGCTCCTCCGTTAAATGTCTTCCTTCGATCCCACTGAGGTGTTAGTGTTATTTCGTAAATGGTAAATAAATGGATAAATTTTCCTTCGTGAATTGATATTGTTATTTTTTTGTTATTTTAATTGAGTTCAGAGTTTTGCTTAATATATGAAAATTTGGACCAGTGAAGTGACGGTGCACATATAAAAGTATATCCAATATGCCTTTTCTGTTCAAAATGTTAAGGTCTTCATCAGCATGAGAATACAATATATTACTGTCGAAATAAGTGTAACTCTTTTTATTGTTTCCAGTTGACATACATTCCCAAGGT